>NC_073231.2:10007500-10674285 GCF_029281585.2 Gorilla gorilla gorilla
TCTCACTCGTAGGTGGGAATTGAACAATGAGGACACATGGACACAGGAAGGGGAACATCACACTCTGGGTACTCTTGTGGGGTGGGGGAAGGGGGGAGGGATAGCTTTAGGAGATATACCTAATATTAAATGATGAGTTAATGGGTGCAGCACACCAGCATGGCACATGTATACATATGTATCTAACCTGCACATTGTGCACATGTACCTAAAACTTAAAGTATAGTAGTAATAAAAGAAAAGAAAATATACTATTTTAGCCTTCAAGATATATAGCTTTTTTCAGATGCAATTGATTTATTTTAATTATTGCAAAAGGTAAATGAAGATTGTTTTCACCTTCAGATTTGCCTCTCAGTGTTTTTCTCACTGACCATGTTGAAACCTAGATGTATGAACAAGGGAGAGCTTGATCACCATGCTTGTTTTTGTTTTTGTTTTGTTTTAATTCCTAAGGATATATTTGACTCCCTGAGTCCTCAGAACTTAGAAAAGTTCCTGGCATTTCATACGAGAGCAGTAGATACTGAATGAGAGATTCTGGTAAGCACACAGGAAAAATAACCAACAATACACTCAAGAGTAATAATGGAGAACTTAGTGTCTTTTTTTTTGAGACGGAGTCTCACTCTGTGGCCCAGGCTGGAGTTCAGTGGCACAATCTCAGCTCACTGAAACCTCTGCCATGTGGGTTCAAGAAATTCTCCCACCTCAGCCTCCCGAGTAGCTGGGATTACAGGCACCTGCCATCTCGCAGTGCTAATTATTGTATTATTAGTAGACACGGGGTTTCACCATGTTGGCCAGGCTGATCTTCAACTCCTGACCTCGTGATCCATCTTCCTCAGCCTCCCAAAGTGCTGAGATTACAGGTGTGAGCCACCGCGCCTGGCCTTAATGTCTTTTCTTTGTTTCAGGGCATCCTCACTGGGACTGCCCAGAACTATGGGATTCCATAAAGCTTCTTTAGATATCTTCTTTCTGTTTTAGATAACTCAAAAACCTGAATGGAAATGCTCAACTTCTGGTCAAAAGCATTACACTTCTACAACAACAGATTTCATCACAACCTTTTCACATGCTGGTCAGACACTTTCTTTGGCAGATATTGCCATTTTATTACTTGAATAAAGTAAAAATAAATTAATTTTTGGTCAGTAAATTAATACATTAATACATTAAGTTTTGGTCAATAGTTTTTGTTACTATTGCAGAAAAAAAATAGAAGAGTAATTCTTAGAGTCAGATCAACAAGTCAGCAAGTTAGTAAACAAATGTACTCTCCAAAATGTCATTATCTAATGAAAACTAGAAATGCAGTTGGATTTTGTCCTAATGGCCTCCTTTTATCTATGGCGGGGTTGATGCACTATGACGAAGTGGGATCAGCTGTTGGTGAGAGGTAGCATTTTGGTCCACACAGCAGTAACCCTCTTTATTCAGGAAGATGCACAGAAATAAAAAGAACAAAACACCTGAAAACAAAATAAACAAAAACTCTTCTCTGTGTTGCTCTATGAGCAACATAAGCTTTGACATTAGAACCCAAGTGTGCTAAAAAGTATGACAAAATGAGAATATTCTCTGGTGATGGACACAGACAAATTCTTCCTGTGTTTTTCTGTAGTTTTGAGACTTGACTGTAGAAAAAGCAACAACTAGTTGTTAAAGTATGATTTGGAACTAAACTTGAAGAGGATAAGCACAGGAGCTGCTGTGGAGAGTATGGGAGCCGAAACAGTCAAGTGGCTTTGCAGCACCTCTCTAGAGGCAGTGAGGTTGATCGAAGATGGCAGGTGGTAACTCCAAGCCTTTGAGCAGGCAGCCCTAGAGACTTGTGGGAGGAGGGAACAGAGGCTGGAGAAAATAAAAGCTCTCAGCTGCACTTCTCTGTAAAGGACATCTTTCATTGCTGATCCTAACACTGTCCTCTCTCTCTCTCTCTCTCTCTCTCTCTCTCTCTCTCTCTCTCTCTCTCTCTCCCTCTCATCTCAATGCCTCTAATAAACTCACTTATTCAATTGTGTCTTTTGGTTATGTGTATTAGAAGATTTACAGAGACATTAGAAAGAATTCTATTAAGAAGAGTTTTACAAATTATCACATCATGCTGTATCCTAGCCATTTCATTTTGTGAAACCTGCGTTTCTTCACGGAATACTCTTTAAGATGTGTGATCCTTTTATGATTCAGACATGCAGTGCTTATTGCCAAAGAATGTTAATGTGGGCACTAGAATCCCAGATGCCAATGAGCCTGGATTTAAAACAGTGCAGCTGGAGTCATGTCTCAGGAGGGAGGAGGGTGAAGCCAAGCAGTGGGAGTTAGATCAGGAAGAGAAATGGTGGGTGAAAAAACAGAGGTTCTGAAGAAGGTAAAGGACTATAAGCAGTATATATGCTGTGTGTGTGTGCATGTGTGTGTGTGTGTGTGTGTGTGTGTGAGGGAGGATAGAAAATCCATGCAGTGAAATAGTAGTAAAGGCACATTGCTTTTGGATGATGATAAGAACCAAAATTAAGGTGGGTGATGAGAAGACAAGAAACAACGGGAACATCTAACGGTCTAGGTTTCATGAAAATGAAAGGTTTCAAGACAGGGTAGTGAAGGAAGTGCCAGGCTTATGCTGGATTGGGTTCTTTGTCATTATAAATGCTACTGAGAATGCTTGCGATGAATCAGGTGCCAAAATTATAAAGGAGTGTGGAGAAATGTCATGGAAATCATAGATGACAATTAAAAATTGATTGGGGATGCACAGGGGTGCAAGCTGATGGTGCCTGCATTTCTTCCTGGCCTCAGTTATGTGGGCTCAGAAGTAAAACTGTCTCAAGTATTGAGGGTTGTAAAGGTATTAGTGTTGCCAGGATTTTATATGCTTCAGTTAATATGTTGAAAAGAAAAGATAGACATTGGAAGGATGCCTGTCAAGAGGAAAATGAAGGTCAAAAGAGAAAGTTATTAAAGATGGGTAGAATTAAAACCTATCCTATGAAGTGATAAGAACAGAGAATTAACACTCCTTTAGAAAAGGTGAACATCCTGTTTATACTACGTTAATCATCTAGTAATGGCAGTCAGAGAGTGTATTAGCCTGTTTTCACACTGCTCATAAAGACATATCTGAGACTGGGTAATGTATACAGGAAAAAGGATGAATGGACTCACAGTTCCAGATGGCTGGTGAGGCCTCACAATCATGGTGGAAGGCAAGGAGGAGCAAGTCACATCTTACATGGAATGGCAGCAGGCAAAGAGAGAGAGAGCTTGTGCAGGGAAACTCCCCCTCATAAAACCATCAAATCTCTTGAGACTTATTCACTATCACGAGAACAGCATGGAAAGACCCACTCCATGATTCAATTACCTCCACAGGGTCCCTCCCACAACACATAGGAATTCAAGATGAGATTTGCAGCGGGACACAGCCAAACCACATCAGAGAGGATGGATTTGGGCTGGGATTGAATGACCTGCTGGAAGACTCCAGAGAAGATCATGGTGTCCAGCTCAAAAGGCTGATTCCAAGGTCAGCCTTGGTGGGGGGAGGGCATTGTTCCTGGCATTCCAAGGCAATCATGACAGCATAAGGTACTCAGACCAGGGCTCAAGATCACCTCAATGTCTTAGTTCCTTAAAATAGAGTGAATTGTCTAAACCATTGCCATTGTCTTGGAAACCATTCTTTTTGCCTGGTCTAATTTTCTGTCTTAGATCTAACCTAGATAACTATCAATAAAAGAATGGAATGATATAATAAAATCAGAGCAAAGTCTTTACTGATTTTTGCATTGCTTGGTATGTGTTGACCAATGAAAGTATGCCTTTAAATCTTTAAGAAGGTTGGTGCGATTACATTTTATTTGATGGGGCTGGGCTCGGTGGCTCATGCCTGTATTTCCAGCACTTTGGGATCCCAAGGTGGGAGGATTACTTGAGGTCAGGAGTTCGAGACCAGCCTGGCCAACACACTGAAACCCCATTTCTACTAAAAATATAAAAATTGGTCCGGATGTGGTGGCTCACGCCTAATCCCAGCACTTTGGGAGGCTGAGGCGGGTGGATCACCTGACGTCGGGAGTTTGAGACCAGAATGACCAACATGGAAAAACCCGGTCTCTACAAAAAATATGAAATTAGTCAGGCATGGTGGCACATGCCTGTGATCCCAGCTACTTGGGATGCTGAAGCAGGAGAATCTCTTGAACCAAGGAGGTGGAGGTTGCAGTGAGCCGAGATCGCACCATTGCACTCCAGCCTGGGCAACAAGAGCAAAACTCCATCTCAAAAAAAAAAAAAAAAAAAATTAGCCAGGCATAATGGTGGATGCCTGTAATCCCAGCTACTTGGGAGGCTGAGGCAGAATTGCTTCAGCCTGATGGGTGGTGGGTGCCATGAGCCGAGATTGCGTTACTGCACACTAGCCTGGGCGACACAGTGAGACTCCATCTGAAAAAAAAAAAGTTTTTCTGTGATGGGGGTGTCTTTCCACAAGCTATTCTCTTACTACTAGGCAGGTGTATCTGAACATGATAAACATTTTCAGGTGAATGTCTTCATCCTATGTATTAAAAACAGGGTTTAGCTTTTCAAAAAACACCAAGTAGTGAAAGAAGCTGAAATGTATTTTTTAAGTACAAGCGTTCAGTTTACAACTACTGCGCTCTAATTGTACAAAGGTGGCATTGTCATCCTTCCATGGGGGAGTCTGGGAGATTTTTACCATTGGGTCTTAGCACTTCAGCGCGTTAGTGCTCTCACCTGCGTTGGTAATGACATGCAAGTTGGGAGACCAGATGTGCAGTTTGGAAGAGTGGACGTTGGCCAAGAACTCACCTCTGCTACCATCTTCAGCTTCCAATTCTGCAGCCAAAAAGCAATTACTGAGACTAAGTATCACCATTTTCTTCTGTGTGTAACAAAGAATATCACACACCACCTGCATGTGGGCGGAAGATAATTGTCACAGTTGGTGCAGGAGGCTTCCCCATGGTGGGCGCTGAGTTCTTTATGTGCCGCCAACCTAGAGATGAAGCCTGACTGCTTCCATTTCTGACATCTCTCTTGCTTCTCTGGAAAAAGTGTCATCTGTATGCATTCTTGGGAGCTGAGCATCAACATCCACAGGTAGATGGGGCAGATACTTTCTGGCTTGAATTCACCTGACTTGTGTGCTCACGGTGTCCATATTGCAGATATGGTGTTTATAGCACCGCTTCTTGAAATTATTTTATACAGAGAATAACATGGGGTAGCTAACACGCGCATTCCACAGGCTCCATCCAAGATTCCTTGACCGAAAACCTCCAGGAGACCAGCCTGGGGGGCTGCATATTTTACAAGGACCCTGATTATTGTACCCAGGGAAATTTGAAAAAAAAAAGTGCAAATGGCAAATTAATATCTCTAGATAGGTACTGAAAGAACATCCCCGTGTTTGCCTCTAGGGGTGATGAGTAAAATCCTGTATCCCTGAGGCTTATGAATCCCCTGATATATTCATACTTTTTTATAATACCCCCCTAAGACACATACCTACCTCTTAGGTTTTTTTGTTTGTTTGTTTTGTTTTAATCAGTAGAGCAGAAATATCATGGGTAATTGAAATCCAAAAGGAACATGAAAAGTAAACCAAATAAAAAGAAAACAGCCACCTCTCTGTAATCCAAATTCCCGGGTCATTGCCGCTGTTTGAAGGCTCCATAAGACCCCAGAGCTGTGTGGTATCATTGCTCTTACATTCTATTCTTTTAAAGGCTCATAAGACCTACAAACAGCCTGAGAAGCATGGAGAGAAGGAGCCAGAGGCATGCAGAGAAGGGTTTTAGAATGGGAAGCACTCACAGCATCCAAAGGCCTTACCTGCCTCAGGAATTGTGACTCTCCCTTCTACTTCCCAGGGCATAGTGAAGATGGAATCAGATCATGCATGTGGAGACTGCTTTGAAAACTGCAATTATAGGGAAAGGTTGTCTTTAGTTTTCATCCAAGTTTCTGATTAAAAAAAAAAATCTAATAATCCAAGTATGCTCTGAATATCACTGTTTAAGAAGAAGCATCTCAAAATGTGTCAATTTGGGCTATTTTTGGTTTCCACTAACCCATGGGCCTCTGGGGATGGTGATGGGTGGTAGACAATGAGAAACCTGGGCAAAGTCAACGTGGGGGGCCCTGCCTGAAGCTTTGCTCTTGTGCATGGGCAATCTTCACCATACAGAGGAGGATGAGAAGTGACTACAGCCTTGGATGGCTCATGGCTATATTGAAAGAGAAAGATGGACTAAACACCTTTCCAAATTAGGGTCACCTCCTCCAAATATGCTAGACTTACGAAACTGTTAGTGATGCTTTCTTCAGCTTTTCTCTCCAATAGTAGTGAGAATCTCTTTTCAACCAAGCTCTGCAGTCTTTTGGGAGGAAAAATCAATTGTGGGTCACACGCAAGGAAAAGTTCCCTGAATATAAGCAGTGTGTTTACTCAGAAAAATACTCCCATTCCATATTCTGGTAGTTAGGGTTCACTAGTAGAAAGAGATGAAAGGTAATATAAGAAAAGGAAAATGTTGTAAAATTTAGAGGAGAGAAGGTGAAGGGAAAATGAGGGTAAAGAGGAAATAAGGTTTAGTGATTGGAAAAGAAATACGTTCAATGAAAGAGAAGTACTGGGGATGGGTGGAAAGAAGAATCATAGATTCAAGACAGTACATTTCTGTTTGCTTGGGCTGCAGGCCTTAGATTAATTATCACCTGTTGTCACTCTCCTGTAAACTTCAGATGAGCTCTTTTGCAGTTTGGATCACTTTTTCTACAATAGAATAGTTTTCTCACTTCTAAAGTTCAAGTGTACACTGAAAGAAAAGTTTATTTTCCCCCATAAAATTCTTAAGCCTTTGCAAATGTTTCAGCAAGGAGTTTTAGAATTTGACTGTGGAAGCCCAGCTTTATCCATCTATTTACTATCTAAGAATGAATTTTATTTGATTCAAACTATTTGTTTCTTGTTTTCTTTAATTTTATCCCATGTTTTTATTTCATTTTGCAATGAAGTTCACTTTTGGTATTATTGGAAGTGCCACAGCCTACAGAACAACAGCTCTTAATAAAACACATCTTTGAGACTAAATATTAATATTTGCAACTACTGATCAGTTTTCCCCCAAGTCAGACTGCTTGTCCTAAAGGCAGAGAAATCCCCTGCTCTTTTTTTTTTTTTTTTTTTTTTTTTTGAACATATGAAGGTGGCTACCATTGGGTATAAGCCTGAGTGAAAGACAGACTGAAGATACATGATTAGGGTCAGTTAGGTGAATTTTGTCTTGATTCAGGAATAGGGTTCCAGTGAAAGTTGTTTGGTGAGAAGTTCTATTATGATAGAATTCGTTGGGATAGAAGCCTGACTAAAAATTTGAAAGGGCCAACTTGTTCAGCTGATAATTTACAAACTAGGGATTCCAGGTGCAGAATAGTGTGGTGGCCTCACACTAAGACATAGAGAAGAAGAGAACCTAGAGTCAATGAAGCTCATAAAATGCTACTCCAAGGGAGGAGGTGATATAGGTAAGTATTTCCATGGGAGAGGGAGGTCAGCAGTGGGGATAATGAAGAAAGGAATATTATAAATACATTTTGATGGAAAAATGTAAAAGGATAAGTCATTATTTCCCTATGGCAGGTGTAGAAAAAAGAGCGTGGTGTATTGGGAGAATGATCGCAAAGGCATCACATCCCGTGGGTGAGGAGCTATGCAACGTGTGGATGCTGTAGCTTAGTTTTGTCTTTGGTGTTGGCTGCCTTTTCCAAGCTTTTCTGCCCTGACCAGTCCTGAACTACTCTCCAGAGATACTTGAGAATTTTCTTGTCTTTCATTGCATCTCAAGGAAAGAGATGCAGTAATAACCGTTCAATATTTCCAAAAAGAGAACCCATCACAGAATCATGTAGTTCTTTCTACTGTCGAGACAACAAAGACATGAATATAGGTGCTGAGCAGAGACTGAGGATTCAGTAAGGAAGAGAGCCCAGGTCAAAGGGCTTTCTCAGCTTCCTCTAGGCTACATCAGGACACCATTGGGTTTTGCACAGTGATATGGCTTGGCTCTCTGTCCCCACCCAAATCACATGTTGTATTGTAATCCCCTGTGTTGGAGGAGGGGCCTGGTGGTAGGTGATTGAATCACAGGGCGAACTCCTCCCTTGCTGTTCCCGTGGTAGAATTCTCACAAGATCTGGTTGTTCGAAACTATGTAGCGCCTCCTGCTTCAATCTCTCTCTTTCCTGCCATATGAAGATGTTCCTGCTTCCCCTTTACCTTCTGCCATGATTGTAAGTTTCCTGAGGCCTCCCAAAAAGCAGAAGCCCGTACAGCCCACAGAACCATAAGCACAATTGTACCTCTTTTCCTTATAAATTACCCAGTCTCAGGTAGTTCTTTATAGCAGTGGGAGAACGGACTAACTCACTAGGATACAGAAATGTCCTCCTGGCTGGTTCTTGTGCCTCCAATCTCACAACTAGCCTCTCCTTTCTCTCTCTCTCTCTCTCTCTCTCTCTCTCTCTCTCTCTCTCTCTCTCTCTCTCTCATACTTGAACCACTTTGTTCTCAGTGCCACTAGAAATAACACAAGCGTAATCTTCTTTCTCTTATTAGGAATTCTAAATTACTTGGCATCGCTCTTACACCTTTACAAGGTCCTGCACAATCTCACTCCTGCTTGGCTCCCAGTTTCTCGATGGGCTCTGCTCTCTCCACCCCAGAGGCCTTACATATGGCTATCGTATTCCTGAATGCCCACGTCTCACCTGACTCATTCTGGGTGACACTTTCCATCTCAACGAGGCATCATTTGCAAGTGATGTGCTGCCATCATGCAGGACTGAGGCCCTGTGTGACCCAATAAGAGCACTTGTTATAGCACATTGCAGAGCGCTGCTTATGCCTCCATTACCTGCAATAAACTGTAAGTTCCCCGAGGACAGGTACATGTTCACTGTGTTCACTTTAGTGAGCATAATACTTAGCATAGTATACAGAAGGCACAGAATAAATACTATTCCTACATCCAGGCAGAATCTGAGTGGCATTGTTGTGGGTGGACACTATTTATTCCTTGTTTTTGCTCAGGCATTAAGGCGTGATAGAAGAACTACATTAGCCGCCAAAAGAGCTCACTTCCCTTTGTGCCCTGATTTTAAATGGTTGTGTCACATTCAGAAAGTTTCTTCAATGTTCTTAGTTTCAGCATCTATATTTGTAAAATAATGCTACTGTTATCCATTATTCTAAAGTTATAGATTTGGTGCAAATTAAAAATTTGGGATGTTGAAAGCACTTTAAAAATTGTAAACCAGTATAGGAATTTTGATGAAATATTAGATCAGATCAAAATGAAAATGTCCCAGAAAAACTCCAATACAAAACGATCGAATTGCCCATGTTTGTTACTTCTGCGCGATCTGTCTCACTAGCTCTCCAGAAAATTACGGCTGGCTACAAGCCAGAGAAAAAATGCATTCCTTTATCAAAAGAGGCTGATGGAAATGAATACTATGATGTTTATTACGTTGCAAAGGAAAATCTTGATTAGGAAGGTTAACCCCAGGTTTGCCCAGAAATTAAAACCTAATAAATGTTTCATTGTCTCCTGATTGCAGAACTAAATGGATATATGTTGTAGTTTGCGGCTGCCACACCATCCTGCACATGGAATTTGCGGTTTATAAATTATCGGCTAAATCGGTTGGCCCTTTCAAATTTTCAGCCACAGATTGTTGCTGTGTCATTTTTACCCACCCCTGTCTCCCTCCTCTTCTAGCTTCCCTAGAGAAGGAATGCTTTCATAGCTAGAGAGCAGAAGGCAATGCCTGGCTTTAAAGCTTCAAAGGACAGGCTGACTCTCTTGTTAGGGACTCCAGTAGCTGGTGACTATAAGTTGAAGCCAATGATCATTTATTATTCTGAAAATCCTAGGGCCCTTCAGGATTATGTGAAGTCTACTCTGCCTGTGCTCTCTAAAGAAATCAGCAAAGCTTGGATGACAGCATATCTGTTTATAGCACGGTTTACTGAATATTCTAAGCCCACTATTGAGGCCTACTGCTCAGAAAAAAAAAAAAAAAAAAGGATTTCTTTCAAAATAGTACTACTCATTGACAATGCAAAGGCTGGCTTCTTGCACCAAATGGCTAGCCAAGTTGTGAATGCAGAAGAGACCTGGAAGAAAATCAACAGCACCGCTCCAGTGAACACATGAATGACAAGAAACTGAAAGAACTGTATTGCTGACATGGAGAAAATTTGAGTAGTCTGGACGGAAGATCAAACCAGCCACAGCATTCCCGTAAGCGAAAACCCAATCCAGAGCAAGACTCTAATGTATTCAATTCTAAGAAGGCAGAGAGAGGTAGGGAAGATGCAGAAGGAAAGTTTAAAGCTAACGGTGCTTGGTACATGAGGTTTGAGGAAAGAATCCATCTTTGTAATGTGAACATGAGAGGTGAAGCAGGAAGCGCTGATGTAGAAGCTGCAGCAAGTTATCCAGAAGATCTAGCTAAGATCATTGATGAAGGTGGCTACACTAAACAACAGATTTTCAATGTAAATGAAACAGCCTTGTATTGGAAGATGATGCTGTCCAGGATTTTCATAGCTAGGGAGCAGAAGGCAATGCCTGGCTTTAAAACTTCAAAGGACAGGCTGACTCTCTTGTTAGGGACTCCAGTAGTTGGTGACTACAAGTTGAAGCCAATGCTTACTTATTATTCTGAAAATCCTAGGGCTCTTCAGAATTTTGTGAAATCTACTCTGCCTGTGCTCTCTAAAGGAATCAGTGAAGCTTCAATGACAGCACATACATCTGTTTACAGCATGGTTTACTGAATATTCTAAGCTACTATTGGAGCCTACTGCTCAGAAAAAAGGATTCCTTTCAAAATAGGACTACTCATTGACAATGCACTTGAACACTTAAGAGCTCTGAAGGAAACGTACAAGATTAATGTTGTCAGCCTAGGCAACATGACAAAACACTGTCTCTACAAAAATACAATAAAAACACCAAAAATTAGCCAGACATGGTGGCATGCCTATAGTTCCAGCTACCTGGGAGGCTAAGATGGGAGGATCGCTTGAGCCTGGGAGATGGAGGTTGCAGTGAGCTGAGATTGCACCATTGCACTCCAGCCGGGGTGACAGAGCGGGACTCTATCTCAAGAAAACAAACAAAAAAAATTAAAATTCTTTCCATGTCTGCTAACACAACATTCATTTTGCAGCCCATGGATCAAGAAGCAATTTTAACTTTCAAGTCTTGTTATTTCAGAAATACATTTTATAAAGCTATAGCTGCCATAGGTAGTGATTCCTCCAATGGATGTGTGCAAAGTAAACTGAATACCTTCTGGAAAAGATTCACCATTCTACATGCCATTAAGAACATTGTAATTCATGGAAGTCAGTCAAACTATCAACATTAACAGAAGTTTGAAAGAAGTTGATTTCCACCCTCTTGGATGACTTTGAGGGGTTTAAGACTTGAGTACAGGAAGTAGCGGCAGATGTGATGGAAATAAGAGACTAGCCATAGAAATGGAGCCTTAAGATGTCACTGAATTGCTGCAACCTCATGATAGAATTTGACTGGATGAGGACTTGCTCCTTATGGATGAGCAAAGAAAGTGGTCTCTTGAGATGGAATCTGCTCCTCGTGAATATATTGTGAACATTGTTGAAGTTACAACAAACTATTTAGATGATTATATAAACTTAGTTGATAAAGCAGCAGCAGGATTTGAGAGGATTGACTCCGATTTTGAAAGAAGTTTGATGGTGGAGATAATGCTATCAAACAGCATAGCATGCTACAGAGAAATCTTTTATGAAAGAGTCAATTGATGCAGCAAAGTTCACGGTTGTTTTATGTGAAGAAATTGCTACAGCCACCTTAGGCTTCTGTAACCACTGTGATCAACCAGCAGCCATCAACATTGAGGCAAGACCCTCTACCAGCAAAAAGAGTATAACTTGCTGAAGGCTCAGATGGGAGGATCCCTTGACCCCGGAGGTGGAGGTTAGCATTTTTTAGCAATAAATTATTTTTTAATTAAGGTATGCACGTTAGCTTTTTCAGACATCATGCTATTTGCATACTTAATAGACTACAGTGTGATGTAAACATAACATTTTATGTACTCAGAAACCAAAAAAATGTGTGTGTCTCTATGGCAATATTAACTTCATTGCAGTGAGCTGGAACTGCACCTGCAGTATCTCTCAGGTATGCCCATAGTTTGATTTACAAATCTTTTGAGGGTTAATCCTACAGAGGAGGTAAATAAAGTTATTACTGTGGCTTTCAGGTGAGTTTAATTGTCTTCATCATTGCAGCCTTTGTTTGGCCCTCCTAGAAAGGTAAGCAGTCATCTTAGGGAGCAAATTCAGGTGAGGCACTGGGTGTCACTGTCAGCCTCTGAAAAATAGATGATCTGGATTAATGACATAACATTCTAGTATCATTTCACCATTTCATTGTACAAAAGGGTAATATCTATATTGGCCAAGCTGTATTTTATAGCTTTTCTAAAACTATTTTTTGGGTGTTGATATATATCCAAATTTGTTTTTGTTCAAAACCAATTTTTTAATTTTTAAAAACCTTAATAATGAAACATGAAAAGACAAAACATCTTTGTTCTGTCTAGCACTTCCTCCTCATCAGCCAAACACCAAGACTTGCTCTTCCCTCCTCTGTCCTGTTCTCTCCTGGTCCCTTCCTGTGTCTGCATTTCCACTGTAGATACAAGCTCATGGGTGAAATTCTGGAGTGTTTCTTCCGTGTTTCCTTCAAGGAGTCTCAATAACTAGTACACATTAAATGAATATGAACAACTGAAGTTTGTATGGTAGATGATCATCCAGAGAAAGCGTCCATTAGGATCAGAATACAGTAAGAAGTCCTCAGAGAGGCGACGGGCTCTGAACTGGTTTTACAGGTGACTGGGATTTGGAAATAACTGCTTCTGCTTGTTACAGGCTTACTATGGACCACATATATTTTATAAAATACATCATTTAATTTAGTCCTTATAATAACCTCTTCCATAGGTTTTCACTCTCATTTTTCAGGTTCTTGTTTTGCTCAGAGTAAATCCTAGTGTTCTTTATCAGCGTAAGATGGCTATAGTTAACAATAATATATTAGTTAGTTTCAAATAGCTAGAAGGAGGATATTGAACATTCCCAATACAAAGATAAATATTTGCGATGGTGGGTATGCTAATTAGCCCGATCTGATCACTGTTCATTAGATACATCAAAACATCACTATGTAACCCATGAATATGTACAATTATTATTTGTCAATTAAACAAAACAAAACAAAAAAGTAAACCAAAACCTGAGTCATTTAGTAACTTATTCAAGGTTACACAGCCCACAGCTGACAGGGCTGGGATGTAAATCCAGCTCCGCAACCACCCTTTACCACTGTCATTCCCCTCTCCCTGGAGAGACAGAGTTTTCCTCAAATTTAAAAATGGGATACAATGACTCCTATTCTCCTTATGCCTGGGTTTGTATTGAAAATAAAATGGAACAATTTTCCTGAGAGTACTTTGAACAGCACATTCACTGTGGATATATGTAGTACCATGTTACAGTATTTAGAAAAGGAAAAATTGTCTTGAGTACCGGTTCTAACACTAAGCATTTGTATGACTTTATACCAATCTCCTTTAGGTTTCAGTTTCCTCATCTGTAAAATAAGTAATGGGTTACATGTGAACAATTACTGCATGACATGCGAGTATGTGTTACTTATTCACACCTTAATAACTGCAGAGTCTGGAGCTTTGTTGGGGGATAGCAGGGAAAAAGACACCCGGTGGATGGTCACTGTCTGTACTCATGTCAAGAGACATGAGACAAGTCACCACATGCAAAGACACCGGAGGAACGGGTAGAAGTCAGGACGTCGCATAGATATTAAAATCCGTGCTGTCTACAGGACATTTCATGATGCTTGTCACAGAAATCTCTACCAGGATAAGATGATGGCTGATGCCAGAGAGAAGGAGACACAGCCTCCTCCTACCTGCAAGCAAGAGTGTGAGAGCTTGTCATCAAGGAGGTTTGCAATCATGTTTGCACGTGGAGTTGCAGGTACCTGGGTGTCCTCATTCTCACTTTCATCATCCATAAAGCTAAATTTTGAAACTCATCTTCAGAGGCAATTTTAAGTATAAAAATTTCCTTCTTATTGCTGTCTAATTTTGTTATGTGTATTAGAGAAATGCTTTTTCTCTACTCCCTTTTCAGAGAACACATTTTATAAAAAGTTATTTTGATACAGCAGAAGGCTACGACAAAAGCTCCAAATCTTGCACTATAAAGATTCCAGAAACACCATTATTATTAATGTCTTAGTCCATTGATTCTAGACAGAAAAGCTCAATAGGAGCAGACAAACACATTTGCCTCTTCTGAGAATACAGACAGAAATATTTGGCGCGGGGAATTTTGAAAGCAAAACAATGAGGGCGAAGGAGCTTAGGGAAGTCAATGTGTACTTGCAAATCCAAGGCCGTTTCCGATGCTTTGCGTGCATCTTGGCAGATGCTTCCTATGGTAGGTTAATTTGCAAAAACGTGAAATAACAGAAACCTGCCCATTAAATCCTCCACATTAAGTCCCATTTGGAAATGGGCATCAGAGAAAGCTATATAGCTGCGTGAAGATCAGGGGATAATGTGTTTTGTTCTGCAGAGTTATTTTATTGAAGCATAATTTGGTGCTCTGGGTTCTCATTGGTGGACAGCTATCCGTTAAGATCACCTCCCTAAGGTTACAATTGCCCATTCCAATGTTTATTAATAAGAGACTAGGACTTTGATTTGGCTCACGGACAGTAAGTCAGGTCCATTTGTTGCAATGCATTATTTAAGAGCTGTTTGCAGCATATTACAGTCGTAATGGCTGCTATTATCAGGTGGGATGTTACAATGAGGAGTCCACTAACGTAATGTGGTGAACTTCCAGAGAGACAGACTCTACTTCTTGGGAACACAGAGTCTTCACTGGTAGCTGCCAAATAGTGTTTTTGGCGAATTACTGTCACAGAACACTCTCAGAAATACTCTTTGGTGGACAGTAAGAAATGCAAATGGTAATTCCCTCATTGAATAATGATTGCTCTGGACAGACCCTGAAGTGTGATGTATTGTAAACACTAAACCATCAGCCTTATTTATGAGGCACGGTTTCAGTCACTCACCAACTATTGAGATGATTTTGGGCTGGGTGTGCAGATAGATTTTTTAATTGCATGTTACTGTTGTAGGTGGCTGAGCATTACCTTTCCTGGACCCAAGATCAGGTAATCATGTTTTAAATGCTACTATATTCCTTCTAGAAAGAATGCTTCTTTATCACCATGGCTATCAGTAGGTCCAGGGCTGGAGGGCTGGGCTCATGCAGCAGCTGGGCCAGGGTGAAGTCTTCTTCCAAACAGATCTCTCTGCAAGGAACTTAGAAATTCCTCTGCCCAGGTCATCAGACCTGTCTTGCTGGCAACCCCTGTTAGATTTGACCTAGATGGGAACAGATTCTGAGTCTATGCTCAATCTGTTCAAATTTGGAGCTTCCTGCTCTGCCAACATCTGACCTTCACCTTTCTTTCCAGTCTCTTAGTGGCCCCAAGTAGGAATTGCTGTTCTCCCCTGATAGGATTGGAATCTAGGCTCAGCCTGCCCCAGATTTTTCCCTTGCATTCTGCTTCTCTCAACTGCCTGTCAGGAATTTGCTCTGTCACGTAGTCTAGATATGTAAGCTGCAGGTCAGCAAAATAGGAAACCCGTACACACCTCTGTGAGTTATTCACAGCCACCCAATCTGAGCCTTCTCAGCACAATATGGCACAGCGGTCCCCAAGCCATGGGGTCATCTACGGCCAGAAAGAAAACAACCCTATTTTGCAGGTTCTTTAAATTATCATAGATGCTGAATAACATTACATCAAGGGGATTTATCTGGGGGAAAATCTGTTGTTATTATTTGTAAGACAAAAAGAGGAACAGTGTTTTGTTTTTTTCCAACTTTGGATTAGCTGTTATGTCCTCTGAAACTAGAGGTCTCTAAGAAGTACTCTGGATTTAATTTTTTCTTCAAGTATTCATTTTCACTTGATTGGCCCATCAATGAACCATTGATTAGGGTCTATTTGTCCACAGGTCCATTTAATTCTGAGGACCGTGAAATAACAAAGAAAGAAACGCCTCCACACACAGCCATATGGCCCTGGGCAGATGTACACTAAGTTGTTGAGTGCCTTCTTGTAACCAATAATGATTTTTTTTTTCCTTTTTGAGTATAATACTTACCAAATGCCCTGTTGTGATGGTAAACACTGAATAAAGCTTTTTTCATGGGTGAACCTGGCTGCAGGGGAACATCCATGTTTTAGGGAATTTTGTACGGAGCTGGGTTTTCGCTGAAAGTAAGTCATGATGTTTTTGTTATACTGTGAAGTAAGGCACACCTGTTAGAGCAAGCTATATATGCTCTAAGCCTCTTTGTTGCTTTTGAGAAATATTTTTGTTTTTCCTTCTAAAATGAAAATCAGCCCAGAAAAGGAAGTCAAGGAGAAACAGGGCTTATTGAAAGAGAAAAGCATTTAATAATAGGAAGGAAAAAATCCTTTATAGGTCTTAGGAGATGCTTCCTTTATAGAAAGAAAAATCTGCTTTTCTGTTTCAAAAAGTTAAACTGTATGGGGTCTTCATTCTACATTGTAGAATTATCAAAAGAAAGCCCATCTGTAGTGAGAAATTGGAACCTGACCCCTTGTAAGGAATTTTCTTTTTTTGTATGGACTACCAAGATGGAAACTTCCAAAGTGAGTTCCTCTGCTCCTGCGGAGGTTGGAATTGACATTTCTTCTCACAATTACTGAGCTGCAGGTGAGATATCAGCCTCTCACTCCATAGGCCGAGAGCGGCAGCATGGTGTGGGCTCAGGCTGGCTTGGCATGGATTTCCTTTCAGGAAATTAAAATCTATCTCCCTTAACAGGGCAACAAAGAGGATGTGGTCACATTTTGCTGCTTCTTAACAGGGCACCACTGACATCCGCCACTCTCCAAAGGATTCTCTCTTAAAGTTTTTCAGATTTGAGAGATTCTCTTTAATGTGTGTCTGAATTTCAAATTTCTAGGGAGGAATTATCTCATAAAAATGAAAAAGCAACATGAGAGAATAGGTAAAGTGCCAGTGTCTAAAAGCGTAGTTTGATATCTGAAAAAAAAATCTCAAATTGTGATGATAAAAGCGGTTAGTCATCTTAATGAAAAAAAAGTGACAGGCGGGTGATTAAATTAATACACATTCATCGTTCACTTTTTCCACTCTTATACCACATCTGTTGTACACAAGTCATGGTGTAGATTTACGGTAGATATAAAAATGAATAAAGGAAACCTCCAGTGTTTTGCCAAATGAGGTAACTGCTAGTGGCATAGAAAAAATGATCTGATATTTGAATATAGTATGTGTGCTTTCTTTTGGTGAAAAGAGTAAAACTATATTTCATTAGACGCTGGAAAATGACATCTTTCATCAAAACTACTAGGAAAACTAGAAGAAACATAATATCAGTGTTCAGGTGAAAAAATAAAAATAATGATAATAACCAATATTTATTATACAAATTCTCTCTCTATATATATATATGTGTAAAGTATTCTACTAAGTGTTTTAGATAACTGTGTCATTCAAGGGCCACACAATTCCTATGAGGTTTCGCTACCAAAGAAGGGATTCCTGTTTCTAGAGGCTTAGAATCACATCATGGGGCAGGAAAGAAAAATTGGCTATATATATTCTTGGACTAGATGGTGATGAGAAGTGCCAAGATAGTTATTGGGATAAGAACTTGGAAGAAGTCCTACCACCCTTTCACAGAGATTATTTCAGTTCAAGTTTTCTCAGAGATCATTGAAAATACATGCTTAGAAAGTCTGAAATGGGGATGCAGGGTATTGATCATCAAATATATTCTCAGGCTGAAGATACACCGGTTCTCGGTTCACTGAATAATAGAAGAGAGAGGAAAGATGAGGAGACAATGCTGAGGCAGACAACCCTGGCTCCCAGAACCACATGGCTCACTCAAAGTCAAGGGCACAGCATTGATGCTGGGTGTGGCGATTCAGAATTGGGTTGGGGAACCTGCAAGATTTCATAGCAGGGATTATTTCATTGTGTGAACAGGAGAGAGAAAAAAAATCTCAAGGAATTTTAGACAGGGTAGAAGGGAAGGTGAAAGGTGGGCAAAAGAAGTATCTCGGAGGATAAAATATAATTTTCTAAATGTTGTAGTAAGTAAGAGGCTGCTGTGTGATTATGTCAGGGAACTTGAGCCTTCAGGGTTATTAGACACAACAAAAAAGATAAAATGCAGGAATAATCTATGAATCTGTGAAGTTATCAGAACATTGCCAACCGGCCCGTTGGTAATAAACACTATAATGAGTGTTTATCCTGAGAAGTGAGGACTCCATGTTCTTGTTTTCTTCTAAACCTCCTGCCTGCTTCTTCCCTTCCATGAAAACCATCCCAGTGTTTCAGTAAAAAGACTGTGAAGACTTCCGAAGTCAAAGTGACTATAGAAGTAATAAAAATATGAAAGAAATATATGGGTGCAAGTTTTAAAGTCTAAAAAAAATACCTTTCGCTGGAAAAACCCTAAGCTGAAATGCTTACACTATGAAGCATAGTTACAAAGTCAGTGGGATCAGGGTGCTATTGCTATAAGGATTTTAAAATTGCTGGGTGTGGTGGCTCACGCCTGTAATCCCAGCACTTTGGGAGGCCGAGGTGGGCGGATCACCTGAGTTCAGGAGTTGGAGACCAGCCTGGCCAACAAAGCAAAACCCTTTCTCTACTAAAAACAATATAAAAATCAGCCAGGCATGGTGGTGGGCGCCTGCAATCCCAGCTACTCAGGAGTCTGAGGCAGGAGAATCACTTGAACCCGGGATGAAGAGACTGCAGTGAGCTGAGACCGTGCCACTGCATTCCAGCCTGGGGGACAGGGCAAGACTCTGTCTCAGAAAAATAAAAATAAAAATAAATCTAAAATGCTCAACTCTATATAATTAGTATTTTGACTGGGATAATTAATTTTATTTTAAATTTATCTCCTTACATAGCTTTTATTTGCTATAGTCTACTTATTTTTCATTTGTTATCAATGTTTTTTATAATAAAATGCTTTTGCTTTAATAGTGTAAATGAAACAATAGGATTGTAATAGAGGACATAGTGTAATAAATCCAACAAGTGAACTGGAGCAGATTTTACAGGGACGCCAAAAAGGAGGAAGCTTCCTTCATAGGAGAGTGTAAAAGAAAAAGAGGAAATGTTCTTGGTAGGATAAATAGGTTATTTCAACCTGTTAGGAGGTCGAAGGTAGAATGGCTTTTTGAAATGAGGATAAAAGTTAAACAACGAATAGCGTAGAATGAAATATGCAGAGCATAGTAGGAGAATAACATGCTCCTAATTTTTAATTGCTTTATAACAGCATTTTGCTAAACAATATTTTTTATCTGTTGACAGTTTTCTTTTCTCTTGAACTTTAAAATTGTTTATTTAATGATTATGGGTATATGTATGCATGTGAGCATGTATGTGTGCATTTTTCTCTTTTTTAGTATTTTCCCGGACCAGGGTAGCTTCTGGCCTTCACAGCCCAAATGCCCTCCCCTTTTCGACTGAAGAAAGAAAAGGACGAATCCCTTCAAATACGATCTCTTTCATGAGCTCTTTGATAGACTCTTTTTCTCCTCCTCTGAGCCAAAATGAATCCAACAGAATTTCCGTGGCTCCCTCTCCTTACCCTGATCCCATGTTAATTGTTGCAACAAATGTTGCAACTCCAGTGTGAGCCAGGTGAGCTTCTGAGGCTTTCTAAGAATTGCCACTGCTCAATTATCTTCCTGCACATCTTCCCTTCACTTAATAGGGTATAGCTTATGCCTAATTGCAGAGACGTTTGACCTTACGTATATCTTTGAATTATGTCTATCTCCTACTTTTGCTAAAAATGGAGTTTGTGTTTTCTTCCTTTTCTCCTGTTATTGTTTGTATAATACACAGGAGGAATATAGTCATGACAATAGTATTTGTAATAGTATCTAATATTCTATGGTGCCTAATATTTCACACAAACCATTCTACATCATATCGTATGCCATTTAATCTTCATAACACCCTAAGAAGTAAGTGTAATAGTAAGATAAGGATACAGAGGTATGCAGAAAGTTAAGCAACTTGGCCATTTGCAATGAACAGGTAAATGGTGCCATAGGTTATGAAACTAGTTAGTCTGGCTCAAGTCTCTATGCTTTAAACTACCATGCCGTATACAGCCATGTTTATGGTGGAAGTGTGTTTTGAATATTTGGAGCATGGTGGTTACATGTGTTTAAAAACATAAGTGGCACCAGGGTGGAGGGAAGGTTAAAGAGGGAAAATGCAGTCAACAACAAGGTCAGGGAGGCTGTGATTCTCAAACTTCTGTGAGCACACGGGCCACCAGTGGATGCTGCTGAATGCAGGTTCTGATTCTGCAGGTCCAGGGAGGGGCCTGGGACTCTGCATTTCTCAGGGCTCTTCAGGTAGTGCTGATATACTCTGAAGAGTCAGGAAGTATGATGTTGGTCAGATGATTGCAGGCAGAGATTAGGAGTGCCTGAGCTAAGGTAGTACTTGAGGCAATGAAAGAAAAGAGACAAAAGTGAGAAAGCATAGCAGTAGATCATGGAAACTGTAGACAGATTGAATGTGGGTGGTGAGGAATGATGGAAAAGAGTTGACCTGGAGTTTTCTAGCCTGGGAAATGCCTTCAACCTCCAATAAATAAATAATGATAAGCTTCGGCAGATGATAACTCGGCGGTGTGGGAGATGTTGAGCCTGAGTTTTCAATCTAGAGTAAGAGGCTCTGTATCCCCACCTGAAACATGGCAGTGGTAAGACCATGCGGAAGAGTAGAGAATGGATATTGGTGAAGACCGAGAGTGGAGCTGGGAGACACGTCTGCATTTAATGTACGGTAACAGACTATTCAGAGGGATGGGAAGAAATGAGAAGAGGATTATTTTGTATTCCAAGGGAACTGGCATAGAGGAAGTAATTAAGGTGCCTCCTGATGTTCTCTTTCACAATTTGGATTGTAGAAGACAGGGATGTCATCGGGGGGTCCCCAGTGTCTGAGGAAAGGAGAGGGGAGGGATGACCCGTCATGGTTCAGAAGGCAGAGACAAGCCTGCAAGTGTGCAAAGAGGGAAAAGACTGCAGGAAATTCCACTTGAAATGGGCCATAAAAGTGCACCTTTTGTAATATTTCAATGTCTCTCTCAATATTTCCTCTAATCACAAGTTTCCAGTGTCAAGAACAAACCTCACTCCTTACTGACCAGTCTCAATATTTGTTTGTTTTCTATAAATTAAAATCCAGTGTGTTGTCTTTATCTGCAAGCCCTTCATTAGTTCTGGTCTCTAAAATCAACATACCATCATAGTTATCAAGACCATGGGGTCAACCAAGAAACTCATAGTAGCATGTCTCATCTAAAGATGAGTGCTGATAACTGGAAGGTCAGGTTTGAAAAACCCTTGTAATCTGTCTGAGAATTGATTTATCTGTAGCAAGCTCCCATAACTTTTGAAGTGGAAACATTGAAACTCTAAAACAAGATCAGTCTAAACCAGGGATTGACACTATTTCAGAATTAGGATGCCAAGATGCTGAGCACATTCTTTTCCTCTCCTGCTGGACGGGGAGCTAACACCACAAACAGTTTCCCCTTTTCCAAAATAAGCTTTCACCGTTCATCAGGATGCCATTGACTGGAACATGTTTCTCCCATAAATGCACATGATTGTGCTTTACTTCTACGTGAAGGCATCATTAATGCCCTAACGGAATATGAACTTTAGTGGAGGATAGGGCACTGGAGTAGGTAAATTTACTTTAGTGGGTAAATTTTGTTAAGTGGAAGGCAACAGAGTCACAAGGCATCTAAAAGTTGGGATTTGAAAAGGCACACGGAGAAAGATGACAAATTCCAGGCTTCCCTTTGCCAAATGTCTTTGTGGGCCACACTTTCTGGTATCTACTTTAAATATAAATATGAGATCTTTGTGCCTGCTCTGTATTTCCACTGAGGACTAAATATGATAGAAGTATATTTTAATGCCATTGTTACCTATGTGCTCTGCATTTACTTCCTCCCTCCTTCCCTCCCTTTCTTTCTCCCTCCCTCCTTTTCTTCTTTTTTTAAATTTCTTTTGCCTAAGAGAATGGAATCGAATGCTGCTAGGCGAATCACTGCATTTAATTATCTTGCTCTTGCTCTTTCTGCTTTGCTCTTAATATCTAATCATATCCTCCTGTTTATTCTCTTCCTCTTTCCTAAGAAAAGCACATGAATAAACTTTTAAGAGTGCATTTAGAGTGCAATCAGTCTATTTTGTGTAAATCAAAAATACACAGAGGCATTCCAACAGTTATGAAAAATATAGCTGAATTGCAAGTATTCCTATGATTAAGTACATTTTCTTTTGTTCTGGTTAGACTTACCAAATTGCTCCTATTAATATAATGTGCTCATGCATTATGTAACAGCTGAGAGCAAAGCATACACTTCGAGAGCCCTACATTTGAAGAAGCTGCATCACTTTCCATACAAGGTGGGGAGGGTCTTGGACCAAATCCCCACACACTACAATGAAAGGCACCTGCGATACCGTGGTGGTGTAAGTAGCCTAGTCTCCTCCCGCAGCTCATAGCAAAATATTTCATGAAAGTTAATTAAATTTTTCAATATATCTTGAAAGAAGAACAGAGTATTGTGATTTTAAAAATAAATCGGTAAATGGCAGTAATAAAAAGTTTGGAAGACCAAACTTAAGAAATCAAGAAAGGGAAAAATACATTAAGAAGAAAGCCATAATGAATCGCAGAATGTTAGAGAGTAAACAGTCCTCAGAGATCATCTGTTGCAAGCCTTCATTTTAGGAATGGGAGAACTGAGCGTCACTGATGTTATGTAAGGTTATAGAACATCATCCTAATTCAGATTCCCACTCTGTGGACGTAACTCTCTGGAAGAATTTTAGACATTAGTGAATATTTCATTCATTTTTAGCCTACGAGCGTACTCGTGGGTGCTTTGAAGCAGTAATTTCCCTACAGTAATCTTGAGTGCAGAGGCTATCAGACTGTGTAGAAATTAAGCTGGGCCGTAGGAATTACTCAAAATGGTCTAGGACCTGGGATACTAAAACTTGTAGCTCTAGAAATGCAATTTTGACCATTTACCCGGAGGTAGTTAGGCTCTGGGGAACAGTGAGATGCTAAGCTGACTTACAAACCATAAATATAAATTTGTTTATGTACTGAAAGTGGGAATTCATGTGTGAATGCACTCATGTGGAATTACATGTGGAATTACAAGCATGGGAATTACATTGGGAACAGTAAAGATAATGATAATTATAAACATCATTATTCCTCATGGTTAGGTCCATGTAGACATCCCACTATTGTCTAAGGCATTTCCATTAATATTATAGCCTGATAAGATATCCATATCTTCTTCAGGGATGTTGAGGTTCAAATAACCAGCTTCTGGAAACGACCCTCTTGGGAATACTGAAGGAATTTAACCAATCCTTGCTGTACACAAAATGATGCAGTAGACTACATTCTGATTTAAGACTCCTGAGACATGGGTTATAGTCTCAGCCGTGCTATTGTGGGCTTATGTAACCCTGGGAAAGTTAAGAGATTATTCTGAGCTTCAACTTTCTCATCTCTAAAATGCAGAAGTTGATCTTGGCAGCTTCCAAAGTTGTTTCCAATGCTCACAGTCTCAGCCTCAAGGGGTTTTCCTTTCCTAGACGCTGTAAGCCTTTCTAGTGTCTCCCCATATTTTATTAATACTTGTCACACTATTACCAGTCATTTAATCATATTTTTATGATATACCGCATTTTAAGTCCACTGTTTTAGCCAAGATTTTATAGAAAGTAGAACCTGAGACACAGATTGAAATGCTGACAGTCTATTTGAAAGACTGAAGGCAAGGGAAGTGGAGGTGAGGGAGAGGGGGGAATGGGGATGGAAAGCCGTCCAGAGAGAACACTTTGCTGCACCAGCCAGGAATGCATGCTCTGCTGTCAATAGAGACAGCAGGGGGCTGAGTAGTCTTGGTTGCATAACATATGGAACATGTTAAGGAAGATGTGTAAGGAGAAACTATGCCTTGGAGCCATCTCCAGAGGGTGTTTATGAGTCTGCCTGGCACTGGTTGAGCTTCCCCACTATGGACGCTGGTCCCCCTGCACTTCTGGATTGTGTAACTTCCTCCCAAGGCAGACACGGAGGGAGCCAGAAATTAGGTTCCCAGGCCTTCCAAGACCAGAAGTGAAGGGTGGCTTTGTGCACGTAGGGCTCGGTGTGAGTCACTGCTTGAGAAACCAGACAGGGCATGGGTGGTCATGGCCATGGTGAAGTCTGGGAGGAGGGTTGGAAGAGAAGGTGAAGACAGGTTCTGAGATGTCATACAGAGTTGGTGTCCCACAGAGTCCACTCACGGTACCTCTCTTTGATGTTCCGTTGTCATCTTTTTGTCTTGCATCCTATGATATGGGTCATCCTTCTTTTCTCCTGTGGGAATGAGTGCACCTTCACTTCTCTCCTGAGTGGGGAAGAAAGTCACAGTCAAGTAATGGGCTCTTCTCTCCCTGAACCTCATGTCTAGTTGTTATCTCCTGTAAGGCTTCAGCTCACAAATTAGTGACCAAGCCTCAGGCCCCACTAATGTGGTTGCCTTGAAGACATAAGGGACATTTATCTTCTCTCCCCTTTATTACCCATGTCAGGCTTCCCTTACCCTCACTTTGGCCTGTCTGGTTCATTGCCTGGTGAGAAGACCCAGACCATGATTGTTGAAGGTCTAAACAGTTGGGTTATCTCTTTTGCTGTCTTTTAATTGCTTTATTTTTCCCAAAAGAGTTACTGCCGGGCCATGGAAGTGCGAAGAGGCTTCCATGCCATCCTTTCCCCTGCCAGCCTCCTCGATGCTGGCCACTCAACCTCTTCATGGTCATTAGGGTCAACATTCCAGCCAGTGGAGCAACTGCCTTTTCACTCACGGATCCTTTGCCATGAGGAGCTAAAGGTGGCCAGGAGGTAGATGTAGCTTCCACTTTAGTGGGATTCACACTGTATTCTGTGGCATGTGTCTTCCCCTCTCCTGGGAACACTAATCAGCAGAATGCTAGATTAGGGCATCAAGAAGAGCCAATACTGAAAATGGGTCGTTAGGTGTGATAAGAAAAAGATGGCTTCCCCTCCACACATTGGCACAGGGAGCCACTTGGATCCAGTGCGAGATCAGTTGGGGCCAAAATTGTTTCCCTTCCTTCACCTGGCTTCTCTGAGCTCCTAGACTCACCTGTGGTAGATGGTGGTGTTTTAGGTCTTCAATTATCAGTATCAGCTCAGACCCTATTTGAAACCAAACCTTGAGAGGTCTGGATCATTCACTTTGCCCGTTGCAGAGATAGCCTGGAGAATACCTGTGTCTCTCTTTAGAGAAGGATCAGAAGAATGTTTATGGGTTTGCACAGTCCTTCCTCAAGGAGCAACTTTGCATGGCAGTGGTTTCTGTGTATTAGCTTTCTGTATAAATTAAGAGAGTCATGTGGCCCCTTAGTCAGCTGTTTGCTCATCTGTCTGATTCCTAGGAAAATCATGGTCTATGATTCACTGCCACAAATAGACACTCAGATTTCCACTCTAGTCTTGCTGCTATTGCCGCAGTTACACTGACTTTGCTTCTGAAGGTAGAGGGTTGTCCTGATCTCTGCTTTTCTGTAACCCTGTGATCTCCAGTGACCATGGGGTCTCACTCTGATGGCCATAGCTCTGCCAGTTCTGGCTGGCAGAGGACAATCAGTAAATTGTTAGGATGATGCTAGAGCTGTCCCTCATGGGTGCATCCTCAGGGATGCACACTATACATCCACTCTAGCTTTCCTGCCTCCAGCCTTCTGGCCCCTCCTTCACCAATATACTATGAAAATTCTGGCAGGTGTACTTCTATTATCGGCCACCATTAAATCACACTTTAGAATGCTCCCTGACATACTTAGGGCCAACTCCAGGGATTCCTGACATCCCATTAAATCCCAAATCATGGGTGAGTCTGCCCTCGTTGAACATCCTCTTCTGCTTAGTCTTCCACTTTGCTCACTTCTGTGTATCTCCCCCCAGTTTATATCCCAATCCATATTAACCACGTATATTTATCCTGTTGCCATGAAAGCAGTTTCTTCCTGAAATAAGGCTGTACTCCCCTGACTCAGGTTTTTGTCCTGGGGCTAAAGAGCTTTGTTGGGGATGAGGTTTGAGGTGAGCAAGAAAGCAATTATGATGCACCTGCTTGAGGTGAGAATCTCGCATGCACATGGTCTCCAAATCATGGGAGCCTTTCTTCTTTGTGCAGTGGGAAGGGCTGTTTCTGCCAGCCAGGAGGGCTCAGTGGCACTTGGGGGTTGAATTGCCAAAATTTCTCCACCTTAAATTTCATGCTTCCCCTCCCACATCCCCCAGTGCTGACTTGGTATGTAAGAGATGCTTAGGAGTGCATTCGCCTCTCTTGTGTCTCAACCACCTTTTCAATCAGGTCCTCATCTTGGTCCTCTGCACACTTTCATCTGGCACTCAGAGGCATGAAACCCTCATTTAAGATGCCACAGAGACCTCCAACTGTAGGTGAAATCTTAGCATCTAATACGAACCCTTTATTTAGGAGACGAGGGTATTATGAGATGTAGCACTTCTGACTGTCCAAAAAGTACACAGAGTTTCTCTTAAGAAATCATTCCTTTACTTATTGTTTAAAGAGTAAATGCACCAGCAATTTTCCCTAAGTAGCAAATAACTAGCAAGTTCTGTGGGAAATTAAAAAAAATAATAATAATAAAAGCAAGAAAATTTTGCTTGTCTTTATAGTCTGTAAAGTGTCTTCTACCTAAGTACCTCACTAAATATTAATTACTAAATAATAATGACATGAAGTATGGAGATTTTAGCAGTAGAGTAAAAGATGATGACCATCTAGACAACACAAACTGAAATCGCAAGGATAAAACCATACCTCATGTGCTGTCTCCAATCACCTTTCCCTGTGGTAATATGCTCAGTACTGAGACGGATGATTTTTAAGAAGACAACATCAGATAATGCTGTTCTCTTTCCACGGAGATATTCATACATTCCATCTAGATAAAAATTTATCTCAGCCAATGGAGTCGACCAATATGAATATTAATGAGAAAGAAAATGATACAAAAACACTACGGTTTTAGAAAATGAAAAAGCAATGTGTTTTCAGAAATTGGTTTTGAGGCCCTAAATTTGTATGTTGAGGATCTATGTGTGTGTGTAAAATAGGATAGGATAAAGATTTAGAGAGAAAGAAAGATAGATGAAAGATGGATAAATAGTTAGATACATAGATAGATAGATAGATGATAGATAGATAGATAGATAGATAGATTAGACATATGGCTACAACATTATTGTCATCAACTCACAAAATATTTGAATTGGAAGTAATCTTCCAATTATCTAGATGTCCTCTAGATAAATCTCTTAATTTTAATGAAGTTGAAGTGAGATTCAGAGAAGTAGCTTGATAATTAGGAACAGATATACAATGACTATTTACTTTTCTACACTTGAAGACAATTGCTTTAATTTTTTCCGAGTGTGAAAAATACTCACTAGTAAATGAATAATAATAAATAAACTAATCAATTGATATGTGAATAAAAAGTCTTAGTTTAATAAAAAGTAGGGGCTAAATATGCACGTGTTTTATAACTTCTTTATTTGGCTCCTTTTGTTCCACTATTTAGCTTGTAGAAACTGTCTACCTAAAAGTTGAAATACTCAATTCCCCCACATGTGTTCTGAGAGACTGAGCTCGTTTGACTGCTGATTCCTTGGTGTTCCAAGGTTTCCTGGAAAAAGATGAACAGGTAATTTAGTTGAAGACCAGGCATCTATTTTGGTTCTTCTTTTCAGATGCCCCATGTTGTATTCCAGCTCAGTGATGGTATCCTGTGGACTGAAAGTGAAAAGTCTGTTATTAAAGCTTACAAACTTTACACTCAAACAGTATAGTTTTATAGCCAAGATCAATGATCACAAAATATAAAGGACACAGCAATGTACTCTGGAGAATTGTATCACTTGAAACTGTAACTGTTTAGGAAAAAAAGTGCCAGGATAGCCACAAAGTGACGGGAAGGAGAATATATTACAGAGTCAGGCTGTCATAACTAGGACAGCTGTCTGTCTCTCTTGGCTCTGAGTCTAGTCCTTCAAGGCTAGAAGGGCCACACAGCAAATTTCTTCTTTTGATGACTAAGATAATGTCTATATTGTATGTTTTTTAAATGTCCCTATTTACATGGATTTTAACTTAGGGTTTTTCTGGGTTTTTGTTTGTTTCTTTGTTTGTTTGGCAAAGCCCCACCTCTCCATTGCAGCCAATCATTCCTTTTAAAACATATTCACACACACATGCATACGCAAGAATTAATAATAAACTAAATTATGCATTTCCTTGTGAAGCTTTGAAAAACAGTTGCCAAAGTGTTCCTGAAGTCAGAGTCATACTGGAAGATTCTATGAGAGAGCCCGTTAGAACCCAGGTCGTTGTTGGGAGAATTGACAGAAAGTGCTCTCAGGAAAAACAAAGACCTTGAAATTTTCAGTGCTATCAACCCTTCATTTGCCCCACACTTTTGATTTCCCCTTTACGAGTACCATCCATGCAGTTGAATACTTTTCAGTTAGCCATTCTGGCTCACCCGTAGCACATGGCAGCCATTCACAGAGGTATCACAGCACTCACAGTCCCTTGTATGCCCTGTATTTGTCCCAATGGAAGGTCCTTCCTCTGCAGCACAGGCTCTCCAGCGCTGGCCTCCTTAGCAGTGTCGCTCCCTGTTGCCTGTTTCCCTTTTCGAGAGGCTGTTCACAGCATGTGCTTTGGGCCATTGTCCATGAAAGAGAGAAACAATCTGAGTCCCAGAGATCTCATCGCAGGAGGAAAAGATCAACTCCGTGGCTGTCTTTGTGGTGCCCAGTAAGAAATGGTGCCTGTAAATGTGCCTGTGCTTTTCTGGGGCAGTTTCCTGAAAAGGTGCAGGTGCAATGGTGGGCAGAAGTCACTCACATTTTAAGTCTTGGTCTGAGGCATTTTGAAGGCTAAGGCCATCATTTTAGGTCAAAAGAGGTTTCACGAAATGCGTAAAAATAGGGAGTGAGGAAAGTGTGACGAGCTGGTTATCTACTCTGGAGTTCTCTTGTCAATGTCAGCAGGAGGAGCCAATGCAGTTACAGGAGGACTCATATAACCGGTCGCCCCGGCTCACAGGTAGGCTCCGTCGTGCCTGCTCTTCAATCGGCCAGAGGGACGTGGCTGCTTGTACACCCAGGAAGTCTAGGTCACTCCCTTGAGTCCTGCCATACATTGAAGGCCTCTGCCATCAAACCAACTGCACTAGATTACAGCGAGTGGGAGAATCTGGAAGGATTTGTCTTAGTCAACGTGGTGTGTTTACTGTGAGCAGGGTACATGCCATTTGTCCACAATGGCCACAGCTCTCAGAGGCATGGCATTGAGACAGCGAGGACTCAGTAGGAGGGAGGGCAGGAGCAGGGTTCATATCATCTGTCCACACATTAGGTTAATGAATAACATAATGAACGATAGAGTGGGGACGTCTTTATTCTCTGACCATGAAGCCTGCCATGTATCAGAGAGCATCATAGCCCCTGGGACCGGCACCGACCACTTCTCTGTTGACTGTGGTTTCTGTTTACAGTGGTCCCACATCCACTTTTCCTGTCAGCCTCAATAACACCATGTCTGTGTATCATTTATTTGTTGCAAGCTTCTTAAAATTATTAAAGGGACGTTACTTATTTAAGCAAACTATATAAATAAAATTGTGAGAAAGAGAAAATGATGGCAGTAGCTATTTTCAAAAAGGAATCTTGGTTAATATTGTATACAATTATATACAATTCCATGAAAATTGTGTCTTCTATATAGGTATATCAAATATGTATTTAAAGTTGTTCTATATATAATTTAAAAGATTTTATCTGGTCTTTACAAGCATCTTAGCATCATTGTTTTCATGCTCACCTTGAAATCCACCACAGAAGGCTCACCTCCAAGGAGGGCACTCTGTTCGTTTCCTCTGACAAGGTTTTCACTGTTCCTCATGGTTATAGTTAGTTCTTATGAGTTCATTATATGATAAGCTGTTTGAAACTGATGAATCAATATCCTAGTGCTCCTAGGAAGTATTTGTCTTCAAATGATGGTATATTTATTCTTTAGTTTAAGAAACAGCTTTGAGATACAAGATTCACACATAATAGACGGATAATTACCAAGGAATTTTTTCAGTAGGTTTGGAGAGTAGTTTATAGCTTTTTCGGTATTCATCATTTCGGAAATAATTTTTTTTTTTTTTTTGAGATGAAGTCTCGCTCTGTTGCCCAAGCTGGAGTGCAGTGGCATGATCTTGGCTCACTGCAACCTCTGCCTCCCAGGTTCAAGAGATTCTCCTTTCTCAGCCTCCCGAATAGCTGGGACTATAGACGTGCACCACCATGCCCGGCTAATTTTTGTACTTTTAGTAGAGATGGGGTTTCACTGTGTTGGCCAGGCTGTTCTCGAACTCCTGACCTCGAGATCTGCCCACCTCAGCCTCCCAAAGTGCTGTGCTGGGATTATAGGCATAAGCCGCCACACCCAGCCAATAACTTCATTTTTGATGATTAGGTTTAGTAATCATTTTAACAATTCAGTACTTCAGTTTGAGGTATATATTTATACATACACACATATAAAGCTATGCTACCTAATATGATTTTGTGTTTCACACTGAGGTACTGAATTTATTTAAAATGTTCTATATGTATATATGATACACATATATATAACATATGTGTATCATGTGTGTATATGTGTGTATATATGGATGTGCATACATGTGTATATATGTATACACATACACGTGTATGTGTATGTATATACATAAGTGTGTATGTATATACATACATGTATGTGTACGTATATACATACATGTATGTGTGTGTATATATGGGTCTGTATGTATATGTACATATATACATATATATGAACTTATTTAAAATGTTTTATATATAGGATACACATATATGAAACATTTTATCATATGTGTACACATATGATAACCCACATTAGGCTACCAGATTCAACGCAGGTAGCCTAATTCCAGGGTCTGCACTTTTAAACAGATCCTGTGCTACTCTGCCTCTTTTGTGCTTTGGGTGCCCCATGGAGAGAGCAAATGAAAGGCCTTTTCACTCTTTTTTGGACCTTGCTAGGACACGCAAAGTTCAATAATCTCAGATTCTGAAAGAACTTTATAAATCTATCCATGGGGATAAAGACTTACTGAAAGATAAGCTTTTATTTAAAAATCATAATTACTGATACTGTGTTTCTTATTAGTATTTTTTTTTTTTTGAGACAGAGTCTTGCTCTGTTTGTCAGGCTGGAGTGCAATGGCACGATCTCCACTGACTGCAACATTTGCCTCCTGGGTTCAAGCAATTCCTTTGCCTCAGCCTCCCGAGTCTCGGACTACAGGTGCCTGCCACCACACCAGGCTAATTTTTTGTATTTTAGTAGGCACGGTGTTTCACCATGTGGGCCAGGATGTTCTCGATCTTCTGACCTCGTGATCCACCCGCCTCAGTCTCCCAAAGTGTTGGGATTACAGGCATGAGCCACCATGCGTAGCCTATTGTGTTTTAAAAGGCACATAGAAGGTACAAGCAAATGAAACTTGTAAGCAGCAATTAAGTTTCATGGAAGTATTTTCCTCTCTAAAGTCATAAAATGAAACAATGTGTGGAGCAAGCAATTCTTTATGTGTTGAGCCAATCCTTTTCTTTGGATTTTGTTTAGAGGACTCATCAGGATCTTGTGGGCAATCACATCACCTAAGCAGCAGGAGACATCCAGTAGTCCAAGGGAGAGAAAGCCCCAGGTTAGCCAGGGATTTGGAAATAATCCTCAGGCACTTCCCTGGGGTTCTGTCTTTCTGGGTTATTTGAAATGTCCTATTGTTTTCTCATCAGCCATGTACAGTATCCAAAATACCCTGATTCATAGATTTCCTGCCTTATATTTGAATGCCAGCTATTTTTCAACACACTTTGAAAGAATATAATCTACTTTAACAAAATTCTGTTTGAAAGGTTTTAGCAGAGCTAAAATCTCTTACCCAATAGCCTCCAATCGTGCATTAGAAAAAAAAGAAAGAAAGTCCATACCACAAAATAGACCCAGGCTCTACTCTAGGCACTTTGTAGATTTTAACTAATTTAATCCTTATACAAGTCTTCTTGGGAGGGCACTATTACCCACATCTCACAGATGAGAAAACTGTAGGACTTAGAGAGTTTTACAAGCTTTGCCCAAGGTTGGCACAGTTGATAAGTGGCAGCCAGGTGCAACCCAGGTAGCCTAATTTCAGGGTCTGCACTTTTAAACAGATCCTGTGCTACTCTGCCTCTTTTGTGCCTTGGGTACCTCACAGAACAAATGGAAGGTCTTTTCTGTAAGAATGAATATTGCAGTATTCTAGGAAATTACAGCACCCCAAATGACAACATCACTAGCAAGCATAGCAAAGCAGGAAGTGACCACAGATAAGTATGGCTGAGATTCTGAAGGCATAAACCAAATGTAAGAGTTGATTCAGCCCTTGGCTATGGGGTTCAATAGCTCTAAATATCATGGTTTGACTCACCTGTTTTTGAGCCTGTGCCCCAAGGTGATGTTTGGCTGTGTCTCCACCCAATATTTCATCTTGAATTGCATTCCTCAGAATTCTGACCGGTCAAAGGAGAGACCAGGTGGAAGTAATTGAATCATGGAGGCGGTTTCCTGGCAAGTTGCTAGTGAGTGAGTTCTCTCGAGATCTGATGATTGTATATGAGGCTCTTCCCCCTTCACTGGGCACTTTCCTTTCCTGTTCCTTGCGAAGAAGGTGTCTTGCTTCCTTTTCTGCCGTGACTGCTTTTCCTGAGGCCTCCCCAGCCATGTTGAACTGTGAGTCCATTAAACCTCTTTCCTTCATAAATTACCTAGTTGCAGGCAGTTCTTCATAGCAGTATCAAAATGGACTGATATACAAGGTTACTTGGTGAGCTTAAAACCAGTGCAAATGATTAAGTCTTGCACCCTGGAAATTTTGATTCTGTAAACTCAGGATAGACTTCGGAATCTGCATTTAAACAAACAAAAAATTCTCTGGGTAAATAAAAGACTCCAGTTTGGAAACCACTGAACTGGCTAATTTAGTCTTTCTCAAATTCTGATCTTCAGAGAGCAGTTCACCTGGAGCTTGTTAGAAATTCAAATCGTCAGTCCCCTCCCTGGATTTACTGAATCAGGAACTCAGTTTGATAGACCCTGCAGGTGAGTTGTGCCAGGTGTGTTGAGCCGGTCCTCTTCTTTGAATTTTGTTTACAGAGGACTCGTCAGGACCTTGTGGGCAATCACATCACCTGAGCAGCAGGAGATATCCAGCAGTCCAAGGGAGAGAAAGCCCCAGGTTAGTCAAGAATTTGGAAATAATCGTCAGGCACTTCCTTGGGGATCTGTCTTTCTGGGTTATTTGAAATGTCCTATTGTTAAAGTTTGAGAACCATTGCCCTAACTTGAAAACAAGTCCTTGGGTCACAGTGCATTAGCCTAGACATCAACTCTCTAAAGAATAATATCAGTGCTCAATGTTCAATGTGACTTTGTATTACAGCTCCTTCTGAAATTCTTTTAAAATCATGCTTCAATATGTTTTCCCTTTGTACAAAAAGGAAACCATGTTGCATCTGACATTCTCCACAGTAACAGTTAAGACAAAGAAGTCTTTGATAGTGTGGAAAACCCAGTAGAGTCGTTTTTTAATCCTCCTTGAATTCAGTCATTTTTAGAAGTTATACTTTTAGTTAAAAAATAAGTTTCCCTATTTATGATTCAAATGAAACAATACTCGAAGAATAAGGCACCATTCCTTTTCTCTGAGCCAAGATAGTACAAAACCTTCACAGGTGCTAATTAATCTCCTTACCGTTTCTGGGAAGTAGAGGTCAAGAATACTGCCCTCTTTGGATGTGAGAGGAAATGGAGGGACATGAACAATTGTCATCTACTTTGTATTCACTTCCCAACAATTCGATACTCGTGTTCTTTCCATTTTTAGTCGACTCTATAGTAACACAAGCATTAATTTGTAATTAACCACTGGACACATCTAAAGTATGTTATTTTGGCTTACAGTTTATAGCAGCCTGTATCTAAGATTTAAACATTATTTTGTGCCATAATAAAATAACTAAAATACTTCCCTGAAAAGAGATTCACCAGTTGACAATAATCTTTAATCACTTGACACATATTTATAGAACATGCTCCAAAGCAAGTAAACCTTCTTTCGATCACCCAGCCAAAAATTCCAAATGCCAATATTCTAACTTTCAGATATATGAAGTTATTTTTCTAAATATCTCACTGTTGTTTTTCACAGTATTAATATAGAATAGTATTTACATGTGCTGCCCAGGGCACAATGGAGATTCAGAACATGGTAATAAATGTACCTGCCACTCTCTGTCCCCAGAAAGATACACAAATAACCAGACAGATCATAAATGATAGACAGGTAGGCATATTGATGATACAGATAGGTAATAGATGTTAGGTAGATAGCCATATAGATGATAGATAATAGGTAGATAGATGATATAGAGATAAATAGATTATAGGCAAGCTAAACATCACTCATTGTTTATCGGGCATACAGAATACTCACAGAAGTATTCTCTGTGTGTGTATGTGTGTGTATGTGTGTGTAAATATTTTATGTCAGTTGCTAATTAGATGTGTATTTTGGGACCGCAATGTTAAGTCAGCTGACACTGAGTTGGTTAAATTATTTTGGGGGTGTTTAAATCACTCTACCAGTAGGCCGAGATTCTCTGTACTCGTCCAACAGTGTCCTAGGATTGTGAAGAGTCCGCAGGGAGCCTTTCATGTGTTTCACTGATTCTGGCTCTTCATCAACAGTGCTATCACCAAGGGCCCTCTTCCCGTTGATTCATGCAACACACGCTTGTTCACCACCCACCATTGACTGGCCACTGTGCGAAATGCTGAGCATTAAAAGATCAAGAAAGATAATGTTCGAGGTGGTGAGAGCACAGACGTCAAATCCATAGACTGCATTTCCTTGCCACAGTTCATCTGTCACTCCTGACTTCATCCATATTATTGATGCAGTTTGGAAGTGAGGAGTCTGGACCCAAGAGCCAGACTTCTCCTGCACTTATGGGTCCTGAGACCCTGGGCTCTTACATAATCTCTCAGTATGTAAAATGAGGATAATACGACTATTTCCCTCAACAGACTGTTTTAACCTATTTCCCATTTAGGAAAAAAAATGTGCAGCTCACTGCCAGTGCTCATTTCTTAAGGCAAATGGGAAAGGGGTTAAGGGTTCTCTGAGTTAATGCATGCTGAGTTCTTAAAGAATATAGGAAGGTTTCATGAATGTAGCTCTTGTTATTACTTTGTGAAGATGTCCATGGCACAGGTGACACTGACTCGCAGAAATGACTGGCTGTGCTGAGCACCTGCTCTGCAGAAGGCTCTGGAAGTACACCTGGCCTGCTTGCTATCTATGTCCCTTTAGAGCATCACGCTGCCTTTGTTTTTCTACAACTGAGATCCTGGACATTTTCTCTTCTGTCTAGGATGAAAGTTATTTTTAGTCTGGTTTTTTTTTTTTTGTTTTGGACAAGTGGGAACACACTCATGCTGATTTAGTAAGAACATCTTGGGCAGCATTGGGGCAGTGGCTTTTCCCCGCCAAGGAGACAAAAGATGATGTATACCCTAATTCCTGTATCATCTGCACTTCTCCCAAAAGACAGAGAGGACTGCCTTAAATTCTATGGAATCTTTAAGTGATTTAAGAAATATGCTCTCTGGGCTGTACTGGAATACAAGAGCTCAGTTTTGCAGACTTAGTGCAGCTGTTCTAATTTATGCATTTGGAAAGAGAATGCCATTGCTCTCTGCAAAGCTGTGAGATTGGTGCAGTCCAGCATCTACTTTCATGCATCGCAGGAAGCTCTATTTCCATTCCTGACAAGCCCATCTCCGGCTCAAACTGTGAGGAAAGAGAAGCAGTTCCTGAGTGAGGCACTGACAGGGAGACAGCTACAACAGGTGGCCAGGAGGGATGGGAAGTAGCTCTTGTTGATGTCTTCAAATTCAGTGCATATGAATTTCAAAATGTAAACATTTTAAGGCAATTTGGGAGAAGGGAATTAAGTTTTATTTTGAAAGTAAGCAAGGAGCAAAGGGTTCTCGGCAAATCTATCCCCCTTCCTCACCCTTCTCCTGGTGAGGACCCCTGCACGCCGCTGCCTGCCTTGCGAGCAAAGTGTCGATCCACAGCAATTTCATGTGCTCTCCACTCACAGCCAGAGACTGTGGAAATGGAGCTGTCAGCCCTGAAAATAGAGATGCTTTGGTAGAAGTTAAATAACAAAGCCGTCGAAAGTGCATTGCTCTCCATAGGTCCCTGGCTGTAATATTATTCATACCATCTTCCTTTTGCACCAGGCTGGAAACTCATTTTTAAAAACAATTGTCAATATATGTAGAGCTGCTGGAGCTAAACCTGCAGGCAAGAGCCAGGATTGAGGCAACTTTACAAAGCTACTGCTTTTTGATTGCTCTCTGTTTAAAGTCCATGAAAATGAAAGACTTACAGACTTCCCCCTTTCCAAGCAAAGCACTTTAGTGGCTCATTATTTTCAATGGTTGGGGTCCATGGAGGATTTTATTCTGCCCTAGCAGGTAGATTTCCTTTATTGTTAGCTCATTCTGTCCCACTTGATGCGGGATGGGTGGATGGAGATTTTCTGCAGCATTCCTGATAGGAGGCTGTCTAGCAACTGCTTCAGAGTCTCTGGCCCAGCATTTGCTGAGGTTCTATTATGCCTGCATCATAGTCCTGGGTTCTTTTCAAATGTCATCTTGTTTTGTGGTCCCCCAGATGCAGATGGCCTGGTGTGTTCACTTAGCCAACCTGGAACTGAGGTTTTGAGCCTAAAGAACTTGCTCAAGGTCATAGAACTGGTGAAACAACCCTCAGTGTGCCCTAAGAGCCTTGGGACACCATGTGCACTAAAGAAAATGTCGTTTTCTTTTTGTCCAAAAAATCGTCATTATAAGACACTGTTTCCTTCAGTCAGCCTTGTATTTCCCTGGCCTTTTTATTTTTATTCTTTGCCATTTTCCTTGGTTTTCATCTTTTTCACTGTACACTCTGAATCAATGGTCTACAACTTTTATGACATTAAAGACCTTTTATCTTATCCTTCACTCGAAGAACTTTCTGTTGAGGAACATTTCCTGTTTTAGCAGATGGATTAATAAGGAGTTATTCATCTCTCCATTTTAAAGATTTAATAATGTATAATGATACACGTGTCTAGCCACACAGTTGAAATAATTGTGGTTAAAAAAAACTGGCATATCCTATGGGATTCAAGTTTCAATACTTCCAAGAGTTTTTGAAATATTGCAAATAAAAAAAACTGACATTAGTAAGTCTGAGATTTCTAAGGGGTTCCAAAGCATCGCCATACAAATTTTTTCCTGTATTTCATTTGCTGTCATTGGCTTCCTTTGTGATGGAGAATAAAATCATTGTCACTGGGGCCAGTCTTGCCTGCCCCTTCTCCCTTGCATTCCCTGACAGCCTCTCCTTTTTCCTGGTCCAGATTTGTCATGATGCCTGCTGCTTCCTTCTTACCATTTATCACATCCCCTCTCCCGCCATTCTCCTCCTCTATATGCACACTGCCCTCCAGCAAGATCAGCTGGTGCACCAGAATAATGTGAAATGGGAGATTAATTATTGAAAGGATACTTACCACAGGCTGTTCTGGGAGCATGTGATTCGCGTTAGCCACAGCACTTTTACTGCTCCTTTCCACTGCTGTAAATCCCCTTTCCCGTAGGCTGCCCACCTAGAAAAGAGCAATGGAAGGCCTGTTCCTTTATCAGTACCTCTTAGAAGCTCCCTCACATCCTGGGAGGCAGAATGAATGGCTGTCCCAGCATGCCTCTCTGCTGGCTGATTGTAACACTTTTCACATCTATCACCCATGAGGACAGAAATTGTTTTGTTTATCTCTTTGTTAGCAGAATCTGTTACAACATTGTTTGTTCAGTAACAGTCACTGAGTTGAATCCTTACTAAGGTATTACTCTTGTCATGCATTTTTTAATTTAAATGGGCAACTCTAAAAGGGAGAAGGACAGGAAGGGCAGAAGAGAGAGAGGGCCGTAGAGGGACAGAGAAAGTTAATTTAACTTAAGAAAGAACACGATGGTTTTAATAGTTTAATGATTAAATTTGTATTGGGGAATAGTTTAGGAAGGACATTCTGTGTGTGCTATATTTGCACAGGACCCAAATTACATTTTTAAAAGCATAAGTGGATGGAAGGTTATGAATTGTTGGCAATAAAAGAGGAAGTCTCTCCTATCATATAGAAGGAGAAAATAACATTGGCCTGTCTCAGAAATCTGAGGCCACTGCAACATCATTGAGGTGTGTTTAGGATCACCAACAGATTAATGCATTACAGGATTTACGCTTTAAGGGATTCAGTACAAACTGTTTTCAAAACAATTCAAATATTAGCTCCATTTCCATATGGGAATGTCAGATAATTCTATTTCAATCTTGGGAAAGTCAGATAATTCTATTTCATTCTCACAATTTGCAAATTAGAATGATGCCACATAGGCAAAGGGTTATGGATTCTTAAAACATCAGCCTTTTAAAATGCACCATTATAACATTAAAGGTGTTTATTTACACAATCTTTTTTTTAATTTCTTAAGTTGAGCAATAACTGTTGAGCACTTCTTGGCATGGCCAGGAATTCAAAAATATAGCAGGCATGAATCCTGCACTTGGGAAAATTTATATGCTAAGAAAAAGTATGTAGGTAAATAACGGTAATCAAGACAGGATGTTTAACATTTTAATTAGACAAGTTCAGAAGAAGTGATGGGAAGGAGAAGGGAGAGAGAATTTCCCTGGAATTGGAAGTGCTTCTGAGTTGCTTTTGAGTGGGTGATGGAGGATGAATATGTTTAAACTGTGAAGTCAGCAGAAGATACTCCAATGGGGTAAAGAATGAAAGCAAGGTACGGAGATGGCAGTACATGGAAGTGGTGCTTACAGTACATGAATCGTGGAGCATGGTAATGTGTGGCACAGGTGATCGTGGGCTGGGGCGTGAGAAGCAGGGGTAATTTTGCAATGGGGAGCAATAAGTTTGAAGTTCTACCGTGAAGATTTATGTGAAAACAAGAACAGAAAGACCACTTGTTAGGAACTGCAAAAGTCTGGTGAGGCATTAGTGTGTCCTAGAGCAATGAAAGACGCTGTAAAAAGACTAGTGGAAATGGGTGGATTACTGAATAAATGACATCACTGAATTTTGATAAAATTAGTGATCATAAAAGTGAGCAGGAAATGCTGGACATACACAAAACTTCCATAAAAGTTTTCTTTTTAAAAACTTATTTCTCATATGTGATGGAAGAATTGACTGGCAAAAAGCCAGTCTGAGTTCATAGGGCAGTAGATCCATTCAGGAGAACTGGGAGTATTCAGTGAAAATGGTGACTTATTATAAGAACTAAGCAAAGGCATAGCTTTTATTGGAAACCTTTGGGAACAGGCATCAGGATTATGCACAAATTTTGGTTTCAAGCAGGGCCGTAGCCTTTGGGTTTTTATTAGATTCTTCATTAAACTGTATTTCCAAGTGTATTTCACATTTTAAACAGCTTTGCATTTCCTGGTTTATTTTCCTCCTTTAGAAAGTTTATTGCCAGCAGAATTTATTTTTTAATTAGCAAATAGAAGGCTCTAGACAAGCTCTACAGAGGTTTTCCAGAAACAGCTTGAGTTTCCCAAATGCATCTTAGGTGAATTGTCATTAGAGTAATCCACTTTTTGTTTTTCTTTGACTACAATTCCAATCAGATTATGTCCGTTTTTGTTTGATGCATTAATAAAATAGTATAAAAGTCTACATATTTTGCTTTTCTGTTGAATGGTAACTGTTTGAGAAAAAACAGACAGAAGAAAGTCAAAGCACTCTGTCCCCCTAGGCAATGGCGAGCTCCGCTTATGACTCTGTTGAAAAGCAGGCACGAGAGGAAGCCGACTGGAAAAAGAAGACACTGAGATAAACATTGCTTCTTTCTTCCTTTTTTTTTTTTTTTTTTTTTTTTTTTTTGAGATGGAGTCTCATGCTGTCACCCAGGCTGGAGTGCAGTGGCGGGATCACTGCTCACTCTCGGCTCACTGCAACGTCCGCCTCCCGGGTTCAAGCGATTCTCCTGCCTCAGCCTCCTGAGTAGCTGGGACCAGAGGTACGCGCCACCATGCCCAGCTAATTTTTATATTTTCGGTAGAGACGGGCTTTCACCATGTTGGCCAGGGTGGTCTCAATCTCTTGACCTCGTGATCTGCCCGCCTTGGCCTCCCAAAGTGCTGGGATTACCAGCATGAGCCACCGTGCCCGGCCGCTGCTTTCTTATGTTCGTTTCTGGGTATTCGTAGTATAGAAATGTATCCAGTCTTGTTTACTTTTCTCAGTTTGACACCTTAGTTACTGAGAAGTATTGAACAAAAGCCTCCTTAAGGATGCAAAGAAAATACAGCATATATATAGTGAGAAAAAATGGTAAAAAAACTATTATGTTTAAATGTCACTACACTTCTTAAAATATTCATGAGAATAGTTTTGTACTTAAATTGAGTGCTGGTGGTTGAAAAGTGGAGTTAAAAAGAGAAGGAGGAGGAGGCCACTGGAGATTTTGAGAGATTTGTATACATCTTTCAAGAACATTAATGTTTCTGCCTGGAGTGGGGGCTCACGCCTGTAATCCCAACACTTCGGGAGGCTGAGGCAGGCTGATCATGAGGTCAGGAGATTGAGACCAGCCTGGTCAACCCTGTCTCTAGAGAAACCCTGTCTCTACTAAAAATACAAAAAATTAGCCAGGGTTGGTGGTGCATGCCTGTAATCCGAACTACTCAGGAGGCTGAAGTGGGAGAATCGTTTGAACCCGGGAGGCAGAGGTGGAGGTTGTAGTGAGCCAAGATTGCTCCACTGCACTCCAGCCTGGGTGACAGGGTGAGACTCCATCTCAAAAAAAAAAAAAAAAAAAAAAAAAATTCTTGGTATTGGTCTTTTATATTAAAAAGTAAAAGTAGTAGAGGTCTATTGTTAAAAAGGATAAGTAATAAATGTTATATAAAGTAAAAATTAAAGGTGTTGTTTCTGATTACTGTCTTGACCAAAAACCCTCCCCAAATTAGAAAGTCAAACATCCATTATGTGTCATTCTAGATCTTTTCATAATATATAAACATCCCACCTCTAACTCTTAAAGCTATATTTATCTTGCTATTACCAATCCTATTATTTCTATCAACACCACTTTATTTTTCTTACCTAATTTTGGTCATACCCTATGTATTGTCATTTTATTCATAAGTTCACATTACCGTGTTTGAAGTACATACTTCTATATATGTATATGCATACCAACCGTATTCTTTTCAGCAATTGCACAGTATACCGTGGTATTGCTGAACCATAATTGAGTCATTCCTTTTTTAATAGAATTTAATAAAAACAGACCAATAATTGAGCCATTTTTTCATTAATAGGAAATTGATTTCCCATTGCTGGTATAGCACATGAGAATTCCTGTACGTTAATATTCAATTCACATGAACGTGCACATTTACTCACAGGTGTGAGTATTACTGAGGGTAGATACTGATGAACAGGAAAGAGAGACAATATTCATGAAGAATGTGGGAGATATAGAAACAGGAACACAGGGACTTTGGGTATCAACACATGCAGATTGTAAACGATCTGAAATTCACTTAATTGAACCAAAATTACAGGCACAAAAGTAAGCAAGATGATTCTTACAAAGTGGAGGAAGACAGTATAAGACTAAAGAAATGGCTTTGTGGTCCTTGGTCAACAGCCCTGCCGTCTCAGAATAGCTTGAATGGAGACTGCAAGGAGGGGGTGTGGACAGAACTTACCACTGAGCAAGATGGGCAACTGATAGAAGTTGTCTTTGGTTTGAAGTAAATTCTCAACTTTAAAGTATTTTATTCCATTTTCCTCAGATTACAAATTATCAATTATATGGGAGATAAATATCTTGAAGGTGCAATGGAAGGTTTTAAAGATTCACAGGCTCCTTTTAAGCTTCTGAATTATTATGTGGACCTCAGCAAGTGAATCAAGGGTATAACTCTTTAGAGTTAATAATACCTAGAATTCATAAAAGTAAACTGTGGGTATCCGTATAGGTACTCATTTTAAATGAATTGGCCAAGTATTTATTAAGTACTTAATAATACATAAAACACTCACTTTTCTACAACGTTTGCCCTCAAACTTAAATCACTGGAAAGACATGAAATATTTGTATGCAACAAGATAACACTGAGTGCTTGAAGATTTCCTGTCATTGGTGGCACAGAAAATAGTAGCGAAGGCAGTTTGAATAAGAAGTGCTGTTAGGATGATCAGATTTGAGGAGACTTCAGATGGACATTGAGAGTTTAATAATTTGTCATCCCAAAAGTGTGGAAAAGATTTTCTAAGACTTGGAAGAAACCACGAGCAAAGACAAATGATTGTCAGATGATTATGCAATTTCTATTTTAGGAAGAACAAGAAAATAATCTGATATAAACTACCTTGTCAATTATTCCATAAGTAATACATCTAAACAGAATAAGAAATCACATTGGTGATTTCTTTTCCTGCCCGAACGCATATAGGCAAACATATAATCTTAATTTAAGATAATTTGACATTTAGAATCCACATTAGTTAGGATGAATTAGAGCAAACTTTGTTACACCTGCCAATTAATATAAATGACGATTAGATTTTAACCCAGTCAACTAAGGAAAATGTTAACACACAAGATAAAATGGTTTAAAACGATGATGCTTCCAACTTTGCTGAGGATTTTGAATAGTATTTCCTAGAATGTGTTTATGCACTCCAATTATACACATAGCAGAGTTCCTTTCACATCATAGATTCTAAAAGTAGTGCTGGTGTCAAATGAAATAAACATTTAGGCCGCTTAGCTATTCAGTTGATTTATAAGTTACCGGCTATAGGCTAGGATTTTTTGTTAACCTAGTATACTGTGTAGATCCTAGAACTGAGCAATGGGGCTTTTTTATTCAACAAGTCAACAAATACCTTTCTAGGAAGGACAGAGAGGGAATAACAACGGCTATAAGGGCACACGCAGAAGAAGGAATGTCTTTAAATAGCAGGATTTAGCTTCTGACTGAAAGCCTTGTAGGTGCAGAAACTCAGTCCCTTTCAATCTTTTTTGAAGTTCTGGATTTGATTGCATTCTATAAATCAGTTGCAAGCAAACAGCTCACAAGCTTTTCAAATCCACAAAAAAGTATAGCAGTAAAGAATGTGAAACGTAGGGTTTCCTTGCCATTTTAAATATTGCATGATAAACTAAATTATGTGTACAACAAGGATTAGTTGGTGAATATTAGACCAAACAAGCTTAGCTGAAATAACATTAAACAGAATGTCTTTAATTCTGATACCTTGGTGAGTCGAAGATGAGATAACACCTCTTTGCTAGATCCTGCTGAAACAGGCTGACAGGCTTTGAGGGTTTGAAGAATGCGTTCTTAACACGGTAATCCCACCTCAACATTAGGGGTTAGGATCTTGAACCTGTGTTCAATGTGGAACATAAATTGAAAGAATACGGGGCTAAGGAAGATTGAGGAATATCACAAGTGAATCTATAAAAACTCTAACATAAAATAACGTATGAAATAAAATAAGGTGATATTTTTTCGTCATATTAGTAAGATCAGGTACTATGAAATTATTTCCAGGGCATCATAAGATGCCAGCCTCTTCTGCAGCATAGAGGTCGGAAGCTCACTAGCTACAAACCCCTCTCACACTTACTGGCTGTGGCAAGATCACTCTAGTTTTGTTGATTTGTGAATAGGATTAATCCTAGGTATTAGTATTTACTCAGGTTTATTGAGAGATACAAATGAAAGACAACATGGAAGCATAGAGAAATCCTCAATGAAAGTTAAAATTATTGCTGTTTTATTTCCATTCTTGTAATACTTCTATTGCTAGACACATTGTAGGATCTATTTTTCTTCCCCACATATCAAAAGAGATGCTTTTAAATTTGTTTTTTTCCTGTGCTGGAATCACCATGCAAACTGAGCAGCTGTTTTCTTTAAATCTTTCTCTCCATCTCAATTTAAGGTGGCAATGGGCCAATGGTTCTCACCTAGGGCACTAATTTGGTTTCGTCTCATGGGTTGCTCACAGCACACTGAGACATCTGAGGCTGAGTTCAGGCACACTGGAAAATAGTTAAATGATTAGAAATTCCTAAGGGCCTAGGGTGAGGAAGTGGCAGACCACATAGTCTTTTCTCTGCTTCTGAGATATATTCCTACATATTTATACATATATACCATATACACACAGTCAATACCTTTTAGAATTTCTTAGTTATTTGGGCCATGGTCATTATAAACAAAGATTTTCTTAGATGCCTAGCTTGAAAAAGGTCTGAATAGTTTCAGCTGTTTGAATTGCTATAATTGAGGAGCTATGTTTGCAAATGCCTTCATAATCATGAGAATATAACTATCTCCCCCCTAGGATATGAACTGTATCAGAGTAGAGATAATCCCACTGCTGCATCCTTGGCCGCTAGATGCATTCCTGGCTACCCAGGCGTGGCACATTGTAAATATCAGTGGGCAAGATGAATAGAAGACTCAGTCTTAGCCCTTTCGATATTTCCTCTTTGCCAAAATCTATCACATCAGCCCTTTATTACACAAAGTGAAGCTCCTTCCTTCCTAAAAGTAATCAGTGCTGTGACTTCTAGTCTCTTAAAGGTAATAGAAGTTACTGCCTTTTGCCACAACACGGATGAATCTGAAGGACTCTATGTAAGTGAAATAAGCCAGAAACAGAAAAATACCGCATGGTCTTACCGACATGCATCTGAGAAGAGAAGCATACATAGAAAGAGAGAATGGAAAGGTGGTTACCAGGGACAGGGAAGAGGGGACAGGGGGAGAAGTAGAAAAGCAAGCTAACTAATCCTTACAAATAAACACAGAGATTTAGTGGAGGGCATAAAGATTATAGTTAATAATACTCTATTGTATACTGAAAGTTTGCTATGAGTAGAATATAGGTGTTTGTAATGCACATACACTGAATGTAGCTATGGAAGGAAATGAGTAAGTGTGCTTGATTGTGGTCATCATTTCACTATATAAGTTTAAAAAGCAACAATAATTTTAAAAAGTATTAGCTCTATGACTTGTTTTTCTTAGAACTTTTTTTTGTTTTATAAAATCTTTACTCTTGCTGTCTTACGTATGATTCTTTTGTTCTGCTCTTTACCCCTTATTTTACCTTTTACTAGCTTTTTCCAGTGGGATTCTGATATTTTTATATGTCACATCTGTAGAATCTACTGTCAAAGCATCTGAAATAGAAAGTAAAACAGTATTTACCAGAATTTCACGAGAGGTCATGAAGTGTGTACACTATCTATAAGGTAACTCTTAAATCACTGCTATTTTCATTTCTGCCTGGCAAACTTTTTATCTCCAAGATAACCTTCTGCATAAACATTGTATCTCCTGTGCCTTGCTTTACTTCAGAGTTTTGGAGGTATCCTCAATAAAAAGAAATCAATTTTTAATATATGTTAATGCATTATATAAGCAATAAAGAATAAAAGAGCTAGGTGATCATAATACTTCTATTTATTGTGTGTGTTCACAAAGCACAGCTGTGTACCAGAATTATTCTAGATGTAACGCATGTTCTCTTTTTAGTGTTTGTAGTCAGTTTAAAGCAAAATAATAAAATCTACTCATCATCTTTGCAGAATATCACTTACAGAGACCATCCCAACACATCACGATAGCCAACAAACTTTGATCATCCATAGAATTTTTTTTTTTTTTTTTGGCTCTCCATCTGTTGCCCAGGCTGGAGTGTAGTGATGCGATCTCGGCTCACTGTAACTTCCACCTCCCAATTCAGGCTATTCTACTGCCTCAGCCCTCCTGAATAGCTGGGATTACAGGTGTGTACCACTAGGCCTGGCTAATTTTTGTATTTTTAGTAGAGATGGGTTTTCACAATGTTGGCCAGGCTAGTCTTGAACTCCTGACCTCAGGTGATCCACCCACCTCAGCCTCTCAAAGTGCTGGGATTACAGGCGGCATGAGCCACCGCGCCTGGCCCAGAAACATAAATTATGTTGGTGTTTTGCAGTTTTAAATCTTTGTGAACCAGCAAAATAAAATGAAATGGAACAATGTATTTGTAAATGCTCTGACACCCCTAAGTAGTGCTGTGGTCATTTGGGGTATTTGATTCATGATTGCATGGATAGATACATCGATGGTAGACAGATGGCATTATTATCCTTTTTGCCTTATATTAGTTTTTGGAAAGTTAAAGTTGACAATGTTTTGTAGTGTTTTGTAATATCTCATACCAAAAGACCTGAATTAGTATCACTTGTGAGGATACATGTGTGAATAAACAGATGTAGACAGGCTTTCTAAAGCATGTTTAAGCTGTCCCTGCTTTATTAATAGCTCCTTAATATTATTTTGAGAAGAAAAGTTTCCCAATGGAACTCAGATTGAGGTAGAATCACCGTTCAGAAACATACGGCACCTTTATGATGTCCTCACTGAACCGCTTCTGCCTTACTGCTCCTACTGCAGGAATGAGTAAACTAGTTTTGAGATGGAAATGCAGGTCATTATCAGATTTTTAGCGTATCCTATAAAACTACTCATTTTTTACAGCAGCTGTCCCTCGGTGACATAAATCACTGGAGTGTTGACAATGGATCTCATTTGTCTTTGTAGCTTCTGTGTTCCTTGTTGAAGTAAATTAAACTGAGTTCACGTATTGAGGCCTTTAAATCTAGAGATGATCCATCCTGCTCTTCTAAGGATGTTTTGCCTTTACTTTCAAAAACTCCTTATTTTTGTGATTTCTCAAACCTAGGGAATACCCTACTATAAATCCTGATACCCAAGGTTCGTTTACCAACATTTTTCCAGGGGCAGAGGCAAGAATCGTGAAGGTAGTGTGGGATCTCTCCTGCGCCTGGTAGCCAGCATTACTCTCTGGGATTTCTTTCTTTGCCCTTCTCTCCAACTTGGAAATCACCACATCATCCTGGGTGTCTTGAATCAGTTCTTTATTGCTTTATCCATCAAGTTGACCTTCAAAGAGAAATTTTGATAAGAATCTTATTCCTTTTAAAGAGCATATTGATATTTTGTGTTTTTTAGCATAGTCTCTCGTTTGCTTTTAAATGGGGATTTGCCAATTTGATCATAAAAATTATTCTTCTGCATATAATTGCAGAAATTGTGTATATTTTTGGTTATTGCAACTTAAAAAATGTAAGATGTATGTGGGGAAAATAAGAGTAAGTTGCAAGGAAAGTGATTATCCTTAATGAACATGCCGACATAAAAGGACGTTTCAGTTGGAAGAAGTAAATGGTGAATGGACATTGGATAGAATTCTGTAAAACGTGGCAGATCTCAACAGTTTCATTCAATGAACTTGACTGAGGCCTATCATGCGGTTGGCACTAAGTACCTGAGGTACACAGGCATGTGTGCATACACACACTGACATACTACCCATGTGTGCACACATTCACATAGACAGGCTACACTATTTTACACAGCTACTCACTATCTTACACTATTTTAAGTCCATACACTATTACACAGGTCACTATTTTAAGTCCATAATTTTAAGTCCATAATTCAATAAGGGAAACATATTAAAGATAAAAATATATGCAGTAAAGAAGTCAAAAAAGAGCTATGAAAAAGCACTGCTTGTAGGAAGTAGAAAAAAATCACAAAATAGCATTTGATTTGGAACATAACAGAATTATTCCAGGTAGTGAACACTGGAGTTTTCTAGACTGTACACAGAGTCTTTAAATGGATTGGTGAGTTCAGAGAAGTATAAAATGTTTCTTGTAGTGTTTTGCAAACAAGGGAATGATGAGGGATGAGCGTGTAAAAATAGATTAGGACCAGATCATGCTGGGTCTTGCGGTCAATGCCACGGGACTTAGATTTTAGGCTGTAGGCAATGGAGAGGCAGCTTTAGTTAAAGGATGGCATGATCAATTTTATGTTTTGAATGAAACAATGATTCTTTTATTGGAAGAATGCAGAATTCAGAGGAATTAGGAGAAATTAAAAGCACATAATTAGATTAAAAATTTAAAACAGTACAAGAGAGACTCTCTAGATGAGACAAGGTTACTCCCACTGTAAAAATTATTACTCACACATATCTTATTATAAATATCTTCATGGATTAAAGGCAGGAGAACATAGCATGAATTAGATTAGAAATTGTATATTTGACATTTGGGTTAACCATCCTATTTCCTTGAATACTTCTGTGTTCTTAATAAGCGCTCAACAGATACTTGAAAGAAAATGTTTATATGACACCAAAGTTTTGGACACATAAAATAGAAATGATTTAGAGCTTTAATATATACTGTTATGACTGAAAGAAAAAAGATGACATAGTCTGACTCTGTCACTTACTATGTGATCTTAGATAACTCACATAACCCTCATGTACAAAAACTGCGATAGAATTGCCTTCTATAATATAGAAGCGACTTCTATAATATAGAAGCCTTCAGGATACCACTTTTTAATTTTTCCCCACTACCAGTGTCTTCAGATTGTATGAGACACATGATTCTAAGCTGCTTCCCAGTAGAAAGTAATTTAAAAAAAATGGTTCATTTAGATTTGACTTGATATTATAAGAAAGGAAGTCTGGGGCCTGTTCGACATTCCGGTTAGGAGAGCTGGGGAAAAGTTAGAGCTTGAAGAACCCTGGTATCTATGAAGCTAGTAGATTTCTCTGAAGTACCCTCAATAAATGCATTCTTCAAAAAATAAGACAAAAGTTACGCAGAAAGATAAAATATGATTTAGGTCTAATGGAGCATAGGAGCTAGAATCTTTCCAACTGCCCTGTAGTTCATCACTGCAGTTTTTGAATTGTCATTTGGAACTAGAAATCTACCTGTTTGCCAAGTTTTATCAAGTTCTTGGATAGCCAGCCTTCTGGGATGGTACCAGAGTCTAGTGTGTTTACTGTTATTTTCCAAAGGGAAAAGGGACTGGGATCCCCATTTTACTCCTTGTTGATCGTATGATGAGTTAATAAACAACTGTTTCCATTTCATAAAAACTCTGAAAAGAAGAAATGTCTTAAAGAAATGAAAAATGTCCTTTTCTTTTACCCATGATGGAGCCAACTACTTCTACAGACTATTTAAGAGCTTTGGCAGAACTAGATGAATTTCCATCCTTTTGAGAGGCTCCTGGAAGCCCACACAGACTAAGGAATTGGGCAAGATCCATGAAAGACAAAATAATCTCTTTGAGTAAGAAAGTGGTTTGTCTGGGAGGATCATTTATAATGTGCTTAAGTCAGGCTGAGGCTTAACTCCATTTATTTCTTCTATGTTGGATGTGGAGAACTGCAGGGACAAATCCATTGCTCGGGACTGGAAGAAATCCGATGTTTGCCTTTGTACCATTGACAGTTTTTCATACTAGTTAATTTTTGGCATTAGGAATAGTCTACCCTGCCTGTTCAAAAATCATCTGGTGTCAACAGTTCTGCAGGGATATGATTTATCCTGGATTTGCAGGGGAGCTGATTCCACAACCTTCTTTGCTAAATCATTTTGACGTTTAACAACCTTCCCTGCCAGGAAGTTCTTTCTTACATTGGAGGGGTCGGCAGCCTCTGGCAGGCATTCTCCATCTTTTGATTAAGAGGAGATTATTTTCATTTCCCAAAGCTTTAAGATAACTAGTGATGACAAAAGAGGGTTGCAAAACATGCTAGACATGAAGGGGTGTTCACTTTTCCCTGGTGGAAATCAGAAGAAACCTCTGGAGAAGTGTATCGATATCAATCTATTTGCAAGATAAGAGTGTACCCACAGAATTGCCCATGTGGGCAAGGGACTGGCACTCACTCACTGTGGCTCATGAGGGGGTGAGTATTGGATTAGAATGAAAAACCAGAGAGAGGATGATAAAGAGAAAAACATGACCCAAACCAGCGTCTCAACATTCACTTCTGATGGCTACTTTGATTCTTTTTTCTCTACTCTTGCTTTTGGTGTCAATATCCCAGCGCGTCTGCTTTTAGTATAAGGTGTCCGGCCATGAGTCCTTTCTGACAGTCATTAGGATCTTACGGTTTTCAGGATGTCTCCATGAAGCATTCACCCTTATTTCCAAATCACCTTGTTTTCTACTTTTCTTCTCTACCTACTTAACTATAGCAAAGCAAGTGAGACTGGAAATCCACCCATATTCCGCTCGGAATGCTCAGGGCCTTCACTCATGGGCCACAGTCCATGCCCTTCCTGCATATTCACATCACTTTCTCTCACGATTTTTCAGCTGTGGCAACTAGTAGGATTTAAATAGCTTCCAAATTAGTTATTTAAAAATCACGCATTTCTCAACTGTGGTGACATAAATGTAGTAGCTACGAAGCCATCAACAGACCTTTTACTACACTCAGCTCGTAGAGGCTGGAATGATGCATATTCCCAGGGTTACCCATGGAAGAGACAATCAGGTAATGTCTGCTCCCTGATCATAAGCCAATGAAACTTTCGACTGTTTTATCTCTGTCTTCATTTAATAAGCCCAGAAAAGACTATCAGGACCCAAATAGCGTGTTCTGGTTTCGGCCAGTCACTGAATTGTTGATTCACTTTGCTCTTTTCATTCCCAAGAATCGTATTTAGGTTTAGTTTTTTCATTGTTAGTATTCTCCAGAGATACAGAATAAATACAAGGTTTGATCTCTGTCCTCAAATGACTTTTATTTGAGAAAAACAGGCACTACACCAGCAATAGAACTGGAATGCAATATGTGAGAATAAATAAGTAATACCATGTGGGAAGTAAAGCGTTTGCTCTGAGAGGTAAGCCCCGTGAGACACGTCCAGTTGTTGCATACTTTGTGGAAAAGGTTTAATTAGGGTTCCTAAATTAGAATTGGTTAAAAAAAAAAAAAAAAAAAAAAGGAAGACAGGGCCTGAGACAGCCCAGCTATGACATCCACTGAATGAAACCAGTTGAGTAGGAAGAAGCCTCGATCTGGCTTTGCCCAGGATAGTGCAAATGAACCTTGATCAAAATTCCATAAAATCACAGAGCTGAGATGTTTCACTCAGCTTGTGCTCTTCACCTTTTCATGGCTTCCCTGTGGCCCAAGCTTGCTGTTGGCAACAGGCGAATGTACTTATAAAGATTTCTTCAGAGATTTCATTTGATTCTGAGCTAATTTTCACAAAGGCCAGCAGGAACCAGGTGGTTGGTAATTGAACGCCAAAATAAGTCTGAAAAATCTTCATAAATTAAAGTAGTGACTGCCCTTTTGATAGCATGCTTCAAAGAACATAGTTAAGTACCCTGGGTTGCAGAAACTTGGATGCTGATTCTTTAAGCTCATATGGAAACCTCTATTGTTTCATTTGTGAGTTGCTGTTTTTGAATCAGTCACATAAACTTTTGAAAAGTTATCTAGTTTCTTATAGTACTCTGAATTTAAATATTTGCCATCACAAATACATACATTTATTGAACTCATATTCTAGTAAAATATTTAACTTGTTGCCTGTAAATATTTAAAAAATCAAAGACGTTGCTTCAAGACACAATAGGGTCTTTAGGATTAATTTGTGACAATGTAATTTTCTTTATATTCTTCAATGGAGTGGGAAAATATACGTGGATTCCTAGAGACATTTTAAACATGCATCATAATCTTTATGCTTGTTTACATGTATTATATTTACTTTCTGACTTTAGTTTCATAGTTACAGAGGCTTCAGAATTCTAGATTAGAGAAAGTTCCTATATTTTTTCCTTAATGATAGTTTCCTTTCTTATATGTACACATTTTATCCCTTTGGAATTTAGGATGTATGGTTTGAAGTCCTCAACCATCTCCTGAATACATTTTTATTTCTTCAATGAATTGAAACGCAAACTTTCAGATAGTGAGTTCTTAAACACATTTATATCTCTTTATGAACTTTCTTTTTGTTCATTGATTGACATATTTATTCCTATAGAAGCACAAAGCTGCCATATTTTTACTGGATTTCTGGTAAGATTTTATAATTTTACGTGAGTATAATATAGGTTCTAAGTGATTGCCATTTACGTTGAAAATTATCTCAGCTAATTTTAAAGTTTCATTCCCTGAAAATTTTAAAATAACTTGTTAATCAAATTGCTAATTATTGAGGAAAACTGGATACCACTCCAATTATCCAGATTATGTATTGTCTTAATTAAATTTTATAAATTTTTCACATAGATCTGTATCTTTTAGACTTTTAGTTATGTGTATTTGTTTTCTGTTAGAATATCATCTTCATTTTGTCTTTTGAAGCTATTTAGTGTCATTGCATTGTAAAACTATTGATTTTATTATTTAATTGGATCTGGCAAATTCGTTATAAACCCTTTTAATCTAATGATGAGGAATATGTATTTTTATACAGATGGCCCATATTTAAATTCGGTCTGTCACTTATTACTACGGTAACTTGAGACATTTTAAACCCATCTACCATTTTCTTCCCTGTCAATTGAGGTGTCAGTCTTTCCCCAATTGGGCTATTGTGAGGATTAACTGATTTAACACCTATTAAAATGCATTACATGAACATTTTCTTTATAGTAAAGCAGCAACAGTTGTAATAGTGGTCATAAAGAAACTGGAATTAGTCACAATTTTAAAACTTAAGAAATATACTTCTTAGGCTTCACGGATGCATTAATTCCTAGGGATGTTGCAACAAAGTACTGCAAACTGAGTGGCAAACAGAAATTTATTGTCCTCATTCTGGAGGGTAGAAGCCTGAGATCAAGGTGTCAGCAGGGCCACACTCCCTCTGAGACCTGCATTGGAAGCTATCTTTGCCCTTTCCTGGTTGGATATGGCATGTTTAAACTTTGAATAGGTTTTAGTAACTCAAAACAGCCAGAAAATTAATTGGTAGTAGCAACTTAGAATTCTCTACACGTATTACTAAAAAATATATCTGTTCTTTTTAATACTATTATTAATGGCATATAAGGATGCATACTTCAGTAATATAGCATCGGTAACCCACAGTTAATTCATTGATTGAAAGTGAATATAAGAAATCTCTTAACAATGATAAATATACAACTGTTTAATAAAAATCAACCTTACAATTCTCGGATAAGATATTTTTGGCTATCAATTTGCATGTCAAAAACGGTAGAAGCTTTTGACATCGTGGCCAAAATTCATTACAACCTTAAATTAAATTGATAAAATACCCAGAATATTATCTAATTCTTAGTGCCTCATTTAATGAGGACACATGGAAAAGAGCTGAAGCTCAAAGAAAATTGACCAAGAAAGTAAATTCAGTAAGTAGGGTAAAAGAAACAGTACATTTTTAGTACAATACTTTGACTTCTGAGGTCCATGTATTTCTTTTGGGTGCCTTTCCTGCTATCCAGACCCAGAGAAGGCAGCCATCAGGGTTGTGGGAGTGCTAATGCACTGAATCTGAAGTCCGACTGTTTTCAGGGACAACGAGATAAGCCCTTGAAAGCACAATTGTCCTTATAATCAATATACCTCCTTCAATTCATTGTATCTTTCCTGATGATTTTCTCTCAACCTAACACTGGTTAGAATAGTTGAACCGATTGCCATGGCTTCAAATTAGATGATGCATGTTAATTCCTAAAGACATTTTTACAATCTTTTTTTTTTAATTAGTGAACAATTAGCAAAATGATTATACCCACCTGACTCTGATGGCTGACATTGCTTCAGCTCCCCAACAGATGGTGCTGTTGAAACTAAGTGTACAATTTGCTATACCTCTGTCATTGTTTCTGAAAAAGGTTTCTAGAGTAGAGTTTTCCATATCTTCTAAAGATTTATGTTTAAAAATGGGTATTGATAGTTTTTGCTCTTTAATTAAAAACAGTTTCCCTCCAACCCCTAATTTTAATGAAAGTGCAAAATGCTTAATTTAGGATGGAGTGTAGTTTTAGTGATCTTGATGCACTGGCCAGCTTTCAAACTAATTAAAATCCTCATGAATATTAAATATTGAAAATTCAATGGTTTCCAAAAATTCAACATTGTACACTAAACTCTGATAAAGTTAATATTGTTGTAACCTCAGACATCTATTTGGATTATACATTAGTTGACAGATCGGATAGTTTTTGCAAGCTCAGAATTAAGGAACTGTAATTTAGTCAGGGAAATTTGAAATCTGATTAAAAGTGTGTTTTCTATTTTCCTCTCCGTATATATAGTTTATAGCTTACTCATTTTTCAGTTTACCTTTTTTCCGCCAAATTTCTCCCTACAATGTCACTTGGGTTCTCATCCACCTGTATCTTAATACATCTTCTATTCTTTCATTCATTATCTTTTCAATATGCATTTGTTGTGCCCTTATCTTATTCCAAAGTTGTGCCAGACCTTGAATATATCCAAAAGAGTAAAATACAGCACAAAATAGAGCCTCAGTCTTCAAAGATTTTACAATCCAGTGGAGGTGATAAACACACTAAAAACATAGAGCAAAATTTCACAAATATTGTATACTCTCAAATTCGTAACACTGTAACTGGAAGATATTAATATATTACTCATCCAATAAATAAATGTTGAGTGAATGGATAATCCTACTTATTTCCCTGTGGTCCGACTGTGTGTGCCCACCCAAATCTCATGTTAAATTGTAATGTGAATTGTAATCCCCATGTGTTGGGGAAGGGACCTCATGGGAGGGGATTATATCATGGTGGGGGTCCCCCCATGCTGTTCTCATGATACTGGATGAGTTCTCATGGGATCTGATGGTTTTATAAAGGGCTTTCCCCCTTTGCTGGGCACTCAATCTGTCTCCTGCTGCCCTGTGAAGAGGTGCCTTCTGCCATGTTTGTAAGTTCCCTGAGGCTTCTCCAGCCATGCAGAACTATGAGTCAATTAAACCTCTTTTCCTTATGAATTACTCAGTCTCGGGCAGTTCTTTATAGCAGCGTGAGAATGGACTAACACACCCTAGAAAATTTTTCTATTTAAATGTATACAATGTGTCAAATGAAAAACACATCGTAGGCATTTTGATAATAGAGATGAAAGTATTATAGGCTGTTATGAGACAGTTGAGCTAAAATATTGTAAAAATGGCCACAGAATGTCACTGTTACTATGTGAACCTGTATAGGACTTTTATCAGGCTTAAAACGATTTCCTAACAGCAATTTATTCAGATGAGGGTTTGGATTTGCTGTTTCTTCTTTGGTATGCATGAGTGTGCTCATTTACTGTTTTGCTCAGAGACCACACTGTGTTCCAAGTGTTCTTTGTATTAATAAACACTAAACTGATGATTCTATTATTTTTGTAACTTGATTAGACAACACTTAATATTAACTATTCTTGACTCACATTAATACATAGAATTTGCAAATTAGTCAACTATGATTTGCAAATTGAAGTTAATTAGAAAGTCCTAATACAGCACCTCCTAAAAAGGCCAAAACACTTTGCATAGAAATAGCCAATTTAGAAGTCACAATTTTCCAATTGCCTTTTGGCAAACAATTATTTCTTTGAGATGTCCTCAGGATTGGGGTGAAGAGGCAAATATTCACAACCTTAGTGAGGACTTAGAAACTGAGTGTATGTCCTTTTCCTAAGCATTTGGGACTGAGCTACCATTCTATTAAGAAGCTCATATTTGTCCAGTGGAAAAATTTAATAATTTAAGAAACTACAATAGCTCATCACTGAAAGGAAAGATGATTTAGAAAAGAGTTTAAGAAATAATAAGACCATAATAATCTGTTGAGATCTTACTGTTATTGGTAGTCTTTTTTCTTCCTTTTCATGGAATTTGAGTACTAAAAAAAAGCAAAAGTAATTTATGACAATAATAATGCTTATAAGTGACTCAAATTTATTTAAAATATAGGATACATGATTATAAAAGATGACTAAAATAACTTAGCGAAATTAATTAGAAATGAGAAAATACTATAATACAATTTACCACATTAATTTTTTTAAAATGATACAACTCTCTTGGTAGATGCTAAAAAGAATGATACAATTCACCCACTGATTCTCAGAAATTAAGAGAGTTCCCCTGAAATTAAAAATAAATTTCTCCAAAATTAACTCTGAGAAATTCTCAAAAATTAAAAATAAAAGCCTGTTTAATATTCTGTAGGCCAGGTATGGTGGCTCACACCTGTAATTCCAGCACTTGGGAGGCCAAGGTGGGTGGATGATGAGGTCAGGAGTTTGAGACCAGCTTGGCCAACATGGTAAAACCCCGTCTCTATTAAAGATACAAAAAATGAGCGAAGTGTGGTATCAGGCGCCTGTAATCCCAGCTACTCAGGAGGTTGAGGCAGGATAATTAATCGCTTGAACTTGGGAGGTGGAGGTTGCAGTGAGCCAAGATCGTGCCATTGCACTCTAGCCTGGGCAATAGGGTGAGACTGTATCTCAAAAGAAAAAAAAAAATTATGTAGACCACCAGACTATCCAACAGCAAAGAGCATATGTGATGTAGAACTTTTATACTCAGTATTGTCATGAAATTTTCAATAACAAGTCACAGGTATGTCTAAGAGTAAAGACAAGAAGAGAATATTCAATGTAGAACAGTAAGTTCTAGGCAGAGCAATAAGGCACACAAATGTTTTTAAAAGCAGAAAGAATATAGGTTTATATTTCATAATTTGCACAGCATCTAATTATCTGGTTTGGAAATTTCATATAATTAGCAGAATATTAAGAGATAAGCTATTACAAAACTAAGAATAATTTGGCAAAATTTAAAGATACGTGATTAATTTACAAAAAGACCTAGCACTAACATCCTAAAAAATGCATTGGAAAGTAAATAACCAAAAGCCACAAAAATAGCTAGAAGTTGACTTCATGGAGCATCCACTAGAAATTTATGGGGAAAATTAAAATTCTGTTAAAAATGTGATAAAGAACGGCAATTGCATTCACAATAATTTTTCAATGACATTGCCATGAAAATTTCTGCAGTGTGTTTTTCTCAGGGAGTTGAAAAATGACCTTCATATCCATATGATCCTACAATTTATATTTTTCTACAATCTGCTTCTTAAAATACGTAAGAATATTTGAAAAACAGGTTCAAGGGAGCTAAAATTCCTCTACCAAATATTGATATATAAAATGCTGTGGGAAAAACACAGTGTATAGTAAATTACAGAAACAGATAAGTTAATGGAATGAAATGGAAGTTCTAAGAAAGAGACTGGTTGTAGGAGGACTTGGTCTCTGAATTGAATGGCAGCCCAAACGATTGAAGAAATGACAAGTGCCATGGTAGGTCCTACTGGGAAACTAGCTCATTAAAGCACATTTTAATCTTGAATCTCTACATCATATCTGCTCAGAATAAATCTCAACAAACTGGTGACTAATACATTAAAACTGAATTAAGAGGACAAAATTTAAAAAACATGTCTTTATAACCGTTTGGTAAAGGCAAATTTCTTAGCCTTAAAGAAATATTAAAACATAGGTGAATACATCATTGGAGTTAAATACAGCAAAATTAAGCATTTTTGTTCAACAATAGGCTTTGTGTACAAAGGTAAGATGGAGGTAATTGATTGGGAGAAGAGATTTACAATAATGGATGTCAACAATAAATTAATATCTAGAATCTATAAGGAGCACTGTCAACCAAAAGTTGCCAGAAAACTCCATAAAAAGTTGTGATGTCTAGGATGTCATTGGAGAGATATTCAACTGCAATAAAAAAGAGCTAAAAGAAAAATGAGACACCCACAAGATTAAAAAAATATATATATATGCCAGAAAATAACAAGTAGTGGTGTGGATTTTGAGGAAGAGAAGTTTCCTGTATTGCTAATTGTTATCGAATTAAGATGAGAGGATTAGAATGAGCCGTGGTCCAATAGGACTGGTGTCTATAAAAAGCGGAAATCTGGAAATATATAATGCATAGAGGGAAGGTGATGTGAAGACACAGGGAGAAGCTGGACATGTGACCGGACGGACACATCTACAAGCCAAAAAATGCCAAGGGTTGCTGGCTAACACCAGAGGCTATCATGAGCCACAGGAAGATTCCCTCCCAAAGTCAGAGGGACCCTGGCCCGGCCAACACCTTCATCTTGTATGTCTAGCATTCAGGACTATGGGGCAACAAGTTTCTGTTATTTAAACCACTCAGTTTTTCATATTTTGTTATGGCAGCCCGAGGAAAATGATATGTATTTTTATTTAAACACGCGTGAATATTTCAGAGAGTAGTCTGCTGCGTGTCATTATGTATGTACCTTAACAATGCAGAAATTCCACCTATGAGGACCACACCAGAACATCTCTGTTTTTAAAAAGAAATTTAAGTTCTGGGGTACGTGGGCAGGATGTGCAGGTTTGTAACATAGGTAAAAGCGTGCCATGGTGGTTGGCTGCACCTATCAACCCATCGCCTAGATATGAATCCCAGCATGCAGTAGCTATTTATCCTAATGTTCTCCCTTCTCCCACCCCCCAACAAGCCCCAGTGTGTGTTGTTCCCCTCCCTGTGTCCATGTGTTATCATTGTTCAGCTCCCACTTATAAGTGAGAACATGCAGTGTTTGGTTTTCTGTAACTGTGGATAATGGCTTCCAGCTTCTTCCATGTCCCTGCAAAGGACATCTTATTCCTTTTATGACTGCATAGTATTCCAACAGAAATTTTGTGTAGTTTTGTTAAACAACCTAGACATAATTTCCTTCAGAATCAGAAAGTTGATAAGTAGAACATTGCAGTCAGTCACCATTTTAAATCAGTCATGACAATGAGTGACGTTCTCCCCTAAAGCCTCAGATTGTAGTCAATGAAGCCTGATTTAACTAGGCCACCTCCTAACACAGGAAGTATTCGTTTCTCTAAATCAACATTTAGAGATTATATAGCAATATTTCTGAAATGCACCCAAAAGGTTATTCTGGAAGAGAAAAAAATTCTCAATCTACTTGACATTCTGTCACAGGTTTTCCCAGGCTAAGGTCATCTCAAAAGGATCTCTAGAATCCTTACATATTAAATATGCAAACTCCTTTGCAGATTTTAGTTTAATCTGCATTTACCATACAAGCAAACAGAGAGGTCTCTTGTTAATGCGAACCAGCTTGCTGGAGAAGAGAAAACTGTGCTGCTTTCTCTGTTAATAAAGCTTGTGATTTTGCTGCGGTATCATTTTTCACCTAAACTAGTAAGAATCTTAATCTGATGGATAGTAGCCTTGAAGGTTGGGTAAGTATTTTTATTAAGCTTTTACCAAATACATCTAAGACTCTTACCCTATACTTTAAGTAACCATCTAATCACTCATACCAGAGCACTGTTGAGAGTAGAAGTAGATGGTTAACTGAATCCAACATGAAAACAATAGAGAAAAAACTAGAACTTTGTCCCACTAGGGCACATTTGCCTTCCAGTTTTAACTTAACATTGGCTATACAGATAAAATCATCAATTCACAATGCTGAAGGCCAGGTAGGAGGGCAAGAAAAAAAAAGAGGGGTTTTAATCTTCAAAAAGGTTTTTCATCTTTTGTTTTTTGTAAGTAATTAAACTTTTAGCTCGTGATAGAAATCAGACATTAAGAAGGATTTAGAGGCTTACAGTAAGCATTCTGAAGACATCTCTTTCATAGCTGTGTGAGTGTGAGCACAGCCTGCACGGAATAAATGTTTTGATTATGGAAGGAAAAGTTCAACGTGCTGTGTTGCTGCTGGGCAGAACTGAGTCCTATCCTTGCTCACCAATATATTTCGAAAATTTTCTACTAAAACCGAATCCTTCCACTAGGTATCCACTTACGCACTGAATATCAAATTAATGCAGTTTTAAAGGTTTTTTTATGACAAAGATTTTAATTAATGTTCAAAATTACTCTGAAATGTCCCTAACTCTAAATTTTTCAAGGGCCTTGTGGCTAGCATCAATTTTGTTTTAATGTTTCCACTGCCCTTACCAGTCTCTACCTTTTGTGAACCATGATTCCATCCACAAAAGGAAGGAGGAGAAACTCATCTCCCACATCCAAATTCATCCTCCTGATGACTTTGTAAATACATGATGGTTGCTATTTGTCCCAAAATGGTACCAGAAGTTCTGTACATTTGATTTTATTCATTGGATTTTGTACTTTGTTACTATGGAGAGTTGGGAGAATGTTGATTACGGATTATCATTATTAACCAATTAGTTTTGAGCATCAGTGGTAGGTATGAGGTGGTCACATACTTGAGATCAGAGAGATCTTTGTGCTGATTGAACCTCTCTGGAGGTAAGACTTGAAGCGCCTTTGGTGGTATCTGTGCTGCGTGCATGCAGAGGATTTTTTGGTTAGTAAATTGTCTTTAAGTTACCATGCCTTCCTTCTCTCCTGGAATTGAGAGCTATGAGGTCTTGTGTTTAGCAAAACTGTGGGGCCCTGCAGAAAATTAGAATAGATATCCTCAGAAGTTTGAGTGGGTAACTCACTCTCACACATGCAACATGGAGGTGATTGGATACTCTGAGTCTTCAGTGTGAAAAATGAGTCCTCCTCTAAATGTATGGAGAGAAAGTGGTGAGTTTCTTTTTCTATGTCGGTGTGAGTCAGATATTTGTGTGTCTGCATCATTTCTGGCAGTTCTTGTGACAGTTGTATGCTATCATTTTGGCATAAATTATTCTAAAATCTCTCGGCCACTCATACTTTGAAACAGCCAGTGTACCTACCGCCAGGACCCAGATGCCCTAAGCAGGTGCAGGATATGGGGAGATGGCTCAATAAGCCTGTAAAGGAAGTAGACTGGGCAGACAGCAAAATCTCTTTCATTTAGAAGCCATTTAGAGCAGTAGCATTAACCAGTGCCAGATACAGTCTCCATACTTGCCTTTAAGTGTCTTCATATTATAATGCAAGGGAGCAATATCCACAATGAGAACAAAGTGTCCATTTTTTAATAAATTGGATGACAGATAAGGGGCTAGTACTATTAGATTTAAAGAGATTTCCATCCGAGTGGGAAATAATTTGACCTTTAAATTGTGAATTTTCAATTATGTAAGAGACATATTCACCCACAAAATCTAGCCCCAATCCATCTTCCCTGGAGGAATCTTATGTAATTCAAATATTAGGTATCAAAACATAATTTTAATATGCTAAAGAAGATCTTTAAAGTAATTCTAGTGGGTCCTTTGAATGATGCAAAAATAGTCTTTAAATTTTTTATAAGATTTATTTTTAATCATTTAAAATATAATTTTATATGAATAAATATAAACAAGATACAGTTAAGCAAAACTATGGAAATAAAATCAATACTAATTTCGATAACTAATAATGACAACTTAATACCTATGAGGTATATCATTTCAGACTTACACCAGAATGCACCCATATTCATATTTTTAAGAAAATTTCTGTACTGAAGGGACTTTACAGGAATTACTGTACTTAACTTTTATGGTAACCAGACTTTCTTCCTCATCATTTTCATCATTATATTGTTAACTTGTGCAGAGGATTTTTAAAAAAAATTTTCTATCCTTACACTTTAAGAAAATAGATTGTTTTACAAGTTATACATGTCTTTGCACGTAAATGTCAGTCACATTGGAAGTTTTAATGGAGTTTCAGGAAGTTTTAGGACATTCATACTTGAAAGCAATTTCTCCAGGTCAACTATGCTTGTGGAATTATTCCTACTTGAGGCTCATGGAGTGTCGTTGGTGGCTGAAGACCCAAACCTCACATTGAAAATCATGATCACACTTGTTTCTGACGTTAGTTGCTTATTGTAATTCTTGCTTCAGTGCTAGAAGATCTTTGTGGCTGGATACTTCCTTTGCTGATTGAAATTGAAGGATGGTCCACCTTTGGGTGGTACCCACATGCCGTTCTTTCTCAGCCACTCTTGAGTCGTAACTGAGAAGCTCTGTTCCTGTGCAGTCACTATAGCTTTGTCAAATCGTAGTCCAAGAGGTGTCTTCACTTGGATTGCGTTTGCGCTTGCAGTTAATTTCTGAAAATTTTACATAACTCTTTGATATTGATATTATCAATATTGATACATATCACAAAATGTGAAGTAATATATCACAATAGGTTGGTGTAGCTCTTGCTTAATTCTTGTTGACAGATTTGATGGACTACACATTAAAATTATAGCTACTTAAAAAGATATCATAACTTTTAAAATTATTTCGAATATGTAGCTGAACCAAAAGTATATATCACTCAAAGTTAATCATTCCAGAGACTGATAAGAACATAGCTTAATATCTAAAACTACATGAAAGATGTGCTATTAAAATGCAGTAAAAGATTAATTCTCATTTTTATTTCTGTTTTGACTTAACATTTACAGCTAGTCATTTAGCCTTTAAAAGATGTTTAGGTCAGGAAATTGTATTACTGTTCAAATTTAATGATGTGTTTTTGATAATTGGTATATTTAAAACTTACACATTTTCAAGGGAAATTAACTAGGTTTGATTGCACATATTTTAAAAATTCTAGTGGAATGCAATAGGTACACTGTACAAAATCTATTTTAAAATGCTACTAAGTAATAAAATGTTGGACAAACAGATCCAATTACATTATGAGAAAAACTAAATGTAAAAATTCTTCTAACAAATTGTAGCTTTTTAAGTAAAATATTATTTGAAATAAATGAAACATTTGTAAAAAATATTTTCACTTGGTTTAGGAGTTTTTATGGCTGAAGCTTTGTGAGAATGAGATTTGAAGTGTGCAGACATCACATTTAATGAGCTCCATGAGACATCCAAATTATTGGTTCTCATAGAAGCTTATTGAAATCAATGCATTCCTCAAAATTTACATGTCTGTATTTACAGAATCTACAGATTAAATATGACAGAATCATTTTCTTTCTATAATGAATGAATTTGTAAGTAAATCGACCCAAGAAGATAAGTGCTATTGCCATCCTTCTGAAAATATTGAAAATGTTTGTGAACATGTTAAGCACTAAGGCACATTCATTTTGTTAATTGCTAGGTTGTGGTGTGTCTGTGTGCATGCATGTGTTGGACATATATACATGCTAAGCAAAATTAGCATAAGGGCTAAAATAAAAATCAGCTCATCCTCTTTCTGTTAAAATTGGTGTACCGGGCCATCTGGTGGCTCATGCTTGTGATCCCTGTGCTTTGGGAGACTGAGGCAAGAAGATGGCTTAAGGCCAAGAGTTCCAAACCAGCCTGGGTAACATAGCAAGACCCCCATCTCTACCAATTTTTTTTAATTAGCCATATGTGGTGGTGCACACCTATATTTCTAGCTACTTAGGAGGCCGAGGCAGGAGAATTGCTTGAGTCCAGGAGTTCAAGACTGAAGTGAGCTATGTTCACAGCACTGCATTCCACACAGCAAGACCCTGTCACACAAAAAAGTGATGTATGGAATGGATAACACTTTCATTATTCTATTCTCAAGAATATTTGAATAGACAGAAAACAGAAAAATAAGTACAAATATAAGCACATGTATTCTTTATTTCCGTCATTAATTTAGCCAATATATATGTTAGGGTTGCTTACATGTCATATATTAGAAATTGTAGACAAAATAATAAGTAAAATTATTTGACCTTTATAAACATATGACTAGTAGGGGAGGTTATAGAGCATATCCATGAAATTAATCATGGTAGGTGCTAAGATAATAGTCTGTGAAAAGTGGTGTGGGACAAAGGTGGGAGCCAGCATTCCTACGGAGCTGACTTCACAGGGCATCAGGTGTTCATCAGGTGAACACTCCACACAAATACGTTTCAGTCAAGAAATAGCAAGAGCAAGGCATCCTGGGCAGGAGACACATGTAGGCAAGAGAGCTGTATAAACTTCCTGGTGTTTTCAAATGATGATTCAGATGTACGCATTCGGTATTTCATTTAGTCAGTTAAGGTCATACAACCAAAAAAATGTTCATTTTTGTGCTTTCGTGACAATGAGCCTGGGAGCATCAGTTGCTGCAGTTGGTTTGGATGCATGAGCTTCCAGGTTTGTGGCTCTTGGAGCTCTCCTGGATTTTCTCCCATGAGCACAAGATTGCTGCTGAGCATTTATCTTTCTGCAGGCTTTGCCTTATCCAAAGTATTCTTGAAGATAAATTCAATCCACATCAGAGGATGAAGGCTGTTAAAAATTCTAAGCATCTTAATTTAATTGAGGAGTAATTATGTATGTGGGTTATCACAGCATGGGTGTTATGGAAGCCATTATAAGGAAGACCTAACAGAAAGAGCAGAGAGAGAGACTGATTTACTTGCTTGCCTCAATACGATTCTCAGATGTAGAAGAAGGATTTGAAAAAGTCAATGTTTACCTTTTACCAGTTAGTCTTGATTTTCACAGGGAAAAAATATATTTGGGGTTATTTCTTTAAATGAACTTTTAAATTTTAGAACAGTTTTAGATTTCCAGAAAAGTTACAGGTAATACAGAGAGTTCCCAGGTACTCCCCACCTAGTTTTTCTTAACAGTTACATTTTACATTGGTGTGGTACATTTGTTCCAATGAGTAGTCCAATAATAATACATTGATTTCAACTAAAGTCCATACTTAATTGAGATTCCCTTAGTCCTTGCTTAACTCATACCTTCTGTTCTGGGATTTCACCCAAAGCATCACACTGCAGTTAGTTGCCTTATCTCCTTAGGGTCCTCTTGCTTGTGGGATTTTCTCAGGCTTTCACTATTTTGATGACCTCAACTATTTGAGAATCGCGGATCTGGTATGTTGTAGAAATCCATCAAATTAAGATTTGTTTGGTGTTTTCTTCCTCATAGACTGTGGTTATGGTCATTTGGAAGGAAAATCACAGAGTTAAATTGCCAATTTTGTCTCTTTAAATCAAAGGTACATATTATGTATATTACTTATCAATGTTGACATTGACCTTGGCCACCTAGCCACGACACTGTCAGTTACTTCTACTATAAAGTTTCTCTTCCCCTGTTTCTATACCATTCCTTTTTGAAGAAAATTACCATGTGCAGCCCAAACATTCATTAGTGGAGAGGTGTGCTCCATCTCATTGAGGGAAGAAGAGCTACAAAAGTTATTTGGAATCTTACTTCATTTGGAGTTTTTCTATTTTCACCTATTAATTAATTGGTTCATTTATTTTTACCTGTATGGACTCTTGGATATGTTTTACACTTTAAGTTATAATCCTACAATTTTATATATTTCGTTGTTAAATTCTGTCTCCCTGACTACTAGAAGTCTCTGCCATCGATCTTGTGTCGCTTTGACTTACCACAGGCACTATGTGTGTGTTTGCTGAGCAATTTCTTCCTTTCTGGCACTGCAAGACACTCTAGATTCATCTTGTGAATTCCCTTCAGTCCTAGAACCAGCCAGTTATCCAAGGAACCCTGGGTCTAGTGGAGTCCGATATTTGAAAGCAAGACCTGGTCATTAAGTGCACTCATTTTTAATAGAGTATCATTGATCATAGGCCCCTCAGCTTCTAGAAAAGGAATGACATATACCTACAACCTTTTTATAAAAACTTATTTATAAATATTTCCATATATAATCATCTGTATCTATACAGGTAAGTTTGTACTGATGACTTGGTACTGATGAGTTTGTACTGATGATGTCTTGAACTGTGATACACGATCACATGGATCATTTTAGCCTCTCCTTTATCTGTAAACTTTCATACTGAAAGTGAGAAAGCAGATTCCTATTTTCCATATGCATTTAATTAGTAATTCAATACCAGTATATAGTATAGAAATATTGGAATTGTTAACGGTAGCCACGTAGGAAATCACTTCGCCAACCATAATGGGGGTGCTTATGTACAGTTCTTTTTGCTTTTAGTCTTACCAGTCTCCACTCACTGCCAAAGTTAATGTAGGTCGGCACCTTTTTCCTCACTGCCTTTGTCACGTCGTTTCATACATTTGTAATAGAGACATATTCTCTTGTTACATTCTGCCTTCCTTTCTAGGATCCTCTTACCTTCTAATATTTTTAAAATTTGCATATGTTAAGATCAACTGTGTGCTGTAAGGACATATGGGTTTTAATAAATGCATAATGCCCTCTATCCATCATTGCACTTATCATGCAGAAGAGTTTCACTGCCTTAAAGAATCCCCATATGTGGACCGATTGGTATCCCTCCTCACCTCTTCCAGTCCCATGAAAACTCTACCTTTTCCAGAGTGTCAGATAATGGGAATCACATATTATTTCAGCCTTTTCAGTTTGACTTATTTTAATTGGTAATGTAATTGAAGATGCTATATATGTGTTTTCACAGCTTGATAGCTCACCTTTTATTACTGAATATTGCCTTTTATAAATGTACAAGAGTTTGTCCATAGACCAATTGAAGGATATATTGGTTGTTTCTAGTTCTTAAAGATTCTGATTAAAACTGCTAGAAACATCTGCATGCATGCAAGTTTTGTGTGTGCATAGGTTTTCAAATCTATTGAATAAGTCCCTAGGAGCTTGATTGCTGGGTTGAATGGCAAGGTTATGTTTAGCTTTTTAAAAAATCGTCAGACTGCCTTCCACTTTGGTTGTACCATATTGCATTCCCACTAGAAATGAATGAGAGTTACTGTTGCTCTAAATCCTGGCTATTAAGGGGTGTTGTCAATATTTTTTATTTTAGACATTCTAATAGATGTGCAGAAATGTGTCATTATCTTAAATTTGCAATTCCCTGATAAAAGATGATATTGACTATTGTCTCATGATTATGTGCCAGCTATATATCATCTTTAATGAGATGATTGTTCAGATCTTTTGCCCATTTTTTAAATGAGTTATTTTCTTATTAAATTTTAAGCATTGTGTATTTTAGATACAAGTCCAGTATTATATATTCATTTTTAAAATCTTTTCTCCCAGTCTATGGCTTGATTTTCATTTTTGAAGCACTGTAATTTGCAGATCAGAAGTTTAAATTTTAATTAACTGCAAATTATTAATTTTTTTCTTACATATATCATGCTTCCAAACCCAAGGCCATCTAGATTTTCTGCTATGTTTTCTTACACATACTTTATACTTCTTTGCTTTACATTCAGGCCCATGATCCACTTTGAGTTAATCTGTGTAAAAGCTTTATAATCTTTGTCTATTTTTTGGCATATGGAAGTACACTTGTTCCAGTATCATTTGTTGAAAAGTATCCTTTGCCTTTTGTTCTTTGTCAAAGAGAAGTAAACCTAACTGATTATATTCCTGTGGGTTTCTTTATGAACTATTTTGTTATATTGATATACATATAATCTTTCTCCAAGATTGCTGAAAGAGATTGTGGAGAATTGGTGTCATATTTCTTCCTTAAATGGGTGGTAGATTTCACCAGTTAAATCATACAGGTACGATTCTATTTTGCAGAATGTAAATAATTATTGTTTCAATTTCTCCATAGATAAAGGCTGATCTCAGATCTGTTTCTTCTTGAGTTTTGGTAGTTTGTGTGTTTCAAGGAATTGGTGTTTCACCTATATGATCATGTTTGAGGGTATAGAATTGTTCACAATATTCCCTTATTACCCTTTTATTATCCATGACGTTAGTAGTAATGTCCCTCTTTCATTTCTAATATTACTTATTTGTGTCTGTCTCCTTTTTCCTGGTTATCTTGAATACAGATTTATCAATTTTATTGATCTTTGTTAAAAAATAGCTTTTTTAATTTTTTTGTATCTTTTTGTTTTCAGTTTTCTTGATTTTTCTCCCAATATTTACTATTTCTTTTCTTATAATTGCTTCAACTTAAATTTATCTCTTTATCTAGTTTTCTAAGATGTAACATTGATTGTAGATTTTTTCTTTTTCTAATTCACACATTCAATGCTATAAATTTCTAAGTGGTGTTTGTGCTTGATCCTATAAATTTTGGTAAGCTGTATTTTCATTTCATTTATTTAAAAATATTTTTAAGCCATAATTTAAGCTGTACCAGTTACTTTCTAGGCTGAGATAGGAGGATTGCTTGAGCTCTGGAGTTTAAGTCCAGCCTGGACTTGAGACTTCTTGAATTCACGTGTTAGTTAGAAATGTGTTATTTAATCTCCAAATATTTTGGATTTTCCAGCTATCTTTCTGTTGATTACTAGTCTGATTCTATTGTGTTCTAAGAAAACACTTTGCATGATTTCTGTCAATTTAAATTTTTTAGAATGTGTTTTATGACTCAGAACATAGAATATATTAGTGAAAGCTCCCTGAGAGCTTGAGAACAATATGAATTCTGCTGTTTTTGGGTGGAGCATTCTCTAAATGTCAATTAGATCAAGTCATTGAATAGTCCTGCTCAAGTCAATTTTATGCTTACTGAGTTTTTGAGCTGTTTGATCTATCAATTAATGAAGGCATGGTGTTGAAGCCTCCAACTATAACAGTGGATTTGTCTGTTTTTTTCTTTCAGTTCTTTTAGTTTCACCTCTTGTATTTTGATGCTTTTATTTTAGGTACATATTTAGGGTTGTTGTGTCTTCTTACAGAATTGACCTCTTGATCACTATGTTATGCCTCTCTCCATCCCTGATAATTTAACTTGTTCCAAACGCCTCTTGAAGATACTTTAGCTATTCCAGTTTTAAATTAGTGTTTGTATGGTCTTTCTCTATCCTTCTATTTCTAACATATCTTTGTTTTTATATTTAAAATGGATATCTTTAGGCAAAACATAGCAGGGTCTTGTGTTTTCATCGACTTTGAACATCTTTGTTCATTGGTTAATTAAGGACATTTCTATTGAAAGTGACCATTGATATAGTTGTATTGATATCTACCATGATTGTAACTACTTTTTATTAATTACATATTTTTTTGTTGTTATCCTTAGTCCTCTCTTTATCTGATTTCTTTGGTTTTAACTGAAACTTATATCATTCTATTTTATATTCTTGTATTATATATACTTGTTTCTTTCTCAGCAATAGCCTTAAAGTGTGCAATATGTTTATTTTTACTAATCTATATCCACTTTCAAATGATACCGTACCTCTTGGTAGGTAGTACAGGTGCTGTCCAGAGTAGTCCCAATTTTTTTTTCTGTACCTTGTGGTGGTGGTGTTATTCATTTCACTTATTCGTCTGCTATAATCACCCAATGCATTGCTACTATTACTACTTTAAACAAATGGTTATCTTTTGATGAAGTAATAATTTTTTTAAGAGATTATAATTACCTTCATATTCTTTCTGCAGTAATCTTTTATAAAGATAGGAATTTCTGGAGGATATCATTTTTTTGTCCCTTAAAAATTTCTTAAAATTTTCTCACAGGGCAGGGCTGCTGGGGATCAATTCTCTCTTTTTGTTTGAAAAACTATTTTTTTCTTTACTTTTGAATGAAACTATCACTAAATAAAGACTTCTAAGTTGATGGGTTTTGTTTTTTGTTTTTACTTTCAATACATAAAATATTTCATTGCTCTCTTTTGTTTAAAAATTTCTAACACAAAACCCAACCTACTGATGAGGCCATTAAAGACAGTTTTTTCTTAATTATGTTGGTTATTTCAATGATTTTTGTTTGTTTGTTTCTAAGAGGCTATATTTCTGTTACATTTCTCATCTACTCTTGCACATTTCTTTTTCATTAGAGCCCTTAACATATTAATCACTGTTATTTTAAATTTCCTGCTGGATAATAGAAAAATCTGTCATCTCTACATATGGTTCTGAAATTTGCTTTGTCTCTTCAGACTGTTTTTTTCCCCTTGTTTTTTAGCATGCTGTGCAATTTTCTTCCTGCAAAATGAATATAATGTACCAGACAGTAGAAACTGGTAAACATATAAGTCAAGTGAGGTTTTGCTTATTCGACTAATAGTTTGGCTGTTTAATATTTGCTGTAGCTATAAATGCCAGTGGCTTCAGCTTCCTCCAGTGTCATTTCTAGTTCCCATGCTGTCTTTGGGCTTTGGTTAGAACTCTTCCTCAGAGTCTTTTGAAAGAACTCTCATCTTGTGGCTCTTTCAGCCATAAGCCAGATATTATCCTTCAGCCATGCTGGTAAGCCATGACCAGCGTGGGAAGTGTGGGGAACAGGAGCATTCTATGATCCTGTGATTAAATCTTAGGCTGGAGGTGGGCCAGTGTCTCTTGGCTGCAATGTTCAAACATGTTTCTTAGTTTCTTTTAGGAAAGCTAGAGGGGAATGAAGGGGGAAGAAATGCCCTTTCCCCATTTGGGGTAAGTCTCTGGTGAAGTCTTCTCCCCTGATTAGTGGGCCTTTACCATAGAGAATGTGCTAAGTGTACGTCACAAAGATTATTCTTCCATTTGCTCTGCCAGAGCCAAGAGAGGCTCCATCTTGGATCTTCATCACGAGAACTTGATGAGCTTCCCAGAAGTAAGGACTACAAATGTTTGCCCCCCACCCCAAGACTGCTGTCCCCAGGAGATTCCCATTCTCATGCAACTCCAGTAGTTCATCCCATTTACTATTTAGTGTTCCGACCACTGTATGGACCCCAGGGTTTCTCCTCCAGGTCACACGTCTAAGCCATGGCTCTCTGGAGCTACCCATCCCTCCAGATTTCAGGGTAGTGGTTTTTTCTGCAAACTGCCTTTTCCAATGGGTCCAAGAGTGTATCTCCAAGTTGGTCTTTCTGTAAAGATAGGAATGATGACTTCTAAGCCTTTGCATGTCAGAGCTAAACCTGAAAGTCCTTACTTTGATTTATTTTTAAGGAAATTCCAAGAATATTATGTTCTGTACCATGATAACCACCCTAAAATTTAGAAAGACTGTAAATACAGAGAGTCACAGCTCAGCTGCTTCATGATCCAGATATCTTTATTGTTCATGATTGTGTCTTATTGTCCTATTACTGCTAAAAGAAGAAATATCAGACCAAAATTGTTGAGTCGATTGTTTTTCTTTTTTGATTCTCCCTCATGTGTTTTGTGGATCCATTGCTAGGTTAGCATGCACTTATTTTTATGTCTGTCTAATATACTGACCCAAGACTCTGTGTTAGTCTGTTCTCATGTTACTAATAAAAACATACACAAGACTGGGTAATTTAAAGAAAAAGAGGTTTAATGGCCTCACAGTTCCATATGGCTTGGGATGCCTCACAATCATGGCAGGAGGCAAAAGTCACATCTTACATTGCAGTAGGTGAGAGAGAGCGTGATAAGTTAAACTCCCCTTTAGGAAACCATCAGATCACGTGAAACTTATTCACTATTATGAGAACAACATGGGAAAATCCAAACCCCTTGATTCAATTACCTTTCATCTGGTCCCCCCCCATGACATATGGAGATTATTACAATTCAAGGTGAGATTTGGGTGGGGACACAGAGGCAACCATATCACTCTCTAATATACTAAGTCTGGTAGCTTCACCATTTTATGTTCCCCTGCCTGTTCTCTGAAGGCATATAAATTCCAGAGGGTTGCTTTTCAGTGTATGGCCCTGGTCCAGGAACATTCACATAACTTGGGAATAGAGCGACCAAGTTCAGCAAATAAAAAGACAACAGGATAATTTTAAATTTTAGATATACATGGAAGAAAGTTGTATAGTTTTCACTGAGTATCTGAAATTCAAATTCACCAGGGTGTCCTGTGTTTTTTCTGTCAGCTCCAACTGGGTACATTTCAGAGATGCAGAGTCTGAGACCCCACCTCAGGCCTATTGAATGAGACTCTGCATTTTAATGAGAACGTCTAGTAATTTGTATGCATAGTAAGGTTCAAGAAGTACTCTTCTAGTGGTCCAGTTTATGTTAGGGCAGGAAATTCAAGTGAAGCCTTACAGTGCATGTCTGCAGAAATGGAAGCTCTTGAAGAGAAGCTGACCATGGTCACTGGTCACTACTCATTTCTGCAACCCTCCAATTACACCAGCTACTGGGTTTCCAAATATCATGTTTCATCAAAACAATTTCCAAGCTAATTGTAGCACTTGGCATGAATCATTGTTATAAAATAACAATAATTCAAAAATGTAGTCATTAGTATACTATTTGTTTGATAAAGTGTTCTTTTTATGCACACACACAAAAATGTTTAGCCAAAGCCACTAGGGAATTCCTTAAACATCAAGAAATTTGGAAACATATCTTGGGTTGTTGCTCCATCACCATCACCCTAAACTTACGTCCTGTCAGGCTTTCGTTTCCCTAATGATCACATTGTTTACTCTTATTGCCTTTTATTATATCAGCTATCTCACCTAACATATCTTCACTAAAAGTTTACCTGTAAATTAATTAAGCTCCATTTTGTGGAGTAATGGGGAAAATCCAATTATAATTCATGTTGTGACTCCTTATAGAGTCATTTCTCGGTCTCTGTGGAGGATTGGTTCCAGGATCTCCCACAGATACCAGGCTCCACAAATGCCCAAGTCCCTGACATTAAATGGTGTAACATTTGTATATAACCTATGCACAATTTCCAGTATAATTTAAATTATTGCTAGATTACTTATAATACATAATATAAGAGCTATGCAAGCAGTTGCTATGCTGTATCACTCAGGGAATAATGACAAGAAAAGTGTCTGTACATGTTCAGTGCAGACTTAGTCATTCTTGTTTTTCCCAAATATGTTTTGTCCATTCTTGTTTGAATCTACAGAGGCAGAACCCATGGGTGTGAAGGGCTGACTGTAGGGGTACAGATGTGTGTGTGTGTGTGTGTGTGTTTGTGTGTGTGTGTGTGTATAACCTGAAACGTAATTCTAAATAACAGAATCCTTAAGAAAAGGTTTTATTATTTTTTTTGTTTTTAATCCTGGGGATGCTTGTGTTTTTACAACTCTGTGGTGATTTTTCCTATAAGCATCAGCTCAAAATTCTCCAGAGAGGTAGCTGTGGGGATGGCTCCCAGCCTCACCACTACTGCCCAGGGTGACCTTTGGCTCCTCACTTGCACTCTCCAAGCCTCTGTGTTTGCATCTTTAAAATGGGAACACCATCTCACTTAATTTCCCAATGTTATCACTTGATTCAGAGGTGGAAGCTTGTACATTCAAGCATTACTCTACTTGGTTTTCAGAGCTATGATGACGACCTCTATTTAAAGTACACTGTTATTGATCTTAGCCATTTCTGTCTTCATGTGGATGTTTATGAAGACTTGCATTCTTCTGAGAAGAGGAGTATATATTATTTGAATGTTTTCATTAAAAATAGAATTTTACTTTAATATAGAGTCAAGGGCAAGAGTTGGTACTTATTGAGGAATCAAAAATGAAAGCAACCAAGATGGCAGGACAATGGTAGATGTATGGAAAAGACAGATTTAGAAAAGAAATTGTGCAAGGCCCAAGCTAAGCCCTGAAGTTCAACTCTTTCATCTAATATAGGAAATGGAGCTGACACAAAATAGTCACACCTATTTCTAATATCAAGAAAGAGTGTATATGCATTATATTTAGCAACATCGATATATTTAAGCATTACTTGACTCTAATTCACTCCAGGTTTATTCAGATGTTTCTGAAATTGTCTTGGAAGTTATGTAGTCATTACATGAATGGCTAAACAATTTCAGGCAGGTTTTCTTTATCTTACATAATTTTCTCAAACTTTTTGAAAAGCTTTGTAATTTTTAAGCTATTATGCTATTTATTTTTAGAATTATATCATTTTAACTTCTTTTAAGGAAAACCACTGGAATAATCTGGCTCTAGTGGGTATTCATTTTCTTTTCATTTTTTAACAGGATGGTAAACACAGGAACTGTTAGGCAACTGGTGAATATTTCTCAGATGATACAGTGTTTTTTAATCAATTACATTTTAAAAGTTTCTAAAATTATTAAAAGAGGTTTTAAGTTCACAGAAATATTAAATGGAAAGTATAGAGAGTTCCCATACATATCCCCTTCCTCTTCACGTGGCTTCCCCAATTATTATGAACTTGTATCAGTGTGTTATGTTTTTTGCAACTGATGAACCAATATTGATATGTTATTATGAACTGACATAGTTTACATTAGCATACATTTTGTTGTACAGTTCTATGAGTTTTGAAAAATGTGTAATGTCATGTTTCCACTCTTACAATATAAATAATACACAGTAGTTTTAATGAAGAATAATAATTCTACTGAAACTAGAATTCTTTTTTGCAGTTGATTCATCAGTGGCAAAAACTGTACCACACTGATGCAAGTTGTTACAACGGGTAAGTCCTTGTACCCCAGCCATGGACCCCTTCTTTCCTTCCTTACTCCCTGCTAACTCCTAGCAACCACTGATCTTTATACTGTTTCTATCAATTTGCCTTTTCTAGACTGCCACAAAGTTGGAATGATATAGTGTATGACCTTTTCAAGCTGGCTTCTTTACTTAGAAATATCCATTGAAAATTTCTCCCTGTCTTTGTGGCTTGATAACTCATTTTTTTGTTATTATTGTTATACTTTAAGTTTTAGGGTACATGTGCACAATGTGCAGGTTAGTTACATATGTATATATGTGCCATGTTGGTGTGCTGAACGCATTAACTTGTCATTTAGCATTAGGTATATCTCCTAATGCTATCCCTCCCCCCACCCCACAACAGTCCCCAGAGTGTGATGTTCCCCTTCCTGTGTCCATGTGTTCTCATTGTTCATTTCCCACCTATGAGTGAGAACATGTGGTGTTTGGTTTTTTGTCCTTGTGATAGTTTACTGAGAATGATGATTTGCAATTTCATCCATGTCCCTACAAAGGACATGAACTCATCTTTTTTATGGCTGCATAGTATTCCATGGTTTATATGTGCCACATTTTCTTAATCCAGTCTATCATTGTTGGACATTTGGGTTGGTTCCAAGTCTTTGCTATTGTGAATAGTGCTGCAATAAACATACGTGTGCATGTGTCTTTATAGCCGTATGATTTATAGTCCTTTGGGTATATACCCAGTAATGGGATGGCTGGGTCAAATGGCATTTCTAGTTCTAGATCCCTGAGGAATCGCCACACTGACTTCCACAATGGTTGAACTAGTTTACAGTCCCACCAACAGTGTAAAAGTGTTCCTATTTCTCCACATCCTCTCCAGCACCTGTTGTTTCCTGACTTTTTAATGATTGCCATTCTAACAGATATGAGGTGGTATCTCATTGTGATTTTGATTTGCATTTCTCTGATGGCCAGTGATGGTGACCATTTTTTCATGTGTTTTTTCGCCACATAAACGTCTTCTTTTGAGAAGTGTCTGTTCATGTCCTTCGCCCACTTGTTGATGGGGTTGTTTGTTTTTTTCTTGTAAATTTGTTTGAGTTCATTGTAGATTCTGGATATTAGCCCTTTGTCAGATGAGTAGGTTGCAAAAATTTTCTCCCTTTTTGTAGGTTGCCTGTTCACTCTGATGGTAGTTTCTTTTGCTGTGCAAAAGCTCTTTAGTTTAGTTAGATCCCATTTGTCAATTTTGGCTTTTGTTGCCATTGCTCTTGGTGTTTTAGACATGAAGTCCTTGCCCATGCCTATGTCCTGAATGGTAATGCCTAGGTTTTCTTCTAGGGTTTTTATGATTTTAGGTCTAACGTTTAAGTCTTAAATCCATCTAGAATTAATTTTTGTATAAGGTGTAAGGACGGGATCCAGTTTCAGCTTTCTACATATGGCTAGCCAGTTTTCCCAGCACCGTTTATTAAATAAGGAATCCTTTCCCCATTGCTTGTTTTTCTCAGGTTTGTCAAATTTCAGACAGTTATAGATATGCGGCGTTATTTCTGAGGGCTCTGTTCTGTTCCATTGATCTATATCTCTGTTTTGGTACCAGTACCATGCTGTTTTGGTTACTGTAGCCTTGTAGTATAGTTTGAAGTCAGGTAGTGTGATGCCACCAGCTTTGTTCTTTTGGCTTAGGATTGACTTGGCGATGCAGGCTCTTTTGTGATTCCATATGAACTTTCAAGTAGTTTTTTCCAATTCTGTGAAGAAAGTCATTGGTAGCTTGATGGGGATGGCATTGAATGTATAAATTACCTTGGGCAGTATGGCCATTTTCATGATATTGATTCTTCCTACCCATGAGCATGGAATGTTCTTCCATTTGTTTGTGTCCTCTTTTATTTCATTGAGTAGTGGTTTGTAGTTCTCCTTGAAGAGGTCCTTCACCTCCCTTGTAAGTTGGATTCCTAGGTATTTTATTCTCTTTGAAGCAATTGTGAATGGGAGTTCACTCATGATTTGGCTCTCTGTTTGTCTGTTATTGGTGTATAATAATGCTTGTGATTTTTGTACACTGATTTTGTATCCTGAGACTTTGCTGAAGTTGCTCATCAGCTTAAGGAGATTTTTGGCTGAGATGATGGGGTTTTCTAGGTATACAATCATGTCGTCTGCAAACAGGGACAATTTGACTTCCTCTTTTCCTAATTGAATACCCTTTATTTCCTTCTTCTCAGTGAATAATATTCCACTGTATGCATGTGCCACAATTTGTTTATTCATCCACTGGAAGTAATGATATGGAGATAGCAAACAGGCATATGAAAGATGCTCAATCACATATATCAATATTGAATTTCAGATTAAAACACAATTGTGACATAAAGACATAGGTACTAGAATGTCTATAATCTAGAATATCTCAAATGACAACATAAATTCTAGCAAGAATATGGATCCACAGGCACACTCAATCATTTGCAAAATGGTACTCTACTCTGGGAGACCATTTGGCTGTTTCTTACAAAACTAAACATCCTCTTTCCATACTTTAATACTTACTCAAATGAGTTGAAAACATGTCCACATAAAAACCTCCACATAGAAGTTTATGGAAGCTTTCTTACCCAAATTTGGAATCATCCAAAATGTTTTTCTGTTTCATGTGTGAGTTTTGGTAGATTGTGTCTTTGAAAACTTGGCTTATCTCATTCAAGTTATTCAGTTTGGGGGCATAGAGTCGCCCATAATATTTAATGTCCATGGGATCAGCAGTAACAACCCTCTTTGATGTATGGATTCTGCGTTCTGAAGGTTTTCAGATTCCTGCTTTGGCCAGATTTAAGTCTTCTCCAGAAACTCACCTTCACATCAATATTCACCTGTTTTTTGTTCATATAGCCTCTGATGTACTTTATATGTTACTGTGTTACATGTGGTTATACATATTTTTATTATAATGGGAATGGGGCTTATTCACTCATGAGTAAAAAAAGTTCCTAGAACAAAACTAATTTATCTATCATGAAGTTATCAAGGAGTCAAGCCTTTATAAGCTTATGCATTAGAAATAGTTTGAAGTAGTTCCTGATTATTTGGGCGTAATTTTTTCCTTACGCTACACATCATCATAAAAATCTTTATTTTTGTGTATTACTTTGATACTGGAACCATGCTGTAACCTTGAAACCAATACTCACTACCAGCCACCTGGGTTGGTTGGCTGAAAACACCAGAAGAGATAAAAGACACGAAATGGAGAAACTACATATACCAAGATAAGGTAATTTACTTTTGCTGGAAACCAGGCCTGTATCTGGCTGTTACATATAGAAGGCAAAGTCAGAACTTCCCCTGTGGTGCACTGGGCCCTGCTGTGGTGAGTTGATATTAGCGAGCCTGTGTTATGAGGTCCCCCAGTGCTGCTGCGGATGGGTTTATAAACAGAGTTGGGTGCAGTGATTGAGGCAGCAACCTGCACTTGGGAGAAAGTGGACTACATTGATTTCTTCCACCCTTTCAAGGGCAGTGATTTATTTCGACTGAGGTAGCAGCAAGCTCTGGACATTAGGTTGCCCTTCCTGACTGTAGGGCCTCAGTCACCAGGATCACCCAAGGGCTCACAGTGTTTCATCCACCAACATGGGTCATATATCACACCAAGTCAGATTAATGGATCAATGTTCAAGTGAAGTGGGTGCTTCTGTGGGACCAGAACCACGGAATCCACCAGTCTCCCTCATCATGCACCAGCCAGAGGAAGAAATTTAAGAAAGAAGTGGGATTGCACACCAATTCACATAAATAATTAAACATGATTTTAAGTAAATAGGGCACCAATAAGCTACAAAGGATAACTAGATGAAAAGGTGGAGGAGGTCAGACCTGCAGAAGAGGAGAGAAGCAGTGACTAATAAGGGAAGAACTTAAGGACACCGGCCCATCAAAGTGAAGGAGCCAGCGATTCTGGGAGAATGGTCACCTGTTCCGAGTGTTGCTCAGAAGTGAAATGCAGTGAGCTTTAGGAATAAAAAACTGACCCGAGAATGTGATTATTCATCTGCAATGATGTTCTTCACGGCACTGAACATAAAAGCAAAATAATGTATGTTTCCAACAGTTTGGTATTGATTGTGTAAGCTATACTCTACCTGCATGACACTGATTTTTAAAAATGATATTATAACCACATATTTAATAATAGGAAGAGAAGGTCCCTGTAAAATTTTAGGTGAACAAAATGAAATTACCTAATGGAATGTAATCGAGATTGTGATGGATTTTTATTTCTGTCGTTTTGCTTTTCTCTTTTAAAGTGTCCACAGGGATCATGTGCAACTTATGCAACAGAAAAAAATGCAATAAAAATTATTACAAAAAAGTGACTTCTGGTCCTAGCTACATAGTGAACCTCCTGACTCTGGGGAAAACCGCCCCGTGGTGTGATCCTGTTCACAGGCTGGCAGCAGTGGGCCAGGAAAGAAGAGATGATGAAAAGGAAGGCAGTGAGTACCCAGTGCTACTTTGGGAGTCTGTCCATGGAAGACAGGAAGCAGGAGGTCACGGGCCAGAGACAGATGCAAAGTTAAGGAAGGATTTGATTGTTTAAATGGAAGTGTCATGAATGATTTATAAAACAATAGAAAGTCTGCAGATGAGAGACAAAGATAGAATATACCAATTAACATAAATAGGGCTGAACAATACCATATTATTCAGGGTTCTACAGAGAAACAGAACCAAATAGAATCTATTGATCTACTGATACATCTATGTATTTGTGTATCTACCTGTCTATCTGGAGAGTCATTTATTGAGGGAATTGGCTCATGCAAGTATGGAGGCTGATAAGGTCTGCAATCTGCACTCTGCAAGCTGGAGGCCCAGGAAAGCCAGTGGTGGAAGTCTCAGTGCAAGTCTGAGGCCTGACCAGGAGCACAGATGTCCCAAAGCAGGAGAGGGCAGATGTTCCAGCTCAAGAAGAGGGAATGCATTTGCCCTTTCTCTACCTTTGTTTTTGGAGACAGAATCTCACTTTGTCACCCAGGCTGGAGTGCAGTGGTTGAATCTCTGCTCACTGCAACCTCTGACTCCCAGGTTCAAGCAATTCTCCTGCCTCAGTTTCCTGAGTAGCTGGGACCACAGGTGTGCACCACTATGTCCGGCTAATTTTTGTATTTTTAGTAGAGTCTCGGTTTCACCATGTTGGCCAGGCTGGTCTTGAACTCCTGACCTCACGTGATCTGCCCACCTTGGCCTCCCAAAGTGCTGGGATTACAGGCATAAGCCTCCATGCCTGGCCCTTTCTCTAGCTTTCGGTTCTACTCAGGCCCTCAAGGGACTGCATGATCCTCACTCATACTGGTGAGGATGGATCTTCTTTTTTCAAATTCTATGGATTCAAATGCTAATCTCTTCTGGACACATTTAGAAATTATGTTTTACTAGCTATCTGGGCATCTCTTAGCCTAGTCAGGCTTGACATACAATTAACTATCACATAAATTATTCCTGATGAAAATAAGGGTAGTTGGATTTCAAAGCACAGCTGCAAATTCGTCTTACAGGAAGAATTAGCCCCTCTATTGCAACAGGAGATGAGACAGGTAGATGGAGGAAGAATACACGTTATTGAGAAGGTGGGTTGTTCTTTCTGATGGATTCTATCCTTTAAGTAAAAGGTTGGGTTCATCTTCGGAGGGTGAGTGGACGTCAGGTGGTCAGGGGTATGGGGAGAGAAGTGATCTTTTGGAGTAGGACTTTTGAGACATAGGAGAGTGTGTTGACCTGAGGAATAGAGCAGGATTGCACTGTGCTGGCGCTGAAAGGCCTTGGGCTAGTGATTAAGGCTTTATAATGAAAATCTACCTTATGGATTAGTCATTATGTCAGTGATGGGCTGCTAGGATTCAGGCTCCCAAAAATGAGATAATTGGGTTCTGTTTTTACCTTTTAAAATCATCAGTAGGTTTCCCAGGGGGAGTTGCTATTTAAATGGGATCAGTAAGTGGGAGTTGCTGTTCAATGGATAGAAATTTTCGATTACATAGAATGATTTAGTTCTAGAAATATACTATATGACACTGTGCCTATGGTTGATAACGCTGTATTGTGGACTTAAAAACGTTTAAGAGAGTAGATTTCACATAATGTGTTCTTGCCATAATTTAAAAAAATTAAATGACATAAAGCTTACTGACTGTTTGGATAAGTGCCAGGCACCTCAATAAGACATGAAATAATATAGTAAAGATTTTTATCCCTGAGCTAGTGTTCAAATGCAAATACACACGCACACACACAAACACACGTATACCATTACCATATTTATATATTAATAAAATAATATACTTGTATGCTTATGTTTTATAAAGCATTGATTTCAGTGTTTTCAAAATTACCATCTGATTATGCTTAGTATCTATTACATTGTTTCAAATCCCTGTTTCCCCAGTTATAACATTATTTGATTCTTATTTTCGTGTCTTTCACTTTATCTCTGATTTCTATTTCTAGAAGTTTATACACTGTTTCAAAGAATTTTAATTATTCATCAATGTAGCTGATAATTTTCTGATTTTCATATTTATTTGTTGCTACTTTGTTTTCTTCATTTTATTTTAGATGGTTTTAACTTCTTGTAATGGATCCTTTTCAATGAAGCCTTATTTTTTGACTTTTTAAATTTGACAATTGAAATTAAGTGTATAACATTATCTTGGAGTTATTCTTGATAAGTCTAGATACTCCCTATCAATAAACATGTTAATTTGTATTGCTCATTTTTTAATTGACCTAATATTTGTTCATAGGAGTGTTATTAGACAAGGTGATATACACTTAGATTCTGATTAGGATCCATTATACTGATAGCAGAAGCAAATCCATATAGGTCTGTAGCAACCTCAATTCTTGCTTCCTTAAAAGAAAGAATTTGACCAAGAAGCATAAGGCAGAGTGAGAGATAGGCAAGTTTTAGAGCAGGAGTGGAAGTTCATTAAAAAGTTTTAGAGCAGGAATGAAAGTAAAGTACATTTGGAAGAGGGGCAAATGGGTGACTTGAGGGATTCAAGTGCATTGTTTGGCCTTTAACTTGGAGGTTTTATATGTTGGCGTGGTTCTAGGGTGGTTGCGTTCCTTCTCCTCTGATTCTTCCCTTGAGGCTGTCTATATGTGCAGTGGTCTGCCAGGACCTGGGAGGGGCTGCGTGTGTAGTGTTTACTGAAGTTTTGCACAGGCTCACATGAGGCTTTGTTCCCTTACCAGTCCAGTGTTCATAGAGGAAGATCATCTGCCAGTTAAACTCTGCCATTTTGCCTTAGTTCTGCATGCTTGAGCCCACTCACCTAACTCCTGAAATCTTATCGGGAAGCTGCTGATCATCAGTTTCAGGTGTTGTCTATCTGGTGGGAGACAGACTTTCCCTAGTGCCAGATGTGATCAATTATTATTTAAGCGAGACAGTTTAGTAACCACCTGACCATCTGATGTTTCTCTGACATTCCTGGTGGTTGTGGCGGCTCTCCTACCCTGCTTATATCTGACTAGCTACCTACTGTAACAGTACCAAGAAGAGACAAGCCTGCACTAGAACAACATAGCTCTCAAGGCCTCAGTAATGGTCATTTCCACTGAGGTTGTTGGGTACGTCTTTGGGTGCCTTTGGAAGCCTTGTGGTTAGACAGAGCCAGAAGCTGGATGACCTGGAGGTGCAGAGTGATTTTATAGCTCCATTTTCAATTTTTATATTTTGTGTATTTTTATATTTCCATTATATTTTCTAGTGGAAATTGCCCAATGTATTATGTATCAGGAAAATCTGCAATGAATTAATGCTCTTAGAAGTCTGTAATGCCGGTGTTTAATTTAAATGTTAAATCAGACATTTATTTAACGTTATTATTTTTTCCGGTGTGTTCCTGTAGGTGGATGTTTCCACTTTCTATTTCTAAATTAAGATTTACTTAAAACCCATTCAGATCCATCGGTTATATGGGACCTACTCCTCCCCAGTCCCACTCTTTCAACAATTTTGTAATCAAGCTGTTTTGTTCTCTATTATTACCTTGAATTTGACACAGTGTGAGACCAGAATGAAAAGAAATCAATTAGCATCAGCGAATAACATTTATTTTGCATGTTTTTCTAGTGTAATTGCCTTTGGAAGCTATAGTTATAAAAGTTGGTTTTCTCTATATCTTATGCATCAAATGCTGACCTATAATGTAATTTTATAATCTTTTTCTATTAACAGATTTCAATGCTACCGTTCAATGCTTCTTTTTTATTTTTTTCTAGTCTCTTATGCCATCTATTAGAATTGCATTCAGGGGGCCTGTAAGTGGTGAGAATGCCAGCTTTTATATGTAGCATTCCATTTGTGGGTGTGTGAGTGAAATGTGGGCAGTTCAAGTTTGAAAGAGAACTATTTCCCTTTTAAAAGTTTAGACTCCATTAAACAATATGGAAACAAAATGACAAATATTTTCTAAAATGATCATTGTTATTTTTAAAACATTCTGTTTATTTCCAAATTTCAAAGCTAAAAAAACATGAGTGGGGGTAATATGGACTGCAGGATGATAGTTCAATAACCTATTTTTACGATAGACTATTTAATTGTGCAAGACATGCTTATTCCTTGCTTCATAACAAAAATATCTCATGGTAATTAATTTAATATGCTATTGAAATAAAAGCAGATGTTAAAAAGCAAAACAAAATAGTTTTTACATGTACTGATAAGGGTCTGATTAAAGCCAATGTAAATAAGGTGTTTTACTGTTAACAAATAATAAGATGCATTTTATTCTGACATCGACTCTGTCAGACCACGGTTTTCACCTCGTCACAGGCTGATTCTGTTACCTGTTTGTATTTCTGCTGATGTGGCAAATCCAAGCTACTGAGTACCCATTATGATTGGGAAAGGTGTTGATGACTTACAGAGTTCCCTGTACTACGTATAATGGAGTCCTTCACAAATTATACCTTGCCTGAACCGAATTAGATAGTTAAAATTCTCTAAAAAGACCTTCTAGACAGTAAGACCACATTGTTACATGTCACAGGAATGAAATGTGCTGATTCAAATAAAAGTGCTGGCCACAGCAAGCAGGTGCCAGGATGTGCTGCCCCCAGTGGCATCATCCCAGAGGGGCAATATACCTCTGCAGAGTGAGGCATCCCAGAGAGGCAATATACCCTGCAGAATGTGCTCAGGACAACTTGGATACACTACACCTGTGAAAGCAAGGGAGGAAGGGCAGGCTCTGCAAGAGGGAGAAAAATATTCCCAGGATGCACCACTCCGATTAACATCCAATGCAACTCAAAGTATCCCCATGATTTAGCTCAAGTTTCCTGAAAGTAGGTGGTTTAGAATTTGTATTATCTCAAGGAAACCTTAAAAGAGCATCATATCTAAAAAGATAAAATGAATTATTAGGTTAATAAAGTGCTTAAAACAATGCTTCCAAAACACCCTGACTACATGACCTATGTCCAAAACAAAGAGGCCATGAGTCCATTTTCAAGTTAAAGAGAGAGAGCTGCACTCCTCACTGTGAAAGGTGTGGACGAAGATGCAGGAGAGAAGTGTCATCATAAGGATGTGGTGAAAATGCCTTGGAAAGTACTCTCTGCTGCTTCTCATCAGTACACGAGGCATGCATCATCTTAGAATGCCCTAAATGCATAGTGTTATTTTTTTTAAGTCAACATTTCTGAGTGCTTATTTTGTGCTAGGAGTTGCAGTTAGTATTTTACTGGTAAAATCTCAATCCAGACAAGAATTTTGCAGAGTACGTACTATAATTCAGTTTTCACAGATGAGAAATGAGTCCCAGAATAGTTAACAAGCAACTGGACAAATGTAAACAGCTTGTAAATGGAGGAACTAGGAATGTACAAAAGTGGCGTGCATCATCAAGCCATGAGTTCACTACTAGATCCCGAAGGCGGGACCATCTCATGACATCAGGAACCAGATATTGCCCTTTCGTATCTTAGAAGGCTTGCTAACAAGATGGTTCAGCTTTCATGAATTCTGCATCCGAGATTTCTGTATCATTGGGAAAAAGCAGACTTGGCATTTCTGTAAAGAGAAGGTTGATTTGAAGAGGATGATCAGTAATCCCTGGGAGCTCACACATTTTCCTGTATGGACAAATCCTGGATTGGCTTGTTTTATTTGGTGGCCTGGTAACCTATGGTAATAGGAATAGGTCAAAGCATTAAGTATTTACTAGGGCTGTATTAGTACAGCAGACTTACCTCAGAAGCAATACACTGCATGGTTGAAACAATAAATATTTAAACCCTGGGTTCTACAAAACATATATGATATATTAATAAACATATGTAATGTTTACTTTTAGAATCTAAATTTCTTACCACTTGAATACCAGCACAGTTTTTTAATAAATTTCCTTCTCTGTTATCTGAGAAAATTAGGACCTGCAAGGGCAGGATCACAAGGGGCCAGTTTTTACTTCAGTACATTTCAGAGGTAAATGCACACACACCCACCACACATACACATTTTCAGAAAAACAAATCTAACAAAACTAGATGTCTAATGAAAAAAGATACTGCAAAAATTAGTTATATTCACCAAACAGTGAGTCTGATGCCAAAGAAGAAATGCATGTGTTACAGTTTTTAGGTGCAGAAACCATGACCCACCCTAGCTAGATTAAGCAGAAGAGGAGTATATTAAAGGATATTAGAAATCTGCGGGAGGGTGAGAGAATCAGGCTTGGAGGCCACACAGACAGGAGCAAAAGCAATGGAGAGGTAGTGCGGTACCCCGACCATGTGCCTCTGCTGCTCAACAGTAATGGCAGCATTCAACTTCAAGCTCTGAAATCTATTGCTGGCGGCTCTGCTGCTATTGTTTTGAAAAGCTGCGATTCCTCACTAATTTGTTCGCTCACCAGAGGAGATCCTGTGTGGCACCTCCTCTCTCATGCTACTCTATTCCAAGTAAAAATCTCACGTGAGAGCAATTACATTCGGCGCCACCTCACATCACTGTGTCTGAGCTCCAAATGAGTTTCTCACTTCCTCTTTGGCAAAGCAGGATGTATAAAGTGGGATATTTCCCAGAGAAATCCTACCGGAGTTCTGCCACTGTAACACATCACTTTAGAAAGGCAATATATGCACGATGCCTTCCAAAAGGTGCTCCAAGGACAGTCCTGATGGTCAGTCGGCCAACACCTTTCAGCAGCTATTTTTCAAAGATGTTTTGTCAGCCATGAAATTAGAGCCATTGGGAATAGGGAGAAATACTTCTCTTACTTTCCACAATTAGTGATACAGAATTGATATCTCTACCTTCAACACCCAAATTAATAGCTTCATAAAATAGCATATTTTTTTTTTTTCTGCTTAAAATACAAGTATCTAGGCTTCTGTAAATGGCTGTGAAATGAAATGGTCATGCAAATTCTGCACAGGTAAAATAATTTAAAAATGGTTTTTAAGGAGTTACTGTTTAGAAACATGAGAAGTGACCCAAAGCAGAGGAAGTTGCATATAGATACAGATATATAGATATAGACACATGAATGAATGAATGAGGAGAAATCTCTGGAATATAAAAGGACCACCCTGGCTGAGAGAAGTGAAGGAGGACTGAGACACAAATGCTCAATGTAAGCACTGCTCCAGTAATCACTGACAGCTGGAATATTATGCTTATAAACAGGAGACCTCACAGGCTTTGAAACCCCTATAGGAAATAGGAACAAAATCTTGAAAGATCTACAGTCCATAATATTGATACATTTTCTGCTTTTTAAGTAAACTCTACTTCCAATTCATGCACACCTTGTACAGCAGGCTTGAAGAGTTAGAGGACAGACTCTAAGGCTCTTGGAGACACAGAGGTGAACTTCCTCTGCCCACGTTCTTAATTAACTGCCAAATTATATAAGGCTGAAATTTTTCAGAATGCCTTGCTATATTCATTTTCATATTGTTATGAAGAGATACCCAAGACTGGTAATTTATAAGGAAAAAGAGGCTTAATGGACTCACAATTCCACATGGCTAGGGAGGCCTCACAATCATGGCAAGGTGAAGGAGGAGCAAAGGCATGTCTTACATGGTCGCAGGCAAGAAAACTTGTGCTGCGGAACAGCCTGTATAAAGCCATCAGATCTCAGGAGACTTGTTTATTATCACAAGAACAGCATGGGAAAAACCTGCCCCCATGATTCTGTTGATTCAATTGCCTCCCACTGTGTCCCTCCCATGACACGTGGACACGTGGAGATTATGGGTGCTACAATTCAAAATGAAATTTTGGTGGGGACACAGCTAAAACATATGACTCGCTGAAAAAAATCAAAAACAACTGTGGAACTGCATATAAAGAGGAAAACTACTAGCAGCTGTGTGTCATAGGGAAGAAAACATTGCAGTATCATTCCAGACAGGTAAACAACCCACTAGAATAACAATAACAAAAATGTCAGAAGAAAACATCAGATTATTATTGACAGAGTAATATATTATTGACGATGTGCACTGCTTGATTTCAACCACAAATTACTAGATATTCAAGATGGAAAATGTGGTCCACATTTAGGAAAAGAAATCCATCGATGGAAACTGAGAAGGTTGTCATGTAGGACTTAGCAAATGAAAACTTCAACAATTATATACATACACATATATATATGTTTTATGAATTAAAGCTCTAAAATGATAGTATTAATAAGCACAAGGTTCAACAGACAAATGGAGATGAAAACTATAATAACTGAAATATAAATTCAATAGATGAGAGCAGTAGTAATTAGAGATGAGAGAACATAATTACTGAAGTTGAAAGTACATTAATAGAAATTACTCAACACAAAAAGAAAAACAAGAGAGCACATGTGTGGGTTTGTGTGTGCTGCAGTTGTTTCATATCTCAGAAGCTCATGGATGCATGGAATAATACTAAAAATCTCACATACATACTTGAAATTCCAGAAGGAAATAAGATTAAGTAGAAATTAGCAAGAGAGAATCTTGAAGGAGTAATAGCTAAAAACTTTCCAAAGAGTATGGAAAATATTAATTTAAAAGTCAAGAAATTCAAAAGAATCTAACCAACAAACATACACAAAAATTATTCCTAGATGTATCAAATTCACACACAAAATCTTCAAAGCATTCAGAGAAAAATCAAGTGTGTGTGTACAAGAAAACAGTGGTAAGCACAGTGGTTGAGATTTCACCAGAAGTTATGAAAGTCAATGACACATTTAAAGTGCTGATATGAAAAGACAAAAACACCTCTCAGAAAGTTTCTACCCAGTGAAATTATACCTCTAATTGAATCCATTTTTACATGAAGGAAAACTCATACTTTTTTTTCTTAAGCCCGTCTACAATATAATGAGGACTAGAGAAAAATTTCTAAGCTGGAGAGATGCTTTCCAAAGGAAATATAAAGAACATTGGAAATGTTAAAAAATTACTCAATAGATAACTGTTTCTTCTCTTTGTTTGTATACGTATATATATATTTATGTAGAATCATATATATGCTACATATTATATAGTATATATAATATATGTACTTACAGTAAATATATACACACAGGTACCCCGTATATATATCCCATATATGTATATATAAAATATATATACACAGTATTTTTACCTTAATTTCTTTAAAAACCACATGAATGTTTAAAAAAAGTATAACACTGTAATAATGACATTATAAATAATATAGACACGCTATATATGACAACAGTGTTAAGATGGGAGAAAATAAAAATACAGCATTGCAAATTGTCTATAGTTTGCCTGTTGTAATTCCATATTATTTCAAAGATATTGACAGATATATAAATGTCGGTAACCTCTACAGCCACAAAACAATGCAAATATATAATTTCAAAGATAAATAATTAAAGTGCAAATAAGGCAAGATGGGAGAAACATAAAAAACAAGGTAAAAAGAATGTTTAACAAACATGAAAATGGAAAAGCCTACATAAAACCATATTGATCCTGATACTGAATAAAAAGTAGCTAAACACTGATTGAAAGTAAGGATTTTCAGACTAAATAAAAAACCAAAGCCAGTTTTACGATATGCAAAAGAGAAAAACTTTACACACAAACGGATTGAAAGTAAAACGAGAAGCAAATAAAGGCTGTAGTTACCATGTGACTATCTAGCAACATAGACATCAAGAAAAGGAGGGTCGTTAGAGGAAAAACAAGTGAAAGTCTCTAGTAATAAATTAGCTAATACATCAAGAAGATCAGATAATTGAAAATGTACGTGTGTCTAATAACATATATTTAAATTATTATAAACCTGGGAAATTTTAAAAATGATCCAGGTAGTATGAATAAAATATATTTGGTGTGAATCTAAAAATTCAAGAAAGGTAATCTAGATAAATGATTCTGGTTTAACTGGAACAATTTGAAATGAATATAGAAACAATATTCATCTACCCTTATACATATACCAAATATATGTATACCAAATATACATATACCAAAATTAAGTCCAAGTCAATTATAGGGTGTATTAGTTGCCTATGGTTACCATAACAAATTACCACTAACTGAGTGGCTTAAAACAACATTAAGTTATTATCTGACATTTCAAGAGGCCAGGAGTCACAGATTTTGTCAGGAATTTTGTCTCCACCTTGAAGCTTTTTGGGAAACCATCTCATGTCTCTCATGGGTTCCAGTAGCTGCCAGCGATCGCAGAGCTCCTTGGCTTGTAGATGAACCACTCCAATTTCAGCCTCTAACGTCCCATTGACTTTTCCATGTCTCCGTGTACCCTTTTCTATCTCTTATGAGGACACTCTGATCAGACTTAGGGCAAACCCTAATCCAATAGGATCCCACATTGATCTTTACCTAAATTATATCTGCAAAGACTATTTCCAAAGAAGATTACAATCTGAAGTTCCAGGTGTACGTGAAATTTGGAAAACACTAAATATCACATTTAAGCCTGTGAAACTTGTAGAAAAAAGGAGATAAGACAAAATCGTTTTGACTCTGGGGTGGGCAGCATTTTCCTAGACATAAAGCAACAGCCATAAAAGGAAAAAATTAAAAAATGAAATACTAATAATCCTGGTAATACAGTATTAAAAATGCACATGGCTGGGACAGTGGTTCATGCTTGTAAATCCAACACTTTGGCAGACTGAGGTGGAAGGATCATTTGAGGCCAGGAGTTTTAGGCCAGCCCAGGCAAGACAGTGAGATCTCAACTCTATAAAAATGTTTAAAAATAAGCTAGGTGTGGTGGCATGTGCCTATAGTCCTAGGTAATTGGGAGGCTGATACGGGAGGCTTGTTTGAGCCTGGGAGGCTGCAGTGAGCCATGATGGCACCAATGCACTCCAGCCTGGGTCACAAAGCTTTTCAAAAATTCATAATAAAAATGAAAATAATAAAAAGGAAAGCCACAAACTGGAAGGACATCTTAACAATATACATTTCTAAAATCTACTGGAATCCAGAGTTTGTTAAAAATTACTACAACTCAATAAAAGGGCAAACATCCAATTTTTAAAAGTGAGTAAAAAGATTTGAACATTTTACAAAAAAAGGTATATGGTTACTTGTGGGTATATAAAAGGTTCTTTAATTATCAGAAAAATGTAACTTAAAATCACAACCAGATAACATAATACTAGAATGGTTAAAATTAAAATGTCTGAAATATCAAATGGTGGTTAGAGTTTGAAGAAATTGGACCTGTAATACTCTTTGAAGGAGAATGCAGAATGGTGTAATCAGTGTATACTATTTGAGACTTTCTCAAAGTGTTAAACTTACATCTACTCTTTGGCCCAGCAGCTCCATTCTTAGATACTCAGTAAAGATCAATTGAATCATGGTTTTACCAAAAATTAGAAGTGAATGTTCCTAGTGGTTTTATTCACAGTAGGAAAAAACTGGAAACAGGAAAAGACTGAAATAGGCATGAATAAGTAAATGGATAAACAATACGAGTTATTTCCCGATAGAATACTACTCAGCAATAAAAGGAAAATATTACTTTATTATGCAAAAACATGGATACATTTCACTTAGTGAAAGGCAGATCATACTACTTGTATACATTGTTTTTATAACAAATTCTGGAAAATGAAATCTAATCTTACGGTGTCACTGAGCAAATCATTGGTTCCTGTTGCTGGAGCTGATGGCGGGAAGGGGCTGCAGTGAAGCACTAGGGGAGTTTGGAGGGGGATGGAAACAATCTGTATTTTCATTGTGTTCTTGGTTTCACAGCTATGTAGTCTTTGAATTTTACACTTTAAGGAATTGTATAGTATGCAATTATACCTCAAAAGTATAGTTAACTAAATGAGTGTTTTTATTTCTGCCAGGGGATAATATGGTTTCAAATGAATATTTTTCTTACTGTTAATTTCCAATACTTGCATGCAAAGGTAACTATTATAGAGTAAAAGAATTAGTACTGGAGTTGAATTTCTTTTTCTTTCTTTCTCATTTTGTTTTGCTACTAAAATCAATAACAATGATTACAAGTTCAAATCATTTTTATCTTTAGTCATAGTAGTTTAATTTCAGAAATGTGTCCAGCAACAATTGCTGGCATATACACCTGAAGGAGCTTCCTACTGAGTATTCGGAAGCCTGAAAATAGGATTTTATTTTTTGAGCTTCGGAAGTTATATACTACATGGGGATCTGAAATTTGGCCTGTTGTTTGTCGGGTTATATATTTTAAGCAGAATCTAAAAATGTGCCTTGTTCATGTGGGCTTTTTTCTTTTTCTTTTTGTACCTTTTTCTTTTGTTCTTTTTCTCCTCTTACACAAAGGAAAAGTATATGATTTTCTCTTCCTTTGTTATCAATCTGTTCCAAGTCTAACCTGGAGGTCAGTAGCTAAGTTTCCATAAGGCTCAAAATACAAAACACATTTATTTATTCTTTGTTTTTATCTAAAGAAGCAGTACTTTTATGGGATCTTTCCCACTATATTGTATGGTGCATAATCTGCCGATAGTAAACTATTCCACACGTTTTGCTCATAGTGAAACTGGATCTCTCATGACATCATAATCAAGTTGCGTTGATGTTTGCCTTATTGCAAAAAAAATGTACATCCTTTATTAGATGTGTGTTTAAAATCTATCAGAGGTGAGACATTGTGTCTTTTGGCTACCTATAGTGTCAGGGATATTTGTGTTTGAAGTGGTGGAATAAACATGGTGATATTCCATTCCTAAGTAACTGGGGCCCTTTCAAGGCTAAGGAACAGGAGCAGAGCAAATGCTGTCTCACACGCAGGCTTCTTGCAGGAGGTGTGGCAGGAAGTCGTTGGCAACCTAAGACTTTTTTTAGAGGGGGTAAGAGAATAGATTTTGAGTGTCTTCACCACACACACATATGCACGCACACACACACACACAAAGAAAAATTAACGAGAATATTAGCTGTGTAAGGTGAGGGATACGTTAATTTGCTTGATTGGGGCAGTCATCTCACAGGGTACAAGTATATCAAAACATCAAGTTGTATACTTTTAACATATACAGTTTAGTTGTCAATTACCGTTCAATAAAACTGAAGAAAAAAAGATGATGCTCGTGACAGACAAAAACACACATGGAAGAAACCCCTGCCACCTTTTTAATGTCAATCTAAAACCTGGTTGACCTTTTCTGCACCAACTAGTGGAGTCCTTTCTATGAAACGCTAGCAACTTACAGATGAGGAAACTGGGACCCAGTGACTTTAAATACCACAAGAAAGGATACATTGGAAGGGCTCAGAGGAAATGCAAAATTTTCTCACCTTTGTTTTGGTGGTGCTCTTTATAATACACAACACATGATTTCTTCTTTTAATTGTGGTGAAAAACACACAAAATTTACCATCTTAAGCATTTTTGTATGGACCATTAACGTTACATATAGTATTAACTATATTTACACTCTTGTGCAGAAGATCTCTAGAACTATTTCATTTTGCAAATCTGAAGCTCTATACCCACATCCCCCTCCCTTCAGCTCCTAGCAACTACCAACCTACTTTCTGAGTTTGGCTACCTTAGAAACTGCTTCTGCAGTGACCATGTCTAGTCCTAATAATTTATACAAAAGCTTCTTTGCCACTGAACTTGGTATCATTAGAGATTAAGATGCTTCTCTGTAAGCCTCTTTGCTCTTACTCTGATGATTTTCTTAAAATGTCAGTGAGTCAAAATTTACAAAGTTGAAAATGTCAGCCGATATCACAAGATTTAGTTTTTAGAACTGAATGAAGCACATATGTATAGTATAACTCTCTGTGCCGAGCACCGTGCTAAGTGCTGTGCAGGCCACAGTAATGACTAGCCCTTCTGGAAGTGGCTGGCCATGTGGTTGAGGAAATCGTGATGTAAAGAATTCATTTCAGGTTGAGATTTTTGCAGTCCAGTTACAGGGAACTGAATTGCAAGGAGGGAGAGGGAGACTCTTTTCAAGGAGGCCAAGGAAGGGAACGTGGAAGAATTACAACTGGCTAGAGCTGAAGATTTCTAAACTCAATGACAAGGACTATTTCAAAATATGAACCCTTCGAGTTTTGTCCTCAGAGAACCAAATTGCATTTTGTGAATTACATGCCAACCCCTTTTCTACCCCTGGTGTGGCGCCATTGATAAAAGTTTTCTGAATTGCCAACGGTGATGCTCACACTATCCCTTCACATTTAATTGGCCAACATAAGTCAAATGGCGAAGCCTGACAATGGTGAAGGAACGCGTCAACTTCTCTCCTGGAGGGGGCAACAGAGACTTGTTAAGAATAGTTTTGGGTATAGGTAATAAGGTCTGGCCAGCTACTATTTGGTTCGTTGGACTTAAAAAAAAATTAGCATTAGTTTAGACACTCAGTGTGTCTTTTGTACATTACAGTATCAACAAATTCAAACAAATAGTAGTTTCAAAAGATAGAGTATTTAATAGACACTCCTTGAGTAAAGAATTGACAAAACATTCACCTGGTGAATCAAACCTAGTGAATACCATATGCCAAATGTCCAGGTCAGTGTCTGGAAGAGGATGAAGGCTCCAAAAGTCTGTGATGAATAAAAGCAAATAGTGCATTCCATTTTTTTCTAGATTACTTTAAATTATGTTAGCAGTGCCTAGAATTAGAAAGCCCTCTTAGCACTCTCAAACCTGAAAAAAGTTTCAAAAACCAGACACAAGGAATTGATGGAGTTGATAGGGCCATTTGAGAGAGTGCTGTATTTTGCTGATTTTACTGGGGAGAGGATCTTTTCTGTCTTGTCTTATATCTTGTCTTGTCTTGTCTTGAGACGGAGAGTCTCACAGTCTCCCAGGCTGGAGGGCAGTGGCACAATCTCCCCTCACTGCAGGCTCCGCCTGCCGGGTCATGCCATTCTCCTGCCTCAGCCTCCCGAGTACCTGGGACTACAGGAACCAGCCACCACGCCCGGCTAATTTTTTGTATTTTTAGTGGAGATGGGGTTTTACCGTGTTAGTCAGGATGGTCTCGATCTCCTGAGCTCGTGATCCGCCTGCCTGGGCCTTCCAAAGTGCTGGGATTACAGGCATGAGCCACAGCGCCTGGCTGGATCTTTTCTTTTTTAACTTAATGTCACCTCAGCAAGTAGTTCAAAGCTGGTTGGACTATTTTCCAGCCTCACAGAGATAGATGAAAGATGTGCATTGCAGCAGATCCATTCATAGATAATTAGAAGCTGGATGACTATAGACCTCTGGAATAAATAAATATGCTCTTTTATCAACTCCAAAGACATTATTTTTCAGACACATACTGTACATCAGCGTTCTTTGAAAATAAATCATGTGTTCCTAGCCATTGGAAAATAATTAGCCATGTACTAGTTAAGTGGTATAAAAAGCTGAAAATAGAAAAATCAATAAATAATGAGAGGGAGTTAAGCTAACTTTGTTGCAGAGTAAATTCGTTTCTCTTTTCCAAATAAACAGGGCCCATTGGATTTATTAGTTGTCTACAAATCTGCATCCTCCTAGGATAAGTTCGCCATTATAGTCTGTTCATTATTTAGGGTTGTTCAATACACACCAATAATCATTTTACATTTAACAATGGTTGTGATTTTTATATTCTTCAGTTTTGTTTCTTTTGTTTGTTTTCTCATTGCTTTGTCAATAATGCACAAAACAAAGACGTAAGTGTTTTGATGGTTTAAGGCTTCATATTGTTCAGCTTATTGTTTTCTTCCTAGATAGTAAATATTTTATTATAATCGCCATGCAGAAGTTTTGAGGTCATTGACAAAATACAAACCTTGAATACAGGAGTGATGAGGCTCAGTAACGTTTTTGGTCCCTTTTACCTGTAAAATATTATGATTCTTCATTCTCAGTAGAGAATGTATTCTTTAGTTGAGTATATAGATTTATTTTTATTTCCTGTCTCCTTTTTTCCCGTCTATATACTTTTTATCCTTGCATATCTGACAAATGTTTGAGGTGGTTGCCATTACTGCATACATTAACAAAGGAACGAGAAAACACAGTCATTACTAAATTGTCTAGGTGCATTCTATTTGCAAATTAATCAACATTAAGGCCCTGCAGGTGAAGTAGCAGACTAGCAGGACATCTGGTATCCTGAGAAGCATTAGGCAGAGGCTGACCCCAACCTTACCAGGACTGATTCACCCTGAGAAATTAAGAAATGACTTAAATTGGGGGCCGGATGTGGTGGGTCATGCCCGTAATCCTTGCACTTTGGGAGGCCGAGGCAGACAGATGACTTGAGCCCAGAGGTTCCAGACAAGCCTGGCCAACACTGTGAAACCTCATCTTTACTAAAAATACAAAAATTAGCCGGGTGTGAACCCAGGAGGCAGAGGTTGCAGTTAGCCAAGATTGTGCCACTGCACTACAGCTTTGGTGACAGAATGAGACTCTGTCTCAAAAAAAAAAAAAATTACTGGGTTATTTGTGACATTTTTCTAATGTTTACCCAGTTAATAAGGAGTTCCCCACAAGTGGGCAAAATAATTGGGAAAACTATAGATATGTTAGAGGATGAAAGTGATAGAGAAATAACAAAGTAATGTATTAATGATGGCCTTTCAATGTACTTCAGAACATGTCTTAGTGCTCCCATAGACTGGGCAGCTTATAAACCTCAGAAATGGATTTCTCACAGTCCTGGGAGGATTAGGTTGCCAGCGTGGTTGGGTTCTGGAGGGCCCTCTTACCTGTTGCGGAGAGCAGCCTTTCTGTGCATCCTCACATGGCAGAAAAATGAGCAGGGAGCTCTCTGGCGTCCCTTTTCTAAAAGCACTAATCCAAATCCAATTTTCTAAGGGCACTAATCTGAATCACAAAGACCCCCTCATGGCATAATCACCTCCCAAAGACCCTTCATCTTAATACCTTCACTTGGGGGTTAGGATTTCAGCCTATAAATTTGGAGAACAGAAATACTGAGTCGTAACAGAATCTAAGGACCACACAATGAAACGGGGTTTCCCTATGACAAGATTTGCGTCCATGAGAAATTCATACCCATCATTCCTCAGAGAAAACTGATCTACATCTGCCACTCGAGTCTGAAGGATTTCTCAAGTTGCCCTTCTAGAGGCAGCAAGCAGGTTCTTCAGATTGGTTATGACGATGCTTGGGGGTGCTGAATACTTTCTATAGGATACCAAACTAGAATGTCTTTAAGAGAATGAAGTTTATGAAACTCAAATTTCATAGGTCATCTTTGCAAAACCCAGTTTGGCTGAACAAGTGCCTATAATTTAATCCAGAAGAATTTCTTCTTAAAAAACGTTAAAGCCTTAAGGACACATGAAATATAAAATCAATTTTTATAAGAGTAGGATGGAATGATCAATAAAGGCTTTAAAGTATAAAAATACATTAGGATAAAATGATATAAGCTAAATGGAAAAGAACTCCAAATTCAATGAGGAAATGTAGCGATCTATAATTTCTTTGAAGAAGAGCTTGTTCCTGTTTTTTAAATGGAAATTGCTGACTTTCAAATTTCTATGGTTTTTAGATTTCAGTGGATATGTTCACAAATGATGTAACAGTTTTATTTTAAAACGTCAATATTTACAGTGTCAGCAATTATACTTTGTAATTATTTCAGTAAATTAGAAACTTTTCAGATTCATCTTAAAAGGTGTGAATTGATATGTCATTTTTTGGTTCTGTTACAGAAGAGATATAAAAGCAAAAAATGTCCTCATGGCCTTTGTTATGGAGAATTGCTATCTCACATACATCCAGTAATAAGTGTAATGGCTGGTGAGAGAAAGGCGGAGGTGGAGAGAGTGATAAGGGGAGAATGGTGCCACCTGACTAGGTTGACGTGGTCTGAATATGTACGTCTCCAGGGTATGTCATGTGAGGCTAAAACCTAGATTCTGCAGAGGTGCATCACCCAACAGCTACATGTGGATATCTGCATGTAAACTAACGAATATTAAGCTAAAAATTCAGTTCTTGTGCCACATTAGCCAACTCGGGGGCTCACTGGCCACAGCTCATTGTGCCTCATGCCTACCCCATCTGGCAACACAGAATATTTCTGTTGCTGCAGACTGTTTTATTGGATGGAACTAATATTGAGGAATGGGTAGATTGCATAAAGGTCACTTTTCTCAATTGTACTTGACCTCAGCTTTAGGCAACAGAAGACATCTATTTTTCCTTGACAAGGGTCTATATAATATGATATAGTAGGTACTCTGTGTGACACACTTGGGGATGACACACATTATATTCAGATAATGTGAACATATGGAAGGTTGACAAGCTTTAAGCAGAATGCAAAAAACTGATATTTGAGCAGATTTTGAAGCTATATACTTTATTTTTTAATTATAAAAGTGTGCTTTATTATAGGAAAAATTTAAATATAACCCACGATACTGAAAATAATGTAAATGGCATTTATAGCCTTGGTCAGATGTTCAAAATTGAACTTTACCTTAGGCCTTATTTTATGGAATGGGATATTTCTGAACATATCACTTTTCCTCTTAGAATCAGAAAAACCCAAGCATTAAACTTCAACATTTGTACTATTCCCTTTTCACAATTTAAAAAAGTGATACTGGTTATTGGAGATGAGACCTTCAGTTAGCTCATCTAAATGAATAATTCTTTGGTTTGTTATTAAATCATTTTCCTCGATTAAATTTTGTCTCAGGTTAAAGGTGGTACAATGTATTCTAATCTGACACAAATTGAACTAATCTATTCTTAGAGAAATTTTTAAAAACTTTCCATGAGCTGTTATGAAAATTAGTTATTTCTTAATATTTAGCAATAAAACCTCTCATTTTGAAAGGCACAAATGAGTTTAATCTATTGAATGTATTAACAGTGATTAGAATAAAAAGCTTTTATAAGTCAGACCAATGTAAATCCAAATAGTTGTTAGATTAATAAATTTGAATAATTAGAAATATCATTGAGAATATAAAATGTAGAAAATTGGTAAAGAGAGAACATTTGATGTACTCTGCAGAAAAAACTATTATTGACTTGTGGTGAGATAAATACGTAGTTGCATTTATCCCAAAGGGGGATTATTGATTGAGGTTATTAAGGTCAATATTTATCTCAAGTGAAAAATAAATCTTGATTGTTTCATTGAGTCAAAATGCCAATACATATTTTGTTAGAAAAACACTAAAAATGAACTGTAGTCATATTTTAATATTGTGTCTTAACAATGATTTTCATGGGAACCACTATCTTACTATATTTTTTTAAAATAGAATCGCTCAAGATAATAAGCACATAATTTATCATGGCCCATTTGGGTGCACCATTCTTTGTTCTTTTGTTTTTCCTTTTTATGTTCCTTTCTAGAAGAGCTATGTTCACCCACACCTCTGTTTGAACTCTTTTTTTTTTTTTTTTGGTGTAGAAGCAGCAACCATTAATTTTGTAAAAAGGAAAAACAAGTTCTCACAGGTAACCTGATGGTCCCTGGGTGTTGCAGATGAGCCCCGGATGAGAGACAGGGTCCTTCCGGGAGGCGCCGTTGAAGCCTCAGTTGTTTCCCAGGTTTGATGAAAGAGCAGAAAAAGGTCTGTGATTTTTGTAGGAACTGTGCAGGACATGAGCCACTTCTATCGCTTAATTGCCACTCCTCAGGTGAAACAAGGTGCTAGGACAAGTTGAGGCAGTCTACAAAGGGTGCAAATCAGTGTGTGTATGTGTTTGTGTGCACGCGCTTGTATGAGTGTGTGCTTGTGTGTGTGTGTGTGTGCTCACTGCTGAGCAGCAAGGCTCATGGAGGATTAAAAGTCTCCACCTTTGCCAGTCTGTTTGCTTGACTGCTTGTTTCTTTTTGGGGTAGAGTCAGGAGTGAGGCATGCATGGCTCATAGATGCAGTTATGTTCGTAACAGTAACTGTCAGCCCTCCCAGTTGTCTGTGTCAGCCTGTATCTGCAAATGTGTTGTATTGTTAACACTGGTGAGATGAATCTGCCACTGGTGAGTCTGGAGCAGCACTCTTAGAGCATGTGGTTACTTTGTAAATAGCCACGTTTGAGCCAATGTCCAGGTCTCCTAAACCCCTGAGGACACTGACATTCTCTTCTGCAAACTGAGCAGCATCTGTCACACGAGGGGGTCACGTCACACACATGGCACACAGACGATGCAGGTGTAAGGGGCTTTACTGACTCGCATGAGCTCATCTTCTGCTTGTGCGTCCTGCCTGTTCCTGCCTCCATGGCCCTCCTTCAACCCACTGCTATGGCATTGTGGGAGTTTCTAAGTTTGTTAATCCAGCGCGATGTAGAGAAAAATAAATAAATCTGGTTTCAGATGAGTTGGCATAGTCTGCTGGTATCTGCTGAAAGAGAATGCTTATGTCATTATAATTCTTGTCAGTAACTAGAAGACTGGGGTAAAAGGAAAACCCTCTCCCTGGCAGAATTCTGAACTACGTTTATCATCGTGCCGTCTTGAACAGTGCCCCAGGGTACAGACAACAACGACGTAAACCAGGGCCCTGTGCTCAGTCTTGGGAGAGGCAAGAGCACAAGATTGCTAACAGGGAGGCTTGCAGCAGAAGGGGTCAGATGCACTTCACAGTGAGCCCAGACAGCAGGGTGATCTACCTGTTCAAACTTTCTGAATTTTTGCTTTTGTTAGCGGTAACATCCTGCATCTTACGAAAATCTTCAGTTCCAGGCCCAACTGGACTGCTGGTCACTCTGCTGGAGGATGAGAACACTCTCCTGTTTGAGTACTCATGAATCGCTGCCTGCAAGGGGGATGATCTTAGGGGCGATAGATGCCCTCTCTGTCTGATGACAGCTGCCCTGCTCCACCCCATACCAGTGTTTCTCAGTGGGATCATGAGCAAAGCAGCCGTGCAAGGCTGCTGGGGCTTGGCCTGAGCTCAGTCATGAGACTTCCACAGCCAGTCCAGCTGCTGTTCCTGCAGAGCCTTGTTTACCAGTGAGGAAACCAATATCCAGGCTCCAGTGCGGTGCCAACGTCCAGGGGGCTGTTGGCTTCCAGGTGGCACCAGGCTGCTCTGGGACAGAAGCACTGGGCATCTCTCTCTGAAATAAGCATGGATTCCAGATGTGGACTTGCTTTCTCTTTCTGCCAGCCTCAGCTCCTGTACATTTTCTGAATTCCTCCTTGCTGTCCTGGTAACCTAAACACCATGACGCACACTTTGGAGGAGGAAGTCGACATCACATGCAGAGCTGTGGCTGTGGGACATGCAGCCCTGGCATCCCCACGAGTCGGTGCCTCATGAGGTCGGGATGCTGTCCTGAAGGACCTTGTACCCTGGATCTTCCTTACAGAGCCTGACACAGGTCAGAACCCCGTGGAACCAGCCAAAGATTCCTTCTCTGGCTCCAGTCGTGGATGGAAGAGTTCAACGGTAATGGCCTGGCATGCAGCACTAAGTGGCCAGGGCAGCGGGTGCCTGCAGTATCGTGGGTAGAACACAGTCCTTGCTGAGACAGGCATCGCTGGGCTTTGCCTCCGTGGGGCCCAGCCCAGCCCAAGCCTGCTTCTTCAGCCTTCCTCACAAATCCAGAATACCCTCACAGAATATTTGTCTTCTTCTTAGTTTAGTCAGACTGAACTTATTTTATTGGAACCATCAGTACTGACTATACAGAAGCGAGTGTCTCCTTTCAGCATTCAGATGGCCATTGCACTCAGGCAGAAATGAACAGCATCCCTAACAAATAGGACCTCAAGCCCAATCCTGATGCAAACTCAATCATTGCCCTGTTGTCTGTTCTATTGGCTGTGCTTCTTTATGAATTTGAAGGTATCATCTGTCCACTTCTGAGTGTTCTCCTTTATAATTGGGAAGTGTTGCTTTGATTATACGTGTTTGTTGTCAAAACTAACTAATGGGGAATTTCTTTAACTGTAGTGTTTGATGCCCCTAAGTGGAGTCGTACATAATGCCAGATATCAGAATCTCCTCTGTAGATTCCTGGCTCTGCCCAATCCCTAAAGCAGGTTCTATACACCATGCTGTGATCATCCCTGCTACCGTGTTTCTTAAATGCACTCTGTAGGGTGTTAGTGTGGCATATCTTGTTACAATATCCTAACAGGAAAATGAACTTTGAGTTCCAGCTTATTAAATGTGGGTCCTTACAAGTGACATTTAAGTGATAACAGTGTTAAGAAACCCCAGCCCAAAGCCTGCATAGGCTTTTGAATGAACCTCCACTATTTGGAGTTTTAAGTGTCTACAGGTTATGAGCAATTTAAAATGTATACTTTACCCTTTAATCACTGCTCTATCCACCTGATCATAACCCCCATATTACACATTTTCCAATATCTCTTGCTGCTTTCTGGCTAGAAAGAGAGGCTGGAAACACACTCTAGACACACAATCATAAGTGGCTTATTATTGATGAAGTTCACAGTAGTTGTTCATCATTGAAGTGCTTAATAGTGCTGTTCAACACAGTCATCAATGGAGTTCTATTTTTCTCCCTATAATTGGTAAATTATTCATTTTGAAGGATTTTTGTATTTTTTAAAAAATAATTAAGGGTTTTTGTGCTTAATGCATAGGTAGAAAAATGTAAACAAACTATTTGGCTCAATGACGCCCATCAATTTCTGTGCACTGCTTTCGCATGACAGTATCTAATTGCTTCTTGGATATGCATTAATATTTTCATTTAAAAAGTTGCCCATTGGCTTTTCAGAATGTTTATTTTGTTTATGAAAAAATGCTTTCTTATGTCTGATTTGAAATTTTTGTTAATTTTTATTTATGCCCTCTTGCACTATCATCAATCAACCTTTAACAGGGATTATCTCAGAAGAATTGCCAGCTTACAACGTCTATTTATTTATCTGAATTACTGTGCTGCTTCCAGGCTGTTTTCCCATTTCTAGCAGTGCATTGCAGCCTTCACTGTTTTTTCCTGTGGGGAAAAAAATGCCTTCATTACCTAATGAGAGGTTTATTCCAGCATATCAACTATTGTTTAGATGGTGCACCGGAAAATATTATTGCCTATCTCATTGTTAACTTTGCCTTCTTTTTTCTTCCACTAACTTTAGTTTGGCTCATGGGTGCACAGAATTAAGTCTTAGTTTTCAAGCTGCCATTGCTGTTAGGTGATGATATGCTGACTTAGAGTCAAGGGTCTACACCTGTAAATATTGAATTAAACTTGAAAAAATCCTTCTGATGCACACTTTGCCCCTTTCTCATTTCCCCATTGGTCTTTCTGGGATGAGTGTCAAAGGGGGAAGGCTGGGAGTTCCAGTGTAAGGGCTGCACACTAGCAGTCATTCTTGACTAACAGAACAAGATCTTGCCCTTGGTGAGCTGAAAGACTCAGGACCTTAAATATCTTAGTACGTTTTCCGTGTAATCCACATGAGGCTTATTTTTACAGTCTACTTATATGGGCGAGAAAAAAAATCATATGTCATTTTTTTGTGGGTTTTCTCACATGCAGCTCAATCTTAGATGATAAACAGATATATTTGCTATTTTTTCTTGGATCAATGAAATAATAAAAACATTGGATTTTATCTTGTCTAACTCAATATCCAATATTTCAAACCTTCCTGTAACTTTTGCTAGAAGTAGTCATCAAGCTGTTTGAACATCTTCTGTTGTGTGGACACTCCATCTCCCTGCTCAACTAATCAGTTCAAATATCTCCTTTTAAGATGAAATAAAATTCAGGTAATTCATCTGATAAAAAGCAGATATTTGAGAATAAAAGGCAGCTATTGTATCTTCATTGATACGGTTCTCCAAGCTAAAAAGTTAAAATAATGTTAACTCTTTCAATTTCCTCTATCGTTGTAGTTACTGATATGTAAATTAAAGTTCACTTCTATTTTCATATGTGGTGGCCATAGATGAAAACGATTTTCTAGTTCAAGTCTGATGGGAGCCAAGTAGTGGCCTTTCTCTCTGGCTTCCTGCAGCAAGTGTTCCTGACAAAAGTGAATGAGTGGTAATATACACCCAGGTCTCCTTCAGTTTATGAAACATTGCTCTATGGTTGCCGGCCGCCCCTGGTTTGCCGTGGGTGTGGGTGATGCATTTCCCACCGTGGTCATCAGCTGCTCACCTCTATTGCTCTTCATCACCGCTTCTTCTCACTTCTCTCTTTCACGCTTACTTTTGTGATTGAGTTACCAAATACTGCTGTGTTCATTTATTTGTTTTTGTTTGTTTTTTTTTCTTTCTTGAGACGGAGTCTTGCTCTGTCACACAGGCTGGACTGCAGGGGTGCTATCTCGGCTCACTGCAACCTCCACCTCCTGGGTTTGAGCAATTCTCCTGCCTCAGCCTCCAGAATAGCTGGGGTTACAGCATGCACCACCACACCTGGCTAATTTTTGTATTTTTAGTAGATACGGGGTTTCACCATGTCAGACAGGCTGGTCTCAAATGCCTGACCTCAAGTAATCCACCCACCTCGGCCTTCTGAAGTGCTGGCATTATAGGCATTAGCCACCGCACCCGGCCTGCTGTGTTTGTTTAAAGGCACATGGATTATGTTTCAACATTATATATATATATATACACACACACACACACATACATACATACACACACACATATATATAATATATATACACATATATAAATATAATATATATATATATATATATTTTTTTTTTTTTGAGATGGAGTCTCGCTCTGTCACCAGGCTGGAGTGCAAAGGCCCGGTCTCGGCTTACAGCACCCTCCACCTCCACCTCCTGGATTCAAGCGATTGTCTCCTCTCAGCCTCCTGAGTAGCTGGGATTACAGGGGCCCGCCACGACACCCGGCTAATTTTTTGTATTTTTAGTAGAGACAGGGTTTCACCATGTTGGCCAGGCTGGTCTTGAACTCTTGACCTTGTGATCTGCCCACCTCAGCCTCCAAAAGTGCTGGGATTACAGGCATTAGCCACCGCGCCTAGCCGAATAATTTATTTTTTAATAGTCACTACTTACCTTTTTTTCCTATGATGGTAGCCTTCCTGGGAAATTGTGTCTGTCAAAATGGTGGTGTTCCTTGGGAGCAAGTATGTTAAGTGGGCATGTTGTGGACCATCATAAAATATTAGATGCATAAAATTAACTTAGAAGGGAGGTCACCTTGTGCAGCCCTCGTATTTGGCAGACAAAAAACTAAGGCCCAAGAGATGAAGTGATGAAAGTCACATATTGTGTCAGAGATTCAAAGTAGATTGAAGGACCCCTAATCTTTGTTCTTTATTCTGTATAACGTCTTGCATGGCTCATTCCACGCTGATTTAGAAAAAGGGTTGCACCAAGTGGCTCCTCCCACCGGATCCTTCAGTCAACCCAATTATCTCTTCTAAAATCTATTTTAAGTCTTGAGACTGACTTTACACATTTATTTGAGATTTTTTTTAAGTTTCACTGAAAAATCACTTGTTTGACAAAATAAGGATTCAAGTGAAATTCCCAGGACGATAACTTTTCATGTAACAGGAGTGTGGGACACTAAAGACAAATTAGGTTTCCCAATCACTGAGATTAATCAAAGGACACTTTGTGACTGCCAGGAGGGAAGGAAAATGCTTCTGTACATTTTTGTGTGTGTGGTGAGGGTTGCAAAGGGAAAGAAAAACTGAAACTGCGCTATAGCTACTAAATGGATATACCCGTGTGACTAACGCCTCAGGCATATCTCTGCCTTGGAAGCCAGGACAGATCAGTGAGAGACTGTGCTTCCAGGCCGGGAACTGGCAAAACAAATATAGGCTGCTCCAGGCTTGCCTTTGCTGACTGGTTTCTTTTTATCTTTTACACCAGGGGTAGTTCAGCCATGGTTTGGACAGGGATGAACAGAAATTTCTGGAAAGGGAGCTTTGCCATCACTACCATTGGAAGACTACTTAAGATGTCTCACTAAAATCTTTCTTTTTTTTTATCATTATACAGTAAGTTCTGGGGTACATGTGCAGAATGTGCAGTTTTGTTACATAGATATACATTTGCCATGGTGGTTTGCTGTACCCATCAACCTGTCATCTACATTAGGTATTTCTCCTACTGCTATACCCCCCACCACCTCCCACCCCCCACAGGCCCCAGTGTGTGATGTTCCACCCCTCCGTATCCATGTGTTATCATTGTTCAACTCTTCTGAGTGAGAACATGTGGCATTTGGTTTTCTGTTCTTGTGTTACTTTGCTGGGAATGATGGTTTCCAGTTTTATCCACATCCCCGCAAAGGACATTAGCTCATCCTTTCTTATGGCTGCATACTATTCCATGCTGTATATGTGCCACATTTTCTTTATCCCATCTACTATTGATGGGCATTTGGGTTGGCTCCAAGTCTTTGCTGTTGTGAACAGTGCTGCAATAAACATACATGTGCATGTGTCCTTATAGTAGAATTATATATAACCCTTTGGGTATATACTCAGTAATGGAATTGTTGGGTCAAATGGTACTTGTAGTTCTAGATCCTTGAGGAATCGCCACACTGTCTTCCACAATGGTTGAACTAATTTACACTCCCACCAGCAGTGTAAAAGTGTTCCTGTTTCTCCACATCCTCTCCAGCATCTGTTGTTTCCTGACTTTTTAATGATGGCGGTTTTAACTGCTGTGAGATGGTATCTCATTGTGGTTTTGATTTGCATTTCTCTAATGACCAGTGATTATGAGCATTTTTTCATATTTTTTTGCCTGCATAAATGTGTTCTAGAGAAGTGTCTGTTCATATCGTTCACCCACTTTTTGATGGGGTTGTTTTTTTCTTGTAAATTTATTTGAGTTCTTTGTAGATTCTGGATATTAGCCCTTTGTCAGATGGATAGTTTGCAAAAATTTTCTCCCATTCTGTAGGTTGCTGTTCACTCTGATGATATTTTCTTTTACTGTGCAGAAGCTCTTTAGTTTAATTAGATCCCATTTGTCAATTTTGGCTTTTGTTGCCATTGCCCTTAGTGTTTTAGTCATGAAGTCTTTGCCTATGCCTATGGCCTGAATGGTATTGCCCAGGTTTTCTTCCAGGATATTTATGGTTTTAGGTCTTACGTTGAAGTCTTTAATCCATTTTGAGTTAATTTTTGTATAAGGTGTAAGGAAGGGATCCAGTTTCTGCTTTCTTCATATGGCTAGCCAGTTTTCCCAACACCATTTATCAAATAGGGAATCCTTTCCCCATTGCTTGTTTTTGTCGGGTTTGTCAAAGGTCAGATGGTTGCAGATGTGTGGTGTTATTTCTGAGGCCTCTGTTCTGTTCCATTGGTCTATATATCTGTTTTAGTACCAGTACCATGCTGTTTTGTTTACTGTAGCCTTGTAGTATAGTTTGAAGTCAGGTAGCGTGATGCCTCCAGCTTCATTGCTTAGGATTGTCTTGGCTATGCAAGGTCTTTTTTGGTTCCATATGAAATTTAAAGCAGTTTTTTTTTTTCCAATTCTGTGAAGAAAGTCAATGGTAGCTTGATGGGGATAGCATTGAATCTATAAATTACTTTGGGCAGTATGGCCATTTTTCATGGTATTGATTCTTCCTATCCATGAGCATGGAATGTTTTTCCATTTGTTTGTGTCCTCTCTTACTTCCTTGAGCAGTGGTTTGTAGTTCTCCTTGAAGAGGTCCTTCATGTCCCTTGTAAGTTGTATTCCTAGGTATTTTATTCTCTTTGTAGCAATTAGGAATGGGAGTTCACTCATAATTTGGCTCTCTGTCTGTTATTGGTGTATAGGAATGCTTGTGATTTTTGCACATTGATTTCATATCCTGAGACTTTGCTGAAGTTGCTTATTGGCTTAAGGAGATTTTGTGCTGAGACGATGGGGTTTTCTAAATACACAATCATGTCATCTGCAAACAGACAATTTGACTTCCCCTTTTTCTAATTGAATACCCTTTATTTCTTTCTCTTGCCTGATTACTCTGGCCAGAATTTTAAAATCTCCCACTCTTATCTTGAATTTGAGAGACAAAGGGCAGACAATAACAATAAATGTGTAAATAATACAATAAACAAGACTATGAATGAACAATAGACCATAATAGAACAGAAGAGCATTAGGAGTTGAGGACTATTGGGCACGTTATTAAATAATATCCCAAGAGAGGGCATGGTTTGAGGCTGAAGAAAAATTGCTTCTGAAGTGTCCTACTGTCTTCATATTTTCATGCTGTTTACAGGGACCTCCTTGACTGGATAGATTTCCCTCTTCTACTGAAGTGGCATGGTCTTAACATCCCATGTGGATTCAGCAGGGAGGAAAGGCCCATATATGCTGTTCAAGCACATGTCATGCTGCTGGAAGCTGTGGACTCCTGGGTTTTCTCCCCTCCCAGGCTCTGAACCATTGGCAGTAGAGGTCATATTTAGTTATCACCTTTTCCCAGTGTCTAACTCAGCCTGACACATAGCAGGCACTGACATGTTAGGTTTTCTTTATTAATTAAACTCATTAGAAAATTACACATTTATTAATTAAAAGTTATAATAAGTTAACAAATTTATTTTCATAAAAAAAAAAATGATGCTCATAAGGAAGAACCTGTCAAGAATATGGGTGGTAGAAGCCAGGATAAAGAAAGGCCTGCCGAGGAGGCTTGTACTTTCCTCCAGGACCCCTGCCCCAGCAGCAGACAGGTGCCCACAAGGGGCTCCATGCAGTGCTGGGACATGCTGTGTCTGGGGTAGGGGTGGCTGGGAGCCTTCCTGCAGCCTATTGCTACCAACGGGGCTGGGACAGCCACCTTCATGCATGTCAAACAGATGTGCTGGGTGCACTCACTCTCCTGCACCCACGCCTAGCCCTGCTCAGGCTTGGAGAGGGAGGGGAAGTTGGGTGGGACTCAAGGTCCACAGGGTCGGGGAGCAAGCAGCATGAGAAAAGTTCAGAAGAGGAGATAGTGTTGTGGCTGTAGATGGGATCTCCTAGAAACTGAGGCCCCAAGTCTCCCTGCAGTCTGCATCGTCCCATCAGATTTCACTTACGAAGCACGTTTTCAAAGATGAAATATTAAGGATTCAGAACTGCAACCACAGATCATCAATCCCTAAGTGCAGAAACCTTCAGAGCCCAGGGCCCTCCAGACGGCCCTGGTCCCACCTCCATGAAGCTGGGCCTTGCTCTTGTGTGGTGGGATTGCCGACAGGACTGGCCTGGCTTTGCCAAACTCTCAAAGACTGCACCCCCAAGCCCACATGTTCAGGAGCACCCTGAGGGTCCACAGTGAGAAACCTTCCCGCGGGGAGAGGGCTCTCCCTGTACTGCACATGGAGCAGCAGAGCCTGAGAGGAAGGGAAGCACCTGCCTGAACCTCAGCCCAGGCGACACCTACTTGTTCTGTAACCACCTGCACCCTGCATGTCTTTCATGATCTCACTGAGCCATGAAAATACTCACAGCCGTGAGTGATACTGAACTTCCTATCCATCCTGAGAAATGGGCGCTTAAGACAGATGAAATTAGGTTAGAAAAAATAAAGAAAAGAGGCATTTCCTGAAGGTAACTGTTGTCAAGCAACTTCCTAATAGTTACCAGTGAGACTCTACCTACCTCTGAAGTCTGCAAACTCTGAGTCAGAATTTCAAGGCTCCCTCTCCCGACTCTCGGCTGTCCTCCAATTCTGCAGGCACAGTGCACTGGGCTGTCGTCCAATTCTGCAGGCACAGTGCACTGGAGCATTTATAATCCAGTTTGTTTTGTAAATTTTCATCTGGTCCCAGACAGACTGGGGACACACCCAAATCCAAATATGAATTTTGGAGAGGGTGGATATTATAACAAAAGCACAGAAGGAGCATGAAGAGATAAAGGAATATGTCAAGTACCAAATAGCTTTAAAATGTTTTTTCTTATTTAATTTTTTTAAACAAAGAAAAGACAAAATCTATTCCCAATTAAATTACCTAGTAAAAGTAAAGTTTAACACAGTTAAAACAAAGTTATGAAATTATGAATGATGTCATTCAAGTGTCAAAGCCTGATCTTTGTAACAATTTAATCATGGCTTAGGTATTTCCATACATTCTCATACTTTCATTACTTACATTTTACAGAAGAATTCTACCTGGAAGAAAATAGTTCCAGAGTATAGATAGCTTCAAAGAAGTGTAATTTTGCTCTTTAAAATTTCTTAAAGAAATTATGCTAATTTTTATAGCAAAATCTTTATATGCATAAAAATAAGTAGATAAAATACAAAGACTATTTCAGAAATAGGTAGGATTGATGTCTCTGAGATAAATTCGCTGAATCTTGCTCTTTAAAATGAGCTTCAGGTCATCCCAAAAACATCCCTATTTTCTCTGCTCCTTTCTGTCATCCCCTCACTTCCTCCCCTGCCACCCTATACTGTTTTTGGTGATGATTTTTCAGCAAATTTCCTGATATGTCTAAATTCATACATTGCCCTGTTCTTTCATGATCGCCTCTCTTCTCTCACAAATATAGTTTTCTAGTGTTTTTTTGGGAGAAAAGGAGAAATTGCCCATCTACTCACAGATTTGGCATAAACTATATAGAGATGTAGGGATTCCATTTTAGAAAGTCTAGCAGGATACAGTACAGTTCTTGAGGAAGGTGAAGGTGAATTAATAAGGTAATGGAATATACCTTGTGTGTGTTTGTCCAGCTAAGCGATTCTTGTCCCATTTGCAAAACTGAGTCAGGCTACATAGTCTTCTTTTTCTATCAGACCTAACTGGGAGGTACATCAAGTAGGGGAAATAAATCAGCAATTAAGATTCTTCATATAAATTCCCAACTCTTCTCTGTCCTATCCCTCCCTCTCTCTCTCTCTCTCTCACTCTCTCTCTCTCTCACTCACTCTCTCTCTCTCTCTCTCTGCCCCCCCACCCCATACAGAGAACACAGATAGCCAATATGTCCACGTTCAGTCTCATGGCAGTGTTCAATTTGGTCTTCTCTCTTTTGTTATTCATTTTCTTTTATTTATTTCCTTAACCTTCAGAGGTGTGCATGTGATAGATTATGACCTTATCTATCCACCCTTGTCTGGAATTCAGATGGTGCATGCAAATGCATTTTCAGAATAAGAAAGTTATCAGGAAGTGCCTTGATGTTACCCACTATGGATAGAAAACTTGCTGAAATTCACCACCCATCCTTCTAGAAAAGCATGCACCGAACATGATGTCTCCCCTTCGCTCTGCCTCCATAGTGTCTCTATGCTGCATAATTATGGTACTGAACTGCACGTGCAGATCACTGCAGAAGTTATTAAAGTGTCCAGGATGACTTGTCCCTACACTGAATGGCCCCCGAATGATGAATTTTTAAAGCACCTTTGTCTATAGTTTTATGATATTTGGTCACCTATGCTGCATACCTCATTTCTTATAGCTCATAGTGTTCTGTACACCCCTTTATGCCTCCAACTTTTAACTTGTTTCTTTCAGGATTCCATAGGCTCAACAATGACCCAAATGTTTACAATTCCATTTAAATAGATTTTTGATGTTATACTCTCAAAAATAAAGGACAGTATATGGACTGTAGTATGAGATGATTTTACTGTTGGTTTTATTGTTGTTAAGCTACTCTTTTTCTACTTTTCTCATTTTCTTGGTAAAGGGATCAGGTCATAGTACTATCAATCAATAGAACTGTTTGACTTTCAGTAGGTCATCCTGTTTTTAAGTGTCTGTTTTATCATCACTAAAAAGAATAGATTTGATAGAATGATTCCAAAAGTGCCTGACATGTGAAAAGTTTATAACTCTAAATGAGATGTACATATGCATATAAATAAGAGTTTGAGGATGATTACAGGGAACATAATAAAAAGCTAAATAGTAATTTTTGAGTCTAATGATGTAAGTATAATGATATAGACTTAAAATTGTGGAAATAAAGACAATATTTATAGTCATATATTACCTGATATCCTTTTGTTATGAATGTACTGAATCATTAATTGTTCAGAAAACAAATATTCTACCAGAAGGATTCTTATATAATTCTCTTTTCAAGCAAATGCATAAAATATACCATATATATGTAACTTTGTGTTTTTTGAAATGTGTTGTATTAACTAGCTAAGTGTTGGCTAAAGGATGTCAGATTTTTTTCTAAAGAGTGTGGAAAGGAGAGCATTTAATATATTTTAAGGCGTTGGATATAGGTTAGATCTTATGGTGGTCTTTTTGGTGCAGTTGTTCTTGTTATCGGCAAGATAATTCTTTTTCAGTGTCATATCTCCATGAAAGTTCAAACTGATGATAGCAGGTAGTAAAATATGTATATTAAAACAATTTACCTGCACTGTTTATGATGATAGAAATCTAGCTATACTTTTTATAATAAGGTTTCTTGAACCACAAATCAGAACACACATTCCAGTCTTCATGAGTTCATTTGACTGTGGGAATGCTTTTAAGAATTTTGTTTTCAGGAACGTGGGAAGTATTGTTTTAGAAATGAATATCATCATACAATATGAGTGCATTTCCATTGAAAGAAAGAATCAGAAGACTTTCAGTGATGCTGATCTTCCATTGTGACCCAGTTTTCATAGCGAACGTGACACAGTCACTGAGAAAAGGCAAACAAAATGACCGGCACCAATTTTCTGAACCAATGTTGTTGTAGATAAATAACTGCTATCTCAAAACTAGGAGAAACATATTAAAATATATAGATTTTTCTGCTTGGTAGATTCCTGCATGAACTGTTGCAAAGTTGGCATCAATTGGCAATGACCCAACAAGAGATAGTAAACAAAAAAAGCTAAGAAAGCAAAATGATGTTTTCCAAGTGGCTTGTCTTGCTCCTGTGTGCTGTAATTTTTGCTTGAATTTTGACAGCTAATCATTGGTAGGCATATGTTGCCTGTGAGTCTTCATCTTGCAGCAATGAAGCTTGGAGCCAAATTGACAGTGATTGCATTTTAAGTATCTATCGGCTCAAGAATTTACAAATATACAGAGGTTTTTGCAGAGATATTGACCATATGAAACCAAGGTCTTCTGAAATATAACTGCCTTTATTAATTCAGATTCATTGAGCCCCTATTATGAATCCAGAGCCTGAAGTTTGCCCAGTGCTATGAAAGAAATGCAGGAAAAAACATACATTCTGCTTTATTGTCCAGTATCTAATAGTTGAAATAAAGCCTGCGTACAGCCATAAAGCATAGCACAATGCAACGAGGATAATAAAAGTTATGAAAACAGCGGGATAAGCTAATTGGGATGAGGAAGTGAGCTAGCTGGAAATAGCAGGACATGATTTATTAATGAGGTGGCATCTGAACTGGGTATTTAAACATCTCATCTGGGTATTGACTACAGATACAATTAAGAGAGTGATGTGAGTAAAAGCATACACAGCGATGTAAAATATAGGAAAATTATTTAAAAATCATTGAGAGAAGTTAAATTTGAATGAAGAAGATACAAAACCAAAATGCTGATATAGTTGATCATGTTGGGTTAGATTAGATTTGAAAGATATAAATAATTGTTTATTTTTAAACAGAACAACACCTGAATAGATGCATGAAAGATGAGTAGATAAAAAGAGAGTCAATTATCTGGAGATTATTATTTTATTTAATAAATCTGGGATTGTTTTATCTAATGTTCATGTCTGGTTTAATGATACATATCTGTGGATATTTTATGTAATGTTTATTACAACCAGTCACATAGAGACTATTGTTACACCTTTGGTGTGGATGAGGCAGACGACGCTTAGGGAAGCTCAGAAACCCAGCGAGCGCACCTGGATGATGACTGATGGCCAGTATTCAGATGCCTTCATTCTGCCCATAGCCTGGGCTTTTAACAACAATGGCATTCTACCTCCTGCTAAGTAGTAGTATAAGATTAATAATACAAGGCCAGGTGTGGTGGCTTTCTCTGGTAATCCCAGCACTTTGGGAGGCTGAGGCAGGAGGCTCACTTGAGCCTAGGAGTACGAGACCAGCCTGAGCAACATAGTGAGACCCCATATGTACGAAAAAAAAAAAAAAAAAGCCTGATCTGCTGGCATGTGCCTATAGTCCCAGCTATTTGGGAGGCTGAGGCAAGAGGATTGGTTCAGCCCAGGAGGTCAAGGCTGCAGTGGGCTATACCAAAAAGAAAAAATAAAGATTAATAATATGGCAGTGATACACTTACTTACATGGACAGAGTCCCACAGGAAATTAGAGTCCTGATTCACCCACAGATTCAAACAAGACATTCCCTCTACCTGAATATTTCTAGTTCTGGAAACCTCATTGGTCATTGTAGCTAATCACTTTTTAAAGCAAACTTTTAATTTATAATAATTTGAGAATTATGTTTAACTTTTTTTTTGTACTTTCTGGAACCACAAAATGTCCCAGGCTTATCTTGTATATTTTCCATGTCAGTCTTAGAATTTTCCCTTACTGTGAGAAGATTTGGCTCCTTTAATTGAGAATAGTATTAGAAACCAAAATCTGCTTGCTAAGTGTGCTCATTGCTACCTTACAATGCTCACATTGTTTCCAAGCACTCTGTTGAGAGCAGGAAAATATAGTGGTATAGACTAGCCCATGCATAGACACATATCTTTAAATATTGTTAATGTAAACATCAGTATCTAAGCTACAAATGAGTTCCTATTAATTGTTCAATTCTGATACACCTCTGCATACTGGTATCAGAAATGTTAACCTGTACCCCATGGGAAACAAATTTCCTGCCAGAGCACGGTGCTTTTGTACAACTGCTTTGGCCTTCATTCTTACAGATTTCATTCATTTCCAAAGTTTCTTAGGTCAGTACCTTTTCCCCCAACCCCTTGCAGTTAGAGTATTCATAGATTTGTAACACATTTAAATCATTTTGTCACCTTTTGCCTTCTCTCCTGGTATCTCTGCTAATGTTTTGAAATATGTAGATGTCTAAAATTACTCCTTTCATTTTCTGCAACTGTAGTATTTGGAGAAATCTTTCAACTGGTTTTCTTAGACTAACTGAACACATTTCTTTATTGTTTAAAACTACTGGATGTATTTATGTTCTCTGGTGTTGCACAAACTATTTTTTCTTCTTAAATATAGTAATTCATCAATCATTCTTTGAAAATAGATTTTACATATTCCTAACTCTTCTCTATGGAAGATGGAAGGAGGCCGAATTTTAGTACTGCTTCTAGTACAATAGGTTCCCAATGTTCTGCTGAAATAGGCTCTTTCTTTGTCAATAATATGTTAAATATGCCTCAAATTGATCATGGTGTTACACAAGTCATCTTCTTAGTGGCCTTGCTCATCAAGGTCTTTCGTTGATATGAAACCTGACAGGTTTCAATTCATTTTAATATAGTCAATGTCATTATTATTGCATGAGATTTTTCCAGGTTTTGATCCAGCTTCCTCTACTATGTTTTAAAGCTATATAATCCCTCTTAACTCTGTTTCCTTCCCATGAAAATTCATTTCTTATATATAAAATTTATTATTTTATTGGCAAATACTGTTAATTCTCTTCCCCTTCCACTTCTTCATAGTATCTGAATTGCCAGGTTAAGATATTTTTAGACTTAATTCAGCATGAATGGAGAATTTAGGAAATACTTTGAATAGAAGATGGTTGATGCAGAATGTGTGCTTTTGAGAGAGTAATCTGACATCTGCTATGCAAGATGAATGAGTTCATTCATTCAGCAAATGTTTATTGGGCATCCATAAAGTGCCAGATACTACTATGCAGACTGGGGCTACAGCAGTAAGTAAAACAGATAAAGCAGACAATCTCTCCTCTCTCATAAAGCTTACATTCTAATGAGATACAGCAGGTGTACGGACAATAAAAAATATAAACACATAATATGTCTAGTGGGAATGGATTTTATTAAGAAAATTAAGCAGCATAGAGATTGATTGAAATTGATACCTACTCTGTATAGGATAGTCACAGGCTGCCTAGCAAGGTAGCATTTTAACAAAGAGTAAAATGAAATGCATGAAAATATGAAGACAAAGAACGTTTTCAGTTTAAGGAAACAGCAGGTACAAAGCTTCCCAGATGGGTGTGCAAATTAGACTGAGAGACATAGGCCCATGTTGTTAGAGTAAACGTGAGAGGGGGAAAGACAGTAGCAAACGATGTCAGAAGGATGGTTCATGGTACCATCAGGTAGGTCTGCCAGGCCAGGTAATGCCACTGCACCTCATTCCTACCTAGTAAGATGGGAAGCCTTCAGAAGAGTTTCAACAGAAGATTGACATGGCTTCATTTATTTTTTAAAGAACGATGGTATAAATTGGTAGAAAATAGACTGAATGATGAAGGAAAGGAGGAGGGGACCAGTTAAACTCTACTGAAACTGTCCTCCTGGAACAGGAAGAATTAATGATGAAATGATGAAATAGTAAGGACAGATGTGAGGATAAGTGGTTGTAGCATCTATTTTCTTTAAAGATAGAGCCAATAGGACTGGCTGGTGAAATGTGATTAGAATTTCAATGAATTTGAGAATCATGAATGACTCCAAAGTTTTCGGTATGAGCAAGCAACCATTCATGGTGGCAGATAAGATGAAGAGAAATCCATACAGTGGAGGAACACAGAGTAAATCAAGGGTTTGATTTTAAATATGTTAATTCTAAGTTGCCTATTGGATTCCCAAGTGGAAATACTGAGTAGGAAACTGTACATGTTAGTCAAGAGTTCAGGGGACATGTTGGCAGTTAGAGATATAAATTTGGGCTTTAACAGTGTACACATAGAGTCCAGGCACAGTGACTCACGTTTGTAATCCCAGCACTTTGGGAGGCCGAGACAGGCAGGTCACCTGAGGTCAGGAGTTCAAGACCTGGCCAACATGTTGAAACCCTATCTCTACTAAAAGTACAAAAGGGCTGGCGTGGTGGCATGTGCCCGTAATCCCAGCTACTCGGGATGCTGAGGCAGGAGAATCGCTTGAACCTGGGAGGTGGAGGTTGCAGTGAGCCGAGATTACACTACCACACTCCAGCCTGTGCAAGAGAACAAGACTCTGTCTCCAAAAGAAAATAATAGTGCTCACATGATAAATGAAACAATAGAATCAAACAGAGGTGAGTGACGGTTGATGAGACAGTTCAGAGGCTTGAGGCCTGTTGCACAGAACGTATACAAATAGAGAAGGAAAGACTCCAAGAAAGAAAACAGAAGACGAAGTCAGTAAGGGAAGGGAATAACCCAGAGACAGAAGTTCCCAGTGGGTAGAGGAAGATGGGGTTTAATGAAGGCAGGAGTCACTTGTGTCACATGCTGTGAAGAGTTTAAATCAGACAAGGATGGGGAACTGACTAATGGGAGTGGGCCAAAAAGAGAATGAAGGGAGAGGAGGTAAAGCTTTCAAGTGTAAATGACTCCTTCAGGAAGCTTTTCTATAAAGAGGAGTAAATAAATGGAATAGTAATTAAGAGTAGCCAGGAGTAAATTATTTTTAATGGTGTTTGTTTGCCAAGGAAATGATTCAGTAAGAATGGAAAAAATAGTGATATATCATTGAAAGGTAGCCATGCATCAGGGAGGTAGCTGAGGCAGGCGGGAACATGATTCAGCTCACAAGAGCATGTGTCGGTGTCTTCAGAGAGAGTTACGTGGGTCAGACGAGGCAGGGAGGAGGCATATGGAAGGATAAAGTCTGAGCTGCGTTGTAGCAGAGTGAAGGCTTACAGACTCTACAGTTGAGATTTCTCTACATAGCCCTGAGGTTTTCCCACCACCTCTACTTTAAGGGTACAGTGTCCTGTTCCCTTTGGAATTATAGCTGTCTTGAACATTGTAGGGCATATCAGTGTGGGGTAATCCAAAGTGACTGAGCTGCATCTGTTGGAGTGAGCAGTATCACTCCTGCTGCGTGATCACAGCGGAAAATGCTGACTAACCTGTGGCATCTCTCCTGCTCCCTACAAGGAGGGTCTGCTACCATAACCTCAAATGTAGAGAATGGTAGACTTACATTTTACTGGAAGCTGATGGTAATTCGACTCCCGTATGGCCAGGAGTAAATGATTTTTAATGGTGCTTGTTTGCGTTAATTACTCAGTAAGAAAGAGAAAAAATAGTGACGCGTCATTGAAAGGTAGCAATGCAGCAGGGAAGTAACTGAGGCAGGAGGGAATATCATTCAGCTCACAAGAGGATGGATGGGATGTCTTCAGTGTGAGTATCAACCTCTTCAGAGATTGCTGGGCAGTCGAGCAAAGCCCTTCGTGTTCATTCTGTGCAATGATCCTCCATATGGCTCTTGCTAGGTGGTAGGCCTTCTCCTTTTTGGGATTCCCTGAGATATGCTTCCCAGATTGCAGCCTCCATCTGGTAACTCTTCTCGCCTCCTCCAGCTGTCTCAGGTTTTGTCTCCACTCTCATCACTACTGCCCAGTATGACACATAAAATCTTCTCTCTTTTTCAAGAGAACATTGTGGCTGGGCGAAGCATGTCATTTAAAGACCCAGCGAGGACATTTTTTAAAATAAAGCAGAGCACTATTAATAATTACATTGGTACAAAGCACAGTTGGGATTGTCCTGGCCTAACTAGAAGACATAATTCTCTTTTTTGTGGTCCTTTATTATACAAAAAACAGAAAGGAAATGATCTGCCACTTCTTACGGGCATTGATGGTAAAGGATTGCAGTCTCTTCTGTTAATATATAAAGACAATAAAGAGATAGCACACACTTTTGTTCCTGTTAAGCAATGTGTTTATAACCTGCCCTGTACATGTTAGCGCCACTTTGGAGTAAGATTTACCTGTGGATGGTACATGAGGAATAAAGAAGAAAACACAGAAAATTCCATCATTCTTAAAGTATTGGGATGAACGATAGTAACATGTTTGGAAACATAGCAGTCAGAAACAAGTTTCATTGGGTGGGAGGCAATGAGTATTGCTTTCAAGTTCAGATGTTATCCAATTGACAGTGTTGGACTGGACATTGAGAGGGAGTTATGTTGGATCAGTCTACTATGTCAAAATATATAAACTGGGTGGCTTATTGTATTAGTTTATTTTTATGCTGCTGATAAAGACATACCTGAAACTGGGAACAAAAAGAGGTTTCATTGGACTTATAGTTCCACATGGCTGGGGGAAGTCTCAGAATCACGGCAGGAGGCGAAAAGTACCTCTTCCATGTCGGCGCCAAGAGAAAAATGAGGAAGCAAAAGGGGAAACTGCTGAAAAGCCCATCAGATCTTGTGAGACTTATTCACTATTGCAAGAACAGCATGGGAAAGACCGGCCCCGTGAAATAACTCCCTCCGGATCCCTCCCATAACCTAAGGGAATTCTGGGAGATAACTTCCAAGTTGAGATTTGGGTGGGGACACAGCCAAACCATATCACTTATAAACAACAGAAATTTATCATAGTTGTGGAGGCTGAGAAGTCCAAAATCAAGGTGCCAGCAGATTTCATGTGTGCTGATGCCCTACTCTCTGGTTCATAAGTGACCATCTTCTCACTGTGTCTCCTATGGCTTTAATGGACCAGTTATCTGCCAGGGTGTCTTTTACACTGGCACTGCTTTGATTCATGAGGGCTACACCTTCATGCCTAATCACCTCTCAGATACCTTACCTCCAAATACTATCACATTGAAAATTTAAGCTTCAACATACAAATTTTTGGGAGACACAAAAAATTAGTCTATAGCCATGGGCAAAAATGGAGATTTAATTTGTGCATTTTTGTTTAAAGACAGAGTAGGAAATGAGATATAGATATAGATGGAGAGAAAAAAAGAAGAGACATTGAGTAATGCTCATATGTACAGCACAAAAGAAGGAAGAGGTAACAACAGTGAAAAAGAAAGTATAGTCTGATAGGGTGCAAAAAAAAATGCCAAATCCAGAGAGTTCCTGCAACTTTTCCCTGCTCTATCCTCGATACCACCATCTCCTAAAGAGAAATACCAAAAAGCATCATGATTGCTAAACACAGACATCTGGTTGAACCATAAGTGAGAGAAGCAATGTGGAAAAATTGCAGATAAATTCAAAGATGACAGAGATTCCCATATTATTAGGTTAGTGCAAACGTAATTGCAGTTTTTGCCATTAGATAATGGGAAAAGAGCATTGAGCTTGAGAGCTGGTTTCTTTTTTGTTGTTATTAAAAATGGGACTTGGTAAAGATGCTTTCAATTTTATAACTGTAAGATGGAAAAAACTTTGTGCAGCTTGTATCCTGGAGCTGCTAAATCACTTAAAGTATTACAAAGAATGTGTTTTATGATGAAAACGTAATAAAATTCTATAATATGACTGAGAAATATTATACCGCAGAGGTATAAAAAAGGCATATGTTGCTGTCAATTTCCTTAGCTTTAAAAGTCATAGGTTTGTGTGATTTTTTTTTATATGAAAAACAAAGATGAGAGAAATGTGACATAGTAGGAATATGGGTTTGGAATTGAATGAAATTGGACATTCCTCTTGGTTGTGCCATTGCTTTGTTTAGAAATATTGGACAAGTGAAGAAAAGTCTGTGACACAGTTTCCTCCCCTGTAAACTGACTCTCATGGAATGGAGAGAAGAAATATTTAGTGGGAATTCAGGTGAGGTGCAGAGGCTGTTAGGATGGTTACTTCTATATGGGCTGTGGTGAGAAGGATGGACTGCTTTATGCTATGGAGAAAGAAAAAGCCAAGTGACTTTCTGATTTATTTATAGCTAACCTTATCCAATTTACCAGGACATAAAAGGGAGGAGACACTTCTACAATGAAGTTTGTTTCTTTGTTTTTGAGAAAGAGTCTCACTGTGTCACCCAGGCTGGAGGGCGGTGGTGCAATCTTGGCTCACTGCAACCTCGGCCTCCCGGATTCAAGCAATTCTCCTGCCTCAACCGCCCGAGTAGCTGAGATTACAGGTGCCTACCACCACACCTGGTTAATTTTTGTACTTTTAGTAGAGATGGGATTTCACCATGTTGGCTAGGCTGGTCTTGAACTCCTGACCTCAGAAGATCCACCCATCTCAACCTCCCAAAGTGCTGGGATTATAGGTGTGTGTGAGCCACTGTGCCTGTCCTACAATGAAGGTCTGAGAGTTTCTCTCAAATGTGATCGCTAAAATGTGATCAACAACATTGAAAAGATGGACGAAATCCAAAAATTATGTGAAATATTGCAGGCAAAAAGCTCTTTCTGAGCCCTGTCCTCAGGGGTGTGAGGCACACTGGCATCAAATCTCCTTTGAGGTTTCAGAAGGCACTGTGGAGAGGACATGCACAGCATCAGTGGGATATCTCAATGATCATAGTACCCGGGAATAATGTGATTTTAAAGGAAACAGAGAAGCTTGAGATTTTCACATGTAAATATTAACCATAGAATCCCGATCACACAACTTTCAGGGCTAAAGTTCCTTTCAAATGAGAGCACTGATGGATCACTTACCTTCTCGGGTCTTTATGTCATTTTTTTTTCAATTAAATCAATTTTATTCTACCACTATATTTTTAAACCCCCTCTGAAATATCGTATAAATTATAATTTTCATTTGTCATGATAAATTTGTACCAATATATTATTTTGCCTATTGGAAAAGCCAGAATTTCACAAAACAGCTGGGAATTGTCAATTTAGCTTATATAACTTGCTCAAAAATGTTTCTAACTCTCAACTTTTCAATGTATGTATCTAAAATTTTTATTGTTAGAGCAGTTCAAATAGAAAAATACATAGAATAAGGTAATAGACATCCTTGTACTCTATCAGTACATAGAATAAGGTAATAGATATCCCTGTGCTCTATCATACATAGAATAAGGTAATAGACATCCCTGTACTCTATCAGTACGTAGAATATGGTAATAGACTTATCCGTACTCTATCAGTACATAGAATAAGGTACTAGACATCCCTGTACTCTATCAGTACATAGAATAAGGTACTAGACATCCCTGTACTCTATCAGTACATAGAATAAAGTACTAGACATCCCTGTACTCTATCAGTACATAGAATACGGTACTAGATATCCCTGTACCCAATCAGTACATAGAATAAGGTAATAGGCATCCCTGTACTCCATCAGTACATAGAATAAGGTAACAGGCATCCCTGTATTCCATCAGTACATAGAATAAGGTAACAGACATCCCTGTACTCTATCAGTACATAGAATAAGGTACGAGACATCCCTCTACTCTATCAGTACATAGAATAAGGTAATAGACATATCTGTACTGTATCAGTACATAGAATATGGTAATATACATCCCTGTACTCTATCAGTACATAGACTAAGGTAATAGATATATCTGTACTCTGTCAGTACATAGAATACAGTAATAGACATCCCTGTACTCTATCAGTACATAGAATAAGGCATTAGACATCCCTGTACTCTATCAGTACATAGAATATGGTAATAGACATCCCTGTACTCTCAGTACATAGAATAAGCTAATCGTCATTCATGTACTCCATCGGTATATAGAATAATAGGCATCCCTGTACTCTATCAGTACATAGTTTAAGGTAATACACTTCCCTGTACTCTATCAGGTTTCAACACACGTTAATACTTTGATTTGTTTCATATCTTTCTTAAAAAGTAAAAAATCACAGAAAAAAATTTTCTGATTCTTTCATTTTGGAATTTCCTTTTTAAAAACAGTTAGATGCTGTTTATTGGATAGACATTATATTTGGTGAAATGATTACCAAAATTTAGTTAGCACACCATGGGCTTCACCTAGTTATCACTCTGTTTTGTTTTGTTCTGTTTTGTGGTGAGAACATTTAAGCAAATTACATTTTTAATTTAAAGCAAGAAAATGAGCAGGAGAATGACCATTCCCCAAGGGAGATAGCTCTGGAAGGATGTTTCTGTTTGTCTTGGACAGCAGAATCTATGAGAGAAAAAGAGAGCACTGTTTGAAGACTTTCCAGTGCTCCTGTGTATTATGCTGTGTTGAATGTTGCAGTCTCCGCAGCACAAAATTTATTTCTGGGCTGAAACCCAAGAGGTCAACTATAGGCAGTGTGTTCTCACAACTTATTGCATCAGTTGTTCACTCAAGTTGTCAAGGTTTGCAAAATGTTCCTTACAGTAACTAACAGACCATCCTCCGTGATAAGTTAAAGCTCCCCTCAGCCCACACTCTCTTATGGCCAGAGACCACAAGTTTCTGTCCCACTGAGGCAACCGAGAAGGTGCATCCCTGTATGTCAGCCTCAGCCTGAAGGATGAGCCCCCTCAGGTTCCAGCCCATCGACCTCAGCATCTCCGTGGCCCTTCCCTGACTTGACTTGTGATGGTGAATGCCAGGGTAGCAGAGGCCCGGGGAGTCCTTGCCCCTGACAAAGGCACAGGCAGAGTTAGAAGGAGGCAGGCCAAGTATTGGTGGGTGTCTAGGATCAGTCAAGTCTTTGGCCTTTCAAGAAGCCAAGGCTGAAGTGGGGATTGAAACTCAGCAAGAACATCCCTGGAGCTGACCTCACACCTGGCATTTTTATTACTTGTTTCTTCCTATTTTCTGCTGGGCTGTTGATTGTTACTTACCACCATGTGCCTGACCTTCAGCTTCTTCAGTTTCCCTGTCTTCTGACCCCCCACCTGTGTTATTTACCTTTCTACTCTGAGCTCCAGCACAGCAGGCACCTCGACTGCTTGACTGTTGTGTGCCAGTGATTTCTGGTGTTTGGCAGGTAGCAGATGCTCAGCCATTTATAAAAGACGAGGTGGGAGGAACAAAAAGGGGTGAGGAGGAAGAAAAGGAGAAAAGAACGAAGTAAGGAAGTGTCCTCGGGCAGTCTTCATTGCTATAAAGAAATATTTGTGTGTGGGTCGTTTATGGAGGAAAGAAGTCTAACTGGCTAACGGTTCTGCAGGCTGTACAGGAAACATGGCACCAACACCTGCTCAGCTTCTGGTGAGGCCTCGGGAAGCTTCCGATCATGGCATAAAGCAAAGCAGGGGCAAGAGAGAAAAACGTGCCACACGTTTGTAAACAAGCAGTTCTCAGGAGAACTCACTCACTGTCCTGAGGACAAGACCAAATTATTTATGAGGGATTTGCTCCCATGATCCAAGCACCTCCCACCAGTCCCCATCTCCAACACTGGGGATCACACTTCAGCATGGGACTTGGTGGAGACGAATATCCAAACCAAATCAGGAAATAACAGAAATAAGGAAAGAGGAAGAAAATGAATAGTCCTTGTTCAGGTAATACTTGACACAGTCACCATTCATAGAGTAGTTTCCAGTATTTCCATATTCTTGCAAATAGTTTCACTTACCATTGGAGTGAGAATCAGATTAAGATGTGCGACGGGCGCAGTGGCTCGCACCTGTAATTACAGTACTTTGGGAGGCTGAAGCAGGCGGATCACAAGGTCAGGAGATCGAGACCAGCTTGGCCAACATGGTGAAACCCTGTCTCCACTAAAAATACAAAAACTAGTTGGGCGTGGTGGTGCTCACCTGTAGTCCCAGCTACTAGGAAGGCTGAGGCAGGAGAATTGCTGGAATCCAGGAGGCAGAGGTTGCAGTGAGCTGAGATTGCACCACTGCGTTCCAGCCTGGGAGACAGAGACCCCATCTCGAAAAAAAATAATAATAAAATGCAGATGTGCATTTAATTCTTCCTAGATACCAAAATTAGGAGCAGGAATAAACACTACTCAACGTTTTTAGTAGATAATCAAAAAAATACCTCTCAGTATGTTTTGCAGGGATATTTTTCACATTCAAATTCTGATATTAGTTGGCTATGGAAGTTTGCATGACTAAACTGAAGTGCTTACGATTTTGGGTGAAAGAGAATGGCTTGAGGACTGTTTGAGGCTGGAGTCGTTACATCTGCTTGATATGGTTTGGGTCTGTGTCCTTGTCCAAATGTGGAATTGTAATTCCCAATGTTGGAGGTGGGGCCTGGTGGAAGGTAATTAGATCATGATGTGTCTGAAATGTATTCCTTCTGGTGGGTTCTTGGTCTCACTGACTTCAAGAATGAAGCTGCAGACCTTCGTGGTGAGTGTTACAGCTCTTAAAGATGGTATGTGCAGAGTTTGTTATTTCAGATGTTTAGATATGTCCAGAGTTTCTTCCTTCTGATGGGTTCGTGGTCTTGCTGACTTAAGGAGTGAAGTTGCGGACCTTCGCAGTGAGTGTTACAGCTCTTAAAGGTGGCACGTCCAGAGTTGTTTGTTCCTCCCGGTAGGTTCGTGGTCTCGCTGACTTCAGGAATGAAGCTGCAGACCCTCATGGTGAGCGTTACAGCTCATAAAGGTAGTGCAGGCACAAAGAGTGAGCAGCAGCAGATTTATTGTCAAGAGCGAACGAACAAAGCTCCCACAGCTTGGAAGGGGACCTGAGTAGGTTGCCACTGCTGGCTGGGGTGGCCAGCTTTTATTCCCTTATTTGTCCCTGCCCTTGTCCTGCTGATTGGTCCATTTTACAGAGTGCTGATTCTTCCATTTTATGGAGTGCTGATTGGTGCGTTTACAATCCTTAAGCTAGACACAGAGTGCTGATTGGTGTGTTTTTACACAGTGCTCATTGGTGCATTTACAATCCTTTAGCTAGACACAGAGTGCTGATTGGTGTGTTTTTACAGAGTGCTGATTGGTGCATTTACAGTCCTTTAGCGGTAGAGCGCTGATTGGTGCATTTAGAATCCTTTACGTAGACACAGATGGCTGATTGGTGTGTTTACAATCTTCTAGCTAGACAGAAAAGTTCTCCAAGTCCCCATTCCACCTAGGAAGTCCAGCTGGCTTCACCTCTCAGTGGGATTGGGTTTCTTCTTTGGTGCTGTTCTCACAATAGTGAGTGATTTTCCACAACATCTAGTTGTTTAAAGTGTGTGGCACCTCCCCACTCCCTCTCTTCCTCCTGCTCTGGCCATGCAAGACAAACCTGCTTCCCCTTTGCCTTCCTCCGTGATTTTAAGTTTCCTGAGGCCTCCCCAGCCATCCTTCCTGTATAGCTTGGGGAACTGTGAGCCAATTCAATTTCTTTTTTTCGTAATGTACCCAGTTCCAGGTATTTCTTTATAGCAGTATGAAAATGGACGAATACACTGCTCTAGAAAGCCACGTTTCGTTGCCTCTGGCTAAGTGGGGAAAACCATGGCTGGTTTGTGAATCACTTCTTTTAGCCGGCCAGCAAGATAAGACAGTTGAGTCAGCTCAGTGCATTTCTAGTGAGGGAAATAAAATGAGCTGCATGCTCCAAGTTGATTTGGTATAGGAGATGCATGCCTATATAAGTGCTAAGGATGCGGTAGCACTTCATATGTAAAACCTTTGCAAAGTTTTCCCACAATAAGCAATAGCCACAGAATTAGATTAACTGTTCAATAAGTTATTAGGTGCCTACAGGAAACTCCCATGGCATAAGACGAAATACCATTTTTATAATATTAATGAAAAATAGGGCAGAGGGGAGTGAGGTGGACTTATTTTGAATACCAGCATAACACCATAGGGCGCTACATGAATAGGTAATCTATCTTGCAAATTAGAGATAAACATTTAGTTTCTGATTTATATGTCTGGAAGTCCGGGAGAGGACTTAAAACAGTGCCACAGTCTCTGTTGATAGCTCCCAAATCAGCTAAATTCAGTAACTAATTAACTTTGCATTAGCAGTTTGAAAAATGGGCCACTAACCAATTCTGTAGGAATGAGGTAGGCTGTTCATTTAAAGTTGCAAATTGAAATTCCCTTAAAATATCTATGAACAAGGATTCTTGAAAGCAGTGGGAGTCACACGCTCCCCTCACAATCGCTGAGTGCAGTGCGCAAGCCCTTCTCATGATGAACATGGGCCCAGGTGAAAGAAGGAAGGGAAGTGTGCTTGTACCGCATTACTCGTCTTCCAGACCTGCTTGTCCTTGGTCAGAAAAGTGACGTGGATCGTGGATGCTGCAAGGAGGAAGGCAGGTGGCAAGGACAGTGTTACTATTGGTGTGTGCCTTTGATTTTCACAGTACAGACCATATGGCTTCAGCTGAGCTCAGAGGAAAAATGTCTCAGAGCTCCCCAGAAAGCATAAGCCATTTTTATATACATAATATAAAGTATATATGTGTATATATATATAATATATATAATTTCTCTATGTGTGTGTACGTATATACACACAAGTACACACAAGCAACACCTGTATACATATACGTATATGTATATGTACACAGACACACATCTTACATATATACATATATACAAACATACACACATACACACACGTACACATATGCACACACACATGCACACAGTGTGCATGTGTGTGCACCACAGATTTTACAAACACACCTGTTACATGGAGGAAAGATACGCATGTAGGTCCCATTCTCTCTGAAATTCGTGACAACAGTTTCTTTTTTTTTTTTTTTTTAAAGTGTATGCATATAGGGATCAACATACTTGACCTCCAATGTCCTGACCCATTTGCGTGCTGAAGAACACGCTTCATATTCTGATGTTAGCTACACAACATTCAGCCTCTTACCTCCTGTACACTCCAGTGTTATTTGTTGGATGGATGTGTTGGGTAGGGGACTGGACTCATCTCTGATATCCGTGGATATCTTTTGTTGTAAATCTGCTGTGTGGATGGTGGCAAGTGATTTGCTCATCTGCACATCGGGTTACACTTACCGGTTGTGCCTAATTCACAAGCGGGCTTGGAGACTCAGTCACATAGTAGCAGCATTAGAGCTCTGACACCAATAGCACTGTGCAAGGTAAAGCATTTCCAAAGTCACCCTTACAGGCCATATTTAAATCTTGGAGACCACATGTCAGCGTGGCTCTGCTGCTTTTGTCTACTGTCAGAAATAAAATAAACACTAAAGAGACAGTCAATTCCTTCCCCTGATGCCTAGTAAGAAGAGTTGCCTAATATTTTTTACTTTTAGTAGGTAAATTTATTCTCCTCTTTTTAAAGTTTTTGAAAGTGAGTCTCTTACCTTTCTAGTGTAGACACCTGTGTTATCCTGAAACCGACGTCTGTGCTGACAATGACTTTCAGGGGCCATCCACATGGTGTGGTGAGTAGAAACCAAGGCTCCATGCCATTCTGGAACAAGTGGACTGTGTGATCTTAGGCCATCCCGTGTTTTGGCTCTTGGTTTTGTTAGCATTAAAATTAAGATGTAGGAATAAATGATCTCAGATCTTATTCCAGGTCTAAAATTATATGATGCAGCTAGTTTTAAACAGTGGATGCGTTTGCCAGAATTAACTGCTGCTTCAGAAAAATCTTCAGCCTTCTTAAACTTTAGTTTTTCTAATTGGTTTTTCAGTGATTTAAAGCAATAATAGAAAATATAAAGTTTTAAAAAGTCTTTGCCTTGAGATTTTTCTAAAGAATGTTCCTTCCTCCCTTCTCTTTTTATACTTCTGGATTTAAGATGGATGTAAATTACATGTGTAATAATTCTCATCAAAGTTCAAATAGCTCCTTTGTTAATATTGCTTGAATGTCTATGGAAAAGTAGAATGCACTCAACGTTTGTGACTTCAAGGAGATTCCAACCCCACACTGACTTGCTAATGATGAGTGATGAGAGGTTTTGATCCTTGTACTGGGCTTGTCTTTATGTTCCTGCCATGAGCTACCTCACCCCAGGCAAGCCATGCAAACCACTTTGCAGCTAGTTTGCACCTTAAACTTTTTTTGCAAGAATTCATTCTAAAGAAATTTTTGTGAAATAGGTCAGACTTTGTAGTCCCATCTCATGGAAAAATTAAATGCCCAAGGGATACCTTTCCCCTGAGGTTCACACTTTCAGTGGAAATCAGAACCAAAAATAAAACATCAAATGAATGATCTGCATCCAAACCAAAGGTCAACAACACCTAAGTCCAGAAAGGGGGACGCCCAAATCCCCAGTGCTGACAGCAGATTTTACCATGAAGCCCCAGCAAAGTACTGTCAGGAGAAACAAAGTGTCATAAAATGATCATTGCAACACGTTTTTGAGAGGTTCTTTTTATCTTGTATCCACTTTTTCTACAAACTAATTTAATTTTGATTAAAACAAAGCAAAATCTCTTATTACATAAAGTGTTTAATAAGTAAGGCCATTAAATGTTATGATCCTTCTCTTCAGTTTATATCCACATGGCCTTTCATTGCATTCTACTAGAAAAAAATACAGTAATTCTGTGATACATTTTCTTGAAATAAGACCAAGCTTTCAGATATCTACTTCGTTTCCGCTCAAAAGCAACAACAAAATGCTTTTGTCTGTGTTACTGATTTTTACAGTTAACAAGATGATTTGCATGTCAGTTGATCCTTCAGTATTTATTTATTTTTTATTTTGCCTATTTGGAATATAACAGTTCTGATGAATTTGCCATAAATTAGATAGTGAAGGAATAAAGGCATCTAAGTTATCAATACCTCAGATTTTAACAGATTTTCCAAAAAAATGCAGATACAGACTTAAAATTTATTTTCTGTTTTCAGAAAATGAAAGAGAAAAAGGAAAAGGAAAGACAAATGTGGAAGATATTATAAACTATAGTTTTAAGCCTATAATATGTGTGAATTACAGTTTAAATCCTTGTGTGATAACCATCTAGCTTAGTGTTCATAAAATGATAGAATGAGTTAACAGAAAGAGAAATTAATTTCAGTTATAAGAAGAGCTTATCCACTTCAGAGAGAGATATCTCTAAGCAACAGCATGGGTAGTTAAATATATGTTAAAAGCAAAGAAGGCAATGTAGCATCTCCTGGCATTAATACTCTGGTCTGCCTGACAGGGAATATTATAATAATACAGAATAAATGAAAAATAAGGGCCCAATACATTCAGCACCTTCTTGGTGACCAAATTGTCTCAGTGCAGTGACTCCATGCAACGTTTAACACATGAGCAAGATCTTGAGGGGAAAAGGAAGTGTTCAGAAAATGGTGATTTCACGTAAGTTACGAAGGCAGCCTGATTCACGTAACTCATTTGTGTAATTTAACCTCTGAGAGTAAAGTTATCTACGCACTTGGAAGTACCCCGGTACTTACTTATACCATGCCTGTCATGCCAGTGCTTCTGAGTGCATCTGAGGAAAAAAAAAAAAAAGAAGTTTATCAACAACTAGAGTGTTGAGAAATAATAAATAGTTTAAAACATACTGAAAGTGGGACATCCTGACAATGAAATATTACTCAGTACTGAAAGGAAATAATCTATCAAGCCATATACAAACATAAAAGAAACTTAAATATATTTAAGTAGCCAATAGGAAAAGGCTGCATACTGTGTGATTCCAATTCGATGACATTCTGGAAAAGGCAAAACTACAGTGACAGGAAAATGATCATGTTTGCCAGGGGTAGAGTGAGGAGAGGGATGAATAGGTGGAGGATTTTTAGGGCAGTGAAATATCCTGTATGATATTACAATGGTGGGTACATGTTATCATACCTGTGTCAAAACCCATTGAATGTACAATACCAAGAGTGAACCCTACGGTAAACTGTGAATTTCAGATGACAAAGAAATGTCAAAGTAGATGATTGTGCCAAACGCACGGCTCTAGTGGGAATGTGGCTGTGGGGAGGCTGTGCTTGTGTGGGATCCGGAGGCATATGGTAACACTCCGTACTTTCTCTTAATTTTGCTGTGAACTTAAAACTAATATATTTATGTTTTATATATTTTTATTTTATAATTTTCACATATATATGAAGCTCACAAACACATACATACAGATAGATAGATAGGTAGAGATCTAGATTTACTTATTAAAATGTAGACATCCAGGCTTCATTGCTATTTACATTATATTATTTAAGGCATTAGCAGTTCTACAATTTAGCCCATCCTCAAAGTAGAATTTTTTTTAGGCCCTCAATTCACATGTTTAGTAGACTCTGCTCCATGAGAAAATAATTAGAAAGGTTCTGCAAAAATAAGACATACCCTGTGAGTTGAATAATTGCAAAAAGCATCTACTATTTTAAAACACTGTTTTAATGTTCAGAATTCATCTATTTGTTTATTGACAACTTAAAATGTACCCTGTACTGTTCTTGCATGAATGATCTTGAAATGACCTGAATGGAATAAAACCTGTGCATTCCTGGACCATTCATTCAGCCTAGGCTGTTAGATAAGGTGCAAAATAGTAAAATATATACTAAGCTAGATTGCAGTAAATGCTCTGGAGGAAAATAAAGGACAGCAAAGGGATAGGGAGTGCTGTGATAAGTAGGTATAAGTTTAAATAAGCCGGTCATGAAAGGCCCTACTGAGGAAGTTATATTTATGTGAAAAGAGGATAGTGGATAGGGAACAAGCAATTGGATATAGATGTGGATGAAAAACCACCCCAGAAGTAAATGCAGGCAATGCAATGTCTAGAAGATAAGGGTTTGCAGATCAGCAAAAAAGGTCATGCAGCTGAGCAAAGTGAGCGAGTTGAACATTGTTGGACGCAAGGTCAAAAGGTGGCGGGTGAGCTTTATAGATACTGTGGTTGCTGATAGCTATGGTTGTTGAAAGAGTTTTGACTTTTAGAAAGAATGAGATAGGAAGCCGTTGGAAAGTTTTGAACGGGCCTGAGTAACATGTTACTATTCTTAGAAACATCATTCCGAAGAACATCTGCTTTTGGTAAGACAGACTCACTTGTAGAAGAGCAAAACTTTTACTGAAAACAGCTCAGGAGGCTGGGTAAATTCAAATAAAAACTTACAAATAATTATCTCATGTTTACAGTTCGTAAAAAATATTTATCTTTAAATTTCTTTATTTTGACCTATTCGCATCTTTGAATGTGAAAGTTGTCTCTTGAAGGTAGTATGTAGCAGGATATTTATTTTTAACTTGTTCCATAGCCTCCACATGTTCAGTGGAGTGTCCAATTAAGATTTGATATAACTACTGATCTGATTGGAATTATGCCTACAGTTTTGCTATTTGAATTGCATATCTTATGTCATTTTTGTTCTTCTTCCTTTATTTGTGTTTTCATGTGTTATACAAATATGTTTTAGTGTCACTTTATTTCCTCGGTGGCTTCTTTTCGTCATGTCACTTTCTTGCTTTAGTGGTTGCTGTAGGGATTACAATATAATTGTGTAAGTTATCAAAATCTACCACAGGTCAGTAATGACAAGATGTCAGTTCTTCTCTATTTCATCTGCAGATTCAATGCAATTCTAGTCAAAATCTCAGTGAGTTATTTAGTGGATAGAGGCAAAAGACTCAGGATAACCAACACAATATTGTAGGAGAACAAAGTTAGGGGAATGACACTGCTCAAGCTCAAGGTTTATTATAAAGCTACAGTAATCAAGATAGTATGATTAGGGTGAAAGAATAGACTTAGACAAATAGATGAATGAAAAGAATAGAGAAGTCAGGAAGGAAACCACATAAATATAAGCTGATCTTTGACAAAGGACCAAGGACATACAGTAGACAAAAAATCGTCTTTTCAACAAATGGTGCTAGAACAACTGCACATCCACATAAGAAAGGGTGAGTCTAGACACCTCACACCCTTCACAAAAATCAACTCAAACCATAGACCTAAATATAAAATGTGCAACTTTAAAATTTCTAGACAGAAACAACAAAGATGACCTTAGGATTTGCAATGAGTTTTTAAATATAACAACAAAGACATGATCCATGTAAGAAAAAATCAATAAGCTAGACTTTGTTAAAATTAAAAACTTCTGCTCCATGAAAGAGAACCTCAATAAAACAAAAAGCCAGAGACTATAAGAAAATATTTTCAAAACGCGTATCTTACAAAGCTCTGTTATCTAAAATACACAAAGCACACTTAAAACTCACCAACAATAAAACAAGCAACCTAATTTAAAAATGGGCAAAAGGTCTGAACAGACACTTCATCAAAATGTCCAAATGAGAATAAGCATATGAAAAGATGTTTTCCATAGTATCTCATGAGGAAAATGCAAATTCAAACAATGAGATGCCAGCATACACATATTGGAATGACCCAAAGCCTTGAACACTTACAACACCAAATGCTGGCAGGGATGCAGAACAAGAGGAACTTTCATTCATTGCCAGTGGGAATGCGAAACATTATAGCCACTTAAGAAGATATTTTGGTTGTTTGTAGCATAAGACTACTAGTCATACTCTCACCATATAATCCGATAATTGTCTTCCTCCTTATTGACTCTAAAAAAAGTGAAGAGGCTGCATGCTGTGTAATTCCAAGTGTATGACACTCTGAGAAAGGCAAAGCTATAGGGACAGGAAAAGTTTCACTGGTTGCCTGGGGCTGGGGGCAGGGAGAGATAAATAGATGGAGTACAGAGAACTTTTAGGACAGTAAATATACACTTTATTATACTATAATGGTGGATACATGCAATTATATATTTGTCAAAACCTGCAGAATATCCAACAGCATGAGTGAGCCCTAATGTAAACTGTAGAGTTTGGGTAATAAAGAAGAGTCAGGGTAGACTCATCAATTGCAAAAAAATATACTTCTTTGGTAGGGAATGTTCATAACCAGGGAGGCTGTGTATGTGGGGACAGCAGGTACATGGGAAATCTCTGTACCCTCAAAGTAATTTTGATATAAACATAAAACTACTTTAAGAAATCTTTTAAATAAATATATAAATAAATTTAAAATAAGTACAAAACATCTACAAGTTGAAAGTGGTTTATATTCTGGTGAAATAGAGCAACTTGGTTTCAATATAGATCTACCCTTTCCCGTTTATTTCGTACACATACACACTTAGATGATTAAAATCCAAAAATATGCTGTTTTAATTGTTTTAAATAATCTTGTATTTCAAAAAATATATAAAGAAAAGAGTAAAAGTATTAATGCAGACGTTATTACTTCTGGTGTTCTTCATTTTTTCCTGTGAAATTGTTTTATAATTTAGAGTCATTTTCCTTTCCATAGGAGGAATTTCCATTTGTATTTTTTCTAGAATGGCTATGCTAGCAATGGATTATCTTAATGTTTGTTGGCCCCAAAATTTATTTTATTTACCATCATTTTAGAAAACTATTTTTAATGGACATAGAATTCTTGCCAAATGTTTTATTTACTTTTTTTTTTGTCAGCACTTTGAGTAAGTCATCGTGATGCCTTCTGGTCTCCATTGTTTCTGATGAAAAGTCAGCTGTTACTCTAATTGCTGTTTATCTTTAGGTCATAATAATTTTTCTTTTGCCATTTTTAGTATTTTCATCTTTCAGCAATTTGACTACGTTGTATGTACATGTAACTCTCTTTCTGTTAATTTTATTTGGGGTCATTGACCTTCAAGTTATGCAATTGCTTTTTATTCAAATGTGTAAATTTTCCAGTCAGCCTGTCTTTGAATATGTGTTCTTCCTCATTCTGTTTCTCCTCCCCTTTAAAAATTATTTTTTTTATTTTATGGGTACATAGTAGATGCATATATATATGAAGTAAATTAAGTATTTTGATACAGGCATACAATGTGTAAAATTCACATTGGGGTATATGGGGCATCCATCACCTCTAGCGATCTTCATTTCTTTGTGTTAAAACCTTCCAGTTGTATTATTTTAGTTATTTTTAAATTTACAATAAATTATTGTTTACTATAATCACCCTGCTGTGCTATAAAATACTAAATGTTATTTATTCAATCTAATTATATTTTTGTACCCATTAACTTTTCCCACTCCTCCCACCTATTACCTTTCCCAACCTCTGGTAACCATCATTCTCTCTATTTCCATCAGTTCAATTGTATTAAGTTTTAGATCCCACAAGTGAGTGAGAACATGCAAAGTTTGTCTTTCTATGCTTGGCATGTTTTACTTAACATAATTTCCTCCAGTTTCATCTGTATTATCACAAATAACTGGAGCTCATTTTTTAAGTAGCTGAATAGGTACCCCATTGTCTATAGGTACCATATTTTCTTTATCCATTAATCTGTTGATGGATACTTAGGTTTCATCCAAATCATGGCTATTGTGAATAGTGCTGCAGTGAACTTGGGAATGCAGATATGTCTTCAACATACTGATTTCATTTCCTTTGGATAAGTACCCAGTAGTAGAATTGTTGGATCTTGCGGTAGTTCAATCTATAGTTTTTAAGGAACCTTAATAACAGCTGCACCAATTTACATCCCCAGCAACAGTGTACAAGGGTTCCCCTTTTGTCTACATCCTCACCAGCATTCAATATTGCCTTTCTTTTGGATAAAAGCAATTTTTACTGGGAGGAGATGATATATTATTATAGTTTTGATTTGCATTTCTCTGGTGATCAGTGATGTTGACCACATTTTCATATACCTGTTTGCCATTTGAATGCCTTTTTTAAGAAATGTTTATTCAGACCTTTTGCTCATTTTTATATTGCATTGCAACATTTTATTTGCATTGCATTTTATATTGCAAAATGTTGTTTTTGATTTGTCTGTGCTCTGGGGATATTACTCAAGAAATCTTTGCCAAGCATGCTGGCTCATGCCTATAATCCCATCACTTTGGGAGGCCAAGGTGGACAGATCACCTGGAGTTCGAGCCCAGCCTGGCCAACATGGCAAAACACTGTCTCTATTAAAAATACAAAAATTAGCCAGGCATGGTGGCCTGTGCCTGTAATCCCAGCTGCTTGGGAGGCTGAGGTAGGAGAATCACTTGAGCCTGGGAGGTGAGGTTGCATTGAGCTGTGTTCATGCCACTGCACTCCAGACTGGATGACAGAGCAAGACTGTGTCTCAAAAAATAAAAGAAATCTTTGTCAATACCAATGGCCTGAGAGCATCCCCAATCTTTTATTTTAGTACTTTCATAGTTTGAGATACTATATTTAAGTTTTTAATACACTTTGATTTGATTTTTGTATATGGAGAGAGATAGGGGTCTACTTTTATCCTTTTGCAACTGAGTATCCAGTTTTCCCAGCACCTTTTATTGAAGAGACTGTCCTTTCCCCAATGTGTGTCTTTGGCACATTTGTCAAAAATGAGTTCATTGTAGGTATGTAGGTTTATTTCTGGATTCTCTTTTCTGTGGGTCGAAGTGTCTGATTTTATGCCAGTACCATGCTGTTTTGGTTATTAAACTCTGTAATATAATTTGAAGTCAGGTAATGTAATTCTTTTTGGCCAGAATGGCTTAGGGTAGTCTAGGTCTTTGTGGTTTCACATAAATTTTTGGATATTTTTCTACCTCTGTGAAGAATGTCATTGATATTTTGACTGGAATTGCATTAAATCTGTAGACTTCTCTGGGTAGTATGGACATTTTAACAATATTGGTTCTTCCAACCCATAAATATGAAATATATTTCCATTTTTTGTGTCCTCTTTAATTTCTTGCATCAATTTTTATAATTTTCATTGTAGAAATTTTTCATTTTTTTGATTAGGTTAATTCCTAGATATTTTATTTTTGGCTATTGTAAATGAGATGATTTGATTTCTTTTTTTAGATTATTTGCAGTTAGAATATAGAAATGCTACTGATTTTTGCATGCTGATTTTTTATCCTGCAAATCTACCATATTTGTTTATCAGTTCTAATAGCTGTTTTTTTTTTTTTTTGGTGAACTCTTTAGATTTTTCTAAATACAATATCACATAATGTGCTGAAAAATAATGTGATTTCTTCCATTTTAATTCAGTTGCACTTTATATCTTTCTGTTTTCTGATTGCTCTATCTAGGACTTCTAATATTATGTTGAGTAACAGTGGTTAAAGTTGGCATCCTTGTCTAATTCTAGATTTTAGAGAAAAGGCTTTTAATTTTCCCTTTTAGTATAATACTAGTTGTAGATCTGTCATATATGGCTTTTATTGTATTGAAGTATCTTCCTTCTACCATTTTTGAGTTGTTTTTATCGTGAAGGTATGTTGGAATTTATCAAATGCTTTTTCAGGATCAACTGAAATGATTTTATGGCTTCTGTCCTTTATAATGTTGATATGATGTATTGCATTGATTGATTTGCTTATGCTGAACCATCCTTGTATCCCTGGAATAAATTCCACTTCATCATGATGAATGATCTTTTTAATGCACTGTTGAAGTCAGTTTGCTAGTACTTTGTTGATGATTTTGGCATCAATATTCATCAGGAATATGGTCTGCAGTTTTCTTAATATGTCTTTTTTGGTTTGAGAATCAGGATAATACTGGTCTCATAGCAGGAGTTTGGAAGTATTTCCTCCTCTATTTTTTTTGAAATTTTTTGAGTAGGATTGCTATGAATTCTTTAAGTGTGTGGTAGACTTCAGTGGTGAAGCCACTGGGTCCCAGACTTTTCTTTGCTGGGAGACTTACTATTATGGCTTTGATCTCATTACATGTCATTGGTCTATTTAGACTGTGGAGTTCTTCATGATTCAATCTTGGTAGGTTGTATGTGTCTAGAAATTTATTCCTTTATTTAGGTTTTCCAATTTACTGGCATATAGTTTATTGTAGTCTCTAATGATCCTCTGGCTTTTTGCAGTATCATTTGTAATGCCTATTTTTTCATCTCTGATTTTGAGTTTTCTCTCTTTTTATCCTAGTCTGGCTAAAGGTTTGTCAATTTGTTTAACTTTTCAAAAAAACAACTTTTCATTTTATTAACAAATAAAGCAAAAAATATAAATGTTGGGTGCATATATATTTACAGGTGTTATATTCTCTTTCTCAGTTGATGCTTTTATCATTATATAATGACCTTCTAGGTTTCTTTTTATATTTTTTCTTTTGAAGCCCATTTTGTTATAAGTATAGCTAATCCTGCTTTTTTTGTTTCTATTTGCATGGAATATTTTCTTTTATCTCTTTATTTTCTGGCTGCTTGTATATATCTATGGGTGAAATGTGTTTCTTGTAGACAACATATCATTGGGTTTTGTATTTTTTTTAATATATTCTGACACCCTATCTTTTGATCAGAGTTCAGTCCATTTACATTCAATGCTATTATTGATAGGTAAATATTACTTATCAATAATACTTATTTTTTATTATTTGCTTCCCGGTTGTTTTGTGGTCGTCTTCCTTCTTTGCTTCTCATCTTCTTTTTTGTGATGGTGGTTTGCTCTGGTAGTATGTTTTCATTTACTGCTTTTTATTTTTGGTGTTACTGTTGTAGGTTTTAAATTTGAGGTTACTATGGGGCTTGCAAATAACATCTTACAACCGATTATTTCAAACTGATGACAACTTAACACTGATTGCAAAAACAAATAAACTAATAAGCAAAGAGAATTAACAAAAGTTCTACATTTTTACTTCATCCCTCTGGCTGTTTAAATTTGTGTTCTTTTTGTATCTTATATTGTCTGTCTTGAGAAGTTATTATTTTTAATATGTTCATTATTTAGTCTTTCTACTCAAGGTTTGAGTAGTGTGCACACCACAATTGTAGTGTTATCATACTCTCAGTTTGTCTGTGTACTTACTTTTACCAGTGAGTTTTGTACCATCAGATGATTTCTGAATTTTAGATTGGAAAGTCATGGGTTTACATTCCCAACTCAAATAGTTTACCACATCTAATACCAAATCTTATCCTAGACAAATTGACATCTATAATCGATAGAGCTGGGCATGGCAAGGCCTCTGATTCTCACCATTCTTAAGACTTTTCTTTGGCCTAACATATGGCCTTACTGAAAAATCTAGTCATTTTTTCAAAACTAAATGCTTCTGAATTAGAATCTTCCTCTGGTTGATTTCCAGAGCCATGGAATTGTTGTTTTTTATCTTTGTTTTTTTGCTTTAGTGCTTTATAACAATTATTTCATAGAAGGTGGTAGAGACATTGGAGTATTATATCTATGATAGAAGGATGAACTTAAATTAATGATTTATGTTAGTGTTTATTAAATCAAAGGTGCAAATTTAATGACTAAGGAATACCACTGAAAATGGGAAAATAAATTACAACTACAAGCTTGTTGTGACATAATTTAAAAAAAATGCTTAGTAAGAAAAGTGAGAAAAACAAGAGTAGTTGGGATGAAAAATAAACATTAAAATATTTATAATCTTTAATATTCCAGTGATAAAAATGGAATAGGCACTCAAAGGACAGATATTGTCTAAATGTTGTTTAATAAGCATAATAGATTAATAAAATCAGAAGATAACATACAATATAAAAATCACCAAGGTAAAAAGTTGATTCTTTGAAAACTAATAAAAATCAATCAACCCTAGCAACATTGATAAAGAGATAAAGCACAAGTTAATATTTATGATTTAACAATGGATTACAAAAACACCCTGCCATTTTTGCAGACTTTAAAAAATAAGAAAATATGCCAAATAATTACAAATTTAAAGATAAAATAGACAAATTCATAGAAAAAAACATACTTTTACAAGCACAAAAAGAAATAGAAAAATCGGAACATTTCTACACTTATTCAAGATCTTGAAACTGTACTAAAAACTTCCCACAAAGAAATCTGCAAGACCAGATGGCTTCACTAGTGAGTCCATCCAAATGTTTAAGAAGGAAATAACATTCTTTTTCAAACTCCTTTACAAAAATTACAACGAAAAAAGAAGGGGAGATGTTTTCAACTTCTTTTATGAAACAACATATCTGTGAACGCCATAATATTATAAGGACATGAAAAGGTAGGAAAACCAGAAGCTATAAGCCAATTGTCCTCATGAAAACAGATTTTAAAATAAAAAATAATAGCAAATTGAATTTACCAATATATAAAGAGGATGCCGAATCATAATCATGTAGCTTATTTCTGAAAGCATTTATTTTTATTTTTTTAAATACTTGGTAATCACTTGATATATATTTTCTCACTAAATAAAAAAGCAAAATTTAAGGTCATCTCAGTGGATGCCAAAAAAAGCATATGGAAAAGTCAACAGCTAGCAACTATAAACACATTGACAAGCTAGGAGGCGAAGGAGACTCCCTTAATCATAAATTATTAAAAATGTTTATTCTGAGGTCTGGATTGAAACAAGGATGTCTCCTCGCACCATTTCTATCCAGCATTGTATGAAAGTCACAGCCAGAAAAACAAAGCATGAAAAAAAGAATGAAATTACAGTGATTTGAAGGTAAGAACAAAAAATACGATTCTTAGAAAATCTCAAAGAATATGCCATCTAAATAAATTGAAACTATACATTTAGCACAAACTAAATATAAGGTCAGCATAAGTATTGTATTTCTGTGTAAATATTGTATTTCTATAATAAGAAATTAGAAAATGAAATTTTAAACTATTTATAACATAAAGCACCAAGTAACTGATACTAACAAAGATGTGCATATTCTATAAGCAGAAAACTACAAAACACAGTGAACCTGAATTAAAGTCTACATAAGTAGAGAAACTTCTTTGACTGGAAGACTCAATGTCAACAGAACTTCACTTAATATGCAAAGTTCTGCACCTATTGATCAAAACATTTGATGCAACTCTAATGAAAATACCAGAAGGTAGTTTGCCTGTTTGTTTATTTATTTATTGTCATTGGCATACTGACTCTAAAATTCATATGTGTGCTCAAAGGGTCAAGAGTAACTAAAATAACCTTATATGACAATAACAAAATTAGAGGGTTTATGGTACCAAATGTCAAGACTTACAATATTGGTAGAATCATTAAAACCACTGAGCATTGGTTGAGCGTTAGGTAAACAGACAGACAGAATAGGAAGCCCAGAACCAAACTCCCAAATGTTCTGTAATTTGATTTGTGACAATGATTGAACTACAGTGATGTAAAGAAAGGACATTTTTATAACAAATGATGCTAGGCCAATTGGATATTCATTTTCAAAAATCTTGACACATCAAATTATAGATAAAATCTGTTCTAGTTCCATATATTTTATGAAATTAGCATTGACACAGATTTCTTAAACGGGAGAAAAAATAAAAGGACTAACCTACAGAGAACTACCTATGAATTACACTAAAGTGATACTTTTTATCATAAAATGATTTTATTAAGGGAGTGAAAATTCAGTCCACAGAATGAGAGGTGATATTAGTAATTCTTAATAAAACCACTCAGAAACAGAATATATAAAGAATTCCTCCTGCCGACCCCCATAAGCAACAAATCACCCAATAGAAGTATAAGCAGAACAAGATTTACAAAGAGCCAACACATTCATAAAAGTGCTGACTTTTTAAATTATTGGAGTCAGAGAAATTAAGACCTACCAGAGTGGCTTAAAATTAAATACTGAACATATCAAGTGTTCATGAGTGTGAGAAGCAACTACTGATGGGAGATAAATTGGCACAAATACATTGGACAACTCTTGCAGTTTCTACAAAACTGAAACTATGTCTACTTTCTAGGCCAACATTCTACTTCTAGAAAATACTGAAAAGAAAACCATGTATTTATTCATCGAAGGATATTATACTTTGTCTGTAACAAAATAATTTAAGTAGACTAAAACTGGAAAGAAATAAAAGTTGATTTAGTCATTCCATAATGTGTGCGTATATCAAAACGATATGTTGTACACCATAAATGTATAAAATCTTACTTGCCAGTTAAAAAATAAATTACAAAAATGGTTCATATAGATGAATAGATTTTGGAGTAGTCATAAAATGGAATCTATCCCTCAGTGAAAAAATAAAACTAACTTCCATTATAATTGAACAACATTGATAAATCTCAGGAATAATTTTGTTCTAAGGAATCCAAATATAAGAGTATACATTTTATAATTGCATTTATTCAAGGTTCAGACCTGATTTTAAGAAAGCTTACCAATAGAGACAAGTTAGCATAGTCATTACTTTGTGGAGATGCTGGGCCTAACACCTGTTCCAGGAAGCTTGTAACATGTTATTTCTTCCTCTGGGTTATGGTCACACAAGGGTGTTTACCTGGCAAAATCCATCAAGCCAAAATATGTCATATTCAATATAAAGTTTACTTTTAAAAGTTTACTATGGCTACTGAGTTGGCAAAGAGGATGAGAGTAGAGGACGAGAGGTATGCCATTAAAACCGGTGAGAGTGAAGACAGCCTGGACTAGGGCTGTGTGCTGGAGGCAGTGGGAAAGCTTCAGATGTAGCATCCCTGCTAATGGTTTGGGAGAGAAAGACTAATCAAGAATGACGCTGGTGTTTGGCCTGAGCAACCTGCAGGATGAATTTCCTTGTATTCAGATGGTGAAGGCTGTAGAAGAAACAGGTTGTGAGTAGAGTATCAGAGAGTTGGTTTGAAGACAGGTTGTTTGGGAGACCTGTATTGAAGATCCAAGTGCAGATGTTGTACACACATCTGTGTATGCCAATCTGGAGTTCCAGAGTGTGTCAAAAGATATTGACCAGTCAAAAATGATGTGAACTGGAGACTGACCCTGTGCTTTAGAAAGCATCTGTTACTGATGATGTTAACAGGAGCGATTGTTTGTTTGTTTGTTTCAAGTGGTAGAGGTTTGACAGCCGGATAGCTATAAATTTAACAGAGACTGAGAGGAGAGCAATTGAAGATAGATAGGTACAGATGTCCCTATTGACGAGTTTTGCCACAAAGGAGAGAAGGCAAATGCAGAGATGCGGGTCAAGACATCGCTTTTTATTGATCTTTTTTTAAGATAGAAGAAATCACAGCATGTCATTTCTTCCAGGCCTTCTCAGCAGACAGTTAGGAAATGCGCTTGTGTATACTAACTCAGTCATGCACCTATGCCTCTTTTCTGTATCATCTTTCTGTGTGTATGCATTTGTGTATATATGCATGTCTTGTGAGGACAGGATCACTAAAATTGTACACCAATGCCCCACGGTCCATTCCAGTATCTCCCCTTTCCTCTCTCTCTTTTTTTTTTTTTTTTTTTTTTTTTTTTTTTTTTTTGAGACGGAGTCTCGCTCTGTCTCCCAGGCTGGAGTGCAGTGGCGCTATCTCGGCTCACTGCCAGCTCCGCCTACCGGGTTCACGCCATTCTCCTGCCTCAACCTCCCAAGTAGCTGGGACTACCGGTGGCCGCCACCACGCCTGGCTCATTCTTCTGTATTTTTAGTAGAGACGGGGTTTCACCATGTTAGCCAGGATGGTATCGATCTCCTGACCTAGTGATCTGCCCGCCTCGGCCTCCCAAAGTGCTGGGATTACAGGCGTGAGCCACTGCACCCCGCCCTCCCCTTTTCTTAGTTGTAAGCTTATTCTCTCACCATAACAAACGCAGTGCTTATTATCTACAATATGTTTATTTGTTGAATTTTACGACAAATGTAGTTTGAGAATTGTTTATCCGTATCTCTGGGAGAAGCAGATTATCCGCAAGATAACATCCTTAAGGTAAAACAGCCTTTAGCTTTATAATACCCAGTCAAGGTATCCTTTTCAAAGTTAGCCACCCCTTTCAGGGCACTCATATTATTCATTCAGATATATTCACTTGTTAATCTTAACACTTTATTTTTGGTTCAGCTCACATGCTAGTGGCTTTTAGTTCTTTGTTTAATTCTGGGTATATGAAGGATACGTGGAACTATGAAAAGTCAGTGCTATAAGAGTCAGATGCATCCCTTTCTCTTCATCCCTACTCCTCCCTCCCATTTCTACTCACACCTCTCCCGATGCCTTTTCCTCCTGCACACTGTAGGTAATCAATCCCCTCCTCATGTATACTTCCTGCATTTCTTTTTGTATAAATGAGCAAATAAATATATATTGTATATGTCCTTTTTTACATAAAGGATAGCATCCTGTAAGTACCCTTTTGTGCTTTGCTTGTTTTATTTAACATTATGTCCTTGTAAAAATCACTTCATATGAGTATATAATTTTATTTTAAACAGCTGAAAAGTGCCCTATTTTTTAGAGGCACCTCAGTTGATTCATAAATTATTAGTTGCTCAAACACCTTCCATATATAGGAATAGAAGATGTTTCCAATATTTTATAATTCCAAACAATGCTACAAAATATAACCGTGTGCATTTGTATTTTTGTATTGTTGGTGCTGTAGCTTTAGGGTAGATTATTAGAGGTGAGATTGCTGAGTCAAAGGTTAAGTGCAGATGTAGGTAGGTGTTTTGTTTGGTTGGGTTCCCTTAAGTATCTGCAAGTTTTCTTCTAGATGGGTTGAAACATTCTGCATTCTCATTAATACAGTTTGAGAATGCCTGATTCCTGACAGCGTCACAGCAGAATGGCTTGTTTAATTTTCAATAATTTGTAGCAGTCTAACTGGTTAGAAATTATATCTCAGGTGGTTTTAACTTGTATTTCTCTAAAACTGAGAACTACAAGTGAATATTTTGTTGGTACGTTTGAAGGAAATTGTAATCTGTGTTTTTGTGACCTAGTTATTCGTTGCAGTTTTCCATTTCTCTACTGCGTCTTTAGTCCTTTGCCCCCCAATACGTAAGTGTTCTTCCTGGATTGGGAGTATTAACCCTTTGCCTCTGGTATATGTGGAGACTATTTCCTCCCAGAATGAAAGTTGGCTTTTGCTTATGCTTATGATGTTTCTATGATGCATTTATTTTATTTTGTATTTTGGTAAGGACACATATGAGACCTACCCTCTTAGCATGTTTTTAAGTGTAAAATATAGTATTGTCAACTACATGTACAATGTTGGACAGCAGACCTTTAGAATTTAATTCATCTTTGCTGGACTGAAACTTTATTCTCCTTGATTAGCAATTTCCCATTTTCCCCCTTCTGTAGCCTGTGACAACCACCATTCACTCTTCGATTTTATGAATTTGACTATTTTAGATATGTAAGTGGAATTATGCAGTATTTGCCTTTCTGGCTTATTTAAGTAACTGATTTATTTCACTTACCATTTCCTCAAGGCTCATCCATGGTGTTGCATATTACAGAATTTCCTTATTTCTTAAGATTGAATATTATTCTATCAAGAGTCCTCAAAAATTAAAAATAGAGCTGTCATATGATCCAGCAATCCCACTTCTGGTATTTATCCAAAATAATTTAAATCGAGATCTTGAAGAAATGTCAGCACGCCCATGTTCATTGCGGCACCATTCAAAATACCCAAGACAGGGAAGCAACCTAAATGTCTATCAACAGATAAAGAAAATGTGGTGTATATATAGAATGGAATACTTTCTTATTTTTAAAAAAGTTAAGTTCTAACAGCTATTCATTTTTAAAAAAGAAATTTTTGTGTAGCTAAATTTATCCATTTCTTATCAACTGTAGATTATCATTTATTGTTAGAAAGTCATCTACACCAATGTTAAAGATTAATTGATTCATGTTATTTTGTAGTGCTTGTATAGCTTTGGTTTTTGCCTTTATATCCCTAATCTACTTGGAGTTTGTTATTGTTTATTGGCTGAGATTTGATATAAGATTGTATTTTTGCAAATGACTACCCACTTGTCCAAACACCATACGTTGAAGAATTCATCTTTACCTCTGTGATTTGATATAAGATTTTGGCCATATTCTCTGTTTCCAGAAGCATTTGGGTCTGACTCTGGACTTCCTCTTCAATTCTGTCTGTATATTTGTCTATTCATGAATCAGTGCCATGATATTTAAATACTGGAGACTTTAAAATATGTTCGACTATCTGACAGGGTCGGTTCCCACTCATAGATTTTTCTTTTCCATTGTGCACCTAGCTATTCTTTCATGTTTGTTTTTCCATAGGAACTTTTGCATCGAATTATCTAACTTCATAAAATAGCTGGTAGAGTTTTCTATTGGGATTGCATTGAAATTAATTGAACTTACAGAAAATTGACATATTTATAATGTTGAGTCCTTTTCTCCTAGAATAAGGGATAGCCTTCCATTTCTTCACATCTCTTGTCTTTCAAGAACTATTTTTATATTTACCTTGTAAAAGATTATTTTATTTCTTGTTAAGTTTATTTCTAGGTTTTACTCATCTTTATTGCTACGTTAAATATATATTTTCTCTCCCGTTATGTTCTCTGTATACGTTTATTTTTATGAGGGCTGTGGGGTTTTGTATGCTAATTTTATAGTCTGTTATTTCACTGAATTATTTTAGTGTTTTGTAAGTTTTATTATATATTGTTTGGGATTTTCTAGGTATACCATCCTATCATCTGCAATACAGGTAGCTGTATACTTTCTTTATACCTCCTTATGTTTCTAATTGGCTTATTTTGTTCACTTGTACTGGCTAATGCCATCACTATCAAATTGAATCATCTTGGCAATACAGGGCATGTGCTTGTTTCAGATCTTAATTGTGATTCTAGTAGCGTTTTTTCTCCAGTAAATAAGATACTAGCTTTAAGACTAAGATATAAAAATACACATACGCACACAAACATACATCTACAGTAAACATACTCAGTGCTATACATAAAGTATATACAGCACAGAATATGTACATGTACATACATATCCATATCTGAATAAAATTATACATATATACATGTATTGTTAAACTATTCCACAGTTTCTGTTTTCTTAGTGTTTTATCATAAATAAGCGTTAAGTTTTGGCAAAAGACCTCTACACAACTTTGGAGATGACCGTATATTTTTCCTTAGATTTATTAATATTACATATATATAACTGAATTTCTAATATTGAACTGAGTTTGCATTTCTGGAATGCAAGTTGCTCATGGAGTATTATTTTTTCATAGCGATAATGGATTCAAGTGGCTAAGGTTATGCTTAAAATTATTGCACTGATATTTATAAAATATATTGGTCTGTACCTTCATTTCTTTGTACTGGCTTCATCTGGTTTAGGCATCAGTATAATATGTGCCTCATAAAGATAAGTTACAAAGGTTGTCTTCTCTTTCATTGCTCTAGAATAATTTTAGACCATTGGGAATATTTGTGTTTTAAGATTTGGTAGAAATCCTCTTTGAAACTCTAGAGGTCTTGCTTTCTCATTTCTTTATAGTTTTCTCTATTTCTTCCATGGAAATTGGTCCGTTTAACTCCTCAACTCTCTAATTTTCCAGCAGCCTATCATCGAGTAATATATAAAATTAATTTGCATAAAGGTCATCAAAGTAGTATCATTTTTTATAATGCCTTCATTTTCATTAGTTATTTCTGCTTTGTCATTTCTTATTTTGTACATTTGCTTTTCCTCCTTTTTTACGGATTAAATTCGGTAGTGGTCTATTTTGCTGTTTTTTCAAATACAGTGTTTAAATTCATGAATTAGATTTGCTGTTTTCCTGTTGCTTTTTTCATTTATTTGCATAATTATTTTTGTGATGTAATTCCTTATGTTTTCTTCGGTTTAATGTGTCACTCTTTTTACTATTTTTATGTGATGGGAATTTAATCCCACTTTTAGTCTTTCCTTTTTTTTTTTTTTTTTTTTTTTTTTTTTTTTTGTTGTGACGGAGTCTTGCCCTGTCGTCCAGGCTGGAGTGCAGTGGCAAGATCTCAGCTCACTGCAGGCTCCGCCTCTTGGGTTCACGTCATTCTCCTGACTCAGCCTTCTGAGTAGCTGGGACTACAGGCGCCTGCTACCACGCCCGGCAAATTTTTATACCGACTTTTAATTGCGTGTAGATTAATGGGTTGTTTATGCAGAAATTTCTAGGGAAGGGGTAGTTTCTTGAGTCATTGGATCATTGTCATGGAAAGGGTAAGTATCTTCTTGGGTTTGCCATGGCAATGATAAAGTGGCATAGACACTGGTGGGTGTGTCTCATCAAAAGCCGCTTCTACTCCGACCCTGTTTTGGCTAGTCCTCAGTTTGGTCCCGTGTCTGAGCCCCACCTCCAGAGTTGAGTGCTGCCTCCTACCTCAATTCTATAGTACACATTCCAAAAACTTATTTGGCTGTGGCATGCTGTTTTCTAGTGGGAGAATAACTAGAGCTACTGTTAGAGTACCTGAGATATGCACAGCACTCCAAAAAGTAACAGTAGATGGGATAAAACTTAGTAGTTCATGTTAAATTGCTGAAGAAGTCTTCCCTGATGATTCAGAAGGCACTTCAAAGTCTGACTGAATCCTCTGAGTATTTTGGGGTCAGTTTTATTGAAGTAAAATTTGCATTCATTAAAGTCACCATTTTTAGGCACACAGTTACATGAATTTTGACAAATATACACAATCATGTACCCATTATGACAATTGAGATATAAAAGTTTCAATCATACTAAAAATTATTTTCTCACTTTTTTGATGTAAGTCATCTCTTTCCACCAGCAGTCCCAGACAACCCTTGATCTGAGCTCTGTCCCTATAATTTGGCATGATTCAAAATGTTGTATAAATAAAATTATACAGCATATGGCCCCATGAGTCTGGCTTCTATGACTTGGCTGACTGTCTTTGAGATTTGTCCATGTTACTCCATGTCAATTGTTGGTTCTTTGTCATCCCTGAATTGCTGGATGTCCCACATATGTTTAACCTCTCACTGCATCATGGCCATTCGGTAGTATTCAGTTTTTGGCAATTTCAGTTACGGCTGCTATAAACACTCAATGCAGGTCCTTTTGTGAACACAATTATTCATTTTTCTGAGGTATATACCTAAGACTGTGATTGCTAAGTCGTGCAGCAGATGTATTTTTAACTTTGTACGAAACTACCGAATTATTTTTCAAAATGACTGTACCATTTTGCACTCCTCCCAACAAAGTATGAGAGGTCTTACTGTTCCACATCTTTCCAACACTCTGTTTTTGCATTTTAATTGGCGTGTAGTAGTAGATTATTTTGGTTTTAATTTGCATTTCCCTAATGATGTTGAGTACCTTTTCATGTACTTCCTCTTTCTCTTCCTTAATGAATATCTATGTAAATGTGTTTGCCTATTTTTAAGTAGGACGTTTTCTTATTGTTGAGTTGTGAAAGTGCTTTGTGCAGTTGTCATACAGATCTTTTATCAGCTATATGTTTTGCAAATACTTGCTCCAGTGTGTTGCTTATCTTCATTTTGTTAACAGTCTTTCAAAGAGTTAAAGGTTTAGTTTTGATAAAGTTAATTCCATCCTTTTTTCTTGTATTTTTCATGCACGTTATATCCTATCTGAAAGTTTGCCTAATCAGAAGTCACACAACCATTCTCTTATGATTTCTTCAAGTTTTATAGATTTGTATTGAGCTCCATGGTCTATTTCATGTTAGTTTGGTCATATGGTCTGAGCTTTGGGCTAAGGATTGTTCACAGATAGCTGTCCAATCCTTGCACTTGCATTTGTTTCAAAGACTTTGAATATTCTTTGAATATTCTTTGAATGTTCTTCTTTGAATATTTTGGCACCTGTATCAAAAATCATTTAACCATATATTTGTGGGTCAATCTCTGTTTGGATTCTGTTCTGTTCCATTAATTGATACAAATATTCTTTCTCCAATACCACACTATTTTGATTATTGTGATGTGGCAATGCTTGAAGTCGAATAGTGTATGTCCTCCAATTTTATTCTTTTCAAAATTGTCTTGGCTAAACTAGATCCTTATCTTTTCAGTATACATTTTAGAATTAACTTCCTAATGTCTACTAAGAATTTAGAGTAGTTTTTATCAAGAGTGCACTGAATATATAGATAAATCTGGGTAGAAGAGTTATCCTTACATAATTAAGTCTGCTGATTCCTAAATATGGTATATATGTCAATTTATTTAGATTTTTTATTTATCTCATTAAGTTTTCATAATTTTCAGCCTGAAAATCTTGCAAATATTTTATTATATTTATCCCTAAGTATTTCATATATTTGATGCACATGATGATGGTCCTTTGTCATTTAAATTTCATTTATAATTCAGTGTTAGTATGAAGAAATACAATGAATTATGTATATATTAACCTTGTATCCTGTGTTCTTACTGTGCTCACATATTAGTGATAGTTCTTTTTTTTTTTTTTTTTTTTACAGGCTTTTAAAAAAGTTTCTAGGCCAGGCACAGTAGCTCATGCCTGTAATCCCAGTACTTTGGGAGGCCCAGTGGGGCGGATCACTTGAGGTCAGGAGTTTGAGACCAGCCTGGGCAACATGCAGAAACCCCATCCCTACTAAAATACAAAAAATTAGACAGGAGTGGTGGCACACACCTGTAGTCCCAGCTACTCAGGAGGCTGAGGCAAAAATATTGCTTGAAGCAGAGGTTGCAGTGAGCTGACATCATGCCACTGCACTCCAGCCGAGGAGGCAGAGTGAGACTCTATCCCAAAAAAAAAAAAAAAAAAAAAAGTTTTTACACAAGCAATCATGTCAGCTGCAAATAAAAACAGGCTTATATAGGTATATATAGAAATATATATACCTATATAATCCTGTTTTACCATGTATATATATATCTTTCTTTCTAACCTTTACATCTTTCTCTATCTCATTTCATTGGTTAGGGCCATATCTTTTCCATCACCTTAGGACATAGGCATTCAGCTTTGTATATATATATATGCATATATATATACGTGTATGTATATATACGTGTATATACGTATATATATATACACGTATATACACATAGAGACAGCAAGATTATGTGTGTGTGTGTGTGTGTGTGTGTGTGTAATTATTTGATCATTTCTTTAGAGACCTTTTTAGAGTTCAGGAAGTTTTGAGTTTTATGAGAGTTTTTCATCAAGAACATGTGCTGCATTTGGTCTAAAGCTTTTTCTGAATCTATTCAGATGGTCATATGTGTTTTGTTCAGTGTGCTGATATGGTGAATTACACTGGCTGATGTTAACATTTTGAGCTACCCTGCTGCAACAGGACTTTTCTTCTTGTCTCTTCCCCAGAGTCTTAAATGTATTGTTCCTTAAATAGAAGGTCTGGGGACATGCACAGCCTTGCACTCCTGCTCCCTATCACAGCTGCTGTTACCAGGGAAGAGAGCCTGTGGGTGATGTAGTAGATTAATAGACTGAGGTATTTTCCTCTCAGTTAGGGTGGATGTCACATTCTTTGCAGCATTCATAAGGAAAAGAGACTTTATTTCTAAGCGTCTGAAGTGGTAAAAGTCAGAAATACCTTTTAATGGATTTTCTCTTTCGGAAAAGTGCTTTAAAACCTGCGGTGTTTTATCTGCAAATATTATCTTTGCTAAGGCTCTTGGCTAAACTAGGTCCTTATCTTTTCAATATACATTTTAGAATTAGCTTCCTAATGTCTACTAAGAATTTAGAGTACTTTTGATCAAGATTGCACTGAATATATAGATAAATCCAGGTAGAAAAGATAGTTTACTAATGACCTCTTATCATGACTGCTTTTCTGGCTTTAGTAAAGCTTTTTATTTAATTGCCTTGCCCACTGTCCAGACCTGTTTACTTTTTAAATGCTGATATGGCTTGGTTGTGCCCCCACCCACATCTCATCTTGAATTGTAATAATCCCCATGTGTCAAGGGCCAAGGCCGGGTGGAGATAATTGAATCATGGGGGGCAGTTTTCTCCATACTGTTCTCCAGGAGGTAAATGGGTCTCAAGAGATCTGATGGTTTTATAAATGGGAGTTGCCCTGCACAGACTCTCTTGCCTGCTGCCATGTAAAACATGACTTTGCTCCTCTTTTGTCTTCCACCATGTTTGTGGGGCCTCCCCAGCCATGTGGAACTGTGAGTCAATTAAACCTCTTTTCTTTATAGACTGCCCAGTCTCAGGTATGTCTTTATTAGCAGCCTGAGAACAGACTAATGGAAAAGCTCTCTTTATTAATATTATTAAATATTCCTGAAAGTCTTGTCTATACAGTCTGCGTTGACATAATTTGGACAGGGATGCTTCTCTGTAGACCTTGTGTGTGTTTAATATTCGTTTAATATTCTATTTCACACTGTAATGAACTTTCTGTTCCCTTGAGGAGTGCCTGTTTTGGCTAAGATTAGAATTGCATGCAGCTTATTGAAGTTTCTTTTTGCTTGTCTCTCTTAACAGCTTTATTGAGCTATGATTGACATATAAAATTATATATATTTATGGCATACAGCTGGATATTTTGATATATGTTTGTCAAAAGACAAAACTACAACAAATTTAGCTTAAAGACCTATAGGTTTTATTTGTAGGTCTAGATCACAAATAAATGAATATAGCATAAGGTGGGCAATACCTTAAACTGCAAAATACAGTTAGTATTTTGATGACTTAAGCAAAGAAACCTGGCTTTTTAGGCCGAAGGAAGCAGAAATAAGGGATAAAAAGATTAGTGGTTTCAAACTTATTTTGCTATGGGAATAAAACAGAACTTTCTTATGCAGGCACAGGTAAACGGGGGTCCCTCCTAAGTAGTTGCTATAAATCTCATTTGTTTGTTTGTTTGTTTGTTTGTTTGTTTTGAAAACTGGCCTGGTTCAAAGTTCAGACAAGTTTGCTTGTCTGATACCTAATGCAAGTGACTCTACTGTGCTCTGTCTGATCTGTTGGGTCCTCATGCAGGAGTTCAGTCCCAAATAATGGCCTTCCATAGTTTTTGTTTAACAGTGTATGCTGTGAAATCATCATCTCATTCCAGATAATTAAAACTACCTTTCAGCTTTAATTATCATTTGTATGTGTGCAGGCATGTGTGTGTATATGTGTAGTGAGAAGACTGAAGATTTTGCCCTGAGAAAATTGCAAGTGCATGATAGAGTAATGTTAACTGTTGTTCCCATGCTGTACATTAGATCTCTAAAACTTATTCTTCCTGCATAACTGAAACTGTATATTCTGATCAACCTCTCCCCCCAGGCTCTGGTTATTCCCACTCTACTCTCTACTCCCATGAGTTTGACTATTTTAGATTCCACATGTATGTGAGATCATACAGCATTTGTTTTTGTGTGTCTGGCTGGTTTCACTTAGTGTAATGTCTTTTAGATTTATTCATGTTGTCATAAATGAGAAAATATTCTCTCTTATATGATTGAATGATATTCCGCTGTGTCTATATACTGCATTTTATCCTTTCACCTGCTGAGGGGTTGTTTGCTGTGCAGAAACATGTTAGTTTGATGTAATCCCATGTATCTATTTTGTTTCCATGTCTTAGCTATTGTGAATTATGCTGGAACGAACATGGGAGCATGGATGTCTTTTTGACATGCTGACTTCATTTCCTTTGGATGTGTACCCAGAAGTGGGATTGTGGATCATATGGTAGTTCTATTTTTAGTTTTGGGAAGACCTTCCATACCCTTTTCTGCAGTTCCTGCACCAATGAACATCCCTACCAATATTTTACAAGGGTTCTCTTTTCTCCACATCCTCACCAACGCTTGCCATCTTCTGAATGTTTTACAAGTCCCTTTCTATCAGGTCTGAGTAGATATCTCAGTGTGGTTTTAATTTGTATTTTCCTGGTGGTTAGGGATGTTGAGTAACGTATGATATACCTGTTGGTTATTTGAATATCTTCTTTTATGAAGTTTCTATTTAGGCTTTTTGCCCATCTTTTAATCATATTTGTTTGTTTTCATATTGAGATGTATAAATTCCTTATGTATTGTGTATATTCTCTTATCAAGTACATGAAATATAAATATTTTCTCCCATTATATAGGATGTCTTTTCGATTGTTTCCTTTGCTACACAGAAGTATATCAGTTTGATGTAGTCCTAGTTGCCTATTTTTGCTTTTCTTTTTTCTGCTTTTGGTATCACATTCCCCCAAAAAAATACTGCCAAGATCAATGTCAAGAAGGTTTTTCCCTGTCTTCTTCTAGTAGTTTTAAGCACTATAGTATTACATTTAAATCTCTAGTTAATTTTGAGTTGATTTTTGTCTATGGTGTGAGATAAGGGTTTATTTCATTCTTCTGCATGTGGACGTCAAGTCATCTCTACACCATTATTCAAGGAGATGATCCTGCCCCCATTGTGTGTTCTTGGCAACTTCGTCAAAGATCAGTTGTCTGTTAATATGTGGTTTTATTTCTGGACTCTCTAATCTGTTCCAATGTTCCGTATGTCTGTTTTTGTGCCAGTACCATGCTGTTGGGATTACTACAGCTTTGCAATAATCTGAAGTCCAGCTGGGGAACTTGATACCTCTAGCTTTGTTGTTCTTGCTTAAGATTGCTTAGGCTCATTGCAGTCATTTGTGGTTCCATGTAAGTTTTAGGTTGCTAGGGTCCACCAGTTATGGTGTCCTCAGTGGCCATAAGGACAGTTGAGGTCCTTGCAGGTAAAAAAAAAAAAAACAAAAAAAAAACTGCCAGGGTTCTCTGAAGAGCAGGTCACTGGAGACCAGGGACGCTTCCTCCTGGTTAATCCTGGCGGTTTCACCCTTCTTTGTTCCTAGCAAGCTCCAGACATCTTGGCTGTGCCCATCTTGCACGCAGTCTCAACAGGAAGAAACTAAAGCAGGTCCTTCAGGGACAGCCCGACAGCCAGGGAAATGGTGGCCCCTCTGCTCTCCTGTGCCCCAGGAGGGGAGCTCGCAGGACCCGTGGAGTCCGTGGTACTGAGCTGGGTGGCGTGGAGCATGGGATGAAGCAAGCAACACGAAGCTGTCATTCCCAGCCTCTGTGTGTCATTCTTAGATAATTTTGCCCCAGTACACTGCTGCACCTTCTCAACTGGACTTCCGAGCTCCTGGCAGATCTGTTTTTCTTCGTGGATAGCTGTCTAACTATAATTTTTTTTATCTGGGAGGGAGGCTGGGATCTCCTGCTCCACCACCTTGTTGATATGTCTCTTGGCTTCTTAAACAACGTTTAATTCCTTTTTCCTCTTTTTGATGATCATTTTCTAAGTTAACATCTTTTCAGTTAAAAATTATCCTTTTTTTACTGAGTGAGAAAAAACTGATATTTAAGCCTGTTAACATTTGTCTTTACCCGATACCTGATGATATAATTGAGGACTTACTTTTAGAGACTATTTAAAAAATTTAAAATGTTGCTTCTTTGTGCTACACATTTTTTCATTACTAACTTTACTTTTAAATTGCTTCATTTAAGTTTTTCTCATAAGTTGCGTTTTTTATTGGTTGTTAGAAATGGGGGTTCTAGTCTTATTATCCTGTAGACATTGGTGCTGCTCTAATAGTTCTGTAATTTAATATGTCAACTTAAGATGGTTGTGGATCACATCTTCTTAAGTATAATCAATTAGTACCACTCCATTTCTATGTATCTAGGCAAAATATTTCTGAGGACAAAAACATTTTCCTAACTATATTCCTAAAATAAATTATATTTTTAATGCACATTGCTATGCAATGTACCTACCGTGACTGCTTTAGCAATACTAGATAAATTATCTATCTAAAGAACTTGAGTATTACTTTTATCTGAGATTTGTGTAGAAGAATGGCTGAAGAAGAAAATATAAGCATTCAAGAAAACAGGGTTTAAAACAGAAAATGTTTCAGAATTGTAAAATCTCTCTCTTTAAATCAAAACAATTTTTAACATAGATATTTCTTTTTCTCTTCTTTTGCGTGAGTTAAGTGCTAATAAGAGAATAACAATGAAGTAGGAGAGCTGATGACAGAGGCAGATATTTCAGCAGTACATGGAATCAGAAACTTTCCTTAATAAGGCAACCAAAAATCTATGTAATACAAAACTGCAGAAAGACCTTGAGACCACTCCTGTGGCACCACCCAAGATTGCTAAAAGTGTGTTCAGTTTTCCACATTTTGTCACCTAAATTTCTACCAAAGAATACTCTATATGTATGTACACACACACTCATGAGAGAGGCATTTTGTGCTAATATATGAAAATACACACACGCAGAGATACTTTGTGCTAATATATAGAAATACATACATAAATACACACCATAGATACTCTTTTTGTGCCTTTTTAATAAATTATTTATACCTTATTGAAAATAACCCTACCAGAAAGCAGTGAAGCAAGTCCTACAGGCAATGTGGTAACATGACATCCGAGGCATTTTCATTGAAAGGTGACAATGTCCCATGCTGCTTCAGTAAATACTGCTGCCCTAAAGGATCTGAACTGTGAGATGCTATATAGACTCAACACTGAATCTAAATCCATAACACATTTCCACAGGTTAGTGGACACATTCCACTTGCGTAGATCCATTGTACATAGGAGAAATGCCATTTCTAGCTATAGATTTAGTTATATCAATGCAGATCATTAATATATTTTAATTATGCTATTTTTAAATTAAAAGCATATTTTGTAATTTTACAAATGCTCCCACCTATAAAATAAGCTGACATTAACTTAACCATTTTTGTTAATTTGGAGTAATTTAAGGAATAATTTCTAGAGGAAAAGTATTTCTAAACCACTTATTTTATTATCACAACAATTTCCTTTTTTCCCCATTCAACCTGTCTACATACAAACACATAAATATTCACTCATGGGTATCAGAAGGCTTATACACCTCCTTCCCTGACTCAGCAGTTCTTTGCAGGGTCGGTGTTCAGCGCCCTGGAGGTGGAACTGGAGTGGGCTGACGTGGTATCACTAGTTTGAAGGCAGGGGCGCTCCAAGGAGCGTGGACGGAGTAGAGCAGGGAGCTGAACTTTACGCTGGTGCAAGAGCATCCTGATATCATTAGGCTCAGGGATTTAGTCTATCACTGGAGCAGTTAAGAAACCAAAGAAATCATATGAAGCCATGAGAACACACTCGGTACATGGGCTACAAAGGATGTTAAGATTCGGTGGCTCACCATTACTAGGTGCTGTCTCCACACGGAAGTGGGGAGGACTGGATAAAAAGTATAAAGCGGCAAGATAGCTATCTCTTTGAATGTGAAAATAAATAAGAAAATAGATACAAATTCTAATTTCTAATACATAGAGTTAATATTTATGTATGTGTGTTTTTTTTTTTTTTTTTTGGTCAGTATTCCCATGGAGTTCTCCTGACAATTGATAATACTATGTATCACCTTAAAGAGTTGACTGCTTGGCTGAGCCTAGTGGCTTATGCCTGGAATCCCAGCGCTTTGGGAGGCTGAGGTGGGAGAATCACTTGAACCCAGTAGTTTGAGACCACCCTGGGCAATATGGCCAGACCATATATCTGTCCTTGCTTAATTCCTTCGTGTCCTTACTTCCTTGTATTTATGCTGCTGTATAATCCCCTCTCCTAGATGGTGGGTTAGAGCTGTGCTTCTTTAGAACAAATAAAATATATCAAAGGTGATGGGTTGTTACTTCCATATTTGCTTTGCATAAGACTTTAAGTTCCATCTTGCTAGAGAACTATTCCTTGATGGCTTTGATATGTACACACACACACATATATACATAATATATGTAATATAATATATATATATTTGCAGTATATATTATATAAAATAATTTGTAATTATAATTGCATATATATTTATAATTATAAATAATATATAATTTCTTATAAAAATACACATAATTTTGCAAGAAAAAAGTTTGATTCCATGACAGACAGGTACACACAGACATAATGCATACATATATATGATCTTTTTCTTTACCATGTGACTTTTATTATCTTATTTTTAGCTATACCAAGAAGATGCTAGAAAAGTAGATGTAAAATATGTATAAGCCACTAACAAAAGAGACTTTGAATACATTTTGTTTTTATAGGTCATAATAGAGATCAGTATGGATGTGAGAGTGTGCTGAGGAGTAGTACAGGCTTATATTTCTTTAGAAAGAGATACATGAGAATTGCCAAAATACATGTAAAACACATGAAAGAAAAAATGATTACTAAAGTAAATGATTTAAGAACATGGAAAGAAATACTTGAAAAAGAAAACAATTGCATAAATACTGAGAATACAAAGATTATTCAGGTGAGCAAAGTGAAAAGGTAATGAAAAAGAGTTTACAAAATGCTCTCAGATGATACGTCTATATAAATGATATATGTATATGTGAGAAAAACAGCACCACTCTCTCCCCTTTTTCTCAGTGTATTTCTGTGACATTTTTCCTTCTTCTGCTTTAAATTGCTAGACTTGCACTGAAAAAGCCCATTGTGCGTTTAACCATTTAGCTCTTTCTTGCATGGTGGAGTTTGTATATGTGTGATGAGTATTGTGTATATATGGTTGCGTATTATATACGCATAGATGAACAACTCTCAGATAATTGTTTGATAATAAAAAGTCAAAGCTAAAACTATTAGTAGCTATTGTTTCCTTAATTATTCAATAAGCACTTTGGAATTGAAGGCATAAAATATAATCTTTTTTTATTATTATAAGTTTTAGGGTACACGTGCCCAATGTGCAGGTTTGTTACATATGTATACATGTTGTGGGGTGGGGGGAGGGGGAAGGGATAGCACTGGGAGATATACCTAATACTAAATGAAAAATATAATCATTTCTTATCTTTATAATACATACCTGTTACAGTTTTAAGTGAATACCATTGATAGAAATGTAAAACTATACGATTATTCAGTGTACAACTTAAATGTATATTTTACAATGATTTTTTTAACGTGGAATTGTTTTTATTACCACTCTTTTATTAGCTAAACTTTATATTTAATCTGAAACACACTGTATCCTAGTATATCATCTTGATTCTTGGTTCTTGGAGGTCATTTTTACATTACTCAGCTTTTCTTTTTGTGGAAAACAGGCTGCACAATGATCCCCACTGTCCTTACTTGTATTTATGCTCCTGATAATCCCCTCTCATAGATAATGGGTTAGAGCTGTGCTTCATTAGAACAAAGAGAATACGTCAAAGGTGATGGGTTGTTACTTCCATAATTGCGTTGCTTGAGACTTTAAGTTCCATCTTGCTAGAGGACTATCCCTTGATGGCTTTGATAAGGCACGTTGCTAGGCGGAGAAAGCCCATCTGATAGGGAATTCAGGGTACCCTCCAGCCAACAGCCAGCTAGAAAATGAAGCCCTTGATCCAACACTGCAAGAGGAAATGACGTCCTCTAACAACCACTAAGGGAACCTAGAAGCAGGGACTTCCTCAAATCAACCCACAGATAAAAGACCCCAGCACTGACTGACACCGTAGTTGCAATTTCATGAGATCCTGGAGTGTGTGTGTATGTCTTACCTGCATTGTGTGTTGCAGGTATTTTATGTATAAGTGAATTTTGCTATTGCTGGCAGATACTCTCAATAATTAGCAAAATGTGAAGTTTCCCTGGAAACTGATAAGAAATGAAAATAGTTAAAGCTAAATTTATAAGCATAACAATCGGAGATGAGGCTGCCAGATTAAGAGAAATTATAAAGGTTATTTTTTAAGACAAAAAAGAAATAACTTCTGACTTTATCATTCTGAGAGTAAATTGAGAATGAATAATATTGTATGACATTCTTATAGCTCAGAGCAGCAAGAATCAAGTCTGATCTTATATCTTCATGAACACAGCCAAACCAAAACATCATTTCTTTCAATGTTTTTATGCTTATTTAAAAAATAGGTTTGTGTAAAAACATGTTACTTCTATATCTCTTGGAAAAGCGTAATCAAATGACTCTAATTGCTAGTTATTATGAAATAGCCAGATGGCAGGAAAAACATTTATCTCAGTCAGAGCCTACATACTAGGATCAACCACGCAACTCAATACCGAGAATTGAACCAAGGTCAGTCGAACAATTGAATCAGGGAAATGACAAGTTGAAACTTGTTGCTTAAGAGAATAGAGTTTTGTACTTTCCACTGGTGTCTCACCTCTTTCTTCACACCTAACATGCTTGCAATCTGCAATGATATTTCTTCGTATTGCCTAATACGAAGATAGATGTTAGAGCAGAGAGCTGAGAACAGAAAGCTCAGTTGTCGATTAACAGCTCTTAGGCTCTCACTTATTGATTTTGTGCATTCACTTAAACCGTTTTGTGAAGATTCCCATTCCTAGTTTACCACATTGAGAATTCAGTAAATTAATTAACCCAGCTTTCAAAAGTGATAGCAGGAAAGTGTGTTCTTGTTACAGGAACATGGCCAGGTGAGCACACAGAGTGGATCGCTATAGAGAGACATTCAGAAGTCTTTAGGTGGAGAAACTGGCATTGGTAACTGTCTGTGGTTCCATAGAAATTAATAAACTCCATCATCATTCATCTTCATTAAGAATGTCTTAAGAATGTGTCTGAGATTCAGATCAGATATCTGCTTGACCCTCATAATCTTTCTAACAACTGTTCCAAGAACTCGGAGGTAAATAATTTTTTTTTTCAGATCAGTTCTCTGTAATAGTCTAGCTTTTACTGGCAGATTATTTAAAAATTTGTTTATTTTTTCTAAAACTGTATTCTCAGTGATGTGTTTATTTTCTCACTGTAAGTATCAGAGGTGTGTGAACCAGAGCAACTCCGTCTTAATTAGGAGCAGGGTAAAATGAGGCTGAAACCTACTGGGCTGCATTCCCAGACGGTTAAGGCATTCTAAGTCACAGGATGAGATAGGAGGTCAGCAGAAAAATACAGGTCACAAAGACCTTGCTGATAAAACAGGTTGCAGTAAAGGAGTTGGCCAAAACCCACCAAAACCAAAATGGCCACAAGAGTGACCGCTGTTCGTCCTCACTGCTACACTCCCAGCAGTGCCGTGACAGTTTCCAAATGCCAGGGCAATGTCAGGAAGTTACTCTATATGCTCTAAAAAGGGGATGCATGAATAATCCACCCCTTGTTTAGCATATCATCAAGAAATAACCGTGAAAATGGGCAACCAGCAGCCCATTGGGGCTCTTCTGTCTATGGAGTAGTCATTCTTTTATTCCTTTACTTTCTCAATAAACTTGCTTTTACTTTGCACTGTGAACTTGCCCTGAATTATTTCTTGCATGAGATCCAAGAGCCCTCTCTTGGGACCTGGATCAGAACCACTGTCCTATAACATAAGCATAAAACTAAAACTACAAGTGAAGTAACTTTGAATGAAGAGGAAAAAGACAGTCATTTTAAATGGTTGAACGAACAACACTGGCCAATATAAAGAATCTGACTATATTCTATTGTATTTTGAAGACTTATACTTCTTGCAAAGTGGAGAAGAAATTAATTTCATACTTGGAATCAAAACAGCTGGTAGAATTCCATTCTTTCTTGCTTGTGTGTGTGTATGTGTGTCTGAGTAGATTTGAGTAAATGTCCACCAAAGGTTAGAGCAGTAAGTAAGGCTTTTGAGAAGAGAAAAATGGAGCAGTCAGACAGGGTCATAAGTGGTGTCCCATCAGGAATAGGAGGTTCCTCTGCTGGAAAGACAAGCTGCTGACAAAGCTACCAGAAGCACATGACGCCCTTGCAACATAACAACAAGCAGACTTGGCAACAAATAAGGAATCTCAAATAGGAAGAGGAGCAGACCTTCAATAATCACACAAGATGTGCAGAAATCCAAGACAATGAAGATAGGTTAAGATTAACAAATAGTAGACAAGATACATGTGTTTTTTGTGCATTTCAAAACAGTGTTCTGAGAAGGAATTTGTAGGTTTCAACACACAGGGAGGGTCTGTGGCCTAAAGAACACAAAATAGACTGGGTGTGGTGGCTCACGCCTGTAATCCCAGCACTTTGGGAGGCCAAGGTGGGTGGATCACTAGGTCAGGAGTTCAAGACCAGCCTGGCCAAGATGGTAAAACCCCATTCCTACTAAAAATACAAAAATTAGCCAGGTGCGGTGGCAGGTGCCTGTAATCCCAGCTACTCGGGAGGCTGAGGCAGAGAATTGCTTGAACCCGGGAGGTGGGTTCAAGGATACAAAATAAGTTTGATAAATAGATTTACAAAAATAGGCAGTTAACCCAAAAAGTGGACTGTGAATGAAGAGGAAATATCACACAAATAAAGATTATTTGATAAATGTAACGTTTAAATTCTACAAATGGGACATTTGTAACAGTGACTATAAATGAATTAAATTTGCCTAATAACAAATTTACAGTTTAAATTTAAAATCTCACTATATACTATTTAGAAATGGCACAACTGTTTATAATGACATAGATTGGAAAGAAAATTCTATACAGGGAAATGCAAATTAAAGCAAATATTAGTATCAACCAAAGGGGAATTTAAAGTGAAAACCATTTATATAGATTAAGAAGAATATTGCTGAGTACTAATAGAACAATACATCAAGATCATGGGATGATTGGAAACAATATGCCACACATATTTTAGAGGACAATCTGGCCTAATTTGGTCAAATTAAGTATGTACACATTCTATGACACAGCAACTAATCCTAACTCACTCTTGACTGCAGAGCTCAGAAGATCATTTCAAATCGGTTCAGATGTCAAGGTTTAAAGGGATGTTTATCCACATGTCATTCGTGCTAATGGACAGTTAATTACTTTGTCTATCAGTGGGCGACTAGAAATTGAAAGTGAGAGATGAAAAGTATGAACGTCTAGGCAATAGTTACAATAAACATTTTATGTGTACATAGTGAAATATAACTAGATGCTAAAACCATGAAGCATCACGGAAGAAAAGGGACTAGCCTGACAACTATATTATCATGCCATTTACAGGAATTGAAAATGGGTGAACACCACACAATGCATGTTTTACAAGATCATATGTTTTTAATTTGCATCACATACATATGCAACACTTTAGAGTTTTGCTTGACAGGACTGAGAAATGAGAGGAGGGAGTGGGCATTAATTAACTCATTCATTCGTCTATAGAGGAAGCTTCCACAGCTCCATTATAATAGCATTCAAAATTTTAAAATGTATGATAGGCTCAGCATCCTGCACAAAAAGACAAAAAGAAAGTAGAATGAAGGGGTAGCCTGAGTTCCACTTGTCCTATGGAAGAGTAAGTTACAGTAAACCATTTTAAAATCTATAAACAATCACAAAACAAAAATTTCTGAAAGGCACTAGAGAGTGAATAGAAGCAGGTAAATTTTACTCATTGATTTAGTTATTGGAAAATGGTGGACAATAGTACAGACTTGGAGGAATTGACCTACATGAAATGGATTTTCTGTTTTTTTCCTCTTTCTTTGAGAGTATCCATAGTGACAGCATGGCCAGGAAACTGAAAATGCCAACTAGAGGAACTGGGAGAAGACCCAGAACAAATTTGTGATATAATAAATAGCTCACAAAGGTCATATAAAAATAATTGTTACATCAAAAATGATCATTATGATAATTCTATCAGAGTCATGAAAACAATAAAATACAAATGCACACCTAATGGGACAAGTAAAGTGTGAAAGTCTGACTATGTGTTTAGAAAGATGGAATAAAACCATATGTTGTCATAAAAATATGTATACTTAAGTATTTGTAATGACATGGGAGAGAGGCATGGAAGTACTGGGTAGAGAAGGGCGAGGTCCATGGCAGGGGCTCCACCCTCGGGCCTGTGCCCATTGACCTAAATGAGGACAGGCATTTCTGTTTTCATGCCCAAAATTTGCCTTTTGGCCTGCCATGCTCCCCATCCTGTGCCCATAAAAATCCAAGACCCTAGAGGGAACAGACTCAAATGGCTGGACATCGAGAGGAGCAGAACACACTGGCAGACACCAGCAGGCCATCGACAGCAGAATGACACAGATGCCAAGGGGAAATTGGCCAGGGGCGGTCAGAGGACAGTCCAGCCACTGGATGGCCTGACTCCAGGGGAAGACCACCTTCCCACTCCATCCCCTTCTCTCTCCCCATCCATCTTGCCTGGAGCCATCTCCAACACACAATAAAACCTTGCACTCAGCAGGCCATGGTAGTTCACACCTGTAATCCCAGCACTTTGGGAGGCTGAGGCGGGAGGATCATGAGGTCAGGAGATAGAGACCATCCTGGCTAACATGACGAAACCCCATCTCTACTAACATGCAAAAAATTAGCCTGGCATGGTGGTGCATTCCTGTAATCCCAGCTACTTGGGAGGCTGAGGGAGAATTGCTTGAACCTGGGAGAAAGAGGTTGCAGTAAGCTGAGATCGTGCCACTGCATTCCAACCTGGTGACAGAGCAAGACTCCATCTCCAAAAAAAAAAAACAAACAAACAAACAAAAAACATGAGAAAAAAACCTTGTACTTATTCTCAAGCCCACATTTGATCCAATTATGTTTGTGGTACACAAGGGCCAGAACCCAGGATACAGAAAGCCCTCTGTCCTTGTGATAAGGCGGAGGGTCTAATTGAGCCACCTGCAGGTGGTGAAACTGAAAGAACACACTGTAACACACACTGACTAGGGCTTCGGGAGCTGTAAACACCGAACCCTAGACACTGCCGTGGGGATGGAGCCCCCAAAACGCTCCCATGTCCTGCCCATCTGCATGCTCCCCATAGTGGTTTGAGCAGCAGGGCACTGAAGAAGTGAACCACATCCCTGTCACACACCCTGTGAGGGGAATAAGGGAAATTATCCTGTTTCAGCAATACTTTATTTACAATAGCCTCAACTTGGTAACTGCCTAAACATCCAGCAGCAGGTGAATTCATTAGCAAAATAGAGTACCACCACAAAATACAAAGAAACTATGGATACATGCAAAAACATGAGTGAATGTCAGAATCATTATGAAGAATAAGTAAAAAAGAGTACACAGTATGTGGTTCCATTAATATGAAACCCTAGAAAACGAGATCTCATCTATGGTGACAAGTAAATCATTTGTCAAGGATTCAGAGGATAGGATCAATTTCTACATGGAAGGAACAATCTTTCGGTGATTTAGAAAGGTTCTGATTTTTCATTGTTGTGGTTTCATGGATATCTACATTTGTCAAAACTCATTGCCTTGTGTACTCTAACTAGATTCAGTTCATTGTACATAAAGATGACTTTAAAACGTCATCTGAATAGATTTAAGACAGACTTGAAAGACACACAAGATTATGGAGAACTTCATGGTGAAAGATCTCAGCAAACTTCCTTCAGAAATGAATGATGCATATCAAAAATAAGACGTGTAGAACAGGAATTATACATTTACCAAGATATAATCACTTTTATGTATGCTTAAAATATACTAGGTCACAAGACTGCTGTCATTAAATTAGAATAAATCGATGAAACATAAACATGTTTTCTAACACAAAGTCACACAATTAGAAATGATTTAAATAGCACAAATCACAAGTCTTGAAACTTAAATGAAGTGACTTCTAATTAAATTAAATATTAAAAATGTTAATGAAAATAGTGTATGTGTTGGCATTGAATGATAATGAAAAGTGTAAGTATAAAAGTATGGGATGCAGTTAAAATATGTCCCAGGAAATTAACAGATTAAAAAGCAGGAAAGGAGGAGTGAACATTAATGACAAAAGTGTTAGGGAATTTAAAAATAACACCTGTTTCAAAACAGATTGAGGGAAAGTAAAAATAAGAGAAATTGATCAAATAGAAAACAAGGAAATAATAGCAAAGACCAGTAATTGTAAAAGTCCCATAGTTCAAAAACTAAGAAGATACAAACAAATAACTACTAAAACTTGAAAAAGTAGAGGAAAAACATAAAGAAAAGGGGACATAAATTCAAAGAAAGTGGAGATGTAAAAAAATTTTTTCAAAAATGTTGTATAATTTTTAAATAAAAAATGGAGAATTTTGTATAAAATTACCATAATTGACTGAAATGGAATTGGGTTATATTAACATAAAGATTTGAAATGGTAATTACATTAACCTTCTTTACTCCTCTACTCTCAGCTATAAAAAATATCAGGTACAGAGGGTTTTATATAAACATTTTACTAAAACTTCAATGAAAACCCAATCTTAATTTTTTCAAATTGTTAATGGATCCCAAAATAATATGCTTTAATATAACAGGTATATATAAAATGCATTATGAAAAGTAAATTTTCCTCTAAGTAATTTAACACATAAGATGTAATTCAAAAGGTAACATTTTCAAGGTGAAAATCATATTTTTCCACATAGATACGGTAAATGTCTTTGGTAATATTAATCAGGAATTTATGAATATATACACATATATGCTTATATATGTACCATATACACATATCTCCATATATATGTCTCCATATATGTGTATATATACATAATATATATATATATATGTTCATTATACTTAAGTAGTTGCTTTTCTAATTTGCTTACTAAAAACCACAGGGAGCATAATATTTAATAGTGGATTTTTTTAGGTATTTTTATTAAAAACAAAAATAATGCAGGGCACATGATGTCACTATCCCTCATCAACACTGTATGAGAGAACTTAGCCAAAAGAATAATACACACATCCATTCTCTCTCTCTCTCTCTCTCTCTCTCTCTCTGTCTCTCACCTGTATGTTTGGAATGACAGATTTGAAAACCTATTTGTTCTCAGTTTGATTCTCTACGTATTAAATTGAAAATAAATCTTTATAACTTTATAAAGCTTTATAAAAGCTTTTGGTATGATGTTTAGATAAAAATCAAGATTAAGAAATTTGGTAACTTTTTATATATCATATATGACCAAATAAGTAAAATAGATGGAACTAAACACTTTTATTTACACTTGTCGGGTCCATTCCACAGACCCTGGCCAAGTGATGGATGAAAGGAGTACTCAGACACAGGTATGCAGTGTTAGAGCAGCTGGGGGACTGCCTGTCACTAGTGGCCAAAGGGTGAACAGTCTTGAACAGCTGGAGCTGCTTGCTTTTATTCAGTACAGACATAATGCCAAAAGCCTGGAGCAAACACAATCTGTACGTAATTAACATTATTGTCTCCCCTTTTCAAGGAGCAGTCTCATGCTTGGATGATCAAAGGTTGGGTTTTGGACAGTATAAGTAAACAAGCCTATTTAAGATAAATTCCGCTACACTTCTTTATACCTACTCCTTGCCCTCTGCCTCACGGTCAGAGAACAGCTGCCTTCAGGTTATTCTCCCCCAAAGCTATGCAGAGCCTTCTGACCTTTCAGAAGGCCTGCTCCATTCCCTGTAGTTTCTCCCACCACTCTGACCAATCTTCTACAGCTCCCTCTTTTCCATTTTTTTGCATCAGGTTTTGTTGATTGAAGAGTACAGACGTGTGCAGTGACAGGCTTGACAGGTGCAGTGGTTACAGCTCATGTTCTGACTTTGCATCCTAGAATTAGTAAATAACAGACAAACATGAGTATAAATCAGTATTATTCTTTTCCAATCAAGGCGTGATATGTAGTGTTACTTGGCGCCTCAGTCCAATGTCTGCTATTACCGAAGGGCCCAACTGAGAGTATGTCAAACCCTCCTAGCCAAGCAGTCACATTGTTACAAGCTAGGAAGTGGGTGTCTGCCCAAGTAATAAGGCAGAAGTAATATAGATCTAGAAGATGGGCGCTATAGCAGGTACAGGTAGCAGGCAAAGTGACAGAATAAAAAAGGTTAATACCCTATGAGAATTGTGATGTACAACAGAAAGCATAGCAAGGAACAAATTTTCTGGAGTGAATGGTATCTGTGTCTGGAGTAGGATTTGCTCAGCCTCTTGAGTTGTCTTCTTCAGCATCTCCCAAGTAATGTCTGGAGCCTGTGTCATCTCAGGAAGCCACATTGTCCAGGGTTGCAGGACCTACAGGGTCATTTTCTCCATTCCTGGTACTGAGTTGGGTCCTAGCTACACCATGGTAAGGTTTGTTGCCTCCTGCTGGAATCCAAAGAGGACCTGAGGGGATGTGAAAACAAGCATAATGTCTTCCCCATGTTAGCAAATCATTTGGACTACACAATATATTACTATTTACATCTTTCCATAAAACCGAAGGTTTTATATCTTGAGCAATATTTGCAAAGTGCTTTTCTTTATCTGATTGAAATTTACCATCTAAATTTATAAATTAAGGGTAAATAAGGCTTGTGCCAGTAGTGTTGCAGAGTCCTTACACATATTCCCCCTTTTTTGTTTTCTGAGCATATTTTTAAGGGTGGAGTGGTCATGTTCTACTATGGCCTGTCCCTGGGGGTTGTATGGGATACTCTTGGAATGCTGGACATTCCATGTGTGACAAAATTGTTGAAATTGTGAGCCGGCATAAGCCAGAACATTATCACTTTTAATTTTTGTGGGCCACCCCATAAACACAAAAGTTTAGATGTTTGATGACATATCGAGCAGACTCTGCAGGAAAAGGTTGAGTGCTAATTAAGTAGGAATTTGTTTCAACGGATACATGTAAATATCTTAGTTTTCCAAAATCAGGGACATGTGTAACATTTGTTTGCCATAACTGATTAGGATCTAGTCCTCTAGGGTTAACACCTGTTGAAGGAGGGGATGTGCCTGTGAGCTGGCAATCTGAGCATTGCAGGATAATTTGTTTAGCCTTTTGGTTAACTGAAATTGTTTAGATAAGTTTCTCCAATTTTGGTGGATCGAGGTGATTGTGTGACTTGGTCAAGCAGTGATGTCATAACCTGCAAGTTTGCGTGACCATTGCCATAAGCCAGTGGGCCAGGCAGTGAGCTGTGGGCTCGAATGTGTGTGATTAAAAACAAGATGTGTTCATAGATGCAGCAACTGCTGAAGTCAAAGAAAAAGTGCATGTAGAGTGGGCACAAGAATGGTCTTAATGAGGGCTGTCACAAGGTTCTGCAATAAATAAACAGCATAAGCAGGGTCACTAACAATATGAATGGGCTGAGTGGAAAAGGTTTCCAGGGCCAATATTAGGGCTGCAACCTCAGCTCTCTGAGTGCTAGTGAATCCAGATCAAGTGGGGGAGTTATGCGGTTCCCACCAGCTAGCTGCTTTTGCATTTTTACAGAGCCATCAGTGAAAAGCATTAAAGCATTAGGTATGGGGGAGTGAACTACTTTTGTAGGCCTAACTACAGGAGTATGAGATAAGAACTGAAGTAGTTTGTCAGCAGGAAGGGCATATTCTATATGGGCTACATAATCAGTGCTATCTGAAGATCCAGAGATAGGGGCAATCTGCTTCTAATTGCTTTTTACTCAACGGTATTCTTATGACATCAGGGTATTAACCTAGCAACTGATTGCATTGTCTGCGGCCTGTATAGATAACTTGACTTAAACTAGCAGGACATAGGGAGATAGTGTTTTAATCCCAATATGTGAGTAAAAAACCCATTTTAGAAAGCTCAGCCCTGAGGCTTTCTGTCCTATTAATCCTGTTAGGGAATGTTTAGTAGGAAATACAGATAACTGGACTGAATATCATGGGTCTATGTGATCTAGTGGCCTCTGAGAAATAGCTTGCTCTATTTCTTCAATTTCCCTTTTTGCAGTGGGGGTTAAATACCTGGGGAGTCCAGGGCTGCATTGCCCTTTAGGATAGAAAACAGGTTGTGTAATTTATCAGTAGTTATGCCCACGGTGGGATGAAGCCAGTTAATATCAACCTGTAATTTTTGATAATTTAAGGTGTGAAAGTTGTCAGTGTTTAACCTTTTGAGGTCTTACTGATTGGGAAGTTAGTATGTATCCAAGATATTTCCAAGGAGAGGACAGCTGTACTTTTTCAGGTGCTATGATTAAACTTCTTAACTGTGTATTCCTTTTGATAGAGGCATATAAATTCAAAAGTATCAGCTCCAGTGGGGCTGCAAGTAAGATGTCATCCATTTAATGGATCATCTTTCAATTACGAAATTTTCTACTGGGGATCGAAGCTGATTTACATGATACTGACACATGGTAGGACTGTTCAGCATTCCTTGAGGAAGTACTTTCCAATGAAATTGGCAAGGTGGCCTTTCATTATTAATAGCTGGTATTATAAATGCCAATATTTCTCTGTCCTGTTTTGCAAGGGGAATAATATAAAAGCACTCTTTCCAGTCAATAATGACTATTGGCCAATCTCGAGGAATTGCTGCAGAGGAAGGGAGTCCCCGTTGAAGGGGCCCCATAGGTTGCAAATTAGCATTGATAGCATGTAAGCCATGCAAATTCTCCATTTACCAGACTTTTTGGGAATGATGAAAATGGGCGAATTCCAAGGGCTATTTGATGGTTCTATATGGCCGCCTTTTCATTGCTCCTCAACTAATTCATGGGCTCATTGTAATGTCTCTCCCTTTATAGGCCACTGTTCTACCCAAATTGGATCTTGAGAGAGCCATGTCAGGGGTAGGGGAAGAATCACAACAGTGGTCATTAATAGGAAGGGGTCTGCAGGGTGACCCCACATTGGGCTAATAGGTCCCATCCCCGAAGATTAACAGGGATGGGCATGATTACAGATTGTGTATTAACATATGGACCCCTCCCCTGGAGCATCACAGCTGTTATGTTTTGCCTGGCCAATTGATTCTGGTTGGCCTATTGTTCACATGATTCATCAAATTCTGCCCTCCAGAGGAGTTTTTGACTGCCCTCTAAAGTTGTTTCAGCTAATACTGACCAGTCGCACAGGGTCATATGGAAGTTGTCTGCTATGGCCTCAATTAATAATTTCATAAATGGGCTAGCAGCTCCATTTCCTCTAATGCTTTTTCTTATTTCTGTATAAGTGTTGAAAGTAATGGGTTCATGTACCGGATTGCCTTGTTGATCTTACATCACAGGGCAGGCCAAGAGCTCTTCTTCTAATGCTGCTTGCCCATGACAGGGTCCTGTAACTGTATTGTATCCCTTGTCTTTTTTCCAATTTATTGGGGGAAGGGACTCAGGAAAAACCTCCATCTCCTCTTTGGTATCTTTACTCGGTAATGGTGGGGCTGAGAGAGGAGGAGGAGGTGGTGGTAAGATAGGTGATGGTTCTTCCTCCTCTCCTTTTCTAGGCTCTTCTGTGTAGAGTGGGGTCAAAGCAGCCATAGCTAAGGCCCACAATATTAAGGATGTTACTAGGACCCATTGCCTTTGTGCATGATGTCATTTAAGATTTCTCCCCACTTGTTCCCAGAGCTCTAGGTCTAGCGTGCCTTCTTCTGGAAACTTTGGGTTATGAAAAACAAGTTTGCATTAGGTCCCTTAATTGGGCCTCGGAAACGAAGGTGCTGCTAGCTTTAAGCAACTGTTTCAATACTTTTGTACACTGTTGCTGTTGAGCTGATAACTGTTCTCCCATGATGAAACCCTAGCTTGAAAATTCCCTTGAACTTGGAAATCCTGAGCAGGCACCAATTACTTACTGTGCAGTCACTTCACCTTCATTTTCAAGGGCTCCATCACAGTCTGTTGTAGCATTCCTTAAATGCAGCACCAGCTGCCGGGTCCATCCCCCAGACCCTGGCAGAGCAATGGATGAAAGGAGTACTCAGACACAGGTATGTGGCATGAGAGCAGCTAGGGGCCTGCCTGGCACTAGTGGGCAAAGAATGAACAGTCTCAAACACCTGGAACTGCTAGCTTTCATTCAGTACAAACATAATGCCAAAAGCTTGGAGCAAACACAATCTGCAGGTAATTAACATTGTTCCCCCTTTCAGGGAGCAGTCGTGCACGTGGATGATGAAAGGTCGGTTTTTGGACAACATAAGTAGACAAGCCAATTTAAGATAAATTCCTCTACACTTCCTTGTACCTACTCCTTGTCCTCTGCTTCACGATCAGAGCACAGCTGCCTTCAGCTTATTCTTCCACGAAGCTTTGCAGAGCCTTCAGACCTTTGAGAAGGCCTGCTCCTTTGCCTATAGTTTCTCCCACCACTCTGACTGATCTCCTACAACAGTACTGGTAAAAACAGGGTAACAGTAATAGTACTTATTCTAAGGCAATTGTATTAGTCTGTATGAATAAAAGTGATAGAAGATTATAAAGAGCACAGTCTAATACTTGCATGATACACCAAAGATTTTATCATAAAGAAACCTATCCCCCAAATAATCTTTAACTTCAATACAGTTCCAAGATAAATTATGACAAGATTTTTTAGAATTTGTAAAAACTCATTTCAAAATTTATACAAAACAGTAACGGTCAACAAACAAAAGTCAAAGAAGTCAAGAGGAGAATTTACCTAAAACATCTACTGAAATTAAACAGTGTGCAACAATGAGGTGAATAATTCAATGAAGGATATATATAAATCCAGAATATATAGAGATTCTGTTTTACTAATGTGAATATGAACAAGGATGTGTAGAAACAGGAATGCATGTATAAAGCTGATAGGTTAAAACTCTCCTAAAAAGATACGGAAATACCTATTTTAAAAAGATGTTTCTATTTTGTCACGTTACAATGCTTCATAATATATCCACATGTGAATAGAAATCATGTATAAGGACCTAATTTTAGCTTTGCTTGTAAATGAAATTGTTGATATAATCTAAAACTCCATCAAGGAAACAAATATACAAATTATGAAATAGTCTCATGGCAAAATATTATGCAACAGGTAAAATCAGTACTGTCTACCTGCATCAATACAGATAGGTATCTAAAATATAAAATTATGTCCAAAACAAACTAATGTAAAGGCTCTTGCATAATTATACATTTATGAAATATGTGTATTTTATATAATGCCACTTTTATATAACTTAACAAACATATACAAAAATTAATATATAACCACACAAGAATAATATTAAAATACGGAAGAAAATATTACTCATGAAATACTTGATAATACATGATAATGAAAGATAATATCAAAGAGGATTAGCAAAATATTCCTCTGTATTGTTATTCAATATGTGTTCCAAATAATAAATATTAATACTGAAATTTGTTAACTACTTAATACTGCCACCCTCTCTTTTAAATGATTTACATGTATCATTTCACTTAATTTTCCTAATTACCACATGTGTATTACTTTCCTTATGACCATTTCACAAATGAAAAAACCCAATGAGTAGAGTGAAATAAGTTGCCCAAAATCATATAACAAGAAAGTAACAGAAGTGAAATATGAATCAGGACACTCTGGTTCCATAGATCATGTTCTAAGTTGTACATAAATCTGAAAATTATAAAAAGTATTTGAATTGAAACACTAACAAAAATGCTACAAAGAAAAACTTACAGATTTAAGCTAAACAGTATTTATCAGGTTTTACATCACTTTTTAAGTACTTTAGGAAAATTAAAAGGAAAATTAAAAATTAATGAAGATTTCTAGCTTCAACTTGGAAATAGAGAAGGAGAGTCATTTTTGTGATTATAATAAGAAAAATCTAGACAATCCCAAATTATTGTCCTGAACCCATGAATGTATTAAGGTCACATGGCAAACTATTAATTCAAAACCTGGAGAGAGACAGGTGCCTACAGGGATAAACAGGGCTTCAGCAGGTACTTACTTGGACCGACACTGCCGCATGCCATAAAACCCAGTAGGAAGGTCAATAATTTAACAACTTTAACAAATTGCTAAAGGGTGAATATGGGTTAGCAGGAGAATGTGAAGCCCCTGGGGACCACAGAGCTAGGGGGTTTCTGAACTTCCTGCAGGCTTTCCTCTTTTGACCTTGCCAGGCTCTCACAGGGAAGATGGGAGCAAACATGGAGAAAGCTGACCCAAAGTATTGATAGGTGGAGGAGAGACTCTTCACATTTGGAGATCTGGAGGAGAAGTGGGAACAGATGTGAAGTGTCCACCCTGGAGAACTGGGTTCATAGTGCCTAGCTAAGATAAGGCTCAATGATGGTTACAAGTTTAATGATTTTCAGGCAAAGGGGATAAATTCCAGTGAGTTCATCCAGAGCCTGGGGTAGGTTCACATCCTGGCCATTGGGGATATGTCACAGGACCTTCTTCTAAGCATCTTACATGTGTTAATTCACTAAATTGCTAACACAGTGTCAAATAGAATCACTTGCATTTTCCAAAGATCACACTGAATTTCAGAAATAGTAAGTTTCTTGCCCAAAGTTATTTACCAGTAAGTGGAAGAACTGCACATCAAATATATAGAGCATAACTTAAGACCTGAGATTTTGGTATCTTTAATACCAAGATGCTGCAATCCACAAAACCCTGGAAGCTGGGGATAAATTGGCCAGGGGGATAGTCAGATGACAAAGCCCAGATTCTCTGGGATGATTTGCATTGGCCAACTCTTCTCAAATGCACTCCTGGTAGACCAGGTGTGCCAGCGTAAATTCAGCTTAAATAGTCACCTATTGCATTAACTCTCATCTTAGAAACCATGTATTTTATCAGGAAGAGAAACTAAGACTGGTAATGAATAATCCACATGTCTGCTTCCTCTTCATCTACCTCCAGGGATGCACAGAGCTCATTCTGGACAGCTCCCTTCTAGGGGGAGGTGTTGTGGCTTCTAAAAAACTGGCAGATGTCACTGATGCTGAAGACCAAAACAGAGCTACCACAATGTGCGGCCCCTCCGTACTCAGAATATCAGGTCATCTCAGATGGGCAGGACTTGGTATCTCAATCAAAAATCTGAATCTTGTTTGTTTTCTGAGTCATTTGTGTCTCAAATGTTTTTGATTTATTTTTTGAGATGTTTGTTTTGAATATATTTACATGAAGACTCTTACAAAGCTGTACAGAATAAATTTCCGTATGAAAAATTATTTGTACTTCAGACAAAAATAATTTCCCATAATGAAATTCAAAATATTGGCTGCATCTGTGGGATATTGACTAGGGATAGGCACAAAGGAGCCTGTTGAGCTGTAGGAGATAATGCACATCTTGCTGTGGGCAGTGTGAAAATCCCCTGAACTGCAGGTGCATTTAGGAGTTTTGCACATTGTAACTTTTCTATATGTATGCTAAAATTTGATGAAGTAAATACAAATTTTGGATAAAATTACTGTTGTTTTATTTTTCTTAAAGTTATAGAAAAGGATCTTATTACAAGGATAATATCCTTTTTAAAGGATCTTATTACAAGGATCTATTTCTTTCAGTTATAAAAAAGGATCTTATTACAAGCAATAACCTCATTCTGCTTCGTGTCTGCTAAATATCCGTTTATGTATTAAAAAGAACAGTAAAACTAATTTTCTAATATTTAGTGAAAAGGAATTTTTATTTTCCCTTAAATACATTGTTTAGAACTACACTAATTGCCAGCCTTTCATTCGGAAATGCATTTTCCTTCTCTACTCAGATGTGCCAATGTCATAAATTACCATTAACTAGTGAGTTGATCCAGAGCATGGGGTAGGTTCACATCCCCGCCACTGGCATTGCTTGAAATCCAGCTCTTAGCAATTGATCATTGAATCTTAGAAACGAGTAGAGAGAGGTAAAGAAGAGGAAAGGTGAAATGTGTTTGAGGTGTGGGAAGGAGGCGGGGGGCGGGCAAAGAAGAGAATTAAGTGCAGGGATTGAGTTCAAATTTGGGTGGAGCGAGAGAGGAAAGGGGAATTACTGAATCTCTATTTTTATATTAGTAAATATTTCTCATTAAGGTAATACTCTATAATTATTGATCAGAAAATATTACAGTCTCTTCAGAGCCTTTCACTTGCTGTTTATTTGCATCATTTCTCTATCAAGGTAAATAACTAACACAATCCGGAAGAAATGCATTTGGGTCAACCCATATCAACTTGCTGTCATTCAACCTACTTTGTCCTACGAAATTGGCAATTTAATATGATTCAGCCAAATACAAAACATTTCTTCTTTTTTGTCGTCTTTTGTTGTTGTTACTTTCAAATACTTTCAAGCATTTCAAAGCCACCTTCCCCTTCATATGATGAATGCTTCCTCTACCCTGGTCTGTTTGGTATCCTGAGCCTTTACTCATATCGTTACTGTTAGCAAATTCAAACTGACTACTCTCACCCTGACTCCAAGTATACATTCCTCAAATTTCCCATTTGCTTTTATTCTACCGTTTGTTTTTCTACTTACCAGCCATAAACTGCAAAGTAGACCTATTCCCCTAACCTCACATCTTAACTATAGTGAATACACATCCAGTCTCTGGAAAGGAAACTTAATACCAGCAAATGTTTTTGTTTGTTCGTTTTTCCTCCAGTTTTCTTTAGAATTCTATGATGCTCAAGCAATATGCTTCTCTTTGCCATGTTGCAACTTCAGTCGACTTTCCTGCCGTGAGCCTTTGTCTGCTAATGGTACTTCAGCTCTTCAGAATTAATAAATACCATATCAATTGCTCTCTTTTAGAGTTTGGAAGCCACTTCTTGATAATATTTCTGCTAGAATAAAACTTTTCTAAACCACCGACAAGACAGCCAATCACCACCATGGTCTGTCCCTCTCTTCTAATTGTTGCTTCTCTCTTGTACATCCACTTAACTTTTTATTAAATGGGAAGTCAATTAATTAAATAGGGACCGTTCAATAATTTTTTACATCATCTTGCTGGGTTGGATAAGCTTCCATCAATTACAACTATGAAATCCTGTAAGCCGGGTGTGGTGGCTCACGCCTGTAATCCCAGCACTTTGGGAGACTGAGGTGGGTGGATCACTTGAGGTCAGGAGTTTGAGACCAGCCTGGGCAACATGGCAAAACCTGTTTCTACTAAAAATGCAAAAATTAGCTGGGCATGGTGGTGCATATCTGTAATCCCAGCTACTTGAGAGGCTGAGGCAGGAGAATTGCTTAAGCCTGGAAGGTGAAGGTTGCAGTGAGCCAAGATTACACCACTGCACTCCAGCCTGGGTGACAGAGCGAGACTTTGTCTCAAAAACATGAATAAATAAAGTAAAAAAAGAAATCCTACGGTTTTAATTGGTGAAATTTCTTTCATTCATTAGCAATCCTAAAAATCTCAAGAAAAGATTGTAAAAATTCTGCTCAAATCTGTATCCTATCTGAGCCTCAGTCTCCTCATCTGTTGTATGACAGTACAAATATTTTTATTCCTGCCTGAACCTCAAGGTGATTGCGAAGGTCAAATTAAATAATGCAGGTAACAGTACTTTGAAAACCATGAGTTAGTACAAATGTAATGTATTATTATAGTCCAAAGGTGGCTTTTGTGTTCAAAATATATAATTTATTTATAAGCTATAATCTTATGTCCAGTTCTACTTCTTAGCTTAAAAACTAGCAGATTAGACCTTACCAAAGTTACGGTAATTACATTCACAAGTGAAAAGACTTCTCCCTGATATTCAATTTCTTCTACTGGGCCCATTTACCCATCACTCATGCTAAACCTCTTCTGAATTTCAGAATCATTTTTAAAAGCCATAAAAAGCTCTTGTACAAATCATGTAAAAGTGTTGTTCTGACAACATAAATGTCCGATGCATCAAAAAACACATTAAAATTATCCAACCGGCTATGAAAATGCATCCAACAGAGGAAGCTTTATTTGTTTGATAAGGACCCCTACAGAAGGCAAAAGTGTGGTGTCAACCCACCCTCGCAGAGGTGAGCACCTCCCAGCACACCAATGCTAATGAGGCTGGAAACTTTTCATAATGACAAGAACCAAGAAGCCAAGGTCCAGGCTACGACTAGGGCACTGCAGAGAGGGGGAGAGCAGAGATAATGTTTGTAAACTCATCGACTTGCATCTGTGCCATTGCATGTAGATTTTAATTTTAAGAAAACAGTCACCTTTTGGGCTATACTTTTATTATTTCATGATGGTTTTCTGTATTCTTGATTACAAAATAAAAGCACTTCAATTTTGGCCTAGTCTAATGTTTTACAGGTTTTTTTCCCCCAACTGAAGCCATCGTGAGAAAATGGTCATTATACAAACCTCTTAATTTGTTATGCATATCTAATCCTACCCACAATAGGCTTTTTCACACATATGCATGATACTTTTCCATATGTAAGTCTACTCAGATAGCTAAATGAGAAAGTATTTAATTTCACCACAAAACCCAGAGCAAGAAAATGTGACGTCAACATCACCCTGCTTTTCCTACTTTTAGATCTTGTTCTTGTGAAAACTTGTCTCAATTGCAAATTAGAAAACAACTTTTTAAAAAATAGGCATAATTTATTCCTAAATAATTTGAAGAACTTCAAATACTTTATGTTGTAATGTATTTGCACTGACGAGCAATGTGTACAAACATATCAGCAACAGAAAATATTGGAAATATTTCTGTGTGTAGTATCAGTTTGCTGATTAAAATTCTATCTGGTCTCGTTGAACCCGGTACCTCCCCTAGCATCACTTTTGCTATACTCTAATCAAATTGTCCCGGCATAGTAACCTCTATAGCACCTAATACAAAGTATGAGAAAATCATTAACACATGAAAACCCTGGAGTGTTAGATATGTATTAAATATTTAATGATTTATTAAACATATGAAGAAGTCACACCCAATATGAGTCTCTCCTGTCAGTTTCCCAAGTCTCTTTTCTCTTGATGGTTACTAGAAAGATTTTGCTAGTGTGTTTTCAAAATTCCTTCTCATAACCTGGTGTAGCTGACATGGTCATTGCAATGTTATAACTGAATGTTCTACAAAATGTTTCAGGAAAATCATGACTGCAAGTGTTCTGTTGCTATTTCCTTTCCTGCAGTGTAACTGAAGTGCCTGGCATACCTTATATGAAACATCAATTCTCATACACTGGCATTTTACCTTGGGAAAGCACTTGAGTGTATGGGTTCAAGAAAGTGACTGAGAAGGTGGGGAGAGAGAAGGTTTCAAAAGCCTCAAGAGCTTCCACTGTCGTATACATGACTTTGAGATGATGGTGTACCTATGAGGGAGTTTTGAAAAAGTCCTGCCATGATGGTTTGGAGACCCACCTCCACCATCACCTGCAATGTATCAGAATTTAATCCCAGCCCATGACCACTCCAAGAATATACAAGTAATCTCTTACCCTTTCAGTGGAAAGAAAGAAGAGTGTCTTCTCATCTGACCATGTTGCAAGGAAAGAGACACAGCAGGCACAATCTGTGATGAAGGAAGCAACTACTCAGAAGAGCCAAGGGCTCTGCATCGGAACTCATGGGTCAGTCACTGCCGATTGAAACAGAGCACAGTGTCTGCTCAGGCAGCAGCGGCCTCCTGGCTTGCAAATGCACATCCCATAAACGGCAAAGGTGACACCAATATGCCTTTATCAAGGAAGAACAAAAGAAAGGAGGGCATATTCAAGGTACTTGTGAGATTTAAGAAACTTTTTTTTGGAGAATTTTTTTTGAAAGACACTCTAAGCTATTGCCAGTAACGCACCCATATTCCTTTTTTCTTGGATGTTGGCTCTGGGCTCCACATTATAGGAAATCTATTGAAAGCATGCTCTATACTTTTGACTAGTGTTTTACTCTGAATGTAGGGTGACTGCCATACCTGGATTTTCCAGTACTGTCCTGGTTTTAGCATAAAAAACAAACAAACAAACATGTTCTGGGAAACCATTCCCTGGGATAAAGATAAATATTACACATTCTCATTTATAGGTGGAAGCTAAAGAAAAATGAGACAATGAGGTCATAGGAGTAGACAATAGAACTATGGTCTTTAGAGGTTGGGAAGGGTAGGGGGCCAGGGAGAAGAGGGAGATGTTAGTGAACAGATATAAAGTTGTAGCTAGATAGGATAAATAAGCTCCAGTCTTCTGTAGCACTATATGATAAATATGTTTAATCATAAATATGTATTTTCAAAAAGAAAAGCAGATGTTGAATGTTTACAACACAAATGATAAATATTCAATGTGAAGGATATGCCAATTACCCTTATTTGATCATTATACGTTGTATACATGGATCAAAATATCACTCTGTATCCCAGAAATTTGTACACTTATGTATCAACTAAAAAGGAAAAAAATATATAGTTTCAAATGATCTTTTTGGTATCCAAGCAGACAGTGAACCTGTAGATAGTTGGTGTCTTGTTCACCTAGTAACTAAACTTCGCTCTTCTATGCGCATATTCAGCAGACAGTGCAAGGGTAAATTTGGCAAATTCCATTAAGTCTATAAACTGCTTACCCATAAAAATAAAACAGTGCTACCTGTTCCATAGCCTGCATGTATTTTTGTGTAAAATGATTTGCTTACCTGTGGTGGTGTTTTATAAGGAAACATTTTGGTCACATTTCAGTGTCCCCAAAATACATAGTATGACTTAACTAGATTTTTTAGCTTAAAGAAATGAAAGAAGATAACTCTCCTATACATGTGCCTAGAAGCTGGTTATCAATGTTGCTGGCCATAGAAAAGATGTTAAAGATGCCTGCCATAAAATCATATATTCAAAGTGCAGGGAAAAATAATATTTTTCTCCAATTTAATAATACATTGAACATGATAGAAAAATGAAAGAAAATGAGAAATGTATATGCTGTTTTTCCAAAACTGTTTAATGATCTTGGAAAATACCATAAGTTGTCTAGGAAAGGATGAACTCACTCCCCCGGGGTTGTTCAATGCCATCTGTAGGTTGCAACAAAAACTCATACAATGAAAAACTTATTTTTGGCAGAAATAAGACTGCATCAGAACTCAAAAATACTTACAAGTAAAGGACAGCCGAATTAAACAGGAAATTCTAGTTTTTTAAACAAAAATTTTTGGAAACCAACTTCATTTTCATTAATACAGATTAAATCTGTGCTTTATAACCATTTCCCAGAGAAAGAGGGGTTTTATTTTGATGACATCCAAGATGCTTTGAAGTGTTTACAAATAATGGATGTTTTAAATTTGGATAGTCTTTATGATGGATTTATAGATGCAGATTCTGAATGACAAACAGCCGTTCCACCAAAACAAGCCTGTAGATACAAAGTGAATGAACATTTTTGTAGAGCTGGAAAATAATTCCTCCAAGTCAAAAATCTGCTGTTCCTACAAATAAATTCCTACATGTTCCAGAAGTTAAAATTGTTTTGTTGGGAAGATATTTAGCTTGATCTTGCTATATTGGACCAACACCAAGAATCAGTATAATGTGGACTTGGTAAGAGCAAAGCTGCAAGTCAAGCTTTCATTTACCTTTGTCTGTATTTACTTTGACTTTTACATGAAGGAAAAGGAGGATACCCTAAGTTATGGCAAAAGGAAACAAAAACAGTAAACTTGCTACCAGATTATGGAACAGAAATCAATGTCATTGTTACGTTGTTATTAAGTGCGTGAATATTCAATTACTTTTATTTATACTCTCCACTTAAAAATACATACATTTTTGGTGTGATTCATCACATAAAGAGAACTAAAAAAAAATAGTTTTCTCAATAGATGCAGAAAGGCTTTCAATAAGATTCAAAATCCCTTCATGTTAAAAACCATCAATAAACTAGGCATTGAAGAAACATACTTCAGAATAATAAAAGCCATCTATGACAAGCCCACAGCCAACATCATACTGAATGGGCAAAAGCTGGAAGCATTTCCCCTTGGAAACCGGCACAAGACAAAGATGCTCGCCATTCTTATTCAACACAGTATTGGAAGTCCTGGCCGGTGCAATTAGACAAGATAAATAACAGGCATCCAAACAGGAAGAGAGAAAGTCAAACTACCCCTTTCTGCAGAAGACATAATTCTATATCTAGAAAACCTATTAGTCTTGGCCCAAAAACTTCTTCAGCTGATAAACAACTTCAGGAAAGTTTCAGAATGAAAAATCAATGTACAAAAAATCAGTAGCATTCCTATATACCAACAACATCCAAGCCAAGAGCCAAATAAGGGTCACAATCTCATTCAAATTAGCACAAAAAGAAATACAACGAATGCAGCTAACCAGGGAAGTGAAAGATCTCTGCAAGCAGAGCTAGAAAACACAGCTCAAGGAAATCAGAGATGACACAAACAAAAGGAAAAGCATTTGATGCTCATGGATAGGAAGAGTCAATATTGTTAAAATGACCATACTGCCCACAGCACTTTCCAGATTCAATGTTGCTCCTACCAAACTACCAATGGCATTTTTCACAGAAATGGAAAAAAACCATTTAAAATTTACCTTGAACCAAAAATAAGCCCAAAGAATCAAAGCAATCCTAACCAAAAAGAACAAAGCTGGAGGCATCACATGACCAGACTCCAAGCTATACTACAGGGCTACTAGGACAAAAACAAACACATAGATCAATGGAACCGAATAGAGAGCTCATACATAAGGCCAAATACCTACAACTATCTGATCTTTGACAAAGGTGACAAAAACATTAATGGGGAAAGAACTCTCTATTCAATAAATGGTGCTGGGATAAATGAGCTAGCCATGTGCAGAAGATTGAAACTGGACCCCTTCCTTTCACCGCATACGAAAATCAATGCAAGATGGATTTAAAGACTTAAATATAAAACCCACTATACAAACCCTGGGAGGCAATCCAGGTAATACCATTCTGGACATAGAAATATTTCATGATGAAAATGTGAAAAGCAATTGCAACAAAAGCAGAAACTGACAAATGTTATCTAATTGAACTAAAGAGTTTCTGCACGGCAAAAAAAAAACTCAACAGACAACCTACAGAATGGGAGAATGTTTTGGCAAACTATACATCTAACAAAAGTCTAATATCTAGAATATCTAAGGAACTTAAATTTACAAACACAAAACAACCCCGTTAAAAACTGGGTGAAGGACATGAACAGATACTTTGGTTTTTGTGTGTTTTTTTTTCTTTTTTTTTTTTTTCCCTGAGATGGAGTCTTGCTATTGTCGCCCAGGCTGGAGTGCAATAACGTAATCTCGGCTCACTGCAACTTCTGTCTCCTGGGTCCAAGCAATTCTCCTGCCTCAGCCTCCCGAGTAGCTGGGATGACAGGCACCCATCACCATGCCCAGCTAATTTTCTTTATTTTAGTAGAGACCGGGTTTCGATATGTTGACCAGGCTGGTCTCGAGCCCTTGACATCAGGTGATCTCCCTACTTCGGCCTCCCAAAGTGCTGGGATTACAGGGATGAGCCACTGCGGAACAGACACTTCTGAAAAGAAGACATACATGCAGCTAATAACCATATGAAAAAAAACTCAACACCACTATCACTATCACTAAGGTGATTTCTAATGCAAATTAAAACCACAGGGAGATAGCATATTACACCAGTCAGAAGGACTATTAAAAAGTCAAAAAATAGGAGATACTGGCAAGGTTGCATAAAAAGGAATCCTTAAACACTGCTGGTGGGAGTGTAAATTAGTTCAACCACTGTGGAAGGCAGTGTGGCAATTCCTCAAAGAAATTAAAGCAGAACTATCATTTGACCCAACAATCTCATTACTGGGTATATATACCCAAAGCAACAGAAATCATACCACCATAAAGACACATGCATACATATGTTCACTGCAGCACTATTCACAATAGCAGAGATATGGAATCAACCTAAATGCCCATCAATGGTAGACTGGATAAAGAAAATGTACATATATACCATGGAATACTACACAGCCATAATAAAGAATGAGATCATATCCTTTGCAACAACATGGTTGGAGCTGGAGGCCATTATCTTAAGCAAAATAACACAGGAACAGAAAACCAAATACTGCATGATCTCACTCATAAGTGGGAGCTAAGGACATATCAACCCGAAGAGGAGAGCAACAGACACTAGGGTCTGCATGAGGGTGGAGCTTGAGAGGAGGGAGAGGACCAGAAAAAATGCCTATCAGGTACTATGCTTATTACCTGGGTGAGGAAATTATCTGTACACCAAACCCCGTGACACCCAGTTTACCCATCTAACAAGCCTGCACATGTATGCCTGAACCTAAGATGAAAGTTTAAAAAAGTTTATTAATTTTAAGAATATACAATAGTAGGGCTTACAGATCTTAAATATTAAGGAGTTTGAAGTTAAAACATATTGCTTTTTTGGAGGACAGAAATATTATAAAACACTGCTATATTTCCTCATACATAATTAACTTATCCTATTAGTAATTATTACTAATTACCACCACCATACCACTTTGTTTAAATATTTATGTAAAAAAGTCAATATAGGATAATTGCAATTTTTTATGTTTATATATAGCAAATGTGTATAATTATATAATTATATATTTTTCATATATTGTATTATTTATTCATTTGTTTGCTTATTTCTTCTTATAAAGCAGATTTTCTGTGTGCTGAATTGGTGTAATTTTCCTCTGAAGACTTCTCTTCTGGGTGCGTGCTGTAACTCCTTAAAAAGGGCAAATTGTGTGTCTGGCATGGTTAAATCATCTCTTTAGAATCAGAGGACTCACCAAAACCACTCAAGTAGCAAGTTGTGTTTGTAGGTTCTCAAAAGATATTCTTATTTCTCTGTGCCCAGATTCAAGGTCAAGACAGGCACACTGCCATCATGCCTCTTTTTTCTTCATTCTTCCTCAGAGAAGTTTTCAACCCTGACTGCATGGAAATTTCAACATATCAATGCCAGAAGTCTGCAGCAAGGGAATTAAATCTAAACCTCTGATGAGTCCTGTTTGTTTGAGTTTTTGAAATGTTCCTCAATGTATTCTAATATGCTTATCAAGTTGCAAACTATTGGACATTACAAAGTCAGGATGTTCAATAAGTTAAGAGTTTAAAACAGCAATTTATTTAGAATTGCTTGCTGGTGATGAATTTTGGGTAGTGCAGACTTTGTATAATTCTGATTTTGTTTTATAACTTTTTATAGTAGTCGTGGTAGTATGTAAGTACATAAAAGGGGGCCGTATGTTTCACTATTGTGCTTTTCCCAATGAAAGACAGAAAACAGCTTTCTAAAGCTTAATTTTACTAAATATATTTTTTAAAAACCTGAGTCAGAAATAAGCTAAATTCCATTTCAAGACTTGTCTTATCAAGTTTTTTGTACACTTGGATTTAGACAGTTTAAATTTGTATCTTCTCTTTATGTTCATGATATAAGTGTTTACTTTGGCAGACCACTCATTAATTTGCAAAGTATGTTATTTATACAATAGCATTTTATCCTCATACTAAACACCTTCTCAGAAGGAAAATATTTTGATTTTACAGGAAACTAAGATTCATTGCAGTGTTGTGATATGAGTGACATGAGTAACGTGGTTTGTATTTAAAATTCAAATGTGCAAATGTGGCTTTGTTCATCATTTAGAACTAGTTTCACCTTACTCTATATAGATTTGTGGTGGCATTTAAAATGATCCTTATCAGATTAACTCAGCTTCTTTTGAGAAATGCTCAGTCTGTCAACGTGCTGTCTTTCATTGTCTGCCTGAACAAGTTCATGTGTAAATGTATATGACGGCATGAGACAGGGTAAAAGTAAGCTCATGGGCACTCCCCAGATGGGTGAGTGGGGGTTTCTGAGTCTAACGGCTCTCAGTCTGCTCACATCTCATATCTGGGATGCTGAAAGAATTTAATTTATTTGCACCTTCTTGGGTTACACTTACTGTACCTGCAGTTTCTCTTGGTGCCTTCAGGCTCCCTCTCCTCTGCTCCTCTCCTTGCCAGGGCCAGAAGGGCCTCCATGCTCCATCTTTGCTCAGGGACCCATCACTTCCCTTTATCCTTTCTGGGGTATTATTTCAAAACTACTCTTCAATCTTCGATATTTTCACATGATATGTAAAGAAAAACATTTAGGATCCAGAAAATCATTTGAGGTCAACCAACTCTGGCTTTAGATTTCTCTTTAGAGAGACTGGCAGCTAAGTTTAGGATTTTTTTTTTTTTTTTTTTTTTTTTTTGGTAATATACATGTCTGAGTCAAAGCACACCACTGATCCTTTGGTGGGAACCCATGTTGGCTCCTGATTTAAAATGAAAACTTTAAAGGTTTAGTTTTAAAATCTTTAAAATATCATAGCATTCTACTTTTTCAAAAGATAATTAGTAAATGGCAAAACCTTAAAAATATCTACCCCGCATCTAAAACTTCTGACATTTTCCCTTATATCACACATTTTGTTTCCTTTTATATATTACGTCAGTGTATAAAAAGCATCACAGATCATCACAAATTCTATCTTTGTAAACCATGTACACACACAAATGGAAATGGGGTGTTTAACACATACCTCTCAGAAGGATAAGAAATTTCCTTTTATTTATCTTCTTTAACTGTAAAAAGCTAGACATGAATTGTGATCATTACATGTTAGGTGAATCTGATGTAGACAAAAACTCTGTTTCTTATAATCTGTTTTAAAGTATTCCTAAATTATGTCTGTAATTAATTGTTACACCTGTAGAATCCATCTGGCAGCTTCCCTGGATGATGGGTTAGAGGGTACTCACCTGTCACCTGCTTCTCATGCAGAATCATGAGCTGAGTGTTTCCACTGCATATGCAATGTCATGAATACCTGTACGTCAACTTCAAATGCCAGGTGTTTCTCTGATATAAAATTTTTGTTAGCAGCCAGTTTAGCCATCATCCAAATTGATTCCAGGGAAAGAAAAATGCACTTAACCGCTCTGCTAAGAAAATTTTACTTTGATTTTATATAGTTTTTTTTTTAGGTATGAATAAAAACAAAAAATATGTACCTTTTGGGAAGGACGTGTTTAAATAATAGCATCTTCCTGACATGGTTCCAAATTGCCATTAGATAACATTGAGGCTAACAGATTGGACACAGAGAGAAAAAGAAATGTATGGTTAGTTTTTGAGGAAGGAGTTGTGCTATTTAGGAGATGGCACCTTTCCCTGATGAATGAAAGCTAATTATGCATTTGGTAGTCAAACATTGACTGATTGTGTTGGTCACTTCAATAATATGCCTGAAAAATAACGGATATTTTTGGTATTCCTAGAATAAAATCCATGATCTTTTTTGTTTGTTTGTTTGTTTTTGAGACATGGTTTCACTCTTGTTGCCCAGGCTAGAGTCCAATGTCATGCCCCCGGCTCACTGCAACCTCCATTTCCCAAGTACAAGCGATTCTCTTGCCTCCCAAGTAGCTAGGATTACAGGCATGCACCACCATGCCCAGCTAATTTTGTATTTTTAGTAGAGATGGGGTTTCGCCACGTTGGCCAGGCTGGTTTCAAACTCCCGACCTCAGTTGATCCACCCGCCTCGGCCTCTCAAAGTGCTGGGATTACAAGTGTGAGTCACCGTGCCCGGCTCCGTGATAATGTTTTGTATGCACTGCTTTAGACTGATGGGGATGGTTGGAAACTTGAAAGAATGTATTAATTTACATACGTTATTTATAAGCTGTGGGGGTCTGTCCTGCAGACCCCAATTGCACGACGGATGAGACACGTACTCAGACACCCATACTCAGTGAAAAGAGTGGGTCGGGGGCTGCTCGTACTAGGGGCTGAAGAGAGTTTGCATCCCTCCAAGCTGGCAGTGCTCACATTTATTTTGTACAGATTTAATTGACAAAGGGTTTGAGTCAACATAGCTGTGGGTAATTAACCTGGTCGCCCGCCCCCGGATAGAGCCATCCTGCCCACGAATGATCAAAGGTTGATTTTAGGACCACATCAGTATACAAGCTATTTAGATTAACTACATTTCTTTTTATCTGCACCCTAAGCTCTTTGGCTCTTGAGAAGAGACTGGTTGCCTTCAGCCAAACTATCTGACGCTATGCAAACCTCCCTCCCTGGCCTTCCGAGAAGGTTTGCTCCTTTCTTCTCCTATAATTTCTTCTGCCACTCTGCCTGATCTTCCACAATAATCCCTTTTGCATTTATTTCTGAAATGTTTAAGACAGTAGATGACAGGTAAAGAACAAAGGCTTATGTGTGAAAAACATGTAAATAAGATTTTTATTTAAATTTTATTTACTTTTTTCAATTAATTATACATTCACATGGTTCAAGACTTCTACGACTAAAAGTCTTCCTTCCACTATTAATTCCCATCCACAAAATTCCTTTCCTGAAGGCCACTAACATTAATTAGACATCTTACGCATGGACTACCAAGTTCACATATATACATTCATATTATATGGTACGTAATTACACATATACTTCTATAATGAAGCATATACATAATTTTCCCGTTTACAAAAATTATAACACTTATCTGGATTCTTGCTTTTTTCAGTGAGTAATTTTGGAGATGGTTTCGTTGGAATGTGAAAACCTTCCTCATTCTTCTCTATAGCAACATAGTATCTCCTTGGTTGGGTGTCTTCTCTTTATGCAGATTTTGATTTTTCAATCTTCTGCTTTTGGAAATAATGCTGCAAAAAAAATAACCACGCACCCATGTGTTTTCTCCAGACATTTTCAATGATTGTTGCCTAGTTGGACACTGCTTCGCACTGTCATCTGTAAAATTCGCATAATAATATCCACTTTGCAAGTTTTTTGTGAACCTAAAACATAAAATGTCTAGAAAGTTTATGGTTATGAAATAATAAATAGTGCTTGTTATAATATATACGATGGAGAATATTTTAACAAAGTTATTTTTATTTCCTGACATCTGAACACACCTAAGTCTTTATGAGAATAATTAAAGCAGAAGTTGAGATTTTTAAGAACTTGAGTCTACTCTGGACTCCTGTATTGCTGAGCACTGCCCTGCAGAGTGGAAGCTTTATCCAGGGGACGTTTAAGGTGTGATCTTGCATCCAGGAAGCTCACTTTAAAGTCGCTTATATGGCATCATTAACTTCCAAGTTAACTTCATTCCTGACATTTTTTTTTCCTGTTTTTGAGTCAATTAAAGATGTCCCTACTGCACATATGATTCTCAGTATTTTGGAAATCAGTGTTTCTGAAGTTAGTCTTTGCTTTTCTGGAAATGAAGATAGCTAAATAGGAAATAGCAATGGGAGCTTTTAAAATTAGAAATACTTTAGAGAAGTTTGTAATCATCCGCACAAGATCCTAGATATTAAATGACCTATTAAACTTCCGTTTTTATTTTCAATTTAAGATGGTATAAAGTTAGTATTCACATCAAGAGATAACTTGCAGAGATAAATTAATTGGGAAAGAGTGCTAATACAAACCAATATTTTTCAGACCTTCCTTAATGCTAATAACCCGCTAGTGTAAGAATAAATACAAATTAAAAAAATTAATTTCCCCAGTGCAAACAGTGCAATACTCCTCCAATGCCTCCTAGAATATTTTCTTCAGAAAGCTATAATTGCAAGTTCTTTCTCTGCCCATTTGAATTGCAAATTTGTAGAAGAGCCTCTTGCGTGTTTTATACCCCAGCAATGCCTTTGTCAAGGATCTGATTGCTTTTTCTTCAAGAATAATTATCAAGAAAGACACAGTCCCTGTTTCCCAGTGTCTGTAGGAGACTAACTTCTATAGGCACCTGGATCCAAGTTACAAAGCTACCTTCTGTTTTAAAAATAAAATAAGTTTATTGTTTCTTTTGATAAACCTAATTTTAGCTTCCACAGAAAGGTAACTTTTCCAGTTACCTGGAGAATCTAGGATGAACTTTGTGTGACAAAGTGTGCTGTTGAATCCATCATTTATCATGAGAATATGTATGTAATATAATGAGTTTTGCTTAGCTGCATAAAAGATTGATATTTCTTCCTGTCTTTACACTCTCTTTTTGAACTACCTATGATGCACATCAAATTCTGGTTTAATATTTATTTAATAAGACTTTTTTTTTCTTTTTGCACTGAGTATTTTTGAGGCGGAATATTTGTTTTTAATTATATTCCTTCCTGTTTTAGTAATTAGAAATATTAAGGATTAGTAAAAGGATTTTACCATTACTATTACATTTAAAACTTTGTTTTTTTTCTTCCAAATCAAAAGTCAATTCTTCAAGTTCATGTTTTTCTAGTTTATTAATGAAAGAAAATTAATCCTGAAAATCACTGGGAGACAGTATATAATCGTTCCTTTTATTGTGAGTTAAAACTGAAAGCCGTAAAATGGTTTCATGGTGTTTGATATTCCCTTAGTCAATGAAGAGATTGAAGGGATTGGAGCTTAAGAAGTTCTATTTTATGTGTGAAAGTTACATAATTTTCCTCATGAAAAATTAAAAGCACTAGATATGTAAGGTAAATTACATGCACATTTTAAGACCTTTATTGGTAAATATTCCCCAATACTCTCCAAATATTTACACCAATTACAAGCTTGATACTTATGAGTTCTCTTTTCCTAAAATTTCACCAAAGCTACATATTAATTTTTAAAAATATATCATTATTTTATTTATATATTTTATTACCTGTTTAATTAACTCTTGTTTTTTTTGGATTGGGATATTTGTACTTGTGATACAATATTCTACTCTATATTAATGATTTTGGTTTGTTAATATTTTATATGAAGATTTTGCACCTATGTTCTAGGACAGATTGGACTTAATTTTTTTTTTTGTCCTTATGAATTTCTGATACCAAGGTTATGCTGTCCTCGATAGTAACTCCTGTTTCATGATATTTGGAAGGAAGATGGTAAACTTTGTGTTATTTCTTTCTTATGTGCCTGGGAGAATTCACCCTTGACCTAGACTCCACCAGTAACAGTTTACTGTAGTCTTTCTATGATGTGCCTATCTATAGAGCTGTTTTTACCCTCTGACTGCCCATTGTTAGAAATTCTTGTTCCTCACTGCCACAAAGAAATAGCACTTGAATATTAACTTTCTCAGCAAGGCAATTTTTACTTCTATAGAAGGGTGTGAATCATGAATGGAGTAATGGCTAGAGCACACCTGGGTAGGGGAGGGGAAGGAGTTCTTATTCCTGATGCAGGTAGCCCCTACTGCTGTGTCATTCCCCTGTTGGCTAGGGTTGGACTGCACAGTCTAAGCCAATTCTGATTGGCTATTTTAAAGAGAGCAAGGGTATAAGCCAGAGTGGCAGGGTGAGTAGTTTGGCTGGAAGGACAGTTAGGAACAGGTAATTAAAGGTGACTTAGGTGAGAGCAGGTGACCAGGGCTGACTAGGTCAAAGCAGGTGACCGGGATGATTCAGGACAGAGCAGGTGACCAGGGAACAGATGTGAAGTACTGATTAGTTCTGGCAGGAAAGTTGTTCACTGGAACTAGAAGCAAGGGGCGTGAAGAGAACCAGGAAGTTAAACTTTAAAATGGAGAATCAAAGAATAAGAGAGCTGAGCTACTGACATACTGATTCTTTGAAGAGAAACTTGGAGTTCACTATATTTAACAATCCTCCAACTTGAATTTTTACAGTTCTTTCTCTTCAAACTTCCTTCCCATGTCTTGGCTTAGTTGTTCTCCTTGCTTCCCTAAAAGAAAAAGGTTCTGTGAATAAGCTGGAGGAGAATTAAGAGAGGTTTTAGTAAATGCTGCCTCTATGAGTCTGTGCACCAGCACATGGATGCATGGTATGACACAACACCTGACAAGAATGAGTACACCTACTACAGCTGCGAGAGAAGTAAGACTTGAGGCTATGATTCCTTTCCATTTACCGAACCATTTTTCTAGCCACCTTGTAAAGGGATCATTTACCCCTGAGTTTTTGGCTGACTCATTGGACAGAGCAGTGAGACCTTGCAATGCCTTTGTTATACTTCTGTGAGGGGCGGTATTGTTTGGGATGAAGGTACAACATTGAGTTTTAATCATGACACAAACTCCTCCTCTTTCTGCTAATATCATGTCTAAGGCTATTCTATCTTTCCAAACCATCTGGCTAGTAGCCCCTAATTGCTCAGCTATTCTTTAACAGCATCTTTAGTGTAGTTAATAAACTGCTGTTGGTTGTAATCGATGCAGTTTATCCAATCTACATTTTTATTAACTGTCACCCACCAAAATATCGACCCAAATCCTGCAGCTATTTGATCTTGGGATTTAAATTTATCTGGTACTCTTTGTGGGACTGCAATTGCATCTAAATATACGTCAGCATTGAAAGAGCTATAAGGGGCTTCTCTTGCTTTATGGTGTTGTATTTTTCCTTCCTCTTTTTGATGAAATGCAAGGGTGGAAGGGATAGCCAACTGGACTAGAGCACAAAAGCCACTCCAGTTACTTGGCAGAGTGTCCAGTAAAGGTTCACCACAATACCACCGCGCATCTGCTCAGGATGAACAAGGGCTGATGATTGGTAAGCTCTTGAAAAGCCTTAAGTTCACTGCATCCCTTCAGATCTCCAAGGAATGCTACATTACCTCTTTGTCGTGAGAGACATGAAGTGAACTTAGTGTCAGGAGACGGAGGCTGGATGGCCCTCAGGGGCTGACCCACAGGATTTTGAATTTCAGGATATAGCAGAGAGAGAGCTTGGAACGACTTGTTACCCCAGGCTGTGGAATCCTGGAAAAGAGTTACCATACAGCCCATGCATGGTCGACTGGAGGACCATCCTAGTGGAAAGGGGACAATCTGGGTCTCTGGCCTACGGTGCACACAAGCATAACAATTGCTTTTGTTTAATGTGCAGACAGAATATTTAATCCATTCCAATCAGGCATTTGCATCTTGATATCCTGTCTCTATTGCTGAACTTTGTTTTAAATCATTTACTTCCACAATGTCTACTTTGGTCCCATCATTGGGTATGGAAGGGATGACAGTTTGATCAGAAGAAGGTCCAAACGGACAAGAGGGGGAAGGGGATAAGGAGGGTGAGGGATTAATAAAAAGCATTTCAAAAGACCCTATGAGGTATGTGGTGGCCAAGTTAGCTCCTCCGCCATAGAAGCAACCTTAAGTGGAGTCAGGATCAGTAGAGGTAGAGGTAAGAATAGAGAGCTGCACTGGATTGCGTTGGTACTGTTGATAATTAGAGGGAACACTTTCTTTGGTGAAACAGAGGTATGGTTTTAGAGAGGTGCAGCCCTATGAGGAAGCCCACCCTTGTTCCTCAGTGATCCACAGGACATTGTCCCAGGAGGGACAGTGCCGTCCTGGAAACTTGTTCAGTTTCCAAAATGTGAGAAACGTGGGGGACTTGTTTTCCATGAAGCAAGGGTCACAGATGTCAGAATTCCTATGCACTCATAGAAGTGACTTTGGAAGGACACAGAGATTTTTCTGAGGAGGCCAGTTGCCTTTGGTTTTGGAGATCCCTGAAAGGTATGGAGAGATAGGCATCAAATGTGATTGTCTAAGGAAAAGGTGACCTGGTTACATGAATAATGAGGTGGTCACCAGTAGAGCAAGGAAAGAAGAAAGAGTAATAAAAAAAATGAAGGAGGGTTACATTTTTTTAGCTTTAGTTTGATAGGGTTTTCCCCTGGGACTATGGCCCATGACTCTGGAGGGGCCAACACTTTCTTGACTTCAGTGTGATGGGTCCATCCTCTCTCTGCTGTCCGGACTGCAGTTTCAATAGTTAGGAGTACTAAGTAAGGTCCTTCCCAGGCTGGTTCGAGCTTTTCCTCTTTCCAGCTTTTGATGAGGACATGATCCCCAGGTTGATGTTGATGCACTGGCAACTCCTATGCTAAGAGACCTCTACTTTTAAGAAAAGAGAAAGTAGAAGATACAGCAAGTATATGATTTTTAAGAAATTGATATTTTGTTTCAAAGGTAGGAATGTTAGCAGTAGAGTGTAAGTAAGGCAACCCATGGAGCATCTCATAAGTAGAAAGACCAATGTCTTTCCATGGGGCAGTTCAGATTCTCAACAGGGCAGTAGGAAGGCATTTGGCCCATGGTAACCGAGTCTCTAGAAATAATGTGGTTAAGTGGTTCTTTACAGTCTGATTCATTCTTTCTACTCTCCCTGATGAAGGTGGGTGCCAGCGAGTATGGTATTCCCATCTAATGTCTAATGTTTGGGATAGCTTTTTAATGATGTGTGCAGTGAAATGAGTTCCATTGTCTGAGTCAATATTTTCTATTAGTCCAAACCTGGGTACTATATTTTCAGTTAGGGCCTTGACTACATTATTGGCTGTTGCATTTGAAAAGGGGTTAGCTTCAACCCAGTTAGTGAGGTGATCTATTATCACTAGTAAGTATTTTAGATGACCTATTGGAGGCGTTTCTGTGTAGTCAACTTCAATACTTTGGAATGGCCTTAAGCCTGGATTCCTTTCCCCAAGGGGTAATCTTTTCATAGTTTATTAGTTTTTGTACATACTAAGCAACTATCTGTAACTTGTTTGGCCAGGGTATAAATTCCTATGCACCCATAAACTCTGAGAACTGCATCACACATGGCCTGGGGCCCCCAGTGAGTCTCTTGATGTAGCTGGAATAAGATTTCCCTCATAAGGGGTTTAGACAACATTTCTCTCTGGTATGGCAATATCCATTTTCCTTCTGAATTCTCTTTAGCATGTATTTTTATTAGTTTTTATTTTTCAGTGGAAGATAAAATGGGGATTATGGTAGGAGGAGGAAGGTAGGAAGTTAAGTGGAAAATAGGGATTTTAGAGGATACAGCAGCCTGCTTGCCTATCTGATCTGCTAGGTAATTTCCTGGACTTTCAAAAGAAAGGCTTTTCTGGTGTCCGGGAACATGGACAGTAGCTATTTCTTCTGGCAACTAAAGATTATTCAGTACTTGGGTGATTAGCTCCTTGTGAACAAGGTCTTGACCTTTACTATTAATGAGACCTCGTTCAGTCCAAATTTTTCCAAATGTATGAGCCACTCCAAAGGTGTACTTAGAATTGGTGTAGATGGTTCCTTCCTGGTTCTGCAAGTACTTTAAGGCTTGGCTGAGTGCAAACAGCTCAAAAGTTTGGGCAGACCAATTATTAGGCAATTCTCCTGACTCTTTCTTTAAGAGTTTCTCCATCAATTACTGAATTCCCATTGTGTCTTTTCCCCTCAATCACCCAGGAAGAACCATCTATAAATAAGTGTCCTCCCGTCCTAAAGGGAGTTTCTCCTACATCTGGTCGGGCCTTTATATAATAATTAAATGTAAACATGTGCGTTCCCTTTTTAGATTGGGATTCCCCCTTTATGAAACCTGCTTGGTTAAGCTCATTATCAGTGGTTAATGTTAAATCATCTTTTTCTAAAAACATAACCTTATATTTTAAGATTCTTGTGTCTGTGAGCCACCTCCCTGCTTTCTGGTTTAAGATAGTTCTAACTTGGTGAAGCGTGCTTACTGTCAGTTTTCCTTCAAAGGTAAACTTTCTACTTCCTTTGACCAATACTGTTGTAACCGCAATATTGAGGCCATCCACAAGTAACTGGGTCTAAGATATTTGAAAGTAAGTCCGCAGGCTGTTGATGACCCCCCTATTCTTGAGTAATCACTTCCAAAGCTCCTCCATTGTTCACATTGACAAAAAGGTGGAATGGCTTCCCAAGGGAAGGTAAGGCTAAAACAGAGGTGGTTATGAGTCTTTCAGCTCTTCAACTAGATCAACTTCCTCAGAAGTCCACAGGAGGCGGTCAGGTTTCCCCTGGACAAGTTTTTGATGTAACAGTTTACTGTGTAGTGCATATAAGTCAATCCATAAGCGGTGGTATCCAACTAACCCACATATTTCCTGAGTTCTTGTTGGAGGTAAGGGTGGGGACACGACTCCCTCAACTCATTCCAGCCCTGTTCTTTGCTTGCCTGCACTTATTATTAAGTGGCCTAAATATTTAACTTCAGGCTGTACATACTGAAGCTTTCCTTTTGAGACTTGTAGCCCTTCGAACTGCAGATGGTTAAGAATATGTGTAGAGAAGTCAGTTACCTTCTTTATACCTTCACCAGATATAAGAAGATCATCCACATACTGGAGCAAGCATATTTGTTTTGGGAGGACAACTTTTTCTAATACTTGTTCTAAAATTTCACCGAAAAGATTAGGGGAGTCTGTGAATCCTCGGGGCAAGACGGTCCATCAGATACTATTGTTTCTTCCCTGAATGGGAGTCCTCCCTCTCAAAAGCAAATATATCTAGGCTGTCTTCATCCAGGGACGTGCCCAAAAAGCATCCTTTAAATGTATTACAGTAAACCATTGATGATCATATGGAATCTTACTGAGAATGGTGTAAGGATTGGTGATGATGGGGTGGGTAGTCTGGCCTATTTGGTTGAGAACTGTAAGATCCTGTACCAGCTGGTATGACCTGTCTGATTTCTTGACTGGCAGTATTGGAGTGTTAGAAGGGGACATACAGGGCTCGAGTAGCCCATCTTTAATAAGACCCTCAATTATAGGCTTCAACCCTATCCTACCCTCTAGGAGAATGGGGTATTGCTTCCTTCTTACTACTTCTCCAGGGGTTTTTAGCTTGATGTTGATTGGAAGGACTCAGAGTTTCCCTCGGTTCCCTTCTTTGGACCAGACATTAGGATTAATATATTTTTCATCTACAGTGGTGAGTTGGTTTAATGAGGTGAGGAATCCTCTTGGACTGACCTGTAGGTCTATGCCTAATTTTAACATTAGATCCTTCCCCAGTAAGTTAGTCCCTGCTTCAGGGATTAACAAAAACTGAATATGAGCTGATTGATCCTGGTATCTAACTTCTGTATTGTCTAAAATTCTTTCTTTAAACCCTTCTTCTTTTACCCCAGAGACTAATAGTTCTTCTGAAGAACAGGCAATATTAGGGGGATGAAGGAAACAGAGGAACGGACCGCCCTGGAGTCCATTAAAAAGGTGACAGGCTCATATTTATGTCCCACTTCTAAATTTATCAAGGGCTCCTGGTGGGACTCAAGATAATAGAGACAGAGCCCCTGATGCCCCTATTCTTCTTGAAAAGTCATAAGTGGAACGGTTTCTCTCTCCTTTTTAAATTTGGGACATTGTCTCTTGAAGTGACCTGTTCTTCCACATTTGTAGCACCTATCTTTCCCTTCCTCCCTCTTAGTTCTGGGATTATTTAAATTTGCTCCCCCATACCCTTTGGAGGGCCTGATAAACAAGAGCCTTCATTCTGTAGATGGAGATTTAGGTCCTCTAACGGAGGGTTTGGACCTTTATGGTCTCTGGCCCCCTGGAAATTCTGCTTAGGAGTACATGAGTGTGGACCCTTCTGCTGGAAGGTGGATAACATAAGTTAAGTCTTTTGTTTGTGTTTTTCTTCATCCCTTCTTACATATACCTTCTGAGCTTCTTTGAGAAGTTCACTTAGGGGATGGTTTTCCCAATTCTCTGTTTTTTTATAGTTTCATTCTGGCCAACTTTTAGTCACAAATAGGAGTTTTAACATCCCTTGCCCAAGTAGGTCTTGTAAATTGAGGCCTGCATATTGCCTCATTTGCTCCTTCAGCCTGTCCAGGAATCTCATGGGTCCTTCATCTTATTCCTGTTGTATATCAAATGCCTTAGAAAGATTTTGGGTTTGGGGTACTGATTTCTGAATTCCTTTTATTATCATTTCCCTCAGGTCCTGCAGGTTTTCCCGGTGAGTCAGGTTGTTACTGTCCCACCGGGGATCTGGGGCAGGAAATTTTTGGTCCGTGGTAGGAACATTTGGACCCGGAGGATGCTCATGTTTCCAAGCTACCATTGCAGCCCTGTGAATCATACTCCTTTCTTCCCCTGAAAAGAGGATACCCAAGATGGACATTAACTCCACCCAAGTGTATAACTGAGGTCCTAAGAATTGTGCAATTTGGTCTGCCACTCTGTAAGGGTCATCTAATAGTGGCTTAAGGTCCTTTTGAAAATTCTGAACTTCTGAATTTGTTAAAGGAGCATTTACAACCCAATGGCTCCCCTGCCTTGAGGCACCTCTTTTAAGGGGAAGAGGGTCAGAGCTGGCTCTTTAGGTGCAGAGGGAAATGGGAAATTCTGAATATCTTTTTTACATTATTCTATCTCACACTGGAGAGAGGGGTATTTTAGAAAAGGGTATTTAGGCTGGGAGGGAATAGGCTTATGGGATGGTAATTTCCAAGAGTTAGGGCTATAAGGAGAAGGGATAACATGAGCAGAGGAAGGATTTGGAATGGGATCTGAGGTGACAGTGGCTGCCTGAGGGGAAGGACTGGGGACACTGAGCAGGGGGAGATGGTCTAGGGGATCCCATGCATTGGAGTCTTTAGGCATGGGAACTGGCTCCTCTGACTTTTCATTTTGAGATGCCAGTTTCGGTTCTTCCTTAGTTGTTTTTAACGGAAAGAGGAGGACAGGTGCCTGCCTCCATCGAAGAGCATAGTCCAGTTCTTCTTGAGAAACTGGACATTTATCATTAATATGTTGAATTAGAGGCTGACACATTATATCCTCATTCGACCCAAACTTTGGCCAGAAGATTGAGGGTTTGAGGATGGGTTCCTGAGTCCAAGTAAAACAGCAATATTTTATCATTTGTTGCTCTTCCTTATGTTTAGTCCTTTCGTTATCCTTCCCGTGTTTTAACATGAGACCTAGGGGACTATCAAGGGGAGTATCTTTGTTACCATCTTTATCCTTCTTGCTCCCTGTCTTGCTTGGGGTATTTCCCATCTTTGGGTTGAGTCTCAATTTCCCTTACCAGAAATGTCTCACTTTTTGGGGTGAGGCTCAATTTCCCTCACACTTTCAACTGCCAAGATATCCTGACCAAGGAATGCTTCACCACCCCCATCCCTGCCACGGTTTTCTTACCTTGGTCCCGACCACCAAGGAAGTACTTTGCCAGCTCCTGTGGCTTTTCCTTCCTTGGTCTGTGCACAGAGTCACCTTATCACTGTGGTATGTGAAGATCCTTTCCCCCAAGTCACTGGCCACTTTCTGCATTGCTGAGAGTCTGGGTTTATTCATCGCACCAGGTGGGTCTTAGTTCCTCATTCCTGAGGCTGTTGCAGTGAGGCAGTGGGGTACCTCCTCATGAGAGAGGACCGGAGACCACCCCCAGAGGAGAATGGGCTCCTCATATGGGCCACCAAATTGTTAGAAATGCTTGTTCCTCGGTGCCACAAAGAAATAGCCCTCGAACATAAATTTAATTTTCTCAGCAATTTTTACTCCTATAGAAGGGTGTGACTCGCGAATGGAGTAATGGCGACAGCACACCTGGACAGGGGAGGGGAAGGAGTTCTTATTCCTGATACAGGTAGCCCCTACTGCTGTGTCATTCCTCTATTGGCTAGGGATGGACTGCACAGTCTAATTCCGACTGGCTATTTTAAAGAGAGCAGGGGTATGAGCCAGAGTGGAGGAGTGAGTAGTTTGGTGGGAAGGAAGCTTAGGAACAGGTAACCAAAGGTGACTTAGGTCAGAGCAGGTGACCAGGGGCGACTTAGATTAAAGCAGGTGACTGGGATGAGTCGGGACAGAGCAGGTGACCAGGGAACAGATGTGAACTACTGATTAGGACTGGTGGAAAAGTTGTTTACTTTGTTCTAGTTGAAACTAGAACAAAGGGACGAAGAGAACCCAGAAGTTAGACTTTAAAATCGAGAATCGAAGAGTAAGAGAGATGAACATAGTGACATATTGATTCTTTGAAGAGAAACTTGGGGTTCACTATATTTAACACCATCATTTTGTTTTTAATAATTTCTAGGTAAATTACAAATATTAGTACACTCTGCTCTCAATTTTTCAGCATGCATTTTATTAAAGTTCTCTTTTCTATGTAAAAATATGCATACCAACTAATGCTGTTATCTTGAGTGTACATTTGCCAAGTATTTGCAAACATATAGACCTCTATAAACCAAACTCCTATCAAGACATACATCATAACCATAACTTCAGAAAGTTTCGTTATGTCTCTTCTGTGTAAATATCTACCATCACTTTCCAAAGGCAACTGCTCTTCCGATGAGTTTTCTGCGGCAAATTAGCTTTGCTGTTGGAAAATCATATAAATTAGCATTGCTGTTGGAAAATCATATAAATTAGCTTTGCTGTTGGAAAATCATATAAATCATGCAAAGAGCAGTCTTTTGTGCAAGGATCCTTCAGCTTAGCATGATGTTTTTGAGCTTCTTCCATGGTGGTTTTGTTACTGTTGCTGTTTTGTTTCCATTGCATGCATATATCAGTTTGTCATGTATTCTCATACTGACAGACATCTGCAGTGTTACCAGTATGTTTCTATTATGAATAAAGCTACTGTGAAGACTGTTTGTAAGTCTCTTTGTAGACTTGTGTATTTTATTCATATAATTAGGTTTTGGATCTCCCCAGTGATTCCAGGCGTTTGCATGGATTTGAATACTTTCTCCATATACTGTGATTTAACTCTGGTAATTAGTGGGGAGGGGAAGGAATGCGGTTCAGGGGAGGTGTTACCTGTTTTCTGTACGTTTGAAATAAGCTTTCTTTTTGGAAGTTAGTTGCTAATTGGAGCACTCATCTACCTGTTTATCCTCCCTGGCTATACCCAGTGCTTTAAACTTAGCATAAATGGGCCAGACACCCACTGCTTGGCTTAAGCAAAGGAGAAATAACCAAACCAGCTATTTTAAATTTCTTTCCAGTTAATCACGTGGGAAGGAGCCTGGGTACCCCCTCGCCTTTCCACATCCATTAACCTTACTTAGCTGGAAGTTTTCTAGAACCTCTCTTCTTCCTATAGGTTTCTCCTACCTATCTTTTGAGCAGTGATTAATTCCCAGTAGGTCTTCCTTTGTAACTGATTCCATCCATTTAAAAAATCTAGGGCCTTGTTTTTACTTTGGAGAAATACATTTGGAGACATAATTGCTTATGTTTTGCTTCAGTAACGGAGGTTACAGAAACACAGATGAATATGAATGAACAAGAAGGAAAGTCCTTACTCTATATTTGTGGTAGCTTTTTAAAAAGTATATTCTTGTAGGTCCTCCAGTTGTTAAGCTGAGAGTTGGTCATCCTCCAATCATATTTTTTAAATTGTTCACCTAACATACACTAAAGTATTGCGAAAAGGTTTTTTTTATTTTACTTTTTGCATAATTATTTGCTGAGTTTTGTTTCTTTTGCTTTGATGTTGTTGTTTATAAATGTTTAGTTTTAGTGTCAGAAGAACTATGGGCAGGCATTTTTGAGGAGCAGTTAGCAGTTTGTTTGTTTTTTTTTTATTATACTTTAAGTTTTAGGGTACATGTGCACATTGTGAAGGTTAGTTACATACGTATACATGTGCCATGCTGGTGTGCGGCACCCACTAACTCGTCGTTTAGCATTAGGTATATCTCCCAATGCTATCCCTCCTCCGTCCCCCCACCCCACAACAATCCCCAGAGTGTGATGTTCCCCTTCCTGTGTCTATGTGATCTCATTGTTCACTTCCCACCTATGAGTGAGAATATGCGGTGTTTGGTTTTTGTTCTTGCGATAGTTTACTGAGAATGATGGTTTCCAATTTCACCCATGTCCCTACAAAGGACATGAACTCATCATTTTTTATGGCTGCATAGTATTCCATGGTGTATATGTGCCACATTTTCTTAATCCAGTCTATCATTGTTGGACATTTGGGTTGGTTCCAAGTCTTTGCTATTGTGAGTAATGCCGCAATAAACATACGTGTGCATGTGTCTTTATAGCAGCATGATTTATAGTCCTTTGGGTATATACCCAGTAATGGGATGGCTGGGTCAAATGGTATTTCTAGTTCTAGATCCCTGAGGAATCGCCACACTGACCTTCACAATGGTTGAACTAGTTTATAGTCCCACCAACAGTGTAAAAGTGTTCCTATTTCTCCACATCCTCTCCAGCACCTGTTGTTTCCTGACTTTTTAATGATTGCCATTCTAACTGGTGTGAGATGGTATCTCATTGTGGTTTTGATTTGCATTTCTCTGGCCAGTGATGATGAGCATTTTTTCATGTGTCTGTTGGCTGCATAAATATCTTCTTTTGAGAAGTGTCTGTTCATGTCCTTTGCCCACTTTTTGATGGGGTTGTTTGTTTTTTTCTTGTAAATTTGTTTGAGTTCATTGTAGATTCTGGATATTAGCCCTTTGTCAGATGAGTAGGTTGCGAAAATTTTCTCCCATTTTGTAGGTTGCCTGTTCACTCTGATGGTAGTTTCTTTTGCTGTGCAGAAGCTCTTTAGTTTAATTAGATCCCATTTGTCAATTTTGGCTTTTGTTGCCGTTGCTTTTGGTGTTTTAGACTTGAAGTCCTTGCCCATGCCTATGTCCTGAATGGTAATGCCTAGGTTTTCTTCTAGGGTTTTTATGGTTTTAGGTGTAACATGTAAGTCTTTAATCCATCTTGAATTGATTTTTGTATAAGGTGTAAGGAAGGGATCCAGTTTCAGCTTTCTACATATGGCTAGCCAGTTTTCCCAGCACCATTTTATTAATAAACGGTGCAGTTAGCAGTTTTAAACTATCTACCACTCTATTTCCTCCAATATAGTCAGTTTCACATAGAACTCCAAATATGTAAATTCTACTTTCAGAAAGCAATAAAGACTCCTGTATTCCCTTATCATTACAAACGTGTTAATTTTTTAGACAATTTCTGTGAGAAGCAGTATATCACAACTGCAACACAGATGACCCACATATGCTTATAAATACAAGACATACAGGGACAGAATCAGCCTTTTAAGAGACTGTTTGTGCCAGAGAGAAACCTTCTTTTACTTCAGGCACACACAGGATAAAAGTGTGAATCTTTAAACAAAATGATGGTGAAGCTGTGCTCTACATGCTGTGTTACCGCATTTTAAGAAAGTGCACATTCTAAAAACAACGGAATTTCAGAGGGAATTGATGCAGGCCAGGTAAGCCCCAAAATTGGGGCTCTTCCTGGGAGTGTTCTCAGCTTCACCCAGGAAAGAATTCCAGGGCAAGCTAGTGGTGTCAAACAGCAACTTGTATTGAAGCGGCTGTGCACAGAAGCAGCAGAGCGATTTCTCCTTGCAGAGCAGGGCTACCCCAGAGGCAGTGTCCCAGAGTGACAGCTCAGAGGCTGTTCTGCACTGATTTATACTCCTTTTAATCATGTGCAAATTAAGGGGCAGATTATGCAGAAATGTCTAGAAATAGGGTGGTAACTTCCAGGTTGTTAGGTCAGTGCCATGGAAATGGGCGGTAACCTCTGGGTGTTGCCATGGGAATGGTAAACACATGGCACGCTGGTGAGTGTGTCTTAGGGAGAGTTGCTTTAACCTCTTCCCTGTTTTAGCTATTCCTCAATCTGGTCCAGTGTCAAGCCCCAGCTCCAGAGTCAAGGCCCACCTCCTATCTCAATCAAGAGAAAAATTTAACACGTGCACCATATATATCTATAAGAGATCTCAGAGATGAGTAACTCGAAGGCATGGTTAGGACTTGGGTTGATATAACGTCTTAGCAAAAGAACAGTGCATTTTTGGGAAACAGATAAGACAAAGTGAAAAGACGTTGAGTATCTAGTGTGGCAAGTTGTGGGAAGGCACATATACGGGGAAACAAATGGCAGATGAGGGCTGATCAGTAAAGCCTGTTATGTGGATTCCTGTGATGCCATCTCCAGGCTAAAAGTCTAGAGTGGTCTCCAGGAACTAACTTCTATCCTTCCTGGCAGACACTGATACTTTATAAATTTATGTGCTTATTTTAGGCAAATAGAGGGAAGGCAGAGAGCTTTCTGTTTATCTGCTCATTCTCAGCTATCTTCAGTTCAAAATAATCTTTATGCCAAAGTAGCATATTTTGGGGTGACATATTCTTCAATCCCTTACTTGACCCTGAAGGCCTCCTAAGGAGTCTTATGAAGTATGTCTCTTGCCTCCTGCCTGTCTAAGAAAGTGGGGAACACAGACATTGGCTCTTATGCTCCATTAATCAATGACAACTCCATTGGGTATAACAGCCCTACACATTTAGGCTGAGCATGTCTAAGTGCAGTTCCTATGGGTGCCACAGTGGGAGGAAGTGAGAGCTTCACTACACGGGGCCATGGCCTGCCCCTGTCAGTTTCACCAGTGCAAAGCTCAGTGAAACCTGCTGCAGTTGGTCAGTGGAGCAGTGGTAAGCACAAGGAGAGGCCAAGGGGATGTGAAGTGCTGCACAAAAGATGTTAGATGCACTTTTATTCATAGATCTGAAGAGAAAAATCACAGTTACCGCCTCCATGGGTGCTGAAAAGGCATTTGAAAAGTTTCAAGTGATGATGCTCTTGATTAAAAAAAAAAAGAACACTCAATAAAATATCTTAAATACACATGCATATGCATGCACCCTTGAGAGCAAAGATTTATCATAGATGTAACACATACATCCAGCAAAATGAGGTATTTATAACTACTAAAGCCATGAAATAGATAACCCGCCCCCGATAACAATAAGATTTTTAACTCTAATGAAAATATCCTCAAATATATTATCCAAGAGAAATAACATAGATGCATAATAATTAGGAAGAAATAGATAAAACTTTTTTTTTATAACATGGCTATACTCTGGGAGACACAAAAATAACCATTAATCTACTAGAAACAATAAGAGAATACAAAAGATAGTAAAATATGAAACACATATATCAATATATAAATATATCATAGAAATTATACTTCAGTAACACTTTGGAATACATAATGAAAGAAAAATAGCAATAAAATAAAAACAAATAGAAATATAGTTAATAAAACTGTGCACAACTATATCAAGAAAACATTTGACACTCTTGGAACCTAAAAGTTGACTTACACACATGGAAACATATATCTGTTCTTGAGTAGGTATTCTTAATATTTTATTAAATGATAATTACCCTTAATTATGTTTATAAATATAAACCATTATAGAAATATGAATAGTTTTATTGCTTGGAACTAGACAAGTAGAATCTAAAAGTCATATGACATGAAAACAACATGCATGCAACATAAAAGAGAACAAAGTGAAAAGTAGTGAAGTTACTATCCTATCTCCTATGATAGCGCAACGTATCATGAAGTCTCTAACAGTTTGGCACTCTTCCATGAACACACAGATGAAGCTATGAAACCAAATATACTGAAAACTATCAAAGTAAACTTGAATAAATACAGTATGTTAGAATGTGGTAAAAGTGCTTTCTCAACAAAGGAGGAGAAGGAGAAAGTGGGTTTAGTTCGAGTGTCTGTATACTCCTCACAAGTTTGTTTCTTTTAATGCCATCATCCCGCGTTACTGTGGTGCAGTCATCCAAACCGATAAATCAACATTGGTATATTTCTATTAACTGAACTCCAGACTTTATTTACATTTTACCAATTTTTCCACTAATATCTTTTCTGTTCCAAAATACAGTTCTGGCTACCACATTGTATTCAGTCATCCTATCTGCTTAGTCTTACCTGGTTTGTAATAGTGTCAGTCTTCTTGTTTCTCTTTCTTTTTTTTTTTAAACAATTTGGAGGGACATTGGCTAGGTCTATAGAATTTTCCTCCATTCAGGTGCGCCTGATGCCTTTCTCATAAGGAGACAGGAGTTTTGCAGCAGGAGACCTCAGAGCTGAAGTCCCCTCTGATCACGTATCAAGTTTACAATTTCTCTATTGTAAAGTCAGTGTTTTCGTTGCCATACTGCATTCTTTAAAAATAAGTCACCAAGCATAAGCCATATTCAAAGGACGGGATTTGAACTCCACCTCCAAGAGAGGGAGTTGTTTTAACAATATGATTTAGAATTCTTTTGTAAGGAAGGGTTGTCTTTTTCCTCCAGTTATTTATCAACCTTTTATTTATATCAGCAGGGACGTCATTTCATGCAATAGGATATCCATCTGACATAGCAAAATAAGACCAGATCAAAATGTGTGTTCTAATTCATACAAAGATTGAAATGTAAAAATAAAAATTTACTGTAAGTTAATACGGGCTAATTCTTATATAACGGCAAAGTGGCAAAGGCTTTTTGAAGTATAAAAACGTAACTGGGTGACGCTGGAAACCGTCATTCTCAGCAAACTATCGCGAGGACAAAAAAACAAACACCGCATGTTCTCACTCATTGCTGGGAATTGAACAGTGAGAACACATGGACACAGGAAGGGGAATATCACACACCGGGGCCTGTTGTGGGGTGGGGGGAGGGGGGAGGGATAGCATTAGGAGATATACCTAATGTTAAATGACGAGTTAATGGGTGCAGCACACCAACATGGCAAATGTATACATATGTAACTAACCTGCACGTTGTGCACATGTACCCTAAAACTTAAAGTATAATAATAATTTTTTTTAAAAAAGTAAGTGGTGTTAAAAAAATGTATAATTTTGGCCGGGCACGGTGGCTCACGCCTATAATCCCAGCACTTTGGGAGGCCAAGGCGGGCTGATTGCCTGAGCTCAGGAGTTCGCGACCAGCCTGGGCAACACGGTGAAACCTCGTCTCTACTAAAATACAAAAAATTAGCCAGGCATGGTGGTGGGCATCTGTAGTCTCAGCTACTTGGGAGGCTGAGGCAGGAGAATTGTTTGAGCCTGGGAGGCAGAGGTTTTAGTGAGCCAAGATCGTGCCACTGCACTGAAGTCTGGGTGACAGATTGAGAATCCATCTCAAAAAAAAAAAAAAAAAAAAAAGTAATTTCACAATATACAAAAAAGATTAAGAAGCTAGGATTGACAAAAATACCATATGCAAAGTCTAAAACCATAGTACAAACTAGGGATATGTACCAGCTTATACATAAATGTCTCATCTTCTTAATGTATATTAATGCCTTTTAGATATAAAGAAGTGAAAGAGAAAAATATTATAGAAAAAATGGCAATAAGCCTAAGCAACTATTTTACAAAGAAAATGTTGCTTAAATGCATGAAAATTTGCTTATATTCTGGATGTCAGAAATCCCTATTGAAACTACAATGAACTCCTATTTTCCAACTATTGAATTAACGAAAATTGAAAATTTGACAATGGACACTGTTATCAGGGGTCCAGAGAAGTAAGCACTCTTCTGCATTTGCCTTAGGAGTGCAAAATTTTCCATAGCATATGTGAAGAAATTCATTAATATTAATGGAAATAGGCTGGGCTGGATTTCACACCTGAAATCCCAGCACTTTGGAGACAAGGCAGATGGACCATTTGAGGTCAGGAGTTTAGGACTAGTCTGGCCAACATGTTGAAACCCCATCTCTACTAAAAATACAAAAATTAGCTGGGTGGGGTAGCATGTGCATATAATCCCAGCTACTTGGGAGGCTGAGGAAGGAAAATTGCTTGAACCCAGCAGGCAGAGGTTGCAGTGAGCTGGGCTTGCACCGCTACACTCCAGCCTGGGTGACAGAGCGAGACTCTGTCTCAAAAAAAAAAAAAAAAAAAAAAGAAAGAATGTATTTATCCTTCAGCACAATGATCCCTCTTCTAGGAATTTATTCTACAGACATATATTTACAAATACAAAGGCGACAAATAAACAAGTTTGATTAATGCAGCATTTCTATTATCAAAAAATAAAGGATTTAGGATAACACAATTCTGATATATTTTATAATTCATACCAAAAATACGGTTCATAAACCATAATACAAAGTAGGTTTTATGTCAAGCTTGTTAATATTTCATTTTAGTTTCTGTAATTTCAGTGACTTTTTGCCAGTCTTATCTTTTGAGAACTGAGAGAGCTTTGTATAAATCTCTTGCTAAACTAATGGTTTATGCTTCCAGAGGATGGAAATGCAATCGATTTTTTAAATAATTCAGTGAGTACTAAATTATCTTATTAGTCTAATAACCTGTGAGATATTTTGAATTTCTATATACTGACATGCCATGTGTTTTCCATCTCTCTTACTGATTTTCATAATTTTATAAGAGGCTTCTGTTATGGTTAAGTTTATGTGAAAACTTGGCAAGGCCACGTGCCCAGTTGTTTGGTCAAGCACTAGTCTAGATGTTGCTGGGAAGGTATTTTTAAAATGTGATTAACATTTAAATTGAGTTGACCTTAAACAAAGCACATTGTCTTCCATAACACGGGTAAGCCTTTAGTTGAACTCCTTAGCAGACTGACATTTCCCGCAAAAGAAGGAATTGAACCTCCAGACCACAACATAGAAATCCCACCTGAGTTTCCCTTCTTGGGACTTGAGACCACATCATTTCTGAGCTGAATTTCCAATCTGCTGGTTTGCCCTGGGGATTTCAGATTTGCCACCTTACATTCACATGAGCTCATACATCTGTGCGTGCGTGCTTGTGTGTGTCTGTGTGTGTGTATAACGATAAGAAACTAATACTAATACAACACTCTTGACCTTTCTAATTTAAAGGAAATGCTTGAAACCTTTTATTAAAAATTAATTTGCAGTCATATTCTTACAGTGTTTTATATTTTGAAACATTCAATCAGTCCCTTCCTAAGGTGATATTTTGTTTCAATATCATCTCTGAAAGATTAAATGGAGGGGTTTTAGTTTAGAAAAAGCACCAAGATTCTTAGTATCATAACTTTCTTTGCAGAATCCAGTAAGATATTAATGAATCTAAAGATATATATTTTCCTCCTATTTATCTTTGGTTTTTCAAATTATTTTTCTTATAATTTTGCGTAAGGTGAGGGGTTTTACCTGGGTTAGTAAAAAATGATTTCCAGCTAACATTGAATGTGGTAAGATTCAACCGGGTCAAGAAGACTTAGCCATAACTTCCCTTCAAGCTAAATACATCACAAAATATGTGTAAATATGTGTAAAATCACCTGATTCATAAATTCTGATTGCTGACAATACTGAAATGATTTCTGGAATACATTTATTAAATCCTTCTAGACTTTATTTTTTTAAAGTGAGAACATTATAGAAATATAATTTAAATGGCTTATTTGTGATATCTAACAAAATAGAAACTTAAATGGTTTGTGTGTTGCATATAGTATATTTCTATTATATAGAGGCCCATTAAATATATTTCAAAGACTACTTAATGTTATTTATAAATTTTAATATTTTTTCCATCCTTCATGATGCTAAATAAGGAAGTTTATAAAAATATTTTAAAACTTTGTCATTCCCCACTTATAACACAGTTGACTTCTTTAACTACTACTATTCTACATAGTTTGATCCTATGTTATCTTCTGTACTTTGCATTCTACTGAAATTACCTGAATGTGTAATTACTTATTTAAAAAATGTCGTAAAAATGGTTTTTTTGAAAGTAACTAGTGGAGAAATTTTCTTTGTCACATTCGAAGTTGCTTTTGCAAATGTGTTTATAATTCACGTGTCTACTAAAATCTTTTTAAATGGTTTAATTTTAGCTTGATATTATACAAAATCATTATTCTTCTTGTAATCATCATCAACATCGTATCTCATCTCTAATGAGTATTCGTATACTAAGGAATGTGTCCACTCCTTTATTGCATGTTCACTTTTAATTTACAAAACAATTTTCTGTAAATTAGGCACTGGTGTCATTCCGGTTATCAGAGGAAAAAACTGAAGCCCAGGGACTAGGCAAATTGTTGACCATCAGAGGGTTTGTAAGTGGTGAAAGAGATCTGAGTCCAGCTATCTGATTCCATAGACCAAGCTTTTAGCCACTGCATTACACAGTCTGTTGAAATACCTGGTCCTTGCCAACATCAAATCCTCATTCAAATGTCTGTTGGCCAATCAAATTCTAGAAGCATCAGTGTGTGGCTCTGTTTGTTTTGCTATAAACTATCCTCATGTTAACCTTACTCTTCTTTTTCTTAGGAAAAAAAAAAGTTTATTTGAAAGATTGTGACTGATATAGAGTTGTTTTTTTTCATAAAAGAGGTCAAAATAATGAATAAGCTGAAATTTGGGGCCATGAAATCTTCAGTATCAAGGAAGTTTAGCCTTGACATAGAAACCAAGACTGAAAGTGATGGAGAGGAGCTTGGAAGGGTAGCCAATCAGCCCATCAGGGAAGGAGGAATTGGCTGCAATCAGCAATTTTCTGTGACCATAATCAGACATCCAGGATAAACTTATTCTTTGTTGTGAATGCCCATGGTATTCCTTCATAGCCTTAGAAACACAGTTCATTTCAGCAGTCATACCACTATATTATTTTACTAGCATTTATTATTTCACTTGTATCAAATATTTCACTATTGAAATGCATTGGAAGGTTCTATCACAGAGTACCAAAAGCAAAGAATAAAGAAGGATAAATGATAATACCACCATAGGAGCAAAATCTGTAGAATTGTTTTAAAAATACTTGTAAACAGGACGAGAAGACATACTTAGTGAACACATCTAGGAAGTTATGCCAATGTGTTAGGATGTGGGTGTAATGAGGTTTAACTCCCTCGATTCCATCACATCTGGTCTGCTATAGATAACTTGTTCATTCACTCTTCCTATCCTATATTTTTAAGTTTTTATTTTACTGCCTCCTTTACACCAGCATTTAAATAAGGTCAACACTATTTGATCCTAAAATCAACAACACCCAGAATTTTGAACTCTGCAATTACTTCTAACTTCTATCTTAGCTCTCCAAACCCATTTATAGCACATCTTTTGAGAAAGTTGTTTGCACTTATTTAACCATTACTATTTTTTTTTTTACCTCCCATTCATGCCTGTTCCCATTATAACCTAAATTTTCTCCAACACTGTACTGGTTTCTGCCATCACACACAGTGATATCGAATGCAGTGAGAAACGTTTCAGCAATTATATTTCTTGATGTTGAATTATGTTTTTCTCCTGCATTCATCCTTGTTAATCACTATTTTCTTTTAAAAGTATTATCTGGCATTGCTTTTCACGACATCACACTCTTACGGTTGTCATTCCTTCTCTCACTCTGAGCCTTAAACTGATTTACGTGTTTCTCACCTAGATTATTGCAGCACACTGTCTTCGTAAGTACAGTAATAACTCTCTTTAAATATGACCAAGGTATCCTTTCCAAGTATAAGTGTAAGCATGTATTTCTTATACATAAAACATTTACTGAAAAGTCTGAATAAAAATATTGGATAACTTCTTTCTTGCTTGAGTAATTACATTGATTAAGAACCTTTAATTAATTTATTTTTAAACATTTCTAAAATCTTAAGAAAATTCTTTTCACTTCATTTAGATTCAGTTCCCTCATGTGCAAGGTGAGGAATTTAGATTAGATTCGAGGTTTTGCAGTCTGGCTTCTCAAATTTAATGAATTAGGAAATGAAATTTAACTTCAGTATTTCAAAAAGCCAAATAGATATTGCATATCTATTTCCCAGTAATTGGTTCAAACTATATGTTTTTATTTCTGTTTATATCATGTTAAACACAATAATATAACATGTTAAAAATGTTACATATGTTAAATATAATATCTGATTAAAATGTTCAGGTATCCAATGAATATTTTGAAACCTTATAATTTGTTATTACTTGTTAGGCTATTTTGATATACATACTATTTTCAAAAGAAAAAGTCAAAGTCAATGAAAAAAAGCAAAAAGCTGTGTGATAGTCAATAGTGAAAAATAAAATTATATCCGTTCTGTGAGCCTTTCTAGGTATAAATACTTTAACTCTAAACTCCTAAATGAGTTAACATCATCAAAATTCAAGAAAATTAACAGAAGACTTTCATGTCACTCAAATGACAGCAAAAAAGTCCCCCCATGTTTCTTCATGTTTGTTGTTAATGGGCACTGCTTTGCTCACCGTAAGTAACTATGACAGAGCTGGATATTTAGAGGAAGACATACATGGATGAAGATAAATTAAAATCAGATGTTTATTTTAGTGATATGTTGACAGTCTGATAAAAATGATAAAATTAACTATGTCCTCTGTGTAGTAAAGAATTGGCTAGCCTTTGAAGTCATTTCCTGGGAGGGAACTTCTAAACCTTGAGATTTCAAGAGTGATAGGAGTACCTTTATACTCATGGAAGAATCCTGGACCACAGCTGACAGGTTATGCTAATAAGATGACCCATGACTAGGACTGAGACTGGCTACTGCAGTGGTCCCAGGGTGGAGTCGGGCCACACCAGAAAGACCATTCATGTGACTGGAGGGTTGGACTTTGATCCCTGTGAGGGGACATCGGCCTGGATTCTGGGGAGGTGAAAGCACTGGAGTTTGAGTTCAACCACGTGGGCAATGATCCAATCAGCCGCATCAACCCAGTAAGACCCGATTACAAATGCTGGACACTGGAGCTCACCTGAGTGTCCTGGCCTGGTGTACTCCATGTGACCGTTGCCACGCACCAATGTCAGGAGGGTAATGCATGACTGAGGAAACAGGAGATCCATGTTTAGAACCCTCCTAGTCTCAGGTTCTACCCTATGGGTTTCTTCCTTTGACTGCTTATGATTTATATCTTCCTGCTGATATAAAATTGTAAGTATAAGTATCGCACTTTCTGAAGTTCTGTGAGTCATTTTATTCAACTACCAAAAATGAAGACGTTTATGAAGATCTCAACATTTGCAGCCAACTGGCCTGAAGTGAAGGTGGGCCTGGAGACCCCTGAAATTGCATCTGGGGTCAGAATCTTAGGTATATTTGGCAGTTCGGATGACTGTGAATTTTAAGTTCAAGATTGGCTAAATCCTGTTAGGGTCCTTGATCAAATATTAAGGTATTAACTCCTAGTGCATTCCTGATGACTCAAATGATAGAGCTGATAAAAGTAAGCACAGTAAAACTTGCATTTCTGAAAATAAGTATGACTGTAATTTTTAAGCACATTGAGTGTTATGGGAAAACAGAAATATCTGGTTAATACAACCCAAAATAGAAAGCTTAAGCTGGGTCAGCTTTTACAATCTTTTCTTTTATAAAAAACAAAATCAAAGCAGAAAATTTTATACTAATTTTAGTAGTGGTGAAAAGCTAATTTAATAAAATGTAATGATCTTTCAGGGTTAAAACATTTTCCAAAAAATAGAAAAAAAAAATTGTTGATAAGCTGCATCAATTAAATACCTACCAGTAATATCAAATTTCTGGTTGAAATATTGATCATTCTCTTCCCAAATGAAAAACATAAGATCGATGTTTACTTTCCATATAATGTATGGAACTTCTGCTAAACATTGAACTGGTCATCACAGCTGATGTAGTAAGGCAAGGAAAAAGTAAAAGGCATAAACCTGAGAAAAAGAAGAAAGCTGCAGAAGATATGATTTGGTAGTTGCAAAATCCATAGGAACGGTCAAATTCCCAGTGCAAATTACTATATGTAAATGTGATACAATCACAATATGAAAACGTTGTATGTCTATACTCTAGTGACAGACACTTAGAAAATGAAATTTTAAAATACATCTTACAGTGAATCAGAAACACCAAATACCTAACAATAAATTTGACAAAACTTGTTTACAATCTATACATTGGAAATGAAATAAGTAGTTGCTAAGAATTTTTTAAAACACCTAAATAAATGGTTTTGTCATGTTTGTAAATTGTAGGACTGAATACTGTACAGATATCAATTACCTACAAATAATTGTATGAAGCTTAGGGAAGCCAAAACAAAATTCCAAAAAAATTCATAAAAAGTACAAAGGTGATACTGTACTGCATATGAAAATGCAAAGACCTGGAACAGTCAAGACATTCTTAAAGAATAAATTTGAAAGATCACTAATTTCAAAAATTAAAATAAAGCAACAGTAATCATGACAGTGTTACATTAGTATCAAGATAGACAAGAAGATCAATGGAAGGCAATAAGACCAATATAGATCCACACATACAAAGTCCATCGATTTTCAACAAATGCATTCATGTAGTTGCAGGAGGAAAGGAAATCATTTCAGCAGACAGTGCAAGAAGTGCTAGAAATTCATATGGGAAGAAATTAACCCTGGCCCTAACCTCATAGCTGTATAAGAATTTATTCAAGATGAGTCATAGGACTTAAATACAGGACTTACAGAAAATATTATGTGAGAATACCTTTGATATTCTTCAGAGTTAGCAAATATTTAAGACAGAAAGAGTCCTAATGATGGAAGAAAAGATGACAAACTGGACTTCTTCAAAGTGAAAAAAGCACCTTTTCCTTATCAAATAATATCACTAAGAGAATAACAAGGCAAATTATTACCTGTGAGGAAATATTGTCAATAACTATACCTAAACAAGAATATACATATAAATCCAGCAAACTGATAATAAAAGGACACACACTCCATTAAAACTTGACAAACCTTTGAGCAGACATAGTAAAGGTGCTCAACATTATTGTTCAAAGAAATAAAAAGTAAAACAAAAATGCAATTATTCGTTAGCTAAAAATGGCCAAATGAAAAAGAATGACATAGACAATGTCAATTGTCTACGTCAAAGTGTTGGTGAGGATAAAGAGCAACCAGAAACCCTCCTCAATTGTTCATGCAAATGTAAGCTCTTGTAAATCCCTTGGAAAACCCTGGAAGATTTTAAATTTCCCTCTAATCCAATAATTCTACTCTGAGTTCTTCAGCCAAGAAAAATAAGAGCATTTGTGCACAAGCCTACAAAAAGACTTGTGGCTTGTGCACACATGTCCACAGAACTTTTTTCATTATATCATTTTCTTTTTTTTTTTTTGAGATGGAGTCTTGCTCTTGTCACCCAGGCTGGAGTGTAGTGGCGCAATCTTGGCTCACTGCAACCTCCACCTCTCGGGTTCAAGTGACTCTCCTGCCTCAGCCTCCTGAGTAGCTGGGATTACAGACACCCACCACCATGCCTGGCTAACTTTTGTACTTTTAGTAGAGATGGAGTTTTGCCCTGTTGACCAGGCTTGTCTCAAACTCCTGACCTCAGGTGATCCTCCTGCCTTGGCCTCCCAAAGTGCTGGGATTACAGGCATAAGCCACTGCACCCAGCCACTTTATCATTGTATCTTAAACTGAAAACAGTCCATATATTCATTGTATTAGTTCATTCTCATGCAGTTATGAAGAAATACCCAGGACTGGGTAATTTATAAAGAAAAAAGATTTAATTGATTAACAGTTCTACATGGCTGGGGAGGCCTCAGGAAAGCTTACAATCATGGCAGAAGGCACTTCTTCACAGGTGGCAGGAGAGAGAATGACTGCCCAGTGAAGGAGAAAGCCCCTATAAAACCATCAGATCTCATGAAAACTAACTCACTATTACGAGAATAGGATGGGGGAAACTATCCCTGTGATTCATTTATGTCCACCTCATCCCTCCCATGACATGGGATTATAGGAACTACAATGCAATAAGAGATTTGGGCGGGGACACAGTCAAACCATGTCGTTCTGCCCTGACTCCTTCCAAATCTCAGGTCCTTACAATTTAAAACACAATTATGTCCTCCCAACAGTTCCCCAAAATCTTAATTCATTCCAGCATTAACTCAAAATCCAAGTCCAAAGTCTCATCTGGGGGGGACAAGGAAAGTTGATTCCACTTATAAGCCTGCAAAATCAAAAGCAAGTTGGTTGCTTCCTAGATACAATGGGGTACAGGGATTGGATAAATATGCCCATTCCAAGTAAGAGAAATTGGCTAAGACAAAGGGGCTGCTGGACCTATTGCAAGTCCAAAAGCCAATAGGGCAGTCATTAAATCTGAAAGCTCAAAAATGATCTTTGACTTCATGTCTCACATCCAGGTTATGTTGATGCAAAAGGTAGGCTCACATGGTGTTGGGCAGCTCTGCCCCTATCGCTTTGCATGGTACAGCCCCACTCTCAGCTGCTTTTACAAGCTGACATTGAGTGTATGTGGCTTTACCAGGAACAAGGTGCAAGATGTTGGGGGATCTACCATTCTGGGATTTGGAGGACAGTGACTCTCTTTTCACAGTTCCACTAGTGGGTCCACAGTTCCACTAGTGGGCAGTCACCAGTGGCTACTCTGTGTTGTGGCTCCAACCCCACATTTTCCTTCCATGCTCCCCTAGCAGAGATTCTCCATTAGGGCTCTGCCCTTGCAAAAGACTTCTGCCTGGACACCCAGATATTTCCATACATCCTCTGAAATCTAGGTGGAGATTCCCAAACCTCAATTTTTGACTTTTGTACACCCACAGGCCCAATACCACAGGTAAGCGACCAAGGCCTGGGGCTTACACCCTCTGAAGCAATGACCTGAGCTCTATGTTGGCCCTTTTGAGCCACAGCTGGGACTCAGGGTACCATGTCCCAAGGCTGCATAGAGCAGGGAAGCCTGGGTCCAGCCTGCACAACCAGTTTTTCCTCCTAGGCCTCTGGGCCTGTGATGGGAGGATCTGCCTTGAAGGAGAGATTTTCTCCATTGCCTTGGCGATTACCATTTGGCTTTTGTTACTTATGCAACTTTCTGCAGCCGGGTTGAATTTCTCCTTTATTGTTTTTTATCACATCTCAGGTGGCAAATTTTCTAAACTTTATGCTTTGTTTCCCTTTTAAATGTAAGTTTTAATTATAAACCATGTCTTTGTGAATATATAAAACTGAATGCTTTTAACAGCACTCAAGTTACATCATGAATGCTTTGCTGCTTAGAAATTTCTTCCACCTGATACCCTAAATCATTTCTCTCAAGTTTAAAGTTCCACAGTTTCGTAGATCAGGGGCAAAATGCCACCAGTCTCTGCTGAAACATGGCAACAGTTACCTTTATTCCAATTCCCAGCGATTTACTCATCTCCATCCTAGACCACGTCAGCCTGGACTTCATTGTCCATATCACTATCAGCATTAAATGGTCAAAGCCATTGAAGAAATCTGTAGGAAGTTTCAGACTTTTCCACATTTTCCTGTTTTCTTTTGAGCCCTCTAAACTGATCCAACTTCTTCCTGTTACTCAGTTCCAAAGTCATTTCCACATTTTGAGGTATCTTTATAGCAGTGCCCCACTCCCAGGACCAATTTACTGCCTTAGTCCATTCTCATGCTTCTATGAAGAAATGCCCCCAACTGGGTAATTTATAAAGGAAAAAGGTTTAATTGATTCACAGTTCTGCATGGCTGGGCAGGCCTCAAGAAACTTACTATCATGGCAAAGGCCCCTCTTACACAGGGTGGCAGGAGAGAGAATGAGTGCCCAGTGAAGGAAAAAGTACCTTATAAAACCATCAGATCTCATGAAAACTAACTCACTATTTTAAGAACCAGATGGGGGAAACCACCGCTGTGATTTAATTATCTCCACCTGGTTCCTTCCACATGTGGGAGTTATGGGAACTACAATTCAAGGTAAGATTTGGGTGGGGACACAGGCAAAGTATATCACCCATCAACAGGAGAATAACCCAAGTTTCTACATTTATACTATTTAGCAAAAGAAAAGCAATAAGTTTTTAATACATGAAAACACATAAACTGCAAATAATTTTGTTGGATAAAACAAAACATAGATGAAACTAATCTGTATTAACAAATCAAATAGAGTTGCTTCTGCACCGGTAGTATTGACTAGAAAAAGAAATTAGAAAATATTTAGAAGTGGTAGAAATGGACTATATTTTGACACATGTTTTGTCACCTGAGTGAAAATGTTTATTAAAACTCATCTAAATGTCCACTTAATAATTAGGAATTTTACTGACATCACAATAAAATATTTTTAAAGTATTTTGAAACTAAATTCATAAATTATTTACATATGTGAATAACCATCTGAGTTAATAAAATGTATCATTTATCTAAAGAAAAACTGTACAGCATATGTCTTGGTTTATGTATTTCCATTTTCAGCTCAGTGTTTCTAAATTAAATATTTTAAGGTAATTTTTTTACAACAAAAATACCTAGAAATAACCAAGGAGTTGAGAGAGCTATACAAGGAAAATTACAAAACACTGCTGAAAGAAATCATTTTTGACACAACAAATGGAAATACATCCCAGGCTCATGGGTAAGAAGAATCAGTATTGTGAAAATGACAATCTGTATGGCCTAAAACAATGTACAAATTCAATTCAATTCCTATCAAAGTATCAATATAATTTCTTTTTGAGATGGAGTCTCAGTTTGTCACGCAGTCTGATCAATGCAATTTTTTACAAAATTAGAAAAATTCCTGTAATTCTAATAGAACCATAAAAGAGCCCAAAGAGCCAAAGCAATCCTAAGCAAAATGAAAAAAAAAAAAAAAAAAAAAGCTGGAGGCATCAAATTACCCAACTTCAAATTATACTCCAAGGCTATACTAACCAAAACACTATGGCACTGGTATAAAAGTAAATACCTAGACCAATGGAGCAGAATAGAGAACCCAGAAATAAAGCCAAATATTTACAACCAACTGATCTTTGACAAAGCAGACAAAAACATACACTGGGGAAATGACACCCTCAATATATGGTGCTGGGAAAATTCCCACAAGGGGAAGAATGAACTATATCCATGATTCTCACCATATATAAAAATTATCTCAATGTGGATGAAAATGTTAAATTTAAGACCTAAAGCCATAAAAATTCTCAAAAAAATTCCTAGGAAAAACTTTTCTGGACATTGGCCTAGGCAAATAATTTGACTAAGAACCCCAAAGCAAATTCAACAGAAACATAAATAAATGGGACCTAATTAAACTAAAAATGTCTGCACAGCCAAAGATTTAATTATCAATGCATGGAGCAATGGCGACCTTTGTGAGTGAGCTGGAGGTGGCTAAGCAGAACTTGAGTGAGGCTCTGGGGGACAATGTGAATCAATACTGGGCTAACTTAAGCTGTGGTTCAAGCGGAAGATCAGGAAAGAGGACTTTGACTTTGAAACTCATAGGCTTCTTTCATAGGAGAATATGCATTCTCACAATGATTTCCTCCTGGCCATTCTCATGCATTGTCAGATTTTGGTTTTACATCAGAGGGTGCTGGATCCTTGCCCTGGATGGGGGGTTCTGCAGCAAAACCTGGAAAGCCCAATGGAAAGAAAAAGTTTTCTTCTGTCAGAAATTTGATCATAGATTCCAGCCTCACAATCCTGTCTCAAGAGCCCAGTAATTTGTGGCAAAAGATCCCCAAGATGATGATGACTTGAAACTTTGTTCCCACATAATGATGCTTCTCATTCAAGGCTGGCTTGAAGGGAGAAAGACAGTGACTGCTTATGAGCATGGGCTGGACAATGTCACCGAGGAGGCTGTTTCAGCTCTTGTCTATGCTGTGGAGAATCACCCTAAAGATATACTGACATCAGTTGTGTCAAGAAGGAAAGCTTATCGGTTACGAGATGACCATTTTAAATATGCCTTTGGCAGTAATGTGACCCCACAGCCGTACCTGAAGAATAATGTAGTAGCTTAGAACAACTTAATATAAAGCCCTCAAGCTTTTACTGCTCCCTGTGCTGGTCAGAATCCAGCTTCTCACCCACCTCCTGATGAAGCCGAGCAGCAGGCTGCATTCCTGCTGGCATGCTCTGGAGACACTCTATCTGCATCTTTATCTCCAGCGAACATGTATGAACTTTTTGAAGCTCTGCGGGTACACAGGGAAGTCGTACCTACCACATATTGTCTATGCCGTTAACATTGAAAGGATCATCATGAAAGTCTGGCATCCAAATCATGAAGAGCTGAAGACAAAGTTCACCACCAGTGCTTGGCAGCCAAGGAGGGGTTTTTGCTGTGCTAAATGAGGATTTGAAGATGTGGGACCCTCATTAAATTCACTGATTACTGAAAATTGAATTTTGGGGGGGGGGTCTACATTTCAAGGCTGAAGTGTATAGTGTATATATAACCGTTCCTATGGAAATGAGACAATGAGTACATTTTGTGTTGCTAATGTAAAGCCATTAATATAAATCTTTGGTAATGACCCATATCTCTATATGTATGTGTTCCTAGTTGTGGGAGCAGGCACTAATGAAATCCTGTGCCTGGAATGGAGATATTTCAGTACCTGAGGCTTAGTATCCTGTGGTCTGCATGTAAGACAGATGACATCCTAGAACAAAGAAGCTGTTACAACTTAGTCCCCCTGATCAGCAGGGCATCTCTGTATTCAGTGATATCGTACATTCTGTAGCTAGAAGTCTAAAATTTCTGCCTTTCTCTTAAAGGATGTGCTCTTGCATTTTGCTTGAAATAACCTACGCAGTTTTAAAAACCAGATACCTCCATTATTGATCAGTTTAATTTTTAATAGCTATACGTAACCCCTGAAAAATTTATCACTATAACTCCATGGGAAATATGACTTAGAAGTGCTCTGCGTTACTAAACAAAATAAAGTCCCTCTGCATTTAAAACCAAAATCAAAACAAAACTCTTGGAATGCAATTAATTAACTCTATGTCTTCCCATGACTCAAGTTTTGTTAGAGTTAATATGCCCAAAGAATTTGATTGGCAGTCTCTTTGGTTAATTATTCATATAGAATATATTTTAAGAAATGTATACAAACTTGATATATGCTTGGTAATTCCCCTGTTTCTAGGAGGTACCTATTTCTACCCTTTCAAGTGATAAAGTGGTAATAATTTACATTCGACAGTTTCACTGATAACAAACCTAGGTTTTTTTTAAGAGAGATGTTGCTTTTTACTTAAGGGATAGCGCTGATGATAAATTAGTATATATATATATATATATACAGGTTTGCATAGGTCTAAATAATGGCTTTATAGATATGTATATATGGTTCACATATCTGGTTCTGTGTATTTGATTTTGTACTTTAAATGTGACAAACCTTTTGGGAGAAAAAAAGATTTAATTATCAGAGTAAATGGGCAACCTACAGAATGGGAGAAAATATTTGCAAATTATGCTCCTAATAAAGGACTGATATCAAGAATCTACAAGGAATTCAAACAAACCAGCAAGGAAGAAAAAAATAATCTCATCAAAAATTGAGCAAGTGACATGAACAGACATTTCTCAAAAGAAGATATACAAATAGCCAACAAACACATTTTTAAGAATGCTCAATATTACTACTCCTGAGTAAAATGCAATTGAAACTACTATGAGATACCACCTTACCTCAGCCAGAATGGGTAAGGGTACTTTTTATTAAAAAGAAAAAAGTAGATATTAGCATGGATATAGTAAAAAAAAGAACACTTATACACTGTTGGTGGGAATGTAAATTAGTATAACTTCTATTGAAAACAGTTTGGGGATTTCTCAAGTAAGAATAGATTTACCATTCAATCCAGAGATCCCACTGCTGGCTATCTACCCAAAGTAAAATAAGTCATTATATGGAAAAGAAACTTTTATGTGTATGTAAATTAGATATATGCTTGGTAATCCCTCTACTGCAGCACAATTTACAACTTAAAGGATATGGAACCAACCTAAATTCCTATCATCCAATGAGTGAATAAAGAAAAGGTGGTATATATCCATATAAATATACTATGGAATACAACTAAGCCATAAGAAAAGAACAAAAGTGTCTTTTGCACAATTTGGATGGAGCTGGAGGCTTTTATTCTAAGTGAAGTAACTCAGGAATTGAAAACCAAACATTACATGTTCTCACTTACAGGTGGAAATTAAACTGTGGGTATGCTAAGGCATACAGACTGGTATCATGGGCACTGGAGGCTCATGAAGGAGGCTGGGCAGGAGGAGGTGAGGGATGGAAAACTATTGAGTACAAGGTACGGTATTTAGGTGATAGGTGTACTAAAATCCCAGACTTCACGGCTACTCAATTCATCCATGCAACCAAAAGCCACTTGTATCCCTAAAGCTATTGAAATAAAAATGAAAATAAAAAGAATTTAAGCTAACTCTCTTAGTAATTAGTAATGTTAATACCAATTATTCATGTGTAACTGTACATCGTAAAAGGTGAAAACATAAAAATATGTATTTATATTATTAAGAACTGCAACACAGTTACATTTCCATTTTTAACTGCAGACTTGACTTTGCAGTCCTCCTTTTGCCTACACACCAAGCAACGACTAATGTATTGAACTAAGTGCATTGCCTGAAGAAGGTTAGGTCTTCTTGCCCAGTGACAGAAATTAACACAAGTTTAGCAACAGTAAATGGTAGCCAATAAGAAAACCTGACCAACTGTGCTGAATTCTTGTCAGAGGGAATGCTAAGCAACCTTACCTCTCTAAGTTATATGTTGTATCAGTGCCTGCTTATTAGTCCTCTGAAGTCACTTACCAGCTCACACATATCTTTCTTTCTTGAGAAAAACGGAAGTTAAATTGATCTGTATAAGACTGTCTATACCAGATATGAATGAAGGCTACCAGTTCAATAAAAGAATGGTCAGCTACGGGGCAGATGAAAACTTTGCACAGCCTATGTTCAACTCCCCTTCTAAAGTTGCCTCAAGGAGCCATTCAATCCACTTCACCACACATATATACAGTACCTGCTGACTAAAGAGTACATTTTAATTTCAATGAACTGAGAAACAAATCAGAAAGTTATAAATTTTGAACTAAATACAATACAAATGTTGGAATTGTAAAGTGCTGGGTCTGTCCCACAGACCCTGGCCGAGCGATGGATGAAAGGAGTACGCAGACACAGGTACTTTCCCTGAGAGTGCAGCTAGGGGACTGCACGGCTTAGCACTGCTGATAAGAGTGCCACCCCAATAAGCCAGAGCTATTTGTATTTATTTAGTACAGATTTAATGACAAAGGCCTGGAGCAAGCACAGTTTGTGGGTGATTAACATTGCTGCCCCCCCGAGTAGAGAGCAGTCCTCTGTGCAGATGATCAGAGGTTGGTTTCTGGAGACATAAGTGAACCAATTTATCTAGATAAGAATCTTTATATTCCCATGTTATTTACCATTTGCCCTCTGCTTCAGGGTAAGGGAATTAGCTGCCTTCAGCTTTTATTCTGTCCTGAAGCTTTGCAAAACCTCCCAGCCTTCCAAGAAGGTTTGGGTCTTTCCCTCTAATTTTTCCCACCATGCTGACTGATCTCTGACATCTCCCCATTTTCTGTTTGTTTGTGTCAGGTTTTGTTGATTGAAGAATACAGATGTGTGCAGCAAAAGGTTTGTCTGGTGTAGTGGTTGCTGCTTGTATTCTGGCTTTGCATCCTAGAATTAGTAAATAATGAGACAAACATGAGTATAATTTGTAACATTCTTTTCCAGTCAGGGAGTGATATGTAGTGTTGCTTGGCACCTCAGTCCAATGTGTGCCATTACTAAGGAAACCCATGGCTGGTAGGTCAGTCCCTCCTAGCCAAGCAGTTACATTATTAGAGGCTGGGAAGGGAGTATCTGCACAGGTAACAGGGCAGAAGAAAGGCAGATTTAGAAGATGGGCTTAATAGAGTGTAGCAGGTACCAGTTGCAACCAGAGTGAGAAAATAATAAGAAAAACCACTATCCTACAAGAGTTGCAATGTACAACAGAAAGCATAGCAAGGAACAAATTATCTGGAGTGAATGGTGTCTGTGTCCAGGGTAGGATTTGCTCAGTCTCCTGAGTTGTCATCTTCAGCATCCCCCAGGTAATGTCCAGGGCTCGTGTCATCTGAGGAAGTTGCATCATCCGGGGCTGCAGGTCCTGTAGGGTCATTCCCTTCATTTCTGGTACTGGGTTGGGTCCTAGCCGCACTGTGGTATGATTTGATGCATCGTGCTAGAATACAAAGAGGACTTGAGAGGGTGTGAACACAAGTATATCCTCTTCCCCATGTTAGCAAATCATTTGGACCACACCGTACATTACTATTTACATCTTTCCATAAAACTGCAGGTTTTATGTTGTGAGGGCCTTTGGTAAAATGCACTTCTATGGCTGATTGAAATTTATCATTCAACTTTTAAAACTTAAGGGTAAATAAGTCTTGTGCCAATAGTGTTTCAGGGTCCTTACTCATATTCCCCCTTTTTTGTTTTTTGAGTATATTGAGCCTATTAAGGGTGGAGTGGACACATACTATGGCCTGTTCTTGGGGTTTATAAGGGATACCTGTGGAATGTTGGATGTTCCACTTGTAATTGTTGAAATTGTGAGCTGGCACAAGCCAGACCATTATCAGTTTTAATTTTGGGGGGCCATCCCATAAACGCAAAAGTTAAAAGAAGATGTTTAATGACATATTGGGTGGACTCTCCAGGCAAAGCATGCACACTAATTAGGTGGGAATTGGTTTCAATGGACATATGTACATATCTTAGTTCTCTAAATTCAGGGACGTATGTAATGTCTCTTTGCCATAACTGATTAGGTTCTAGTCCTCTAGGGTTAACACCTGTTGAAGGAGGGAATGTGCCTGTGAGCTGGCAATCTGGGCATTGTAAAATAATTTGTTTAGCTAGTCTTTGGGTAAGATGAAATTGTTTGGATAAATTTCTACAATTTTGATGGAAAACTTGATGCAATTGGGTGGCTTGGCCAAGCAGTGACATCATAACCTGCAGGTATGCTTGATTATTGCCAGAAGCCAGTGGGCCAGGCAGTGAGCTGTAGGTTCGAATATGTGTGATAAAGATAGGATATGTACATTGATCAGCAATTGCTGAAGTCCAAAGAAAAAGTGCATATAGGTTGGGCTCCAGAGCAGACTTAATGAGGGCTGTCTCAAGGTTCTCCAATAAATAAACAGCATAAGCAGAGTCACTAACAATATTGATGGGCTGAAAAGAAAATGTTTCTAGGGCCGATATTAAGGCTCCAACCTCAGCTCTCTGAGTAATAGTAAATCTAGAACGAATGAGCATATTGAGCATATTAAGGGTGGAGTGGACATGTTCTATGGGCTGTCCTTGGGGATTCCCACTAATAGCTCTTTTCCATTTTTACCAGAGCCATCAGCAAAAAGCATTAAAGCGTTAGATATGGGGAAGTGAACTACCTTTGTAGGCATAACTACAGGAGTATGAGGTAAGAACTGAAGTAATTTGTCAGCAGGAAGGGCATGTTCTATATGGCCTGCATAATCAGATATTGCTATCTGCAGGTCCAGAGATAAGGGCAAGACTGCTTGGAATTTTTTTTTACTCAAGGGAATGATGACATCAGGGTCATAACCTAGCAACTGATTGCATTGTCTGTGGCCTGTATAGATTACTTTACTAACTAGCCAGATATGGATAGATAGTGTTTTAGTCCCAGTATGTGAGCAAAAAATCCATTCTAGGAAGTGTAACCCTGGGCCATCTGTCCTATTAATCCTGTTGGGGAATGTTTAATAGGAAAAAAACAAACAATTGCACTAAATATTGTGGGTCTATGTGATCTAGTTGCCTCTAAGAAATAGCTTGATCTATTTCCTCATTTTCCCTTTTTGGTGCAGGAGTTAAATACTTGGGAGAGTCTAGGGCTGTATTGCCCTTTAGGATAGAAAACAGGTTTTGTAACTTATCAGTAGTTATGCCTAAGGTGGGGTGAAGCCAGTTAATATTGCCTAGTAATTTTTGATAATCATTTAAGGTACATAAGTTGTTAGTATTTAATTTAATCTTCTGAGGTATAACTGACTGAGAAGCTATTATGTATCCATGATATTTACAAGGAGAACATTTGTACTTTTTCAGGTGCTATGATTAAACCTCTCAACTGTGTATTCCTTTTGACAGAGGCACATAAATTTAAAACTATTAGCTCTGTTGGGGCTGCTAGTAAAATATCCATAAAATGAATAATTTGCAATTAGGAAATTATTTTCTACTGGGAATCAAAGCTTGATTTACATGATGCTGACACATGGTAGGACTCTTCAGCATCCCTTGAGGAAATACTTCCCAATGAAATCAATGAGCTGGCCTTTCATTATTGATAGCTGGTGTTGTAAGCACACATTTTTCTCTGTCCTGTTTTGCCAGGGAAATAGTATAAAAGCAGTCCTTTAAGTCAATAATGACTATAGGCCAATCTCAAGGAATCACCGTGAGGGAAGGGAGCCCCTGTTGAAGGGGCCGTATAAGTTGCAAATTTGCATTGATAGCCTGTAAGTTATGCAACAGTTTCCATTTACCAGACTTTTTGGGAATGACGGAAATGGGCAAATTCCAAGGGCTGTTTGATGGTTCTATATGGGCAGCTTTTAATTGCTCCTCAACTAATTCATGGGCTCTTTGTAATTTCTTTCCCTTTAAAGGCTACTGTTCTACCTAAATTGGATTTTGAGAGAGCCATGTCAGGGTTAGGGGAGAGAGAATAATAGTGGCCATTATTAGAAAAGGGTTTGCTGTTCACATAGTTTACCGAATTCTGCCCTCCAGAAGAGGTATTGACTGACCTTTAAAGTTGTTTTAGCTAGCACTGACCAGTCCCATGGGGTCATATGGAAGTTGTCTGCTATGGTCTCAATGTATTCTTTTGTAAGTGGACTAGTGCCTCCATTTTCTCTAATGCTTTTCCTTATCTCTTTATCAGCATCAAAAGAAATGGGTTCATATACCTGATTGCCTTGTCTATCTTGCATTACCAGGCAGGCTAAGAGCTCCCCTTCTAATGCTGCTTGCCTAAGACAGGGTTCCATAGCTATCGTGTATCCCTTGTCTTTCTTCCAATTTATTTTGGGTGGGGTATTAGGCAAAACCTCCATTTCCTCTTTGGTATTTTTGCCCAGTAACAGCAGGACTGAGGGAGGAGGAGGAGGAGGCAGTAAGGTAGGTGATGGTTCCTCCTCCCTTCCCTTTTGAGGTTCTTCTGTGTAGAGCAGGGCCAAAGCAGCCCTGACTAATGCACACAACTTTAAAAATGTTACTGGGACCTGAAGCCCTTGCATATGATGTTAAGATTTCTCCACATTTGTTCCCAGAGCTCTAGGTCTATTGTCCCTTCTTCAAGGAACCATGGCTTAAGGGAAACAACAGTTTGCATTAGGTCCTTTAATTGAGCCTGTGAAACCAAAGCTCCTCTAGCTTTAAGTAGCTGTTCTAATACTTTTATATACTGTTTCTGTTGAGCTGATAACTGTTAACCCATGATGAAACCCTAGCATGAACAGTTCCCTTGAACTTGGAAATCCTGAGCGGGTACCACTGACGTACTGACTGCACAGTCTCTTCACCTTTGTTTTTGGGGATTCCGTCACAATCCATTGCAGCATTCCTCACACAGGGCACCACCTGCCAGGTCCGTCCCTCAGACCCTGGCTGAGCAATGGATAAAAGGAGTAGGCAGACACAAGTATTTTGCCTGAAACTGCAGCTAGAGGACTGCATGGCTTAGCACCAACAACAAGAGTACAGCCGCAATAAACCAGAGCTGTTTGTATTTATTGAGTACGGATTTAATGAGAAAGGCCTGGAGCAAACACAGTTTGTAGGTGATTAACATTGTTGACCCCCCCAGAGTACAGAGCAGTCCTACATGTGAATGATCAAAGGTTGGTTTCCGGAGACATAAGTAAACCAATTTATCTAGATAAGTTTCTTTACATTCTCTTGTTATCTACCCTTTGTCCTCTGCCTCAGGGTAAGAGAATTCGCTGCCTTTAGCTTTCATTCTCTCCCAAAGCTTTGCAAAACCTCCCAGCCTTCCAAGAAGGTTTGTGTCTTTCCCTGTAATTTTCCCCACCACCCTGACCAATCTCCTACAGCAAAGAGGGCAAGATAATTGCATCCTAGGGAGTCTGTGAAAGCTTCACAAAAGCAGCAGCATTGACCTGGAGAGAAATGGACTTATGAGGTTCCTAGACAACAGTAACCTGCCCCTGACTTTGTGCTGCTCACGTGCCCACAGAAACTTAGCAATGTGCTGTTAGCTTGGAAATGTCCATTCGTCCATGTGGCCATCACACATAGGAGGGTGTGTGTGACGATTGTTGCAGGAGGTGAGGCTGGAGAGGTACTCTGTGACCTTGAATGGATTCTAAACATTAGTTTTGTGTGTGTGTGCATATGTATAATATTTTTTAAAGTTAAGTTTTCTCTGGTTTCATGATTAGCATCTAAGTGCCTGTTGTACTTTCCCACTTTAACCTTGGATTTCTTCTGTGGAAACAACACTATGATTGTTCCTTTCTCTTAGATTGACCTTTTGTGAAACCACACACATTATCTCTTCATTCTTTGAAGGCTCTTTCCTTCCCACCCATGCAGCCCTCTCTCATTCTTCTCCCCCTGCCCTGGGCCTCCTTGGAGCTTCTCTGTATCTAGCCTGACTGCCTCAGCAAGATCATATACCCACATTTTTAGGGTCTGCTTCTCTTTTTCTTCCTCAGAATGTACCTATCTTATGTCTGTTCCTCATAAAACTCTGTATTCTGAAAACTAATCATGAAACAAATTAATCAGACATGAAGATCTTCAATAATTTAATTTGTCCTATCTCAATATTGGTCTCATTTTGTTTTCTTCTTCTCAGGATCCCAGAGCACTCTAGTCACCAAAGCTTTGGCAAGGATGTGGTTGAAATTGTGGGGCTACCTGGGTAAATAATAACAAATACGTTATTATGCATCTTGCCTCACACCATCCTTCGACACTCATCACTAAAGCCGTTGTCTTTTCTATATGTAGAATGTTACCCCAGCTATTCACCAAGGAAGATCGCTACCAATACTATTATTATTTGGAATTATTTTTAGATATCCCATCTATTTTTGGTCTGGTGGTAGATTTCAATAAAATTAATCTTCTATATGAAACTGGGAATGTGTTATGTGCCATTTATTATTACAGTCAGGAACTCCAGACAGTGTCAATAGGTTGATTAACGACCAGAGTGGAACTCACGTCCTGGGCTCTGGTACTGACTTCATGTAGCAGAGACACATCATTCATCAGGAATGACCACACAGTCTGCCATATTTTATTTCTTAATTACAGTTAAGCTTTTGCAAACTTAGATTGTAAGTCAAGAGAAATTTGAAATTAGAAACTTTTAGAGCATATAAAAACTGCTTTGATTTGTATACAGAATCCATCAGGCCATCTTCTGAATGAATAAAACACACTTTAAAACTCCAGAGACCAAAGTACATATCTCTTGATTTTTTCTGTGTCTTGAAAACATTAACAACCACAATGTAAAAATTATTTTACTTGTAATTAGGTCACTACTTTTCAATACTTGGATTTGAAAGTCAATTAATTTGAATAATAATTTCAACAAAAAGCAGTATTAAACTCAAGTCATTGTATTGTAGGCACCATTATTAAGTTCTGAACTAATTCTCCTTGTAAATGTATTGAGTATGTGCATTACTTCAAATGTTAATTTTGGTTAACTGTTTAAACAGCTACTGCCTTTGGGGCTATATCTAAAGTTGGATAGATGGAGTTCAGTTACTTTAATTAAAAATATTCAATTAACTGAAACCCAGATGACTGTGAGTCCAGACAACATTGAATTGCTGATTAATAATTACTAAGTAAATAAATATTAAATGCAGGATGATTGATTTTTGCCCCGGAAACCTGAAGTCAAATACAGTTACTCTTTACATTTTCTTTTCAAGTAATTAGTTAAGAAAATACAAAACTTATAAAGAAACTCATTTAAGAATTAAAAGATAAACTTGAGCAATGGAAGAGGACACTGATTCTGTGCTCAAGTTTTGTTAAATTATAATGCAATGTTTTCTTCTTAAAATACATTTGTATTCTATTTTAAAAAGATGAAGCAAGTTGGGTGCATATCAAATAAATAGTAACCAACAAAAATAAAGAATATTAAGTGATATGAGAAAATCCTATTTTTGCATGCATTTCTATTATGTCAGAAATATATCATCATAGAAAAAAATTCCAACGAATGGAAAATATAAAAAAGGTCATGGTTTAGGTGATGCCATTCAGTTATAAAAATATTTTTAATAATTTTCAGACTCACTAGAATTTTGCGGTATTTCTGCATCTTCATAATCACGTTCAACCTTTACATCACAGAAACATTTCACATGACTAAGAAATCTGTAATTTCACATAAGCTTGTCTTAAATCTTTCTATGGGTTGGAGAAGTTTTCATACCACTGAGATGTAATATCTGATAACACTCATAAGCATAAGTTATATAATTGATGCATGAATTTCGCCACCATTGAAACATTATTAAATATTAGAAAAATGTGTCCTTTACCTTTAAAATAAATTAACATACTGAAATACACATTACTTTGGGGTGCTACTATTGGTACAAATAGTACAGTTTTTAAAAAGGATAGGAATAGGGTGGTTTGAAGAGAATATCATGATTAAATATTTTTATTGCATGATTTGTAATGGCAAAAGTCACTCTAATATAAAAATAACAGACGCGAATGATTTAATTTGCAAATTCTTCATTCTGAAAGGGAGAAAAATATATTTTTTTCAACCCTAAAAAGTTCAGATCTGGGACACCTCCGTGACAAAAGACGAATTAACAAGAGAAAAATAACATTTTTATTTTTAATATGTGCTGTGCACATTACCTGGAAGAAGCCTCAGTTCAAAAATATCTCTTGAGATGGTGGCTTAGGGTCCTGGCTTCTATAGCAATCTAACAGAATAAATTCAGAAGTAGCAAAACAAAAGAAAACACAGCTTCATGGTTCCCAAAAGGTAGACAAATAAAGGGAGAGTAGTACAGTTTTCTCCCGGATTCCCCTAGCCTTCAGGCGGAAAGTGGGGGAAACAGGCCCCCGTGCTCCTTTTTCACCAGGAACTTTTTGGGCTCCCATAGGAAAGAAAGGTCGTTCAGACAGCCCTTTCCTGTAACCACTGTTTCCGCTGTGTCTCTATCTTAATATGTCTTTCAAAGAGGCATATTGGGGGGTAAAATACTGTGGGTTGTTTAAAGTCATGCCATTCTCTGTCTCTAGATGTCCAGTAGTAATTCTTCCCCTATTTGTGAAAACCTAAAAATGCTTCTAGACCTCATCAGATGTCTGGTGTGTGTGTGAATCACCATGCCCCTCTTTCCTAGTTAAGACCTACAGCTTCAGATAACTGTGTGTATAAACACGATCAGAGTGGAATTTCTGTGGTCCTGGATGGTCGTGTAACTTTTCAATTCGTTCCAACAAATCTCTTTGTTGAAGGCTTATTATTTTACCTGAGTGTTTTGATTAAATCTTTAGGCCTCTAAAAGTAAGGACATTTCTTTTAAACTAAAAATATGTTAGATACAAGGAACCAAATTGTATGTATTTTGAGATACCATGGGAAGAAAATTAGGAGGGTGTTTTTTTCTTGTACTGCTTTATTTTCAAATGTAATATTTCCTGTGAAATATAATCACATTCTCCATATATTTTAGGTAGGTTACAGACCTTTGAAACTTGAAAAGTTTATCTCATAAAAATAATTCATATTTACGATGACCTTGAAATTTATCTCTTAAACTGTCGTCTTTTTATTCCTATGTACTTTTGCTAGGCTCAATTAAGTGGGATTAGTATAATAACTTTTGAATGCAATAATTTAACTCACCATTTGGTATTAGGATCTAAGAATTTTTGTTGGTATACTATAGTAAAGTAGACCATCAAATTTAATTTAAAAAGTGGTGCTCAGAAGAATTTCTATTTAGATTTAAAACTAGATCACAAAGCCTATGCTTTGCGTACATGGGAGAAATGAGACCTAGAATTAATCCCTCATCACAAATAAGTACAACACAGCACAAAATGGAGGGAACCTCACAGGCTTGTTATGCCTGGGAATAATCTCTGAATTATTTTCAGATATATAACCTAACAAGCCTGTGATACCCGAGAGAAAGGAAGGAAAGAGGTGAATCTGGCCCTCCTCTAAGCTCTCTGCAAATAGGCAAGCTCAGTAACATGTTGCAGAGAAAAGGAATCCAAATAAAGATTAGAACTGTTACTGTGTTGAATAGAGAAGGTCCCAGTTCAGAGAGTTGAAAGTAACTTAATTTGCAGACTACAGAACCCGAGAAGGAAACCTCTCAGAAGCCTCCTAGCACATAAGGAAATTACGTTTACATTTTACTGTAATCTCTTAGGTGTGCAATAGCCTTATGTGTAAAAAGTATATGTACTTTAATTGAAAAATGCTGATGATCGTCTGAGCCTTCAGAGAGCCATCATCTTTTGGATGGGGAAGGGTCTTGGCTAGATGTTGATGGCTGCTGACTGATCAGAGGAGCTGCGAAGGTTGGGGTGGCTTTGGCAATTTCTTAAAAATAAGACAACAGTGAAGTTTGTGCATGAATTGACTCTTCTTTCATGAAAGATTTCTCTGTAGCAAGTATTGCTGTTCGCTAGCATTTTTCCCACCTTAGAACTTCTTTCAACATTGGAGTCAACCCTTTCAAACTCTGATGCTGCTTTATCAACTAAGTTGATGTAATATTCCAAATTATCTGTTGTTATTTCAAATATGTTTACAATATCTTCACCAGGAGTAGATTCCATCTCAAGAAATCACTTTCTTCGCTCATCCTTAAGAAGCAACTCATTCATTCAAGTTTGATTATGACATTGCAGCAATTCATTGCATTTTCAGGCTCCTCTTCTGATACTGATTGTCTTATTTCCACCACCTCTGTAGTTATGTCCTCCACTGAAGTCTTGAACTCTTCAAAGTCATCCATGAGGGTTGGAATCGACTTCTTCCAAACTTCTGTTAATGCTGATATTTTTATCTCCTCCCAGGAGTCTCAAATGTCCTTAACGGCATCTAGGATGAGGAACCCTTTCCAAAAAGGTTTCAATGTACTTTGCCAAATTCCAGCAGAGGAATCATTATCTACAGCAGCTATAGCCTTATGAAATATATTTCTTAACTAATAAGACCTGAAACTCTTACTTATTTCTTGATCCATGGGCTGCAAAATGGATTTGTGCAAGCGGGCATGCAAGTAACATTAATCTTCTTGTGCATTTCCGTCAGAGCTCTTGGGTGACCAGGTACATTGTCAATGAGAAATAATATTTTTTTAAAAATATTTGTTTTTACTGAACAGTAGGTCTCAATATTGGGCTTGAAATATTCATTAAACCATGCTGTAAACAGATGTGCTGTCATCCCAGCTTTGTTATTTCATTTATAGAGCACAGGCAGAGCAGATTTAGCATTATAGAATTAGATTTATCATTTTCTTCTTAAGGTCCCTGAGATTTTTGAAATGGTAAATGAGTATTGACTTCAGCTTACGGTCACCAGCTGCATTTGCCCCTGAGAGAGTCAGCTTGCCCTTTGAGGGTAGGCATTTACTTCTCTTTCGCTATGGAAATCCTAGATGGCATCCTTTTCCAGCAGAAAGCTGTTTCATCTGTATTGAAAAGCTGCTGTTTAATGTAGCCACCTTCATCAATATTATAGCTAGATTTTCCGGATAACTTGCTGCAGTTACCAGTACCTGCTGCTTCAGGTTGCACTGTTTTGTCATGAAGATGGCTCTTTTTCTTAAACCTTGTGAAGAATGTCTACTAGCTTCAACCATCTCTTTTCCAGCTTCTTCACCCTTCTCAGCCTTCATAGAATGGAAGAGAGTTAGGGTCTTGCTCTGAATTAGCCACTGGCTTAAGGGAATATCATAGCTGGTTTGATTCTTCTATTCTGACCATTCACACTTTCTCCATAACAGCAACAAAGCTGTTTCCTTCAGCCTATCTCAGCTTCTGACGTGCCTTCTCACTAAGATTAATTATGTCTAGCTTTTAAACTGAGATAAATGGGAATTTTTCTGTTGCTTGAACACTTAGATGCTATCTTAGGGTTATTAATTAGCCTAATTTTAATACTGTTGTGTCTCAGGGACTAGGGAGGCCTGAGGAGATGGAGACAGACAGGAGAATGGCTGATCGGTAGAGCCATCAGAACACACACCACATTCATTGGTTAAGTTCACTGTCTTAGATACCACACATTGCTTGTTGGGAAGATGGTGATAATGAGTTTTGCTGCTGGTGTGCTTTGACCAGGGTTGGGGGATGTAGTAAGAGAACCAGATTTTAGTGTTAGTCATGCCAATATCTAACCAGAACGAGACATAATGATCAGAACAGCGACACTCGATGAGATAGCGTAGAAGAGTCTTTGCAAGTAGGAATCCATTCAGCAGAACCTGATTATATTTGAACATTTTAAAGACAGTTCACATTTTAAGAAAGTATAAGTTCATAGTATGGGACAGCGTTATTGTTGTAGGAAGAAATATTACTCTTAGGTACACTGAAAATACTTACAAATTCCAAAATTTGGTTGGTCCTTGTGCTGCATTCAGAAATGCCATAAATTCCATTAGTCATTTCATATTCTTTCTTTCTAGTCTCAGTGGTTTCAGTATGGTTACCAAATCTGCATATTTTATAAACACTCCAAACATACTCCTGCCTTTGTGCTTATATTACCATCTGCCTACAATACTCTTTCCCCAGGGCTAACTCCTTCATCAAAGTCACTCTCCTGCTTAAACAGCTTGTCATTAAAGAAGGTGTCCATGATTATTACATTTAAGATCACCTGTCCTCAACTAACTCTACTTTCCTTTATTTTTATCTTACTTTTTTTGATAGCATTTATTACTGCATGGCAAGTGTTGCGTTATTTTATGTAAGTCATGTATATGATAAATGTTATATGTCACATATTATATTGAAGTACTTGGTTATTTGTGCCTTCATCCATGGGGAGTATGAAGTTTGTTTTGTTCATTGAGGTATCTTTACTGCCTGAAATGAGACCTGGGCTATCAAATGTAATCAATGGAAATATGTTTGGCAAATTAATATAAAGAATACTCAACTTTATAAACATGTTTGATATAGTTTCCCTTGCATTACACAAAACTCTTCCAATTATTAGTCCTCCCTAACTCAGAATTTCTATACAGATAGATAAGTGTGAAAAACAATGTTTAGCCTAATAAGACTCCTTGTTACTTTATTTCTATGTCATCACTGATTAAGACAATTATGCTAATTATCCTTAGTACTGCATCTTATATTAAACTTTGAATACCATCTAAAATAAATTCTGTATTGAACACTAAAATCATATTTTCACTACGTTAGTCTTAAATGTTATTATTCCCTAAGTTTCTGTACTTGTCACTCACCTTTTTTGTAGACTCTCCTCGTGTGTGTGTGTATTGGGGGGGGGGTGGCTTTAACCTCCACATGCTTAAATCTTTGTTTCTTGTCTAGAATTGTCTCATAAACTCCAGATGCCCAAGACTAATTGCCTCCTCTTACAAGTCATAAATTAACTTAAACTTAGGCTGAGATTGTCTCTTACCTTGAGGTTATAAGTAGCAAGCTGCAATCTAACTTAGTATGTAAACCAAAACCTAATAGCAAATTTCAGCCAATCATAAGTAGCCATGTTTCAGACAGTCAAAGACAGCCAACTCATATCATGCCCAAATAAGACACATTTAGCTGTAGTCAGTCAAGTGATTTCTCTACTTTGCTTGTTTTCAGACTATAAAAACTGGCTATGGGTGGAGCTTTCTGAACCTCCGCTGATCCTAGGGGCTACTGATTTATGAATTAATTGTTCTCTACTCACATAAGTTCCACTAAATTTAATTTGTGAAAAGTTTTTTTCTAATAAAAGATAATTTCTGTGAATTTATAATTACTTCTAGCCTTCTATGATCCTTACTTCATGCAACAACTACCTATCTAGTTTTTCAAGTAAGACACTCAGAAGAAACCGTCATATTGGCAGATATTTCTCATAGATACATATAATCTCAGTCTTATTAACTCCTTTTTTCTTCCTAGTCTCATAAATCCACTTCTTTATTTTTATGTATATGGCTTTAAATCAGCCTTTTACCACCTTCAAATATATGCAGTCAAACTCCTCTAGTCAAAAGTTTTTATTACTTTTCCCTAACCTTTCAAAGTTCTATTAAGGCAAACACAGCTCTTCAAGATCTTGGCCCCTGTTTTCCAGCATAATTTGACATCTGTGAGCTTCTCCTTGGCAGAGACTTGGGCTTATTCATCTGTGTCACCCTAGCACCTAGGATAGTGTCTGATAAATAATAGCTATTAGGAAAGAGAACAGTGGATGAATAATATATAAACAAATGAATGGATTTTAATAGGATAGTCCAAACATATCTGATTCTTTTCTGGCAGTGTTTATTGGCACCTATTTTGGAAAGAATCAACAAGCCCTCAAGTAAACAAATAATGAGCTTCACCTAATTCATATTTTAATAAGAATTTACTGTATAAACAGATTATCATAGATAATTCTGACATTTTATAAACCTTATTATCATATTATATTAGATAAAATTAGCCCATTTTCTGCAGTAACAAAACTTATGGAAGTATCTTCCATGCATAAACTTAGAAAAGTGTTTGAATTTAATACCTTAGCTGCTTTATATGTCTGACCACTCATTTGTAACCATCAAATAAACACTTCTGAAATCCAACCTGCTATTTAACTTCATGGTCTCTGCATCCCAAAAGATTATGAAAGTGATTATTTTGTTTGGAAGAAAAGAATTACATCCTTTTGGATGATTGTCATCAGTCTCTTGAAGTCATTTAATATGGTGACTTAAAGGCATGTAACATGTAGTCATTCTACTTTATGGGCCAATATAGATGTGATTCATTCATTATTCATCTGAATTTAGTGAGTGCTTATTGGATTTGATGAAATCTGAGGATTTAGAGATGAGTAAGAAACAATCGCTTTGTTAAACACTTGGCTTCAGAGCAAGACGAGAGTCTTGCAAATCCTATTGACCAAAAGGTAACTGTGGTCATAGATGTTATGGGAAGATTGTATACAACAGGCTCCTTTTAGAAATTCATGGTCTTCATTGGCACATTAAAGTTCTGATAAGTTATAGTATTAAGAGACCAGTTTGCCTTAGTTTGACTCAGTCCTTCTGACATTTATTTAATAATATATATTTTATAAGGAATTTTTAATCTATTTTCTTAAGTTTTTACATTCTATAGTGTTAGCACTGTATTAGTAATATGAGATGATACGCTTTAAGTTACTCTATAATAACAAACTGTATGAATTTGTTGGTGGCAAATAAGAAGTAACAAATGTGCAATGGTCAAAAATAATTTATCTCTGAATCCACTGGAATATCTGCTCTTTTCCCATAAAACCATAAGTGAACAAGATCAATATGTACACTATATATTTTAGCAGAAACAAGCAAAAGACCCAGTCTTTGTGTTATGAATGATTTTTATTAGGATGAATACATTGGATTTAACATTCTAAGATTTATTTTAACATTCTAAAGGATTTGATATTAGATGAGTAGAAAAGCATCAGTAAGAGGTGCAAAATGCAGAGAGTGATGGATGTCTTTAGCTCTGAAGCTAGAGCCATGATTTACATGACATTTTCTGAATATTAAGAAGTAAAATATTAGTTTTAGTTTTTATGTTCGAGGTTTATGCCTTCTATAGTTAATACTCTTTTCATGCTGTTCATTTGAGAAAGGAGCAATTGTTATGAATATCACAAATCTACATTTCAAATGCATACTGTATATGAGATATATGGGTTACACCAGAATATAGAATATTGATTTTCACTATAACACATTTTTTTAGTTGCTTGTAACTTTCTAAAAAAAAAACCACCCAGTTCAGAGAAATCCATCTTTGACTTCAGTATATTCTTTTTTAAAAGAAATGTATGACTTGTATAATTCAAAGCCAATGGTAAGTTTTAACTTTCAAATCCTAGGAAGATGCTATAAACATTTCATTATGTATTATGGAAATTCTATTTTATTCAGAACTGTACTACCTCACAACAGTATACGTGAACTTAAAAAAAGATGTGGTATCCTCATCAAATAATATTTAGGCACATCAATTTTTTATGTATGTGTATATCCTTAGAAATGTCTTTAAATGTCCTCAGAAGAGTATTTGTATGTATATATTTTATATTTTTGTATCTATATATTCTTCAAACCAGTTGACTGAAGTTGAACTTAGTTCAGAGAGCCTAAACATGAGCATTTTTTTCTTTTTAAAATTTTACAAGAAAATAATTTTTAGAATGCTTATTCAGTTACGGTTATTGAGCTATCTGGTTTCTTTTACAATGTTCACAAGTTTTGCTCCATTTATTATTAAAAGAAAAAAATTGAGATTATTTTTAGATAAGCAAAGTGAAAAGTGCAAATAAGTGATAAATCCTATGTAATTCACTAGTATAGAAATGACAACACTGTTATTTTGTAAATCATAAGTTGTTTGAATATCAATGTCTATGTAACCATTTACCTATGTGTGTGTTGCTCCAAATAATTATAAAAAGGGATAATATCATTCACAAAACTTTTAATAGAGTATGTGTAGCCGTCTCTGTATGGTGGTATGTTATTCTAGGAGTCATTCGAGGTGGAGTCTTTCACTGCACAACTGCTACATGATGTATTTTGATTTCTTGCTTATCTTTAAATGTTACCTCCTCTCCTCTTCCCCTTTCTTTCAATATTCCCACCTCCCTGTCTTATTTCAATTACAAATGAGAAAGGCTCAACTGCAAAAAGAAACTAATTAGAAAATTTTCAAGAGGATCCAATGTTATCTTTGTAAGCTTGGGGTAGAATGTGATGAAGAGTATCATAAGCATACAAACTAACTTTTTCTCTTGTAAGATGGATCTACATTATTTATTCAAATCATCTCCCCTCTCAGCCCAGAGAAGTCTACTGCTTAAAAAATATTTTTTAAACACCCAACAATTTAACATAAGTTATGACCAGAGGTATAAATGGTTTGGAACTCAAAGATACTATAAATAGATCCCATTGGTGGCCACAGGTCACTCATCTATGTGACCGTGTAACACACTGGCTCTGTGCTTTCTTAACTGCTCCGACAAAAGATGACTATTGAGTTAAACAGAGGTTTTCCAATAAAAGCATATTCTTTTTAAATCATGGAAATATTTCACCTCAACTATTAGAAACTAAAATAAAATGTCCTAGAATCAATAGAAGGGATTTTTCTGAGTCCTTGATCTTTCTTGACTTTCCTGAGAGAGACCTCTCTCACTAAATTATATATGTAGAATTATATATACACACACACACACACAGATATACAGACACACACATTTTTTTTTTAAAAAAATGCATGCACATTAAAAGAAAGGCCAGAGAGCTCAATACCCTTAACCAAATAAGCATTTAAAAATTATTTTCATGTAAAATTTTAAAAAGGAAAAAACTCTAAAATTTTCTCTATAATTTTTATAGATATAAAATTATCAATGTAAATATATAAATTCTATATATTTTATATATAGAATTCTATGTATATTTATAAATACATAAAATCATAGAGAAAATTATATAAAATTCTCTAGTATATGTATATAATTTATAGAATTATATATTAAATATAGAATTCTCTATATAGAGAATATATATATTTACATAGAGAATTCTAATTATATATAATTATATATAATATGTAGAGACAATTCTCTATAATTACAGAGATAATAGAAAATTTTATTGAGAATTATATAACATATATAATTATACATATAATTTAGTGAGATTGTTTTTTACTGAGTCACAATTTTCTATCTTCTTTTAGATTCTCAAACAGTTCTAGCACAGAATAAATATTAGGATCCACAACAATAAAAGGAAACCCCATCCGGCCTGTTGGGCAAATAACATGCTATAGCTTTAAGTGGAGACACAGAGTAAAGTCAACGCTGATAAAATGCAAGGAAGAAGTCTAAGGCTAACTTTGAGGTAGCTCTGTATTTTCCTACGAGAATTGTGTTTTATTTGCAGTCATTTATAACAAGTGTTTGTTTCATGAATCTAATTGCTTTTTGTTTTCCAAGAAACAACTCTTATGGATCATGTTACTTCATAAGTTTGACCTGCCTTATGTTACTTGAAGAATGTTCATGGAACATTCATATTTCCTACTTTTGCAAGATTTCTTACTTGTTCTTCTTCTTCTCTTATCTATATATACTACATTTGTCATTGGAAAGTTTCTCTTCTAAAACTCTTGCTAATCACAGAAACCTTTTGTTTTTCTGACATCCTTGGAAAAATTAGTCTGAAGACTTATACTGCAGACATTAACTTTCAAATGTCAATCTTTCTTTTTTAAACATTGTTGCGCTGTCTCCTATCTTCCTCCAGTATATGGAACTTCACTCATTTTATTATTAGTGAAACTATTGTCATTATGGACATCAAATAACTCTTGTCACTAACTCAGATCCTACTGAGGCACTTAGAGCTATTTGTCTGTCCATTAAATGACTTCAGAAAGCAGATTTCTCATGCCTTTGTTGGGTATTTTACCTGCATCATTTCTTGCAGTTGGTTTGTTACTGCTTGCTGTTATCAAAACTTTTCTGGCATCTAAGCTGCTCTGAGCTTGGGACATTGATCTGAGGAAGAAATTTGCATTGCATAACATAATATCAATAGGTATAAAATAAAAACAGGTGGGTCTCACTGTAAGTAAAATGCATGAAATTTATTAAATATGGAGACAACTGTGTGGTAAAATCATAGTTTAACTTTGGTGCTAAACTTCTGAATATGATTTCGAATTCCATCATAGGCTAATATCTTTCAGAAGATTTTTGTTTCACATTTGAAGCAGTGTGTTACGTTTATGTAAAAATGTAAAACCTATAAAATACCTATTTTTGTACATGAGCAGAGCATACATTAAAATATAAAATTATAGATGGTAAGGAATATACCACTCTTCTGATAATAATCACCTTTGAATGGAGAGGAGAGATGGGCCTCAAATTTATCTGTAAAACTTTTAAAACTAAAACAATAAATAGATAAGCATAGAGAAAAATCTCGACGAAAATGTAGACTCTCCAACTCTGAGAAAGAGTACGTATTTCTTGTAGTACTGCTCCAAATTCAAGATTTTATTTTTCATCAAACATAAAAATAAATGTAACTATGAGTCAAATACTTACAAAAATCAGATAAACAAAAATTGATTTTAAAGGCATCCCGTTTTAACTATGTCAGTTGGTATGTGTACCATGTATATATTTATATTTTTAGAACATGATTATACTATGATTGATGTTTGTTTCAATAATACCTAGTGTACAGGTATCATTAATTGACTTTCTACAGTGGGAACGATGGGTTCAGGTTCCTTAGAGCTTTTCCCCTCAGCCCTGCCTGTAAACACAGCCACACACATTTCTCTTAATCCCATCTTTTTAATATTTACCAATAATTTTTGTGAAAACAACTCGTTATTTTTACTATTATGATTATGTAAACATTCACAGCTGAATCACACAATATACCATATTTCATTTATTTTACAAGTTGTATTGTTTGAGTAGTATATAATTATCTCTCCTCTCTGGCTGTGCATGCATTTGTGTGCGTTTTTAACATGTTTGCTTGAAAAGTAACTATCCTTGATTTTTTCAAATGCTTGCATTTTCTGTCAGCTTAATATTCTGAAGTCATTGTATTCCTAGAATCTTGTATAATTCAATTTCAATTTGGACCAGCTGTGCTCTAGGTCTGCTGAACTTTTGTCGTCAAATTTTCTTTCACTAAATCTTGTAGATTACTTCTATTCCACCACAGAACCCTTAGATCCTCAAGCCTATATCTTACTCCTTTCCAGCTTTCTGATATGTCTTGGAGAAGCACCCCTCTCAATAATTTCCCCAAAGAGGAAAATAATTAATTTAAAAATCCTTACTGAGACCAAACTTGTGCATAATAAACAAAAGACAGATTATAACTTTTTTTGTTATTGTCCTGATGCTCTACCAGTTAATCATGAAATGTGTGTTTAACTTCTTTCTGTGTTAGCATGCACATGGTTTAAATTTTCATAATTAGCAGAACCCACTTTGCCAGGGAATTGTTTAGATTAAGATATTACATGCAAAATCTTAGAATAGTGCCTGCCACAGAAGAGTTCAGAAAGTATTAGCCATTAAAGTTAGTGATAATATCTATTGAAATGTATTTGTGAGATCTTCATTTTATATTAAATATTGAAATTTGATATTGGACTTTTAAAACTTTCTGAATTCAAATTTTTAACAGCTTCATTAAGGTAATATTCACACACCATACAACTCACTCATTTAAAATGTACATTGTAATTAAGTGTAGTCACAGATATTTGCATCCATCTGCACAGTCAATTTTAGAACATTTTATCACCTCAGAAAGAAACCCAGTACCTTTTAGCTACTTCCCCAATCCCTGGTCCTCCCAGCCCTAGACAACTACAAACCCATTTTTCTCTGTATAGACATTTAGTATGTACAGAATCATTCTAATAGGTGTTTTTTGTTTTTTGTGTGTGTGTGTCTGTGTGACTGGCTTCTTTCACCTAATATAATGTTATCAAGGTTCTTCCATATTGTAGCATGTATCAGTATTTCATTCCTTTTTATGATAGAATAATGTTCCATTGTTTGGATATAATACATTGTCTTTATCCATTTGACAGTTGATGAGAATGCAAGGTGTTTCTACCTTTTGGCTATTATAAATAATGTTGCTGTGAACATTGGCATATAAGTTTTGTGTAGACTTATGCTTTTATTGGTCTTGGTTATAGACATAGGATTGGTCTTGCTGGGTTACAAGGTAGCTCTACGTTTAACATTTGAGGAACTGGTAGACTGTATTCCCACCAGTAGTATGTGTGGGTTCTGTCTCCATATCTTTGCCAACACTTATTATCTGATTTCTGCTTCTAGCCATGCTAGTCCATGTTAAGGGCTATCTCATTATGGTTTTGGTTGATTCGCATTTGTCTAATGACTATGTCATACAGCTTTGCATATGCTTATTGGCAACTTGTGTATGTTTTTGAAGAAATGTCTATTCATCCCAGAGGTTTTCATATGTTGTGTCACTATCATCATTCAGTTCGAAGAATTTTTTTTTAATTTCTATCTTGATTTCATTTTTGACCCAGTGATCATTCAGGAGCAGATTATTTAATTTTCAGATATTTGCATGCTTTTGAAGGTTCCTTTTGGAGTTGATTTCCAGTTTTATTTCACTGTGGTCTGATTGAGTGCTTGATAATAAATTTAAGAAAATTTAAATTATCAGGCTCATTTTGTGGCCTACAATGTGATCTATTTTGGAAAAAATTCCACGTGCTGTTGAACAGAATGTGCATTCTGCAGCTGTTGCAAAGAATGTTCTGTATATATCTGTTAATATAGTTTAAATCCACTGTTTATTGACTTCATCTTGATGACCTGTCTAGTGCTGTCAGTGGAGTATTGAAGTCCCCCACTATTATATTGCTGTCTATCTGATTTGTTAGGACTTTGGGAGCTCCAGGGTTAGGTGGATATATGTTAGGATTGTGTTATTTTCCTGTTGGATAAGGACTTTTTTTATTATTAATGTCGCTGTCTTTTTTAACTGCTGTTGCTTTAAAGTTTGTTTTGTCTGACATAAGAATACCTACATAAGAATACCTACTCCTGCTTGCTTTTGGTGTCCATTTGCATGAAATGTTTTTTTCCACCCCTTTACCTTGAGTTTATGTGAGTCTTTATGTTTTAGGTGAGTATCTTGAAGGCAGCAGATAGTTGGTTGGTGAATTCATAACCATTCTGAAATTCTCTTTTAAGTGGAGCATCTAGGCCATTTACGTTCAATGTTAGTATTGAGATGAGAGGTATCATTCCATTCATTGGGCTATTTGTTGCCTGTATACCTTGCTTTTTTTTTTGTTTTTTTTAATTGTATTTTTGTTTTAGAGGTCCTGTGAGATTTATGGTTTAAAGAGGTTATGTTTTAATGTGTTTCTGGGATTTGTTTCAAGATATAGGGCTCTAACAGGAAGATTCATAGCCCTAAAGAACTATATCAAAAAGTCTGAAAGAGTCCAAACAGACAATCTAAGGTCAGACTTCAAGGAACTAGAGAAACAAGAACAAACCAAACCCAGAAGAAAGGAAATAGCCCAGATCAGAGTGCAACTAAATAAAAATAAAACAAACAAAGAATAACACAAGAGATAAATGAAACAAAAAATTGGTTCTTTCAAAAGATAAATAAAATTTATAGACCATTAGCAAGATTAACCGAGAGGAAAAAAAATCCAAATAAGGTCAATAATAAATGAAATGGGAGATGTACAGAAATCAGTAGCTCTTCTACACACCAACAGTGACCAAGCTGAGAATCAAATCAATAACTCAACCCCTTTAAAATAGCTGTGAAACAAACAAAAATTTGGAATATACCTAACCAAGGAGGTGAAAGACCTTTAAAAGGAAAACTACAGAACACTACAGGGGTCCGTCCCACAGACCCTGACCCAACAATGGATGAATAACGTACACTGACACAGATATTGTGCCTGTCAGTCTGGCTAAGGGTCTGGGCCCCTCACAGATGCTAAGGAAGGTGTGTAAAGAGTAGCAGCCATGGCCCTGATCAGCCAGTGAAGCTGGCATTTATTCAGTACAGATTAAAGGTCTTCAGAAAACACCACTAGAGGATAATTGACCCAGTTGCCAATTACCCACCCCCCACTCCAGGTAGACAGCAATTACGCAGCTGCAGTAGATCAAAGCTTGGTCTTAAGACCACATGAGTAAACAAACTATTTAGATAAACTACTGTACATTCCTTTGTACCTACTTGGAGCTATTTAGCCCAGTAAGGATTAGACTGCTTTCACCCATCACCCTATCCTGAGACTTTTGTAAAACCTTCCAGCCTTCCAAGAAGATTTGTCTCTATATCCTATAACTCCATCTTAAAATTTTTCCCACCAGCCTGACTGAACTCCCACATCTCCCCCTTTTCTGTTTTTTTGCCTTGGGTTCTGTTGACTGAAGCATACAGATGTGTGTAGTAACAGGTCTGTGGGGCAAGGCGGTCATTGCTCTTATTCCGACTTTGCATCCTAGAAATAGCAAATAACATAAGACAATCATGAGTATAATTAGCAACATTCTTTTCCAGTCAAAGAGTGACCCCCAGGAGCAGAGGTATAACCAGGAAAGATGATCTCACACACCCTTCCATATGGCTGTTCGTTGGGTGTATAGATCTATAGTGGGAAGGGATTCTAAAATTTTAGTTTTAAGTTGCTTTACATCTGCTGTTAAATTGTCATGAAAGGTTCCCAAGAGGTGTTGTTTCACCTCATCCCAATTATGTATTGATTGATTCCATGGAAAAGAAGTGACACAGATATGTTTATGCTCCCAGTCATAGTTTAATTGCTATCAGAATGCCAGTGCATCTTGTCACTCGCCCACATATTCCAAGCCAGCCTCAAGGGCTTGCAGACATGTAAGAATCTTTTGATCTATACCCTGCTGTAAGAGAAGTTCGTTAGACACATTTTGGGCTAAATTATCTACAAAAGCAGCTGTTTATACTGATTCAGTAATAGATGGTATAGCCAAACTAGCAGTTGCTGGGATGACTATGGCTAAGATTATAAAGGCGATAAGTGCATCTATGAATCTTTTGGGTTTGACCTGGGCTAGGGCATGTTGTAAGAAGGCAAAGGCAGAGAAACCTTGCCAATTGCATGTCAAATTGACTGGTAAGAATGCCTCAGATTGTCTCAATACCATGACACTAGCAATAATTAGACATATTGTCATGAGGGAAACCAAGCCTGTCCCTGCACCTGGGTCACAAACGCGGAGTTTTGAGGTGTAATGGAAATATCAGTTCCCATAAGGAAAACATATGGATGGGTAGTGTAAATTAGGGACTGAACAGTGTGATTATGAATAAAGGTTATCGTATAGTTGTGACTGGAATCATGATATGTCCTATGCTAACATGTCCCAGGTACCATGAAGTGTCTTGGGCTGGCATGGACTTTACTTGGGGTCTGGGGTGTCTCATCCCCCCAAATCATAGGGGAATATGATGAGGCTATGAAACTGGGATTGATGACATGATGGATGAGGACATCAGTAAGTTTGCCCTGCAAACGGCCACAGGGGCTGCAGTCTAAGATGTTATAATTGCCTAACTGGAGGCTATGGATTTGTTCCCCATGAGAGACCTCCCAGCTAAAGTGCAATCTATTACTTTCCCAGCTTTATTCTTTAGCACAGGAAGGAATGTTTGGGAAAGCAGCATTGATTGCATTACGTGGTTTGAGGCTACCTGCAGCTAAGACTTTTAAGGCTTTTTTTTGCCATAATATAGCATTAATTGTGTTTGGGCAGATACAGAATAAGGATTCGAACCTTTATAACTTACACAGTAGAAGGATAGTGGAGTGACAGTTAGTGTTATCTGGCACCTTAGTCTAATGTGTGCCATGATTGAGGGACCCCACTGGGGGCAAATCTATCCCTCCTAGCCAAGGAGTCACATTATTAAAGGCTGAGCAGGGGCTGTCTGCCCAGGTGACAGGGTGAAAGAAAAGCGGATCTAAGATATGAGCCCAATAGAGTGTAGCAGGTATAGGTTGCAGACAAAGCCAAAGCATAAAAAGGATCAATATCCTAGGTGAGTTGCAATGTACAACAGAACGCATAGCAAGGAGTAAATTATCTGGAGTGAACAGTGTCTGTGTCTGGAGCGGGATTCGTTCAACATCCCCAGGTAACGTCCAGAGCTTATGTTGTCTGTGGAAGCCACATCGTCCGGGGATGCGGGTCCTGTAGGGTCAGTTCATAGCCATGCCATGGTAGGGGTTGATGCGTCATGCTAGAATCCAAAGAGCACCTGAGGGGGTGTGGACACAAGCATACCCTCTTCCTCGTGTTAATTCATTTGGAGCACACCATACATTCCTGTTTACATCTTTCCATAAAACTGCAGGTTTTATGTCTTGAGAAGTTTGAACAAAGTGCTTTTCTACAGCTGATTGAAATTAAAATTTAGAAAATTAAGGGGAAATAAGGCTTGTGCCAATAGTGTTGCAGGGTCTTTACCCATACTCCTCCTTTTTTGAGCATTTTTTTAAGGGTGGAGTAGACACGTTTTACTATGGCTTGTCCTTGGGGGTTATATGGGATACCAATGGAATGTTAGATGTTTCATGTATGACAGAATTGTTGAAACTGTGAGCTGGCATAAGCTGGACCATTATCAGTTTTAACTTTTGCATTTATGGGATGGCCCACACAAAAGACGTTTAATAACATATTGGGTGGACTCACCAGGAAGGGCGTGTGCACTAATTAGATGAATGTTGGTATCAATTGATACATATACATATCTTAGTTTTCTAAATTCAGGGATGTGTGTAACATCTGTTTGCCATAATTGTTTAGGTTCACCTGTTGAAGGAAGTGATGTGCCTGTGAGCTGGCAATCTGGGCATTGCAGGATAATTTGTTTAGCTAGTCTTTGAGTAAGTTGAAATTGTTCAGTAAGTTTCTTTAGTTTTGGTGGAAGAATTGATATGATTCAGTGGCTTGGTCAAGCAGTGATGTCATAACTTGGAGGTCTGCTTGATTATTGCCATAAGCCAAAGGGCCAGGCAGTGAGCTGTGGGCTCAAATGTGCGTAATAAAAACAGGATGTGCATGTTGATCTAGCAGTTGCTGAAGTCAGGGAAAAAGAACACAGAGGGCAGGCTCCAGAGTGGACTTAATTCGGGCTGTCTCAAGGTTCTGCAATAAATAAACAGAGTAAGCAGAGTCACTCACAATATTGATGGGCTGACTGGAACATTTCCAATGCCAATATCAGGGCCCCAATCTCAGCTCTCCAAGTGCTAGTAAACCCAGATCAAGTGATTGAATTACGTGGTCTCCACCAGACTGCCACTTTTCCATGTTTACTTGAACCATCAGTAAACAGTGTTAAAGCATTAGATATGGCAGAGTGAACTATTTTTGTAGGCAAGATTACAGGAGTACAAGATAAGAAATGAAGGAGTTTATCAGCAGGAAGGACATGCTCTATTTGTCCGATGTGATCAGAGAGTGCTATTTGCAAATCTATAGATACTGGCAATACTGCTTCGAATTGCTTTTTACTTAAAGGAATCCTAATATTAGGATATAACCTAGCAATAGAGTGCATCGTTTGTGATCTGAATGGATGACTTTCCTAAGGAACTGGATATAGGGAGACAGTGTTTTAGTCCCGGTATGTGAGCAAAAAAACCCATTCTAGTAAGCACAGCCCTGAGGTCATCTCTGTCCTATTAACACTGAAAGGGAGTGTTTGGTGGGAAAAATAAACAGTTGACTTGAGTAGCCTGGATCTTTGCTATCTTGTTGCCTTAGAGAGATAGCTTGTTCTATTTCCTCGATTTCCCTTTTTGCTGCTGGGGTTAAAAGTTTGGGAGAATCTAGGGTGGTATTGCCCTGTAAGATAGAAAACAGATTTTGCAGCTTAGTAGAATTTGTAATTTCTCTCCCTTTAAAGGTTACTGCTTTACTTAAATTGGATTTGGAGAGAGCTAACAGCTGTGGCCATTATCAGAAACAGGTCTTTGAAATTTTTAAAGTTCACTTAAATCTTAGCAGAGAATTATAATCTGGAATGTTCTTGTATACAAAGAACATATGAAATTTTGCCACGGGTTGCCTGCGGAGATGGAGAGCTGAGCAGGCAGGTCCCGGGGCAGCAGCTGTGTTTCACTGGCTTAAGCGCTGCTGCTTTTTGTCTGCGCCGCTTTTCACCTGTGCCACTCCCTCACCCTTCCTCCAGACGGCTGCTGCTGGCCAGGTGGACCTTCCTGCGCATGCCTCCTGCATCTCCCCAAAAGGCTAGCTCCAGTGCACTGGGCCTGGCTTCCCATCCCCACTGCCACTTCGCAGGTAGAACTCACCAGTTCTAGGTTTGTGAGCCTTCCCACCGCCGAGCATTCCTTTTTGCCTACTGGTCACTTGGCCGCAAGGCTCCTGCCTCTAATGCTTTTTTTTAAAAAAAAATCTTTTTATAAGAGTTAAAATACTGGGTCCGTATGCCCAGTTGCCTTGTTGATCTTGCATTACGTAGCAAGCTAAGAGCTCCCCTTTTAATGCTGCTTTCTTAAGACAGGGTCTTATAGCTGGAGCATATCTTTTTTCCTATTTATTGGAGAAAGGGGTTCAGGCAAAAACTCCGTTTCCTCTTTGTTATTTTGACCTGGTGATAGTAGGGCTGAGGGACTTGGGTGTAGTAAAGTAGGTGACAGTTCTTCCTCCTTTCCCTTTTTAGGCTCTTCTGTGTATAATGGAGCCAGGGCCACTCTAAATAAGGCCCATAGGGTTAGGGCTGTTATTGGGACCCGTTGCCCTTGTGCGTAATATTGTTTAAGATTTCTCTGCACTTGTTCCCAGAGCTTTATATTTAACATACCTTCTTTCAGGACCCATGGATTATGGTTTACGACAGTTTTCATTAGATCCCTTATTTGAGCCTGCAAAACTGAGTCTCCATGAGCCTTAGGCAGCTATTTCAATACTTTTATATACTGTTTCTGTTGAGCTGATAACTGTTGTCCCATGATGAAACTTTAGCCTAAACACTCCCCTCTAAAACTTGGAAATCCCAAGTGGGCACCAATGACTCACTGACCACACAGTCCTTTTCACCTACATTTTCAAAGGGTCCATCATGCTCCCTTAGCAGCATGCCTCACATGGGGCACCAGCTGCAGGGTCCCTCCTGCAGACCATCACCCAATGGCAGATGAATAACATACACTGACACAGATATTCTGTCAGTCTGGCTAGGGATCTGGGCCCCTCACAGACACTAAAGAAGGTGCTATAAAGAGTAGCACCCATGGTCCTGATCAGCCAGCAAAGCTTGCATTTATTCATTACAGATCAAATGACAAAGATCTTGAGTAAACAACACTGGAGGGTAATTGACCTGGTTTCCGACCCCCTGAGTAGAGAGCAATTATGCACTCACTGTTGATCAAAGGTTGGTCTTAGGACCACATAAGTAAACAAGCTATTTAGATAAACTATTGTACATTCCTTTGTACCCACTTTAAGCTATTTACTCAAGGTAAGGATTAGACTGCTTTCACCCATAACCCTATCCTGAGACTTTTGCAAAACCTTCTGACCTTCCAAGAAGATTTGTGTCTGTATCTCATAACTCCATCTTAAAATTTTTCCACCAGCCTGACTGAACTTCCAGAAAACACTGCTGAAGGAAATGATAGAGGACACAAATGAAAACATATCCCATGTTCATGGATGGGTAGAATCAATATTGTGAAAATGACCATACTGCCAAAAACATTCTACAAATTCAACACAATTCCCATCAAAATACAAGCATCATTCTTCACAGAATTTTCCCATCAAAATACAAGCATCATTCTTCACAGAATTAGAAAAAAAAATTATAAAATTCACATGGGACCAAAAAGAGCACACAGAGCCAAAGTGATAGTAAGCAAAAAGAAAATATCTGGAGGAAATCACATTACCTGATTTCAATCTATACTATAAGGCTATAGTCACCAAAACAGCATGGTACTGGTATAAAAATAGGCACATATATGAAAGGAACAGAATAGAGAACCCAGAAATAAGCCCAAATACTTACAGCCAACTGATATTCAACAAAGCAAACAAAAACAAGGTGGGGAAAGGACTCACTTTTCAACAAATGGTGCTGAGATAACTGGCTAGCCACATGCAGAAGAGTGAAACTGGATCCTTATCTCTCACCTTATACAAAAATGAACTCAAGATGGATTAAGGACTAAAATCTAAGACCTGAAACTACAAAAATTCTGGAAGATAACACTGGAAAAACCCTTAAGTCATTGGCTTAGGCAAAGATTTCATGACCAAGTACCCAAAAGCAAGTGCAATAAAACAAAGATAAGTAGCTGGGATTTAATTAAAGAGCTATTGCATGGCAAAAGGATCAATCAGAGTAAACAGGCAACCCACAGAATGGGAGAAAATCTTCAAAATCTGTACAGCTTACAAAGGACAAATATCTAGAATCTACAACAAACTCAAATCAGAAAGAAAAAAATAAATCGCATCAAAAAGTGGGCTAAGGACATGAATAGACACTTCTCAAAAGAAGATATACATATGGCCAACAAACATGAAAAAATGCTCAACACCACTAATGAGCAGGGAAATGCAAATTAAAACCACAACGCTATAACTACCTTACTCCTGCAAGAATGGCCCAAATCAAGAAATAGTAGATGTTGGCATGGATGCAGTGAATAGGGAACACTTCCACACTGCTGGTGGGAATGTAAACTAGTACAACACTATGCAGAGACTCCTTAAAGAACTAAAACTAGAACTACCATTTGATCCAGCAATCCCGCTACTGGGTATCTACCCAGAGGAAAAGAAGTCATTATACGAAAAAGATACTTGCACTCACATGTTTATAGCAGCATGATTTCCAATTGCAAAAATGTGGAACCAACCCAAATGTCCATCAATCAACAAATGGATAAAGAAACTGTGGTATATATATATATATGATGGAGTACTACTCAGCCATAAAAAGGAATTGATTAATGGCATTCACAGTGACCTAGATGAGATCAGAAACTATTATTCTAAGTGAAGTAACTCAGAAATGGAAACACAAACGTTGTATGTTCTCACTCATAAGTGGGAGCTAAGCTATGAAGATGCAAAGGCATAAGGAAGACACAGTGGACTTTGGGTACTCAGAGGGAAAAGGTAGGAAGGATGTGAGGGATAGAAGACTATAAATAGGGTGCAGCATATCCTATTAATAGGGTGATGTGCACATCACATTCTCCCAAATCACCATTAAAGAACTTACTAATATAACCAAACACTACCTGTTCTCCAGTAACCTATGGAAATAAAAAAAGAATTAAAATTGTCTATTCAAACTCTCCACCCATGTTTAAATTGGGTTACTTGCCTTTTTATTGAGTTGCAAGTATTCTTTACATGTTCTAGATACAGTCCCTGTTAGTTTTATGCAATAAATTGTAAATGATTTCTCATATCCTTTAGGTTGTCTTTTTTTCTTATTTGATATGTCTTTTGAAGCACAAAAGTTTTTATTTTTCTTTTGTCACTGGAGTTTTGGTTTCATTTAAGAATTTACAGGATTTAAGTCAAGTGTGGCTCTTGTGAAATCAATTAATGCACATTAACTTTTAATGCACATTAACTTTTAAAAGTTAATTTATAGTCTACATAGACTAGCTGATCAGGTTCCATAATTCTCTGTGAGATAATTATAGATTATCAAGGATTACATTAAGAAATCCTTAATATTAAGTATGGACAATTGCTAGGATGGGACAGATGCATTTTACAGCATAACTGTCTTTAAAGCACACCTTACATTTCAATTTTATATTTGCTTATATGTTATTTAGGCAACACTACTCAATATTAGCAAATTGCTTATTTTGTTTACCATATGGGACACACAGTTGTTCTTTGAATATATATTTTCCACTCTTTAGAAGAACTTCATCTTCTTCCTATGTTTGTTAAATATTAAAGCAAATAAATACTTGCACTTTAAATTCCGTTTTAAAGGTATTTGTACCTGAATTTCCTTTTCCTGGAACATAGCCATGGCCATCTGTTCTTATTATCAAATGATCTTTATCTTCATCTCCAATGATATTATTACTGAACTTTGCCTGAAAACACTACCCAATTGTGCTGCAATAAATAAAGTGACCAGAGCTGAAATGAAAAGCTAAAAACAAAAGATAGTAAGAATAAGAAATGTAGATAATACAGAAAACATGCAGGTAAAGACCACGGCTTTGGGGACTTTAAAAGGAAAGAAAAGAAAAGCTGAGAGATAATGGAGAAACAGTCCTCAGATTTAGGGAGATCTTGGAAGCAGTAACAGCATCAGAGAAAGAAGAAGGTGCTGATGAGACAGGGCTCAACCCAGACAGAAGAGAGCAAGCCACATGGGGGGAAAAGATTGGGGGAGGAGAATCAGACTGGTGTCATTTTCTGGTCATTACTGGGAAAAAATGTTTCACAGAAAAATATTCATCTACACTCACTGCATTTTTTTCAGCATAATGGTGCAATTCTATCTTCCTTAAAGACTGAAAATATATGCAACACACCTAAGAATGCATCCCGAGAGAAGATGCAATTTATGATCTGGGGAAGAAACAAAAATCAGCTGGAAAAAAATCTTTGTGCCTTGTGAGAGGGTTTGAAGAATACAGTGAAAGGAGGATTGTGTTTCTATTCAAAACTGGGTCTATTTACTCAATTGCATGTTAGCCATATGACTACAGCAATTACCTCATTCTCTGAACCTTAGTTTCCTCAGCCCTAAAAACATGAAGAATTAATTTTTAATTTTTGTATAAGGTGTAAGGAAGGGATCCAGTTTCAGCTTTCTACATATGGCTAGCCAGTTTCCCCAGCACCATTTATTAAATAGGAAATCCTTTCCCCAATGTTTGTTTTGTCAGGTTTGTCAAAGATCAGATGTAGATATGCAGCATTATTTCTGAGGGCTCTGTTCTGTTCCATTGGTCTATATCTCTGTTTTGGTACCAGTATGATGCTGTTTTGGTTACTGTAGCCTTGTAGTATAGTTTGAAGTCAGGTAGTGTGATGCCTCCAGCTTTGTTCTTTTGGCTTAGGATTGACTTGGCAATGTGGGCTCTTCTTTGGTTCCACATGAACTTTAAAGTAGTTTTTTCCAATTCTGTGAAGAAAGTCATTGGTAGCTTGATGGGGATGGCATTGAATCTATAAATTACCTTGGGCAGTATGGCCATTTTGACGATATTGATTCTTCCTATCCATGAGCATGGAATGTTCTTCCATTTGTTTGTGTCCTCTTTAATTTCCTTGAGCAGTGGTTTGTAGTTCTCCTTGAAGAGGTCCTTCCCATCCCTTGTAAGTTGTATTCCTAGGTATTTTATTCTCTTTGAAGCAATTGTGAATGGGAGTTCATAAATGATTTGGCTCTCTGTTTGTCTATTATTGGCCATCAGAGAAATGCAAATCAAAACCACAATGAGATACCTTCTCACACCAGTTAGAATGGTGATCATTAAAAAGTCAGGAAACAACACGTTCTGGAGAGAATGGGGAGAAATAGGAACACTTTTACACTGTTGGTGGGACTGTAAACTAGTTCAACCATTGTGGAAGTCAGTGTGGCGATTCCTCAGGGATCTAGAACTAGAAATACCATTTGACCCAGCCATCCCATTACTGGGTATATACCCAAAGGACTATAAATCATGCTGCTATAAAGACACATGCACACATATGTTTATTGCAGCACTATTCACAACAGCAAAGACTTGGAACCAACCCAAATGTCCATCAGTGATAGACTGGATTAAGAAAATGTGGCACATATACACCCTGGAACACTATGCAGTCATAAAAAATGTTGAGTTCATGTCCTTTGTAGGGACATGGATGAAGCTGGAAACCATCATTCTCAGCAAACTGTTGCAAGGACAAAAAACCAAACACCACACGTTCTCACTCATAGGTGGGAATTGAACAATGAGAACACTTGGACATGGGAAGGGGAACATCACACACTGGAACCTGTTGTGGGGTGGGGTGAGTGGGGATAGCATAGCATTAGGAGATATATACCCAATGTAAATGACGAGTTGATGGGTGAAGCACACCCACATGGCACATGTATGCATATGTAACAAACCTGCACGTTGTGCACATGTACCCTAGGACTTAAAATATATATAAATTAAAAAATAAAAAATAAACATAAACAAAATACCTTTCTCACAAGACTCGTTAGAGACTGAACTAGATGATAATGCCACAATCACCAGCAGTGTCGGTGATAGTTTATTAAACATATGTTTACTCTGAATCACCAACCCACTGTCCAAGAACCTCAATCCTCCATCCTCAAATGCACCAGATACAGTTTGCATAAAAACCTTAAAGGTTTCTAGGATTATAGTTAGAATTCTTATTCAAATTATACCTAAAATTACTCTAAGATAGCAACCCTAAAAATAGGACAACATATTTAGAGTTGAAGAAATGTTCCTTGGGTATATAAAGTGTACCTTACCAGAAAGATAATTTAGACACCAGGCTGTGTCAATACTTGATATTAACTATAAGTACTCATTAGCACTATTTGCTTATGTGAATATGCATTTGTAGAATGACTGTGTACACAAACTAATATGAATATGCATTTGTAGAGTGACTGTGTACACAAACTAGAATAACTGACAAATCCTAACGAAACATTAAATAGCTCTCTGTATACCCCAAATACATTTAAAGGTGCTATTCTATGCTCTAATTAAATATTTTATATTTTTATATTAATGTGTGATATTTACCCTTCTAATAGGGTATAATTTGTATTCTGAATTGAAGAGCCAGAATTCATAATCATTGATGAAAAATGTGTTTATTATACCGAACTTTTCAACTATTTTGCACATGGTGCTTTTTCCACCAAGGTCTTCTGCACACTTTTGTTCATGAATTGTCTAATTTAAATGGCTATTTAGAAAAGCAAAGGTTGAGAAAACAAGTAAAGAATTAGTCTCCTCAATCTAAGACACCTCCTAAGACAAAATGGCTAAATGGAACATGGTCTGCTGGATTAGGTACTGAAACTCAAAAAGGTACACTGTAGAAATGTTGGTGAAACCCAGATAAAACCTATAGAGTTAGTCATGAGTATTTTACTATATGCTAATTTCTTCTCTCTCCCTCTCTCTTTCATGAGTGCGGTGTCTAGGTCTCAGCTAATGCAGTCTCTGCCTCCTGGGCTCAAGTGATACTCTGACCTCAGCCTACTGAGTAGCTGGGACTACAGGTACATGCCACCAAGCTTTGTCTAATTCTAATGTCATAGTATGCATAAAATCACTATGATTACATAAGATGTTCACACTAAGAGAAGCTGGGCGGGGGTTATTTTCTTAAATTAACATATTTACATAATAAGATAACAGTGTTAAATATAGTGTTGCACAATACTTAGGATACACAGTCACTTAATATAATTTGATTGTTTTCAGGGAAAAAAGGCTTTTCATTTTCAGGGAAAAAAGGCTTTTCAGCTACATTAGAGTATGGCCATTTATTTTCCACATTAGTTGCTAGCATTGATTTCTCAGGCATTCTTTACTCTTGATGAAACTCAGTATCTTAGACATTCTCATACATACAATTTAGGAAATGTTCACTCATGATTTGGCTCTCTGTTATTGGTGTATAGGAATGCTTGTGATTTTTGCACATAGATTTTGTATCCTCAGACTTTGCTCCAATTCACAATTGCTACAAAGAGAAGAAAATATCTAGGAATACAACTTACACGGGATGTGAAACTACAGATCACTGCTCAAGGAAATGAGAGGACACAAACAAACGGAAAAACATTCCATGATCATGGATAGGAAGAATCAATATCGTAAAAATGGCCATACTGCCCAAAGTAATTGATAGATTCAAGTCTGTCCCCATCAAGCTACCATTGACTTTCTTCACAGAGTTGGAAAAAACTACTTTAAATTTCATATGGAATGAAAAAGCCCGCATAGCCAAGATAATCTTAAGCAAAAATAACAAAGCTGGAGGCATCACGCTACCTGATTTCAAACTATACTACAAGCCTACAGTAACCAAAACAGCATGGTACTGGTACCAAAAGAGATACATATACCAAAGGAACAGAACAGAGGCCTCAGAAGTAACACCACACATCTGCAACCATTTGACCTTTGACAAACCTGACAAAAACAAGTGATGAGGAAAGGAGTTCCTATTTAATAAATGGTGTTGGGAAAAGTGGCCAGCCATATGCAGAAAGCTGAAACTGGATCCCTTTCTTATACCTTATATAAAAATTAACTCGATGGATTAAAGACTTAAATGTAAGACTTAAAACCATAAAAACCCTAGAAGAAAACCTAAGCAATACCATTCAGGACCTAAGCATGGGCAAAGACTTCGTGACTAAAACACCAAAAGCAATGGCAACAAAAGCTAAAATTGACAACTGGGATATAATTAAACTAAAGAGCTTCTGCACAACAAAAGAAACTATCATCAGAGTAAACAGGCATCCTAAACAATGGGAGAAAACTTTTAAAATCTATCCATCTGACAAAGGGCTAATATCCAGAATATACAAAGAAGGTAAGCAAATTTACAAGAAAAAAACAACCCCCTCAGAAAGTCGGTGAAGGATATGTACAGACACTTCTCAAAAGAAGACATATATGCAGCCAACAAACTTATGAAAAAAAGCTCATCATCACTGGTCATTAGAGACATACAAATTAAAACCACATTGAGAAACCTCACGCCAGTTAAAATGGCTATCATTAAACTGTCAGGAAACAGCACTTGCTGGAGAGGATGTGGAGAAATAGGACACTTTTTCACTGTTGGTGGGGATATAAATTAATTAAGACAGTGTGGTGATTCCTCAAGGATCTAGAACTGGAACTACCATTTGCCCCAGCAATCCCATTACTGGATATATACCCAAAGGATTATAAATCATTCTGCTATCAAGAGACATGCACACGTATGTTTACTGGAGTACTGTTCACAATAGCAAAGACTTGGAACCAACCCAAATGTCCATCAATGATAGCAAATGTGGCACATATACACCATGGAATACTATGCAGCCATAAAAAGGATGAGTTCCTGTCCTTTGCAGGACATGGATGAAGCTGGAAACCATCATTCCCAGCAAACTAACACAAGAACAGAGAACCAAACACTGCATGTTCTCACTCATAAGTGGGAGTTGAACAATGAGAATACATGGACACAGTGGGTGCATCACACACTGTGGGCTGTTGAGGGGTGGGGGTCTGGGGGAGGGATAGCATTAGGAGAAATACCTAATGTAGATGACAGGTTGATGGGTGCAGCAAACCACCATGGCACATGTATACCTATGTAACAAACCTGCACGTTTTGCACACGTACCCCAGAACTTAAAGCGTAATTTAAAAAAATGGTCTCACAGACATTAGGCATTTTATTTTTATTTAAACTACCATTCAAAGTAATAAATATAAATTTTTTATGAATTGATATTTAATTCACCAGATCAGTGTCTTTTTTTTTTTTTTGAGACAGAGTCTTGCTCTGTCGTCCAGGCTGGACTGCAGTGGCACAATCTAGCCTCACTGCAAGCTCCACCTCCTGGGTTTACACCATTCTCCTGCCTCAGTCTCCCGAGTAGCTGGGACTACAGGCACCCGCCACCACGCCTGGCTAATGTTTTTTGTATTTTTAGTAGAGACGGGGTTTCACTGTGTTAGCCAGGATGGTCTCCATCCCCTGACCTCGTGATCCACCACAGCCGGCCTTCCCTTTTCTTATATTGCCAGAAAGCAAATGAATTCATTAATGATTAATAAAATATTAACATAAACCTAATTTTTTATGAACCTTCAACTTATTTTTCTAACATATTCGGGAAAATATGTTTTGGTGAAAATAACAAAAACAAACAAACCCTCCTGCCAATGAAATCCAAAATGAAACAAAACAAAAACCCTACTGTATTTTTTACACCAAGTCATAGCAATACCGTCATTTCGATGTGTCTACCATTACCTCAGGTAATGACTAACATATTTGCTGTCTCTATTAATGGGCATTTTGAAGATATTTCATATGTATGAGCCATATAATATGTGGTCTTTTATGCCTGGCTTCTTTCACATGTGATAATTTTTGTTCTTCCTCCGTGTTGTTACATATTGCAGTACTTTGGTATTCCACTGTATGAATGCACCATATTCTGTTTCTCTATTTTTCACTTGATGGACATTTGAGTTTTCATTGTTTTGGCTACTATAAATAGTGTTGGTATGAATCTTTGTGTACAAGTGTTTGTTGTGGATATAATAGACTTTTTCTTGAATACCACCTAGTGACTAATTTTTCTTAATTTGTAAAGACCCTAAAATAGATTACATGCTTTTTATAGTTCTTTAATATTTTTCAACTCTTAGCTTCCATTCCCTAATAAAAAATGTGCCCATCAACTTCAAAACATTTGGCACTGCAAGTCAAGATAAAATTGTTCTTAAGAATTCAACTCACATAGCAATTTTTTTAAATCTTATGTTTCCCAATTGATTTCTAACGAGAAGAAATTTTATCAGTTAAAAAAATACTTCTGAGAAAAACATTTTCAGAAAGATCACAGTAAATCATTTCATGTTTGTATAAAGTTTTTAGAAAGTATAATTATCTGAACGTATTTACAAATAGAGGTGTTTTTTTTTTTTGTCCAAGGAAAATTGCCACTTTCTATTTGTAAATTCCGACAAATTTGCATTCCTTTAGAATAAATAGAGATAGGATGTGTATTTGTCTACTGAGTTGAGGGTTGCAAGTTGAAAATTTAATAAAATTATTTCTCTACATTGCTTACAGGGTAAATATTTTCATGCATATTACCTATATTTGCAAAGAAATGGGACTTTGTAAAACCTTACTCATATGTTCTTTTTGCTTTAAAAGTCATGACTGCCAGGCAGTGATGATAGTAGCGCTAATAATTTGTAAAAAAAAAAAAAAAAAAAAAATCATCCTGATGTGTAAAAACTATAGAAGAAGGATACTTTCCTGGTAAGTAGTAAGTATTTAGCAAAGAACATTGATTTTACTCATTACCTATTGCCTTATCTTTCCATTTGTCTATTTAGGTGCCATTATGAAAAATAATCATATCTTAATTCTTCACATATTCAGGAAAGTATAATTATCAGGAAGAAGTTGACACCCAATGGTCCTGCTCTGTGAAGTTTTTATGCTGTTTGCAGACTTCCTGTTCTTCAACCTTTTTTCACAAAAAGAAGAAAGGGGACTTAGTTTTAGTAAATACTCTCCATATCTCGACATTGTTTTGATAATGCCATCAAGCGTAGAAAATGTCCAAGTCAGCCTGGGCTGCTATTACAAAATACCATAGACTGGGTGGCTTATAAACAACACTTACACCTCTCCCAGTTTTGGAAGCTGGAGGTCCAAGGTCCAGTTGGTGGCAGATTTGATGTCTGGTGATGGCCCACACCCATGTTCATAGATGCCCATCCTCTCCCTGCATCATAACAGGGAAGGGTCAAGGGATCTTTTGGGGCTCTCTTTTGTAAGAACATTTATCTGTTAGAGCCCTACTAGTATGATCTAATTACTTCCCAAAGGACCTACCTTCTAATACCATCACATTGGGGGTAAGGTTTCAACATACAAAAGGGGAGAGAGAGAAACATTCAGTCTACAGCTACATATACATTTTTTTAAATCTCAGTTCAGAACATTTAAATTAAGAGCTCAAAAACATACATACGTAAGAAGGGAAAAAAAGTATTTGAGTACATTTCTGCCTAACTCCACAGGCCATGGTTAGGTAGTGGTTTGTAGTGAATATTTAACATTTTGGCATTTTTAAGTTAAAATTATTTTTTATATCAAGAAAAAAATGAAATTTCATATCATATTTAGTTATAATTCAGAAAAAATAATTTTAGAGTAGATTTAAGCTAATTACTTATATTATCTGGTATTTAAGTCAGACGAGTTCACAACAATCACTAGCCTAGACAACATAAAATACTGTTATTTTTTAACATCTAATTTTATTAAATATCTACTTTGTGTTAGGTTCTGGTAAATATAATAGAAATGAATTTCTACTGTTGATGTGATTTAAAGAAAATAAATATCTTTTTTTCTCATGTATGGGCTGCTTTTGATTCAAGTAAAAGGAAAATCAGTGAGGATTTCTTAAAAGCCATAGATATTTTAAAGTTATATGATATATTTTTCTTTCCACAACTTGTATCTCTCTCTTTAATGGGAGAGAAATTACAGCGTGTTTTAGGGGTTTAAGGCATATCTCAAAAGCGAGACACAGCTGGGAAAAAAATATTTTGCCAACCATTATTATTTGTGACCTCTGGCAAGCTGCTTAATAAAATCCTCAATTTCTCTCTCCGTAAAAATGGAGATAATAATCCTTATCTGATGGAGTTGTAAAGAGAATTAATTATTATGGAATGATTTCAAATCTCTGTGTTTACTGTACTTAGCAGACTACTTATTTTTGTTTTCATGTCTCCTCTAGCTTTGACTTTTTTTTTCTACCATGGAAGCAAAAATGCTCATTCTGGTTTTGGTTTCATTTTGTTTTACTTTAGTTGCTTTTTTTTTGTTTTTGTAAACAACAGCATTTTTCTAGGCACATTTTCCTTAATTTTCAAATAAATGACAACCAGTCATTAAAATAGCTTCAATCTTCTCATTAAACTGAAGAACGGATTTAATCTTGTTATAGAATACTTGCTAGTATCTCCGTTATTGCAGAAAGGCAAAAGCCTAGATTTGTGGACAAATGTCTTAGCTATCCCTCTTGTCGGAATGATTCAAGTATAACTCATTATCATCATCATCTTCATCACCATCCTCATCCTTTTAATGTATAATGAGTTACTATTGAATAGCATTCTCACAACATCACTCATTTGATCTGTCAAAAATGCTGGAGTTAAGCAAGGCGTCTATTACTGTTCTTACTTCACAGATAAATAAATTCATGCAGAGAGCACTTAAAGTCACTTAGATGATGGAAAGTTAGTATGCTCACATGTTTATACTTCAATTTTAGTACTTGGTTCCAATCAAAAACAACCTTTAGAAACAAGAAATAGTAACAGTGTACAGATTTACAAATGAAATGTGAACACAAAATTTCAAATAATCGTTTTCAAACACTGGATATCACGCCGTAAAGAACAGTGATTACCAAAGGTGAGCCCTGTGATTTTCTCAGTTTACTTATCTGAGTTTCCAGACTGCAATTCAGGTAGGGGAAACAATTCAGGTAGGGGAAACTAAAGCTGAGTCTGGCAGAGTTTCTGAGTTGAGGAGATGTTGCTGAGTTTCAAGGGAGACCAAAGTGAATAGAATTTGCAGGAAGAATACCTGAGAGGAGAGGCACAGGGAAATGACTCCAGATCTTGTGGGAAGGGCCACTCTGAATAGGCAGCAGAGTAGTGATCAGTGCATGAACTTTAGGAAAACACACCAACCAGGGGAAAGCACTACGCAAAAACATTAGAAGTAACGTTGCCAATCAGAATATTCACTACTCTTAGATGTTCACATTTCCCTACTTGATCTAAAGAATAAACAGTCAAAACCAAACCATCAAATTTTAAAAAAATCTTAAAATATTTAAACACCTATAGAAAATAAAAACAAACAAATTTGAAGGAGAAAAATTACCTATTATAAACTAAAGTAATAAAAAGTGTAATATGAGCATAAATAGAGACAAACTGATGAATAGGGAGTAGAGAAAAATAGAAGAGAAAAATAGACCTGAGTTTTGACAAAGGTACAAAAGCAAATTAGAAGAGAAAGGATAGTGTTTTCAGTAAAGGATGCAGCAGTAACTGGCTATCCTTATGCAAAGTAGTAAATTTTGATGAGAATGTCACACCACAAAAATAATTCAAAATTGATCATAAGCCTTAATGTAAAACCTTAAAATATGCAACTTTTAGAATAACATATAGAGAAAATCTTTGTGAACTTACATTAGGCAAATATTTGATATATTATACCCCAAATAATTTATTTTCAGTCAGTTGGCCTTCATGACAATTAAATTGTTTAATAATCATAAGACATTGTTATAAATATTAAATCTCAAAGCACAGATTGGAAAAACATTTTCAAATTACATGTCTGATAAAGTTTGTATCTAGAGTATATGAAGAACTCTCAAAGCACAATAAGGAAACACCCAATTTTATAAAAGGCAAAAAATATGAACACATCTGTCATCAAACAACACATATGGATGGCAAAAACATGTTCATACTTTTCAGGTTTGGGAACACATGAAAATGGAGAGATGGGTTGCTTTACATTGGAGAGTGTAACTGAAAAGAGCCTGTACCTTTTTCCTTAAGATCATGAACAAGATAAGGATGTCCACTCTCACCACTTCTGCTCAACACAATACCAGAAGTCCTAGCTAGAGAAATCAGGAAAGAAAAAAGATACCTACATAGGAAGGGAAGATGTGAAATTACGTTTACTGATTATATGACTTCATATATAAAATTCCTAAAAACTCCACCAAAAAAAGGTTACAATTAATAAAAACCATTGAGTTTAGCCCCAGGTTACAAAATCAACATATCAATAGTGTTTCTGTACATGATGAACTATCCACAAAAGGAAATTAAGAAAACTATCCCATTTACAAAAGCATCAAAAAGAAAATAGGAATATATCTTACCAAATATATAAAAGACCTGTACAGCGAACACAATAAAACATTAGTTAAAAAAATGAAGAAGGCATAAATAAATGGAAAGATATCCTATCTACATGGATTGGAAGAATTAATATTGTTACAATGTCTCTGCTACCCAAATCAATCTACAGAGTCAATGTAATTTATATGAAAATTACAATGTCTTGTTTCACAGAAATAAATAGAAACAAAAATCCTAAAATTCACCTAGAACCAGAAAAGACCCCAAATCAAAGCAAACTTGAGCTAAAATAACAAAGCTGAAGACATCACACTCCCTAATCTCAAAATATTTTCTAAAGCTATTATAAAGAAAACAGCATGATACTGTCATAAAAACATAAAAGAAAATTAGCACAATATAACACAAAAATAAATTGAAGAAATTGAATCAGTTATAAAAAACTTACCCATAAAGAAAATGTCAATCCCTGGTAGTTCCATTGGTGAATTCTATTACACATTCAAGGAAGAAATAACTTTTTCATATACACTCTTTCACAAAATGTTCTATTTTGTTGGAATATTCCCCAACTTGTTTTATGAGGCTACCAGTACCCTGATATCAAAAACACAAAGACATTAGAAAGATGGGGTAAATAATGTTACAGATCAGTGTTCATTGGGTTTATAGAAGTAAAAATCTGTCATAAATATAAGTAAATAGAATACAATACATAAAGTAGATAATACAAACAATAGGATTTTTTTTTCTAGCAATCTGAGCTTGCTTGACAGTAAACCATCAATCAAGCTGACTTCCACATTCAGCCAATATAAAACAACAGACTCTTTATCCAGCAGCCATAGTAAACCAGGAAATTTTACATAATATTGCAGATATTGATAAAAGAAGGGACTCTAATCTTAGACGGAAGGAAACTAGACAAGGTGAATCACATTTATACCGATTTACTGTCTGCGAGGCAGTTTCCATATTGCAGTGAACACAGGAAAACACACAGTCAAGTGGTTTCCATGAGTTGAGGAGGCATTTACTGAAGTTTGAGAAGAGGGGAAGGAGCTAGGATTTGCAGAAAAAAAGCACAGAAGAGCAGAGAATTCTCAGAGAAAACTCTGGATATGCACAGATGGTTCTCTTGAGTCTTTGGCTGAGTACTGATGTGCACACATAAGGAGAAAATAAATGTGGAAAGAACCATAAAAAACGATTAGGTTGAACAAGCTCTAGAACTCACATGGGACTCCAACCATAGTGGAGGACTTGGTAACATACTGGGTAGAGTCTTTAGAATACATGAGAAGAGTTCCTCAGCGGGATATTTATTGCCTTTCCAGAGACATAAATTCACCCTAGACTGAAGACTTCCCTGTCCCTACCCTATGAAAGCTCAATAACAAGTCTTAAAAGGATTCTAAGTAAATTAAATGCATGCCAAAACAAACTCCAACCGTATATTAGTAAAACATAAATATAACAACGTAAAATTCTCCAGACCTAGCAGTCAATCAAAATTTACAAGATATTCAAAGATGCAGAATCATATAACTCATACAAAGAAGTGAAGTCAGTCTATACAGAGAGACCCATAAATGGCAGGAATGATAGATCAGCAGTGGACAAAAACAAGCAATTAGAAATAGGCTCCATGTGTTCAAGAAGCTTGAGAAAAATATGAATATGATGAGGAAGCAAATAAAAAAACTAAAAGAATTGAATAGAACTTTTCGAAAAGAAAAAATACAGCAGCAGAACTGAAAAAACATACTGAGTGGCATGGACAGCAGATCAGATCCTCCAGAAGAAATAACCAGTAAACTAGAAGACATAGCAATAGAAACTATGCAAAGTAAAGCTCAGGAAAAAAAGGTAAACAGGTCATCAGTCACTTGTGGGTCAACAGCATATAGTCCAATATACATATAATTGAAAGAGAAGACACAAGGAGAATTTTGAAAAATAATACCATTTTTTCCAATTTGACTAAAACTTATCAATCCAAAATTCTGGAAGCTTACCAAATCCCAAGCGGAATAAGCTTAAGAAAAAAAAATCCAAGACAATCATAATTATATTGCAGAAAACCAGTGATAAAGAGAAAAACTCTACAAGCATCCATCAAGATTGGTGGATGGTGGGTGTATTACATATTAAATAGAAAAAGCAAAATTAAATGTGAGCAATCACTCATCAGAAGCCACAAGCCTTGCAGTCAAGGGTAAAACAGTGTAAAAGAAAAGTAACTGCTAAGTTAGAGTTCGTTGCAAATTATCTTTCAAAATGAAAGCAAAATAGTGTTTTCAGACCCCCAAAAAGCCACAATAATTAATCACCAACATATCTGCACTGACATAGGGGTAAAATAAAGTTCTTCAGACAAGAAGAAAATCATATATACACACAGGCACACTTATATCACAGGGTGTTTAATATATATTTATATCCGTATCCATATATACATATAACCTTCTTTTCATTTTCTATGTCTTTAGAGGATAAATAAGATTTCTAGCTATTACAGCGTGAAGAGATTGGTGAGTATGCTCCAACCATAGACACACACACACACACTTCATAGCATTTCAGAAACACCACATTCCAGGTTCTAGAAATTGATAAAAGGCAAATTGAGAAGTTTTTATTCAGGAGCCGGTAGAGCTTTGGTTAAGAAAAGCAGAAGTCTGGGGGCTTCTTGCCTGGGGCTTCTCTCATTTCCCCAAATTTAGTTGAAGAGAATGGTACTTTATCCGGCGGAGCTGATGACAAAGACGAGAGGAAGCAAACTTGAGGTGGCTAGTGAAGACCCACAGCAGCATCAGTAAAATTATCAAATTCTCTGAGCAATGCAGGGGGAAAACTTGTAGCTCTGCTAGCCTAATTTCTATTTCAGTTGCAACAGTGAAGGACAGCCAGAAATGTAACAGGAAGAGCTTGGACATCAGAGAGCCATCGAAGCTCTCCACAAACCCCTAGCTGTGTGGGAAACAATTTGCATATTGCAGGAGAGAACTGAGAATTTCCAGTGGAAAATAAAAGCTGAGAAAAACTTTGAAAACATGTAATGTGCTCCCCCACCCACTTGTCTCTCACACATACATATCCATCTGCAGAGACTGGAAATGTATGGCCTTGTGATGTTCAAGCACAAGCTCTGCCAGAATCATTAGCTCACCACTAAGTTACACTGTCACAGGGTCAAGCCGTAGATAGACTAAAAAATAAAAATAAGAATTCAAAAACAGCATAGACTTCAGCAACTGTAAACAACATGGAAGACAGAGTCTTAAGTCCAAGTACATTAAACAAAAATGTAAAGAGAAAAATTCTGAACTCAGAGCTGCTGCAATATAATAACTAAAATAGCCAGTTCTCAGAGAATTACAAAGTGTGCACAGAAACAGAAAACATAACCAAGAATGCAAAATTAAGAAAAAAAAGTCAACAGAAATTAACTCAGAACGGGCCCAGATATTGGATTGAGCAGATAATGGTTTAAAGCAACTATATAAATATGTTCAAATAATGAATGAGAAGGATGTTTAAATAATTACAAGAAAATATGCAATAATGATTCAACAAAAAGAGAAAAAAATAAGAACCTATCAAATCTATGGAAATAGTAGCATTGAATACTTTTTAAAAAGTGAGAATTTTACTTGAACTCAATAGATTTGAGATGAGAGAAAAAAAGACAAATGAACTTGAAGGTAGATCAGGATAAATCATTCAACTAAAAAAATGAAAAAAGAAAATGAATATAGCCTCACAGCTGCATGGTTAAACACAAAGCACATCAAAGAATGTCAAGCATACATGTGATAAAGCCAGGTGGGAAAAGGGGTAGAAAAAATATTTGAAGAAATAATGGCGGAAAACGTCCCAAATTAGATGGTAGACATTAATGTACATGTCTAAAAAACTCAACACACTCCAAGTAGCATAAACAGAGATTCACACACATGCACTTCACAGTCAAACTGCCAAAAGCCAACGACATGATAAAACATTGAAAGCATCAAGACAAAAACTACTTACTGTATAAAAGGGAACAAAAATATGACTAATGGCTGACTTTTCATTAGGAATAGGATAGGCAGGAATGCTATGGAAAGACATAATCAAAGCACTGAGAGAAAAAATACTGTGCACCAAAAAGTTCATATCCAGCAAGACCATCCTTCAAAGTGAAAGTGAAACCTGCCTGCTGGCCAAGATGAAGTAATAACAGAATGGATTTACAATCTACTCTAAATAATTAATTTCAAAGGGATCTAATGTATGAAGTAATATTTTCAAGACACTGGGCATCAGGGAACAGAGGACAAGGATTCTGCAGAGATTGCAAATGATGCAGATATGCCCTATGATTGCCCCAGCTTAATGCCTGGAGTTAGATTCCAGGCTGTGGCACAGAGAAGGGAACCCCAGGCAGAACGTGGTGGTCTCTCTGGGAGTTCAGAGAGGGTAAGGAATCTGGAGTGTTGAGGGGAGACCACCAGAGAGGGACACACGGGGAGAGATACCCAGAGATCTGAAAAGAGTACTCTTGAGGCTTAAGATGAGTTCTTATTAGCCCAGGCATCTAAACAAACTATATGAAGCCAAGAAAATAATCTCCCAAAAGGATCAAAGGAAACACTCCCCTTAGCTCATGTAGAGTCAGGAATAATTCCTGCTTCCACAGTCACAGCCGAAAACATCATAATTCACAGGACATCAGGAACAGTAATCAGAATGGTTTTGCCTTAGTAATCAGGCAAAATTAGGCATAAAGCAAATGCTGCTCTGCTGATTCCCAGCAAAGCTTAAAGCGACACCCAAAAGTACAAAGAGCTTTCCAAGTAATTGAACTGTATCCCAAGAATAAAGCTAAGAGCATTTATAGGAATACTTAAACATCCAGCACCTCAAAAGGTAAAATGCACAACTGGCATACAAGTTAAAAACTACTAGGCACACACAGAAGCCAAAAAACATAACCGATAATGAAAGGTCAATAAATTAAAATCAGCTGAGACATGACACATTAATACATTTTTATAACCGTATTCCATGTGTTCAAGAAGCTAGAGGGATGGCCGAACAGGATAAATAGAGTTGAGAGATAGTAAACAATCAATCGATCAAACTTCTAGAGATGAAAACTGTAACACTGAGTAATGAAAACTGTAACACTGAGTAGAAAAACACAGGGAATGGAATTACAGTTTAGATTGCAGAACGAAAGATTAAGGAACTTGTAAACGTTGTAATAAAAGCTGTTTAGTGAAACAGAAAAGAGACTAAAGAATAAAAGTATTTGTGAGAAATGAGATAACTTAAAGAGCTTAATATATGTTTAATTGCCGTTTGTGAAGGAAAATAGAAGGGATGGCAGAAATCATATCTGAAGAATTATTAGCTAAAAATTTTTCAAATTAGATAAAAACCAGAAACTTTCAGATCCAAGGAGGCCAAGGAACTCCAAGCACAAAAAATATGAATAAAATCCAATTAAAATCAAATTGATTTACAACAGTGATGAAAAGAATCTCTTAAAATCCACCAAGGAAATAAGGCATAGGAGAAAAAACAAAGATGACTTCGTATTTCTCCTTAGAAACCATGTAAACAGCAAAGCAATATCTTTAATGTGTTGGAAGTAAAAAAAAAATCATAGAATTATATATTCAGAATAAAAATTTAAATGAGTGTAATAAAAAGTATAAAGTAAAAATGAATAATCTATAAAATTATAAGGTGAAATAAAAGCTGGTTCTTTAGTAGAAGCAGTAAAATCAGTAAACCTCCACATAAAACTTATCAGAAAAGCGAAAACAAGAAATTTTAATTTTAGGAAAGCGAACATTACTATATATTTTGCAGATAAAGAACAGTAATAAAATATTACAAAAAAGTATGACAATAAAATTGAAAACAGATGGAATGGACTAAATTTTTGAAAGACACAAACTTTCAAAACTCACATGAGAAGAAAAATATATAAATTGTTCTATCTCTAATAAAGTGAATTGTTAAAAACCTCTTCAGAAAGAAGACTCCATGTCTGTAAATGTCACCCAGCATTCAAAAAAGAAATGTTAATTCTAACAAAAAAAGATTACCAGAGCTAATAAATAAATGGGTTCCTCAAAGTTTCAGGATAAAAGATCAGCATATAAAATTTAGTTTTATGTGCTAACAACAAGGAATTAGAAATTAAAATGTAAAAATCAATACAATTTACAATAACATCAAATATTAAATGTTGAGGATAAATGTGACGAAAGATTTATTTGCTAAAGTCTATAAGACAATGCTGACAGAAATTAAAGAATATCTAATAAAATGGAGATACACATCATATTCATGGCTCAAAAACCTCAATGTTGCTAAGATGTTGTCTTAGTCAGTTCGGATTACCATAATAAAATACCACAGACCTGGTGTCTTAAACAGAAGAGATTTATTACCTCACAGCTTTGGAGGCTTGAAGTCTGACATCAGGGTGCCAGCACTGGTTCCTGGTGAGGGCTTTTTTCCCTGCCTTACAGACACAGCCTCCTTCATGCTGGGTCTCCACATGTAAAGAGAGAAACCGTAAGCTATTTAGGATCTTTTGTCCTAAGAAAACTAATCCCATCGTGTGGGCCTCACCCTCGTGAACTTCTCTGTACCTAATTAACTCCCAAAGCCCCTATCTCCAAATATCATCACACTGCAAATTAGGGCTTCAACAAGTAAATTTTGGAAGAACACTGAATATGTCTATTCAGTCCATAATCGACATGAATTTTTATCAGATATGTAAGTTCAATGCAATTGAAATCAAAATCTCAATGGGTTTTATGTAAAAATTGACTAGTGTATAATGAAATTCACAGTGAAATGCAAACAATATAGAAGAGCCAATAAATTATTTAGAAGAAGTAGGACAAAGTTGGAAAATGTACATTTCTGACTTCAAGTATTATAAAGCTACAGTAATAAGACTGGACAGTATTCAATTGGTCAATTGAATAGACCAATGAAACAGAATAGAGGGTTCAAATTAGACTGACATATACTCAGCTGCTTTTCAACAAAGGTGCAAAGGCAATAGTCCTTTCAACAAATGATACTGGAATTATTGAGTATTCATATGCCAAAAAAGAGCTTAGATCTGTATAACACGCAAATAAAAAAATTAAAGACAGGGCATAGTGGCTGATGCCTGTAATCTCAGCACTTTGAGAGGCCAAGGCGGGAGGATCACTTGAGGTCAGGAGTTCGAGACCAGACTGGCTAAGATGGTGAAACTCCATCTGTAATAAAAATAAAAATTAGCCAGGCGTGGTGGCAGGTGCCCAGCTACTTGGGAGGCTGAGGCAGTAGAATCACTTGAACCCAGGAGGCCGAGGTTGCCGTGAGCTGAAATCGCACCACTGTACTCCCGCCTGGGGGACAGTGAGACTGTCTCAAAAAAACAAACAAACAAAAAAACCAAAAACAACAAAAAAGCCCTCAAAATGAATCATAAACCCAAGTGAAACCTAAAAGGATAACATTCCTTAGAAGAAAGCATGGAAGAATATACTTGTGGCCTAGGGGTAAGAATAAATTTCTTACATGGTATATAGAAAGCATAAATCATAAAATAAAATATGGGCAACTTGAACTTTACCAAATTTTTAAAATTTTTCTCCATTTTGAATATGAAAAAGCAAGCTACAGAATGGGAAAAAATATTCTTACCACTCAATAAAACATTGCAGACAACACAGTCAAAACGAGGCAATATTCAAACCAGTACGTAAGACGTAAACCATATGAATGGTCAATGAGAATGAGCACATAAAAATGCTCTCCATTGTGATTTGTTGGTGTATACAAATCTCAACATTCAAAAATGAATATTTTGTTATCTCAAGGAAGTTGATTTGGAGAGAAATTACATATGAAAACTTGGCCTAGATTTTTATAGAACAAAACTGAAGATGTCTATCCACAGAGAGAAAGAATGTACAGAAACAAAGACTACAGATTCAGACCCCCTAGCACCCCTACAGAGGTGGATTAGAATTAAAAGATATGAAATATAGATAATGTTTATATGTATTAAAAATAACTTTAAAAGTAAATTAAGTAACATGATAATCAAAATAGTAAAGATCTTAGAAGACACAAGTATAAATACAGTTAGAAGCACAATGGAGAGGTGGAACAGTAGACAAGGTGACAGTAGAATTAGTAGCTAAATCAGAAGCAACACAGAATGCAGCCCACAGAGAAAATGAGATATTAAGAATTTAGATGAGAGGTAAAGAGAATGAAAGGGCATAGGAAAGAGGGCAAACTAAGCTGGATAGGTTATGAAAGTGCCAATGGCATGGGAAGAAGCAAAATTCAAAGAAATAATGAACCGAGAAGACAAAAGGAAATACAAAGGAAAATACGATCTCAAATTGTACTAAGTTACAGAACACCAGACACAAAGTGAAAACATTAAAAGGATTACCTACAAAGGAAGAGCAAAATTACCTACCAGGGAAGGACAATTTCCTACAAGGCAAAGGAACCAAACGGTAGGCTTTTCAAGACAAATGCTACAAACCAGAAAAAAGTAAAATGACACAGTGAAAGTGTGGAAAGAATTTACTAAGAAGAATCCTAATAATCTTCACATAGCAGATAAGGGCATCTTCAGGCCAAAAGAAAATGGAGAAAACTTCACTAAAGGAAATTCTAAAGAATGTACATGAGAAAGAAGCAAAGTGCTCCCACAGGAAGATCTACACTATGAAAAGAAAAGTCAAGGAAAGAAAATATGAGGCTAGTGGGATGTTAGGACTTTATCTTAATATTTCCCAAATGCTCCCTGTATCGTCTTTATGTTAGTAATTTTTTAAGAGCAGAGTTATCGAGAGCCATTTATTATAGGAGCAAATATGACTGAGCCCACAGTAAGCCCAGGGAGCATGGCTGTATCACAGCCCTGCTGCAGGATGGATGGTATAATCATCATCTAATTGTAAAACATTGAAAGCACAGGGGCCTTAGAGAACACCCTACACGGCCTTCTTACTTTTTAATGAGGAAACGAGAGGTCATATTATAATGTGTTTTTTTTTTAAAGGTAGAAACATTTGTAATATATTTTAGGAAAATTTCCATCCAAAATGGTTGAGCACCTTTAAAAGGTTTAATACTTTAAGGGTAAACTGTAACAATATGAAAAGTTAACTTGAGTGAAACAGTCCACTGTCTATTTCCATATATGTACAGAAATTAATTGCTTCTAATTATTTAATACAAAAGTTTGAATTATTGAAAAAACATTACTTCAAATACATAACATGCGGATAGAAAGTCTTCCATCCTGAAGATGAGCTTACAAAAAGCAAGAAATGGCTTCTTATTAAGTTTTGTATTTTCACCCTGTCTCTACTGGGTCCCCTACCCAATACATTGTATATAGTAAAAGCTTAATAAACGAATTGAAAGATAATTCACTAAAACTATTTAACTTTGCAGACAGGCTCAATAGAATGCAGACAAATTCAATTATTTATGATTAAATTTTCTTATTGCTGATGAGTTTAGAAAGAGGAGGGGACCAATAATGAAGATCCAACAGGTATCCAGGGGAAGAAGAATCCTCTAATTCCCATCAGCCTGAGTAGAGGTTGGAGCTATAAGGATCAGTGCAATAAAAGAGGAAAAGAGGAGAGAGAGAGAGACAAGGAGGGGGGGAAAGAGAGAGACAGTGAAGACTCCATGTTCAAAAAGAATAAAGACAATGAGTTTTATGTCATATGCTCTCAGAAAGTATAAATATTTAGAGTATTTTAGGCTGTGATCTATTGTGTCACTGGAGTTTGCCAAACAAGATGAAAAAAAAGAAAAGAAATAGGATGGAGAGAGAAGAGGAAAAAAATCTTACAAAGTATTTCTTTTTCAAAGTTCCCAATTAGAAAACAGTCACACTCATACACTGAATATGTTTGTTATGCATGACAGTGCTGTACATAATAACAAAAGATTGGTTGCAACCCCTCAATAGAGGGCTAGCTACATAAACTATACAGATACCGTACAGTTAAAAAGACAATCAAGAAAGCCTTTGTGTCCCAATAAGGAAACTGAACAAAGCAAGGGGTAGAAGAGTACAGATATCATCCTGTCATGCATGTATGAAATGAAGAAAAGAGAGCATGCCTTGTTTTATGGTTTTGATTTTTAAACATGTCAGTGCACCACCTATTTAAAACAACAGGTCTCTCTGTGTCACACACACACGTTCCTAATTTAAAAGTATAATTCCCTGATTATTGCATTTCCTTCGTGTATATTCCATTCTTCACATTTCGAAATGAATTAACCCACATATACCAGAAAACATTATAGTTTTAAGGCCATAGATCTAGCAAATATCAAACAGAGAACAGTAGGAAAGAAGTAATAACACAGTGAACATTTCCTGCTTGCATTTGTGTGGTGCAGTGGTGTATATGAGTCTATACATACATAAAACAGAATTAACATTGTCTCCAGCTCTCCTCCTCTCTGGCCCACCACAGAGAGACTGTCTTTGCTGCCTGGTGTGAAAAATACATAGAGGAAATACCAAAGACAGTGACAGACCAGGTTGATTTACTTTGCAAAGAGCACAGAGCTGTTGGTGGAAGGTGTATAATTCATGCCGAAGTTGAAGAGACCAATAAGAAAGAAAGGAAGAAACATAGCTTGTTGATTGCATGCAAAGAAATATTTGAAGGATTGCTGCCGCCATGAATGCTGTTTTTCTTTTCTTTGTTTTTTGGTTGACAAATTGGTGGTTTAGTATTTTACTATTTTTTTCTTGTTTTTTAACTGTTTTATTGCATAGAAACAAACTCCAAGAAGTAGATGTATAGATACATATACATACACATTCACAAAGCACTTTCACATAATATTTTCTAATTTTATCATTGTAACAAACTTTTAAAAAGCACCCATTTTTAAGATAAGAAAACAGGATCAAAGTAGTTAAGTGACTTTTTCACTATACCACAGATAATATTGGGAAAAGACAGAATTAACTCATTTAATAAATATATATATTGTAATATACTTATTACTTATATATTTACTAATATATAAACAAATACACATTACTAACATACTTATTCTATTTATCGTATTAATGTATATATTTAGTAATATATGTATTTATTACTAATAAATATGGTAACCATATTTATTAAATATTAAACATATTTGGTATATTTGTAAAATGGCATACCAAATTGGCCATGGTAAGCGACTTCTCTCTCTCTCTCCTCATGGGGGGGAGAGCTCACTCTGGGCCACGTTCTTCAGTTTGCTCTGAGAGACAAAGATAAACAGGAATGGTCTCTGCCTTCGAGGAGCTCACATTCTAGCAGAGAAAGACAAGAGTCCGGCCCACATGTGCTGTGGAAGAAGCATGGGTGGCACAGGAAGGCGCAGGGGCACGCTGCTCGGTGCTGCCTAATGGCTCGGGCATGGCTTTATGGACAAGGTCACCTGGAGCTGGCCTGGAAATCATCCAGACCCTCCGAGGTAGATGAGACAGATCTGAAGAGTGTCTCTGCCAGAGGAGCTTTCCAAGCATAAATCACCTGGATGCTTTAAATGGATTGTATGTACCTGGTTAAAAATGAGAAGCAGTAAGAGAGGATGCTGTTAGGGCAGTGAGGAGGCAGGGCAGAGACTCAAAAACATGTTTCTCTCTCTCCAAATCCCATCTCTGACTGCGATGACAGCAGCATTCAAACTTTAGTGCGCCTAATATCACCTGGGGCTCTCTTCTCAGGGACCACACTTAGCACAGTGTCTGGGCTGAGGGTGGATGCTCTGTGGCCTAAGAGAACAAAAGGGAACAGAGAACAGAAGCAAGTCTGCTGGTCCTGGCTTGGCCACCATCCAGCCCCTTTACATCTGTAGACCTCCATTCCTTTTCAACATTTCCAACGTGAGGGTGTTGGACCCAGCAAATTGCTTCCAAATCTTGATTTTTCTATTTGTGTTTTTGTTTTTTGTTTTTCCAAGGGAATTGTTAGTGTTGTTCAGAAACTTCATGCAACAGGAATATATGAATAGCTAATGGTTGAATTATTCTGAAGGGAGTAGGAGAGGAAATTCTAGAACTTCTCACAGCCTCCACTCCTTCCTGAGGCATCAGCGGAAGCCCTCAGGAAGGTCCCCGAGCTCTTTTGTGGGGATCTAATGCCCACCCACACCTAAAAGAACCAACGCGGCGCCACGGAGGAGGAGTGGGGCACTGCGAATGTCTCGGCAGCGGGGATGAGAACGGGTTTAAGAATAGGGCAACAGTATGTAAGCTCATTGAAATGAGGTGGTTAGACATTTCTCCATAAACCGTGATGGGATACTATTCAGGCAAAGTGGATGGTGTCTGAAAGTGTAAATGCAAAAATTTTCCCCACAGGACAACACAGCTAGCCCTATAACTGAAATGAAGTAATTCTGCCAGACAAGAGTTCTCCAGGAGGTCAGGCACTGTGAGTATTTTGCTCAGCACTGCAACCCCTTTACATAGTACAGCGTTCCGCATTTTGTAGTTGCTTAATGACTGTCTTTTGAGTGACAAGATGTGATGAAAAGAAAATCAAAAGCAAATACATTCAATTAAAATATACAAAAGAGAAAAAGTAGAAAGTCTAAGTCCTTTATATCACACAACCACCCTTCCCAAGTGGGAAGAAATGAGTCCGGGAAGATAATAAGCAGTAAGCAAATAAAGCTAGTATACTTCCTACCCGAGTTTGTCAGGCTGTTCAAGAGCCTGGGGTGAAGGTAGATTAGACTGTGCCTCACGAAAGTTATCAGAACATATTCCAGGTAAATGCCACAAGAAGCGCATACCATGTCCACATCTCGAATTCACACGCATGTGTAAGTGACAGTGCTGATAAACGATTAAGTCGTTAACCTGTTTGATACTTTCTCATTGAAAATGATAAATTAAGAAATGAAAGCAGCTGAGACATAGCTGGAATTACTTGGTACCTAAGCCGCATAGTTTAGGATTGGTATTCACTTTGACCTACAAGGGAAGCCTTGACTATACATATTCACTAACATATCTCCTTCAGGGGCTCAGATATAGATCCTAATTTTTTGGAGGTAGTAGGTAAAATTTCATTTGGCCGTTCCTAAAAAAATGTAAAGACCCTGTACAAAGGAGAACATGACTTACAACACCCACAACAGGGAGACTTGAGATCGTAAAGGGGCTACGAGAATGTATTCATGAGAAATAGTACTGAAATGCAAATCAAGCTCCCCTAGTAGCGAATCTGATTCATCACCTGCCATGGTTATGATTTAGGAAACAGCTACAGGTGGCTAAACAGCATTGATTTGCATCAACAGATAACAAGGCATTGATGCCTAAAAGTTGGGATAAAGCTCACAAATCAATACATTGTGATTCCTTCTTAAATGTGTAATTCTCAAAGGAGAAGAGTTTATGTTGATGATAAAATAACTATTAAAACAGTGAATTGTGAGCCATCCACTTCTGACATGCTCATGTTATATTGGCCACGGTTACCATGCAGCCAGCACAGAGTTAGTTGGTGCTCAATAGACATGGATGATTAAGTGAATAAAAACGAATGACTTAAACTGAAGAGAAATTGAAGTGCAATAGGAGGAAATAGTGGAATTAATTTTGAGAGAAATACTAAGACAGCTGCCATCTATTAACAATTAATAGTTTTGTTAATGTAAATATCGATTCACTTTTTGTCAACTTCGCAGTTTTAAGGCAATTATAACTTGAATCACTTTCTACCTGTAATCCCATGTCCTTCAAACCAATTTAGTCACTGGTTGTTTTAAGATCTCACCCACCTGGCTATCATTCATTAATTTCTCCATCCATTCACTCATCTCTTCCTCCATCCACGCATGCCTTCACTCACAAATACGTGCAACTTTATGCCTCTTTGTCTTTCCCTCCCTCCATCTCTCTATTCCTCCATCTCCTCTCCCTGACTCCCCTGGAAATTCTGAAAAGCTGACTGCTGCTTTCTCTTTACTTTTCATTCAAACTGGAAAGTCCTTCACCTCCACAAACAGACACAGCCATTTTCCTCTCAAACCAGGACTTTCCCTGGGAGACCACATGGCAAGGTTTGCACTGTGGAGAAACACAGAACTGCCCCTTTGCTCTACATTTTCTTAATCTTCAGAAGAGCCTTTTAGACTCTGCTATGAGGAACCATTTGAAATACATTACTATTGCAACATGTTGTAATTATAATAATTATGACATAAATAAATCCATAGCCACAGAGGAAAAGAGCCCATGTCAAATTGGGGAAGACAAGGAAAAGAGGGAGAAGAGGAAGAGGAGGAAGGGATGGAGGGAGGAAGGGATGGAGGGAGAAAAGGACGGAGGGAGGAAGGCAGGGAGAAAGGGAGGGAGGAAGGGAGGAAGTAAGGTTGATTCAAATAAATATGTTAGAATTGTTAGCAAGCAACATGGAAAATGAACTCAGATTTCCTTCTCACACATTTATATGATACTGAGAGAGAGAAAACAATTGGCCATAATACTAATAGGAAATGTCTAATACCCATGGCAATTTCCATCCTATGTTGTAATGATAATATAATTCAGTTGGTCTCTCTCCTAAGAGGACTTTTCTCCCTGTGCTGTTTTTCACTTTAACTATTAAACTAGCAAGTGTTTGATGTTTACCTACTTTTCTGGGTTTTGGTATCTGCCCACCCACTGAGCTTGTAAAAAGTCATCATTTCCTGAAGAAAATCACTGCACTAGTCTCACATGCATTCTTAGAAACAAAATAATGCATGTCTAAAGCAACCATTCCCTGATCTAAGCAAAAATAACAAAAGTCTTCCTCTTCTTGAAAAATTTTAATCTTTACAAATTTTGTTTTTGTTATTTGTGGGCTATCAAGAAAACGCCATGTAAGAAAATGCAGATGTGTGTTTTACTTCAAAGCAAATGCCTCCTCCCACTCTGAGAAGCAGGAACATTCCTTCGCCACGCCATCCGACTTCCATAGCCAGATGCTTCATTACACAATAAAGTCAGTGGGCTTTCTGTACAGACTGGAGACATAAATTTGTGCTCAGTTGAAAAGCACTGATTGAGCCAGATTTTGTGGACTTTCTTATTCATTCAAATCGATTTATTAAAAGTTTCTTAGGCATCTTTCACAAAGAGAGCACTAGGCTGATGAAGAAACAGGGAGGATGAAGATGTGGCTCCTATGTTTCAGTATCCTGTGTTCTTGTGGGATAAGATCTATAAACCAATAACCTTCCTCCCAGCAACATATAAGAAATGCTTAAGTATGAAGGGCTGCGTGAGAAGCAGAGGTGAGTCAGAGGTTAACTGTCCAAAATCCAGGAATTCTTCCCATAGAGATATCGGAGGTATACCTCGGATTCAAGGTAAAATCATTACAGGTGTAAATAGTGGAGTGAAGCATCCAGGTGGGGTTTGCTTTAAGACCAGTCAGAATAGAGGCTGGGAGGAGGAGAAGACCACAAGGTCAGAGAATGAGAGCCAGGAACAGAAGGAATTTAATGCCAGAAAAATCTGTGTAGGCTTTAATGAGTGAGCACTGAAGATTTCTTAGCAAAGAAATAACATCATCCGGGTTGTGTTGTTGGAAGATTTTGGAAGCAGAGGTTTCTATAGATGTGGGATGAATTTAAATTATGTTTAAACCACTGATGTGTCTAATTAATAAAGATTTACGGGATAAAATTTCAATACTCGAGGACTATTGTAATTATTAATACGTTATATTTGTAGAGTGATTCATAGTTAAAAACAAATGTTTACGTGTATTGTCTCATATAGTCACAATAACCTGTGAAGCAGGCAGCATTATTTCCATTTGTAAATAAAGGAGAAACTGAGTTTTGATCATGTAGCAACTTTCATATATGTCATAATTAGAAGAAACAGGACCAGAATCCAAGGATTCTAAAACCAAGATCTCTTGTGAAATCCACAGCTATATAAATTAGATGACAATAAATGAGGAAGGAAATAAGAGCCTGGAAATAACGGTAAAAGTATAATTTAAATAACAAAGGTGTCAATTTTAACAAATCAGTGCTTTTACTTCTCCTCCATTTGAACACATACTTCCATTTTGAGAAAAAAAAAATAGGAGTTAACTTAGAATATAAGAGAAAGATTAACAGGTGAGACCAACCCCAACACTTTGGCCAAATTCAGTGCCATTCTCTCTCAAATTTAACATGGAATCTAGCACATTTAGGTTTTCTAGTTTTATATTATCTATTTTATTATCAGACTATATTGGTGTCTGTCTGAAGACCTTGTTTGCACTACACGTGCCTAAATCTTCAGGGGGATGAACTCCTGGATTTAACATCAGAGTGCTTTTCACAAAAGCCACTGTACGTACTTGACTAGCAAACTCATAGAATTTAGAATCAGAGTGAGTTTTAAAAGAAAACCCCTTTGGAGGAGGCAGAATTTTCAGATGCATCTTCCAATATTCTGCTTCCTGGTGTACACAAACCTTGCCCCAGTTACACTAATCTGGGTGCTGATGTGAAGGGAATTTAAAGATGTAATTAAGTTCCCAAATCAGTCCTCCTTATAATAGGGAGATTATCTGGGTAGTTCTGACCTAACCTTATAAGCCCTCTAAAAGCAGAGGGTTTTCTCCTTCTGGCTGCAGAACAAAACGTCAGAGACACACACTCTAGCTGGCCTGAAAGAAATCAAACATGTCATGAGCTATCTACAGGGGCCACGTGGCAAGGACTGCAGGCAGCCTCTCCAAGCCAAGTGTTTGTCAGACAGCAGCCACAAGGAAAGTGGGACCCTGAGTCCAACAAGTGCAAGGAAATAATTATGTAGACAACCCGTGAGCTTGGAAGAGGGCTCTAACCACCAGATGAGAAGCACAGCACCCAGGACAACTTGATTTCAGTTCAGCTCTTTGGAACAGAGAATCTAGCCATGTCTTTCCTAGATTTATAATGAGCAGAAACTGTGAGACGATAAGTTTGCATCATTTTAAGTAGCTAAGTTTCTGGCAACTTGTTATATAGTGATAAAGGAGGAATACCCTCTTTATTTTTTAAGTAATACAACAGGCCAAGAAAGATGTCATTATTTGATTCGAGGTCATCCAGTCAGCTAGTGACAGTTCTGTAAAACTCCGGTTTCCTGACTCTTGGTACTATGGTTTTGTTCTTCCCTGCTTTGGGGCACGCAGAGGTTTCTTGTGGTCCCACGCCCCTTTAAGAAAGTTCTTCCCAAACTCGATCTCTGGTGGCGCATATTTTACCTATCCTCCCTCTCCAACCATGGCCCGAAGCTCTTGCCACACCTCTCCTATTGAACAATGCCCAGGATCAGAGCTCTGTTCCCTCTTCCCTGCCCTATTGTCAAATCCTAACACACTGCACAAGGCAGTTTCAGAATTGTGTTGTGTCCCCGTCCCAGCTGGGAGCACTTTAAGAACCAAAGGTGGTGGAGATGGCAAAGTGTTTCAGAGTCAGACGATGGTCCCAGATCCATTCCATCATGTTTCCTCCCTCAGACTCCAAAATCAGGTGTCTGACATGCCCCTCCACACCTCTACAGTAACTATTATTGTAACCTTCTTTTTTCTCTAGTGTTCTCCCTTGATTTTCAGTTTCTACATGGGCACTCCTGGTATCTGGTACTTTGCTGATAGACTCATTTCCAGGATCGCCACAAATAACCTCTGTGGCTTTAATTACCCAGCAGCAGTTCATCCTAAGGACACCACATTAACTGAGGAGGGTACGTATCTATACGTATTAACAGTTATTGTTCTTGAGAGCTTGTTTGGAGGGTCTAGCAGGGGAGCACAGCTACTCATACACCCTTGATAGAAGACCAGTCACCCTCTATTGGGGATGGTCATCCTCTTTGACTGCGCATGCAGCTTCAGGAGGGATGCACATGGAGTGGTGAGGGAGAAAGGGGTCACCCGCCTAGCCAGCTCAATCAACCCTGGTCATCAATGGGGTGACAGATGTCACAGCCAGATCGCCCTCACATCCTGTGCTTAAAAATGCCGGTTAGCATGCCAACATAATATTGGTTGAATGAAGAGTTACAATGTATAAGAATTGTTTTGATTATAATGCATTTTTACATTTGCCAAGGACAAATAAAAATGTGTATCATTAGATCAAGATTAAAATTACGTCTTTGAAAGTCATAAGGCTAACAGCTATCGGCTACATAAAATATTATATCCCACGCTGGGAGACCAAAACAAGTGCTGAAATATAAGTTCAAGTTGCAATGAAATTTTGAGACTCCCTTAACGTTATTTATGCTTAAATGTGTAAAAACCAAAAGGTGTCCCATTCCAAGGAATTTTCAGTGCCTCAAATTGAGATGTTAGGACCTCATATATATCCTTAAATTTTCTTAAGGAAGTTGGAACTTCAGTTACATTATCAATCTAAAAACATCTGCCAGGTGATCTCTAGATGAAGATATGAGTCATAGTCACATTTGTAAATATGTACACATAGTTTAATCTTCTTTTAAAGTTGGTAACATGCAAATTAACCAATAGAAAGCTAACTAATTTGCTTCTATCAGCACATTTTAAAATAACAGCTAATCAAATGGTAGACATTCATTTTCTCGGAACAAAAATACTTGCTTCATTAAGCAATATGTTGACAGCTAATATGATAAATTCAAATAAATACAAATTTTACAAGCACTGATAACGAAAGACATAAAAGAGCATATTTTGAAAAGGGTGATTGCCTCATATAGATAATTTTTGTCACAGTTACTTGAAATATACATGAAAGAGCATTGATGTTGAATAAATGATAACAGTAATCAAACTTTAATATAATACTATGTATAAATAGGCTTGTCAAAAGACAAAAAATATGAGTAGCAAAGTGGAAAGACTAGATAAAATAATTCACTAAATGAGTGAGCAAAGTATTTAAACATTTTAATCCTTAAGAAACTTTTTTGTTAAAATAAGATAGGAATAAGAGATAGATATATTAACTCCCCATTTGAAATATATAAACCGATTTTGAAGGTATCTTTTTCCATGTATCTACTGCTGCTAGAATAAATTATGCCTTTTCAGCAAGATATAATAAGCACTTTTCCTTCTGATTTCAGTCAGTATTGTGCAAAAGTTTTGTGTCTTACAACCAGAAAAAGTTTAGTGTGAGAGACAGTGTTAAGCTGATAAATAAATGAGAAAATTCCAAGCCAAACTTTTGAGTTATAGTGTCCTGTCGCCTTTCTTCTTAGTCTTTAATGTCAGTACTGGAACTTAGCTAGCATCCATTATTCCATTTGGTTTCTCAGTTATGATGTCCCCATATCAGTCAATAGACAATTTGTGGTTAAATTACTTTAGATTATATTATTTCTATCACAAAGCACAAAATGTATTTTTGGAATTATCTTTCCCAACATCAACAGCGGTAATTATTTGCAGTCTCTAAAGAGGCCCTAGCCTCAAAGTACTTTCTTCATCCAGTCCCTCATATCAAGCCATGTCAAATTGCATTATGGTGTTTAAGAAGGATGCTAAATTGGCCAGGCCTAGTGGCTCACGCCTGTAATCCTAGCACTTTGGGAGGCTGAGGTGGGTGGATCACTTGAGATCAGGAGTTCAAGGCCAGCCTAGCCAACATGGTGAAACCCCCATCTCTACCAAAAAATACAAAAAATTAAGTGGGTGTGGTGTCGGGTGCCTGTAGTCCCAGCTACTGAGGTGGCTGAGGCAGGAGAATCATTTGAACCCAGGAGTTGGAGGCTGCAGTGAGCCAAGATTGCGCCATTGCACTCCAGTCTGAGCAACAGGAAGACCCTATGTTTAAAAAACAAACAAACAAACAAAAAAAGAATGATGCCAAGTCTCAGTCGCCTGAACAACAAATAAAATACTTCTGTACTTCTGTACTTCTGTGTTCTTCCAAAGACATTCAAATCGCCTGTGACCTCAGTAGAATAGCAGGTCCCTGATAATAACACCCATGGAGCAGCAGTGACTTGTGGGGGAAATGAGTGAGACTCATTGAGGACATCAGATGCAGTGCCTCAAATGGTCTCATGAGGAGCCTCCGCTTAGGCTGGTTTCTAATTTTTAGAGTAAGTCTACATCACTAGCAGTGCTGTATAACAGGAAATCTATCAGTACTGGGGGCCAGTGTGTTAGATTTTACTACTCAGCTGTACAAATAGCTTCTCTCACATCAGGCCCCTTCTATGTCAGCCATGTAGCTATGTTTTCTTTCCTTTAATTACCCAGAGCATGTTTTTTTCAGTTCTAGTACAATATGAGAAATAAGTCTTGATTATGCCAAAGCATCTTGAATCTCCTATTTGAGATTTGTAAGTACAAGATGATCGCTTTAGGAGATGGTTTTATTTTCCTTTTTCTATTTTTTTTTTTTTTTTTTGCATTCTACAGAATGCTTAACACTATGCATTACACACAATAGGTGCTCAGTCATTATTTGTTAAATAAGCAAATAAAAGACTCACAATTTCTTAAATATTGAGTCCAAATGTAGCCATTTGTTATTGTACCTTTAGGTCAGCTTATTCAGGTACTAAGGTATTTTAATCTATCATAAATATTTCCCATTTAAGCTATTTTGTTATAATAGTGCCATTATTGGCATGGCATTTTGATAAATCTAGAAATATTACTCATTCCTTGAGATTTCTGTTGTCTACTCAAGACAATGGAACTGAAATATTGGTACTTTTACATATTAGAAAAATAGAATTATTCAAAAAGAAAAATATAACATTATAAAGAACATGTTTACAAATGGTGCCTATAAAAAACACTGTATAGGAAAAAAAAATGCTATCCATGAAGTGGAAACCATACAACATGATAGTTCATTTATAAACTGCTTTCTTGTCTGTTTTCTTTTGTAATCGTGGAGAAGGCATGGTTGGGTGACACTTTATTTACCCACTTCCTCTCAGCTTCTTCTTATAATTTTGAATTTCCTACTTCATAGTCTATCCAATGAAATCTACCCAACACCAAGGATAGTACCTGGAGAGTTAAATGCTCTAACTAAATGTTTACTGGTTTTTTATTTTTACTTATTTATTTATTTGAAATGGAATTTTACTCTGTCACCCAGGCTGGAGTGCAGTGGCGTGATCTTGGCTCACTGCAACCTCCACCTCCAGAGCTCAAGCATTCTCTGCCACAGCCTCCTGAGTAGCTGGGATTACATGCACCCACCACCATGCCCGACTAAGTTTTGTATTTTTAGTAGAGATGGGGTTTCACCATCTTGGCCAGGCTGGTCTTAAACTCCTAACCTCGTGATCCACCCACCTTGGCCTCCCAAAGTGTTGGAATTACAGGCATGAACCACTGCGCCCAGCCTTTATTTCAATTTTTAAGTTCTAGAATACATGTCCAGGATGTGCAGGTTTGTTACACAGGTAAACATGTGCCATGGTGGTTTGCTGCACCTATCAACCCGTCACCCAGGTATTAAGCCCGCATGCACTAGCTATTTTTCCTAATGTTCTGCCTCCCCCCACCCCACCCCTGACAGGCCCCTGTGTGTGTTGTTCCTGTGTCCATGTGTTCTCATTGTTCAGCTCCCACTTATAAGTGAGAACATGCAGCATTTGGCTTTCCGTTCCTGTATTAGTTTGCTGAGGATAATGGCTTTCAGCTACATCCTGATTTGAATAGACATACCTAAGTCAGTCAAGATAAAGAGGTAAAATTGACTGTAAAACGGATTGAACAATTTCCTTGAAATAGAAAAGTGTTAATAATAGATTTTGCTCCCCATGAAGACTGATTTAAGAATCGCATTAATTAGAGGGGGAAAGAATAGCTAGCTTCTAGGATACATAAATCCACAAAATCTGATAGGCTTAGAACAATAGAATTCTTTCTTTCCCACAGGAAGTTGAAGAGAGAGATTTCTCGTTGTCAGGTAGACTTAGAAGGTCCCAGGCTCCTTCCATATCATGGCTCTGCCCCATGCTGGGGTTCAGAATCCTTGCATTTTGCCAGTGGGTAAAGAGAGCACACTCATGTCCATTTCCCTCCCACTGGCTAGAAACCAGCCATGTGTTGACCACACTCAAGAAGGGAGGCTGAGATAGGTAGAATAATCATACACCTAGAGAGGAAAGTAAATAAATGATATGCATGCCCTTCCTTGTTATTTATCTTAGTATCTCTGCCACTGGCAGGGTTTAATACACCTTTTCCAAAGTTCTTCAGGATTATGTAAGGATTCGTGTGGAATACAGCACAGAAATGATATAGACTGTATATGAGATAAATATTTCATTTTTAAATTGTCCAACAATTCCTTTCCTCAGACTTACTATATTCCTTGAAAACTCGATTTTTTGGTAATAGTCACAGTTGCCTCACAAGGAAAAGTTGCCGTTGCTGTCACTAATCCAGATTTCTCAAAAATGTAATTTTCTAAAGAAATAAGTCAAATTTTTTTCTGTGAATTTCTTTGCTTAAATATATGTTTGTTCCAGCCCCTATATGTCAGCCTGCCCTTGTCCTGATGAGCCAGACCTGCTCCAAGCCCTATGCGTCCACCTTTCTTTTTGCCCAACACTTTGATACAAGTTATCTTTGTTTTTCTCAAGTCAGAATGACTTCAACTCTGGTTAGATTCTCACTTGCTGCATCATAAAGCTGTCCCCAGAATAATTTAGGAAGCATGGGATCTCTGTATTTGTAACCCAACAGATGTCTAGGAAGTTAAACTTCCCCTGGGGTATGGTGCCATGTAATTTGGAACTCTTGGAAAGTGGTCCAGTATTTATCATTTCTGCTATCACTTCATCCCAGGGGATTAGAGCAGATGCAGCCAATGCCCACTGGGTTTTCTCTTCTCTTGTTCATTCTTTATAGCCTTCCTTAACACTCAATAATTTTTACTAACAAACTACAGTCCCTTGGCAATACAAGTCAAAATAGCACCTAGAATATAACTAATTCTTTCTAAAAAGGTCAAAAGGAGTCATTCGTGACATATTTCCAATATGCTGCACAAGAAACAAAAGAAAGATGATCTTGCTTTCATTATAGTCAGAATGTTGACAATCCAGAAGTAACACTGCTATTACATGCTAATGATATATTAAATGTATGTATGCCATCTCACCACTCAAAATGAGAATTCATAGGAAAAAAAGGAATATGGATTTTTAACAGGGGTAATTGAATTTTGCCATCCTTCTAAATACTTTACTAACTATCCTCTAGTATGCTCTTGTTTAAACTGATTTGCATTGTACCAAGTGAATTGTCCACCATCCACGTGGGACGCAGCATCTTCTTTACTCTTAAAATCCTCTCACCCTGCTCTTTACTTAAACACACACACACACTCCACAACCCTCTGCAATCCAAACTATACAAAACTGACATAAAATTGAGACAAAGGTACAGAAGCCAAGAACCCCATACCATATTTTGTGAGACATAATGCTGTAACCAACAATGATTTGTGATGTGATTTGTACTTGTTGATTTGCCAAGATGAAACAGACTCAATTCAGAAATTAGAATCTCTGAGTGTAATGAGAACCCGACAAGCCTTTAACTAGAACAGAAGTAAAAATTATTATCATAGGATCATAAAATCAACTCTACCAGTATGAACCCTATAGAGGGGCCAAAAATTCTTGGCAATGTTCTTCAGTCGCAAAACACACAAGATTCATTACAACAAGAAAACATATATTGTTTCCTCTTCCTGAGCAGTTGTGAGACCAGCTTTGTTTTGAAGATCTTATCACACACACACAAAGATTTTCATATTTCTAGGTCATGGTTCTATATAAATAATCATCTGATTCACCTATTAACTGCATAAGCTATTCGAAATTAAAATGTATAGTGTGTACTAAACAATGTATTTGTTTTGGAAGTTTAATGTTTACTACATAGATTTTGAACTTGGGGGTAGTTTTAGAAAAGCTTCCCTTCCTAGAGAATTTTTACTTTCCATAGCACTAAAATGAAGCTGTGAAAGGAAAGGACCTTGTTGTCCAGGTCATATATCATGGTCATTCATGTATCACCAGGACCTAGTATAAGACCAGGCACTTGGCAGGTGCACAAAAATTTTGTGCACTTCAATAATTAAAGCTTATCGTGGAGGGTACATTGTTTTTTATTTTCACAAATGTTTCACTTGTAAGCCAGAGAAGATCAATAAGTCTAGCATTGGAGATTGGTTTAACTCTTTCTTTATATTCCGGTAATAAGGTGGCATACCAGTTCCAAGGGGAACAAAGTGATTCATCAAAAACTAGTGTGTCTAATTCTTTCCCTCTAGTTCAGCCAAAGGCCAATAAATGAAGAACTTCATGTTGGTTCCTTACATTTCTAAACATCTTTACATACTTCTGTATGGTCTGAAAACACAATTCACTAGGAAACATTTTTTAAAATGGATGGTTACGATAGCATCCTGGGCTCAACTGTACTATGATTCCTATCAGGTGGTGTCTTCTCTAATTTCTCCTGCATGGTTTCTAAACATTAAGCTCTGTTTTCAGTCACATGAATTTGTACAATAAAATGAGTCGAGTCATATCAGATCCCTATTTTGACCATATCACTATACAAGGAGTTGCTTTGTCTAAGCTGTGCTAAGAAAGCGTTAGTGGCCACCTGCTGTTCAGAGTTTTCTGTCTTTATCCTCAAAGCTACTCAGAGTGCCTGTGTTTCATTTCAAACATTGTTAGGAATAATACAGTGGAAAGATAATTTCACAAAATGTCATTTTCTCTGTGACTGCCCTAACATTGAACTGATGGGCGTTTATCTGCCATACACTTTCCCAGGTTTTTGCCTGTGTGTCACTATATCAGGTACTGAGACCTGCAGTGTGGAAAAAGGGGTGATTTGGACGTTGAACTTCCAGAGAACTTCAAGCACCCTATCTTCTGGGGAAAATGATACTAATGAAATGCTATTTTCTTATAACCTCGTTTTAGGTATCTATGTAGATAAACCAAGACCAAGAGGCTCCCTATGCTGCCCAGCATACTACCTGGAATTCCCACTTCCTGGGAATTCCACATGCCCACTCTGAATGCAAAGCCTTTCCGCATTCCCTTTCCTGCCTTTCCTTGTCTACCTGAAAATGTCTACTCATCTTCCCAGGCTCCAGCTGAAGCTTAGGAAACTCTGTTGGTCCTTTGTGACCCTCTCAGTCACCAGTACAATTAATCACTCTTGTCTTCATACCAACACTATGTACCCTGCACAGACATTGAAATTTCATTATTAGATTCTGAGATTCTTAATGAAAGAGCCATATATGTATATACAAAGTAGAGCATTCTGTCAATATACGACAGGTGCTCAGTAAATACTTGAGTGAATGAATGAACAAAGGAATCATGAAAATCAAATGAAGCATTAACTCATTCAGTTCCCCTAATAACCTCCTGAATAGTTTACACTTAGTTGTGAAAATGTAGTTAACCTTTTTTAATCTGTCAATATCTGTTGAGATACTTAACAGTAGTAGAAATAAACTAACATAAATATATATTCATTGGTAGGATAGTCATAGCTAAGGGAACCAAAAGGAAGGCTAAAAACCTTAAGATTCAACAAAAGTCAAAGTCAGAGGAGCTCTTGGGATTTAGATAATTGAAAGATGCCACTGTCAGGATGAATAAGTTTCTGTTGATTTCAGACTTTGTGTCACTAAAATTCCAGGAGGGCTCCTGATTGGTCCAGTTTGGATCATGTGCCAACCTTCTACAATGAGACTGAGTCCATTTCCTTTTTCTTTTTTATTTTTCAGGGTATCCAATTATTCTAATTTGCCCAGAACACTTCAACATTTTTTACACTACTTTGAGGTATGATGGATATACAAAATGCATGTATATTTAGTGTATGCAAGTTGACAAGTTTAGAGATAAGTATATACTCATGAAAGTATCACCATAATCCATGCGATAAACCTATCCATCACCTTCAAGTTTCCTCCCACCCTATTTATTGTCTTTTATTTTTAAATAAGAACAGTTAACATGATATATACACCCTGTTAGCAGAGGTCTAAGTATCCAAGAGAGTATCATTAACTATGGACACCATGCTGCACCATAGAACCCTAGGATTTATTCATTTTGCATAACTGACTTTGTACTCTAATATCTCCCCATTTGTCCCTCTGACAGCCACCATTATCCTCTCTGCACTTCTATGTGTTTGGTTATTTTAGATACTTATAAGTGGTATCATGTAGTATTTACCATTTTGTGCTTGTTTTATTTCACTTAGCATAATGTTCTCCAGTATCATCCATGTTGCTGCAAATGGCAGCATTTCCCTATTTTTAAGTCTGAGTAATATATCATTATAAGCATATATCATAGTTTATCAATTCCATGTATCAATGGGCATTTAGGTTGTTTCCATGTCCTATTGTGAACAATAATGCGGTGAGCTTGGCAGGGCAGCTATCTCTTCAAGATCCTGATTTCAATTTCTTTGAATATATGCTCAGAAGTGGGATTGTTGGATCATATGGTGCTTCTGTTTAAAATATTCATAAACCACATATCTGATACAGGGTTAATATCCAAAATATATAAGGAACTCTTACAACCCAAAAGGAGAAACACAAATAACCCAATTATAGAATGGGCTAAAGAATTGAAAAGACATTTGTTCGAAGAAGACATACAAAAGGCCAACATGTATATGAAAATCTGCTCAGCATCACTAAGTATCAGGGGAATGCAAATCAAAACCATCATGATATCACCTCAAACCTGTTATAATGGCCATTATCAAAAAGACAAAAGATAACAAGTGTGGGATGATGAAGTGGAGAAAAGGGAACCCTGTACACTGTTGCCGGGATTGTAAATTGGTGGACCCACTATGATAAACAGTCTAGAGGGTCCTAAAAATATTATAAATGAATCAGCTTTCCTGATTATGCCACATGCACTTTAGGATGGAGGAGGAATGTTTATTCAAAGAAAAACTAGTCTGCTGTTATGAAAAAGAAGGTAGAATAGAAATTTGATTTTTAAAAATGCCCTAATCACCTGGGCACCAGCCCGCGTCTACTTTTGCTTGAGTATTCTATCTTTTATTCTTGTTCTGATAGTTTATTATGTAATCTTTTATTCAATAAATAGGTATTAAGAACCTAAAATACCAGGAATCATTCAAGGCCTGAGAATACAGCAATGAATGAATATGACACATACCCTGCTTTTATAGATCTTACATTTCAATGGAAGGACATAGACAATTAATAAATATATTACACAGGTTGAGCATCCTAATAAAAAGTCTGAAATCCAAAATGCTCCAAAATCCAAAATGTTCTGACCACTGACATGACAACATAAGGAGAAAATTTCTACACCCGATCTCTTGTGATGGGATGCAGCCAAAACTTGGTTTAATGCACAAAATTATTTAAAATATTGTATCAAGTTACCTTCAGGCTATGTGTATAAGGTATATATAAAATATAAACTTCATATTTAAACTTGGGTTCCCTCCCCCAAGATATCTCATTACATAAATGCAAATATTCCAAGATCCAAAACACCTCTAGTCTCAAGCATTTTGAATAAGGGACAGTCAACCTGTATGCCATGTAAAAATTAGCAAAATAGAGAAAAATCAGTCAGAGAAAGGTAAAAAGAACAATGCTGAAGGATGCATGTAGTTGATATTTCATAAAACATAGGGAAGTTCTCTCTGATATGGTATTATTTCAGCAAGAAGAGATGGAAAGTCATGCAGATGGCTGGGGCAGAGGGTTGGGATTTAGGCAGATGAAGCCAGTGGTGAGAATATTGGAAATTTAAAGTAACAGTGAAGAGGTCAGTGTGTCTGGAATGGAGCGAGGAAGTGAACAGTTACAGGAGAAGGACAATAGGGTTAGCAACAAATCCAAATCATATAAGGTATTAATTCTCAATGACTTTGGTAAGTAATTTGACTTTTATTCTGAGTAAAATAGGAATTCGTGGGACTATTTGGAAGTAGAGTGAAAGAAGGAAGGAGTAGATTATTAAACATATTGGGGGGTAGCATTAACAGGATTTGCTGACAGATTAGATTTGAATGTAAGGAAATATTTAGCTTGATCAACTTTAATGATGAGCTTGCATTTACTGAGAAAGAAAGAATGTAGAATATAGAAAGAGGAATTTGGGAGGCAGAGTGTAGGGCAGGAATCATGATTTCAGTTATGAACACGCTGATTTTGAAATGTCTGTTGTATATCGAAGGGAAGATATCCAGTAGACAGAAGGGAGCGTCCATTCACAGGGAAAGGTCTGGCCTGAAGATACAAATATGTAAAATTATCTGGGAAAAAGCTTTTAAAGTTATAAGACTGGATGAAATACTCTCTTATGTAATTATAGAGAAGAAAGCATATCTAAAAAATGCACTTTAAGATCCTTCCAATTTTAGATGTTAGGGACCAGAGAACAGCCCATCAAAGAAGGCCAAGAAATAGGGCCTGATGTCAGTGAACTAAGACTACGAGATGACCCAGAAGCCCCCCACCCCCTCCCCAAAAAAGAGGGGAGGAGGCAAGTACTGGCTGGAATGTCAAATGTTGTAGCCACTTTGGAAAATAGTTTGGCATATTCTGGAAAAGTTAATACAAATTACATGATCCAGCAATTACTCTCCTAGATAGCTACCTGATAAAATTTATTTAATTTTTTATTTATTTAGTTTTTGGAGACGGAGTCTTGCTCTGTCACCCAGATTGGAGTGCAGTGGCGTTGTCTCGGCTCACTGCAACCTACGCCTCCTAGGTTCGAGTTATTCTCATGCCATAGTCTCCCAAGTAGCTGGGATTCCAGGCGCAGACCAGCATGCCTGGCTAATTATCTGTACTTTTACTAAAGAGGGGGTTTCACCAGGTTGGCACCAGGTTGACAAAGGGAAGACACTAGTGTTTATAGCATAATTATTCGTAAATGTCAAAAAGTACGAACAATCCAAATGTCCATCAACTAATCCATGGATAAATAAATATGGTATATGTATAAAATTGAATACTATTTGGCAATAAAGAGTAACAAAGAACTGATACATGCTAAAACATACATAAACCTCAAAAACATACTAAGTAAAAGAGACAAAAATGCCACATATATCATATGATTCCATTTATGCGAAATTCAAGAAAAGGCCAATCTGTATAGACAGGAAGTAGTTTCATGGCTGGCTGGGGCTGGGAGTGAAATGGGAGTAACTTACCGATAGATACACACTACATTTTGGGGGTAATAAAAATTTTCTAAATTTGGATGGTGGTGATGTTTGCACTACTCAGTAAATTTTATAAAATTTATTGAATTGTACACTTAAAATTGGTGCATTTTATTTTCTGAAATATATATACTCCAATACACCTGTTAAAAGAGGAAGTAGTTAATCTTGCCAAAATTTTTTAGAGAGGACAGGTTACATAAAGAATGATATTTGAGCTTAGAATTTCACAACATGGACTTACCAGTATAGTTTACAAGAGTTATCTGCATGGTCCTGTTGGAACAAATATTTGCTTTTATTGTTGAAAAGATAATGGGAGACTCAACATTCAAAGATTTCAACCATGCCTCAAGTTAGTTCATTGGATTAAGATGAAGTATTCCATTACATCTGCCTAAAAAAAGCTTAAGAAAATTCACTTTGATAAACAACCACACTCTTCAAAATTTTTCATGTGCAATGTCTAACAATTAGTCTAAAATTAACAAGCATGCCAAGACAGTATCAACAGATGATACACATATTAGAAGCAGACCTACATTCTAGAGTTGATGATACTAGCTACATTTAAAATAGCACTGATTAATCTTCAGAAAAAAAGATAAAAAAGTAAAGAATTTCAACAGATAACTAAAATTTATAAAACAAAATAATTGTAATTATAGAGTTTAATAAAATAACTGAAACTCAACAGTTGTATTTGTCAGCAGATTAAACAGAGTATTAGTGATCTCAAATATTGGTTGTCAGAAAAGATACAGATCTCTCCAACATTGAGAGAAAAAAAGAATAAAGAAAATAATCTGAGTCACAAGGGACACAATGAAACACTCTAACATGTTTGTATTATTAAAGTCCCAGACAGGAAGGAAAAAAAAGGATAATAGCATTACACAAATATTTTTGAAAATGTATAAAACTGAAGAAAGACATTGACACATTGGCCCTCTCAGGTTGAGGAAGCTCTGTGAACTACTAGAAAAAAAAGAGACAAATATATGTGTGTGTGTGTATACATTGTGCATATATGTATTGTGTGTGTGTATACATTGTGCACACATATACATACATATATATGCACTATATATGTGTATACACATACATTTTCATACAGACAATATATATTCTCATACAGAATATATAATATATACATATTCTCATCAAGGAATATTATACTGGTGAAACCTGAAGACAAATATTGTATGAAGTTACCTTCAGGCTATGTGTTTAATGGTGTATATTTAGACTTGGGTTCCCTCCCCAAGATACCTCATTTTGTATATGCAAATATTCCAAAATCCGAAACACCTCTAGTCTCAAGCATCTTGAATAAGGGACAGTCAAACTGTATGCCATGTAAAAATTAGTGAAATAGAGAAAAATCAATCAGAGGTAAAAAGTACAAGGCTGAAGGATGCACATAATTGATATTTCATAAAATATAGGAAAGTTCTCCCTGATATGGTGATATTTCAGCAAGGAGAGATTGAAAATCATGCAAATGGCTGGGGAAGAGGGGATGGTCGGGGGGATTTTCGGCAGATGAAGACAAAGAAAAAATGTGAAAACATACACAGGAAAAAAATGCACATTGCCTTAAAGGGGCAACAATTAGATTTATGGTTGATTTCTTAACAGAAATGATGGAAGCCAGAATGCAATGGAATTGCAAATTTAACTTCTGAAAAAAAAAATCTCCCTACCTAGAAATCTATGATGAGCAAAAAATATTCTACAAAATATATAAAAAATAAAGATGAACAAGTAAATGTTCCTCACCAACCACATATTAAATGACATGCTGAAAACTAGTTTTCAAATAGAAGCAACTCAAATGCAAAAGGATGCACACAAATTTAAAGAACAAAGAGAAATGGAAAAAGAAAACATGTGGCTAAATCAATAATGGAAAATAGTAAATGAAATAAAAATCATAGTAATAATGGAGTTTAGGTAAATATAAAATACATAACCAGAATAGAACGCAACAGTTACTGAAGGGGTCTTTATATTGTACAGAAATATTGGAAGTTTATGTTTTTCATTATATTTGAATGTGGTGAGTATTAAGACTGTTGTTTTGAGTAATAGCCTCTAGGGTAGCCACTAAAATGATAAAGAAAGAATTCATTAATAAAGAGATAAGAAATGAAATGCTTTCAAAATATTTTATTAATCCAAAAGAAGTCAATGAAAGGATAGGCAAATAAACACAGACAGATTTGGTAAACAAAATAAACACAAAATGGCACATAGATCTGAATATATAGGTGACTAAACTGGCATATCTCCTAATACTTTAATTAATATACAAAGATTAGAAGACTGTTAGAAACCACAAAGCCTCAACCATGCTTAAAATATAAGGACGTAGATTAAAATGGATAGAAATGTATACCATGAAATATAAATTTTTTTAAAAGGTAGTGAGCTCTACTAACATTAGAGTAGTCTTATAGCAAAACACCATTCTGGTGACAAAAAGGAATATTTCGTAATAAAAAAAGTAATTCCAACAAAAATATGCAAATTATAAATTTTTATGCATATAATCATGTAGCTGTGAAATATATTAAGCAAATTTAACAAATCCACAGCATTTTTTACATACCTCCCACAGTAACTGATGGAAGAAGCAGAGAAATTAAGGAAATAGATGATTTGAAAAAACAAAATTAATAAGTACCATGTAGAAATTATAATATCCAGTAATTACAGAATATACATTTTAGATAAGACATTAATCAAAAGTGATTTATCTAGGAACATAAAGCAAATTAGCAAAATTTCAAATGATTATCATAACACAGAGTGTGTTCTCAGATTCCTGTGAACTTAAATTAGAGAAGAATGTTAGAAATATAACTTAAAACTTCCCAAATAATTGGAAATACAACAATGCAAATTTTCAGAAAGCTCTTTGTCAAAGAAAAATCCTAAAGGGAAATGTAAAAATATTTAGAAAAAGCTAATGGTAATTAGTCATATTATGGGAAGCAGCTAAAGAGTAAACAAGAGTAAACATGCAACCTTAAGTACATACATTACAAAGGACTAAATTACAATGAGAAAGAACAAAAAGTAGAAGGGGGAAAATAATAAAGACGAAACTTTAATGATACATAAAATAAATATAGAAAAAGGCACCAAAGCTACATGTTTCTTCTTTGAAAAATTCATATGTATATGCTTTTAGCAAAACTGATGAAAAACAAAAATAGAAGGTACCAATTACCAGCACCAGAAATGAAAAAACAAAGACACCAGTACAGACCCTATATATGTAATATACTGCCATGAAAATAGTTATGAGGAAGTCTTTGCCAATAAATTTAAACCAATAAAATTGACACTTTTTAAAGAAAAGCACAAATAAACTTACTATTAATTTTTAGAAATTATTTTCTCTATGCATTAAAATTTAAATATATAGCCTAAAACTTTTCAAATAAAATATTTTGATAAAAACCTTGTCTGAGGCCAGGCACGGTGGCTTATGCCTGTAATCCCTGCATTTTGGAAGGACGAGGCCAGTGGATCACTTGAGGTCAGGAGTTCCACACCAGCCTGGCCAACATGATGAAACCCCATCTCTAATAAAAATACAAAAAATTAGCTGGGCGTGGTAGTGCATGCCTGTAGTCCCAGCTACTTGGGAGGCTGAAGCAGGAGAATCACTTGAATGCAGGAGGTGGAGGTTGCAGCGAGCAAACCTCAGGCCACTGCACTCCAGGCTGGGTGACAGATTAAGACTCTAAATAAATAAAGTAAACTTCATCAAAAGGACATCATAAGCGAATTCATCCAAACTTCCAAGTAAGAAATAAAGTCAAGCATTTAGAGAAACTAAAAAAATGGAGTAATTCCAATTTTTAATTTGCAAGGCCAGAATAGCTTATTGCTAAAATTGGATGAGAGCACAATAAAGCAGAATTCAAGGCCAACTTTCTCTCATGAACATGAATACACATTTCCTCCACAAAATAACAGCAAATAAATTCTGCTGTCACATCATTCCTTGGCATCTGTCAGTTTTAAGTGCAAAGCAAGGGGTAAGAATCCAAGGATACTGTTGCACATCTGAGAAACCAGCGGAGCTTTGGGCCATTTCCCAGGTCTGGAAAGACACAAATGAATTCTTGAGGGACTATAAATAAATTGGCATTGCACTGTAAGACATCTAATGTATTTTGAAGCTGCACGGGTGGGAAACTAAACTCTAAGGCGATAGCCTCTGAAAAACAAGCAGAATTGTCTAGTTTCCCCTGTGCAAAAAAATTAGAGCTCAACAAAGACTCCTTGAACATGGCAGGCACTCAGCCCTAGAGTGAATGTCATCACTTCTATGCCTTAGGAGTAGGGGCAAGTCAGAGACAGACTATGCCCTACCAAAACAATAACCCTATCTCTAGTCAACCCAGGTACCAATTTTGACTCAGTCTTTCTTCCTAGCAGAGGAGACAGCAAATCCTCCAGGGAAGTCTACATTATTTAGTCTTCTTCATTCAATAAAAACGAATAAGCATGCCAGGAGCAAAGAGCAGGAAACCAACCACCAAAAATGATAGTTTACATAGATCCATAATCCATCGATATATTGAACTTAAAAGACAGGGACTTAAAATAATTATAATATGTTCCAGAGAGGAAAAGATAAAAATTTGGAAAATCTCCCAAGAGAGTTAGACATTAAACAAAAATAAAAGGTGATTCTTTGAGAATATAAGTACATAACTGGCAAACACCACCTAGCCAATAACAAGAAAAGCAGAGAAAACACAAATTACTAACATCAAGAATGATAAGAGAATATCAGCAAAATATAAACATTAAATATAATGAATATATTATAAACTATACATAATTTTGAAAATATAGTTGAAATAAATTCCATTAAAATTGCATTTAAAAAACACAATAGAAAGTCTTGTTGTTTATAATGTTGTTAAAAAAATTTACTCATAGTTAAAAATATTTTTAAAAAGAAAACTCCAGACCCAGGTGTCTTCACCAGTTAATTTCTCTAGTAACTGAAGAAATAATATCTAACCAACTTGTTCAGTTAATTTGAAAAAAGGAGAGGACTTCCCAAAATTTTTTGTGGTGAATGTCTTGATAGTTGCAGACAAAGTGCTCCATAAAGTTGAAAAATCATTTATGATTTTACAAAATATCAAATAATAAAAAGCAATTGATTTAATCTTTTTAAAAATCCACAATAATACTTAAAGAATACATCATATTCAGTGATGAGTTATAGCAAGTTTTCTAGCTGAACGTGAACCAGGAGGTTTACCGTCACTATTATTAGTTAACCTTTTCCTGGGAAGTCTAGCCAATACAATAAAATAAAATGAAAAGCCTAAGGATTAGAAATAGAAAAAAAAATAAATGCCACTTTTCCCACATGACATTTTTGTATTCATAAAAATCCAAAAGAAACTAGAAACAAAGTATTAGAATTAATAAATTTAGCAAGGTTTCTGACTGTGTTAATATAAAAATTCAATGAAATTTTTATGTAACATGAACTGGAAAATAAATTGTAAATGTCATCATTACAAAACTTCTAAAGTACATCAAATAACAAAAGAAACACATAATCTCTACACACAAAAAATGTGAAATATAAATGAGAGAAATCTAAGAAGACCTAAATAGAGGGATATACCATATTTATGTATTATAAGACTGGTGTAAAAATATTCCTCCCCTCCAAATTGATCTATATATTCAATGCAATCTCAATACAACTTTCAATAGAATACTTTTTTATAAAATGAAAATTCGATTCTAAAATTTATACAAATATATGAAGAGCTAAGAAAATTCAAGATGATCTTAAAACAGAAAGAAGTGATAAATGTTTGAGATGATGGATATGCTAATTACCCTCATCTGATTATTACACATTATACGTATTGAAGCAACTTTATGTACCCCATGAATATGTACCATTATTATTTCATCCATTTAAAAAAATAGAATTGTAAGTCACTCAGGACTTGCTTTATGAATCTTGGTGCTCCTGTATTGGGTGCATATATATTTAGGATAGTTAGCTCTTCTTCTTGAATTGATCCCTTTACCGTTATGTAATGGCCTTCTTTGTCTCTTTTGATCTTTGTTGGTTTAAAGTCTGTTTTATCAGAGACTAGGATTGCAACCCCTGCCTTTTTTTGTTTTCAATTTGCTTGGCAAATCTTTCTCCATCCTTATATTTTGAGCCTATGACTCCCACACAATAATAATGGGAGACTTTAACACCCCACTGTCAACATTACACAGATCAACGAGACAGAAAGTTAACAAGGATACCCAGGAATTCAACTCAGCTCTGCACCAAGAGGACCTAATAGACATCTACAGAACTCTCCACCCCAAATCAACAGAATATACATTTTTTTCACCTATTCCAAAATTGACCACACAGTTGGAAGTAAAGCTCTCCTAGGCAAATGTAAAAGAACAGAAATTATAACAAACTGTCTCTCAGACCACAGTGCAATCAAACTAGAACTCAGGATTAAGAAACTCACTCAAAACCGCTCAACTACATGGAAACTGAAACCTGCTCCTGAGTGACTACTGGGTACATAACGAAATGAAGGCAGAAATAAAGATGTTCTTTGAAACCAACGGGAACAAAGACACAACATACCAGAATCTCTGGGACACATTCAAAGCAGTGTGTAGAGGGAAATTTATAGCACTACATGCCCACAAGAGAAAGCAGGAAAGATCCAAAATTGACACTCTACCATCACAATTAAAAGAACTAGAAAAGCAAGAGCAAACACATTCAAAAGCCAGCAGGAGGCAAAAAATAACTAAAATCAGAGCAGAACTGAAGGAAATAGAGACACAAAAAACCCTTCAAAAAATTAATGATTCCAAGAGCTGGTTTTTTGAAAAGATCAACAAAACTGATAGACCACTAGCAAGACTAATAAAGAAAAAAAGAAGAATCAAATAGACGCAATAAAAAATGATAAAGGGGATATCACCACCGATCCCACAGAAATACAAACTACCATCAAAGAATACTACAAACACCTCTATGCAAATAAACTAGAAAATCTAGAAGAAATGGATAAATTCCTCAACACATACACTCTCCCAAGACTAAATCAGGAAGAAGCTGACTCTCTGAATAGACCAATAACAGGATCTGAAATTGTGGCAATAATCAATAGCTTACCAACCAAAAAGAGTCCAGGACCAGATGGATTCACAGCCGAATTCTACCAGAGGTACAAGGAGGAACTGGTACCATTCCTTCTGAAACTATTCCAATCAATAGAAAAAGAGGGAATCCTCCCTAACTCATTTTATGAGGCCAGCATCATCCTGATACCAAAGCCTGGCAGAGACACAACCAAAAGAGAGAATTTTAGATGAATATCCTTGATGAACATTGATGCAAAAATCCTCAATAAAATACTGGCAAACCGAATCCAGCAGCACATCAAAAAGCTTATGCACCATGATCAAGTGGGCTTCATCCCTGGGATGCAAGGCTGGTTCAATATACACAAATCAATAAATGTAATCCAGCATATAAACAGAACCAAAGACAAAAACCACATGATCATCTCAATAGATGCAGAAAAGGCCTTTGACAAAATTCAACAACCCTTAATGCTAAAAACTCTCAGTAAATTAGGTATTGATGGGATGTATCTCAAAATGATAAGAGCTATCTATGACAAACCCACAGCCAATATCATACTGAATGGGCAAATACTGGAAGCATTCCCTTTGAAAACCGACACAAGACAGGGATGCCCTCTCTCACCACTCCTATTCAACATAGTGTTGGAAGTTCTGGCCAGGGCAATTAGGCAGGAGAAGGAAATAAAGGGTATTCAATTAGGAAAAGAGGAAGTTAAATTGTCCCTGTCTGTAGATGACATGATTGTATATCTAGAAAACCCCATTGTCTCAGCCCAAAATCTCCTTAAGCTGATGAGCAACTTCAGCAAAGTCTCAGGATACAAAATCAATGCACAAAAATCACAAGCATTCTTACACACCAATAACAGACAAACAGAGAACCAAATCATGAGTGAACTCCCATTCCCAATTGCTTCAAAGAGAATAAAATACTTAGGAATCTAAGTTACAAGGGACATGAAGGATCTCTTCAAGGAGAACTACAAACCACTGCTTAATGAAATAAAGGAGGATACAAACAAATGGAAGAACATTCCATGCTTATGGGTAGGAAGAATCGATATCATGAAAATGGCCATACTGCCCAAGTTAATTTACAGATTCAATACCATCCCCATCAAGCTACCAATGACTTTTTTCACAGAATTGGAAAAAACTACTTTAAAGTTCATATGGAACCAAAAAGGAGCCCGCATCACGAAGGCAATCCTAAGCCAAAAGAACAAAGCTGGAGGCATCACGCTACCTGACTTCAAACTATACTACAAGGCTACAGTAACCAAGACAGCTTGGTACTGGTACCAAAACAGAGATATAGATGAATGGAACAGAACAGAGCCCTCAGAAATTATGCCACGTATCTACAACTATCTGATCTTTGACAAACCTGAGAAAAACAAGCAACGGGGAAAGGATTCCCTATTTAATAAATATTGCTGGGAAAACTGCCTAGCCATATATAGAAAGCTGAAACTGGATCCCTTCCTTACACCTTATACAAAAATTAATTCAAGATGGATTAAAGACTTAAACGTTAGACCTAAAACCATAAAAACCCTAGAAGAAAACCTAGGCATTACCATTCAGGACATAGGCATGGGCAAGGACTTCATGTCTAAAACACCAAAAGCAATGGCAACAAAAGCCAAAATTGACAAATGGGATCTAATTAAACTAAAGAGCTTCTGCACAGCAAAATAAACTACCATCAGAGTGAACAGGCAACCTACAAAATGGGAGAAAATTTTCACAACCTACTCATCCGACCAAGGAGTAATATCCAGAATCTACAATGAACTCAAACAAATTTACAAGAAAAAAACAAACAACCCCATCAAAAAGTGGGCAAAGGATATGAACAGACACTTCTCAAACGAAGACATTTATGCAGCCAAAAGACACATGAAAAAAATGCTTATCATCACTGGCCATCAGAGAAATGCAAATCAAAACCACAATGAGATACCATTTCACACCAGTTAGAATGGCAGTCATTAAAAAGTCAGGAAGAAACAGGTGCTGGAGAGGATGTGGAGAAATAGAAACAGTTTTACACTGTTGGTGGGACTGTAAACTAGTTCAACCATTGTGGAAGTCAGTGTGGCCATTCCTCAAGGATCTATAACTAGAAATACAATGTGACCCAGCCATCCCATTACTGGGTATATACCCAAAGGACTATAAATCATGCTGCTATAAAGACACATGCACATGTATGTTTATCGCGGCACTATCCACAATAGCAAAGACTTGGAACCAACCCAAATGTCCAACAATGATAGACTGGATTAAGAAAATGTGGCACATATACACCATGGAATACTATGCAGCCATAAAAAATGATGAGTTCATGTCCTTTGTGGGGACATGGATGAAATTGGAAATCATCATTCTCAGTAAACTATCACAAGGACAAAAAACCAAACACTGCATGTTCTCACTCATAGATGGGAATTGAACAATGAGAAAACATGGACACAGGAAGGGGAACATCACACTCTGGGGACTGTTGTGGGGTGGGGGGAGTGGGGAGGGATAGCATTAGGAGATATACCTAATGCTAAATGACGAGTTAATGGGTGTAGCACACCAGCATGGCACATGTATACAAATGTAACTAACCTGCACAGTGTGCACATGTACCCTAAAACTTAAAGTATAATAATAATAATAAAAATAGAATTGTAAAAATAAAGAGAAAATAGAATATCAAGATGGAAGACTTACACTACAAACTATCAAAATAATTATAAAGCTGCTGTAATTAAGACAGGGTGGTATTGGCACAAAGTGGGACAAATGGATGCCAGAAGTGGAATAAGAATTCAAAACTTAGCCCTCACATATACAGTCTCCTGTATTTTGACAAAATTCTCAATCGAGAGCAGTAGGGAAAAAAATTACATTTTCTATAAATGGTTCTGGAGCAAATGCATATACAAGGAGAAAAATAACTTTGACCTCTACTTCGCTCCACTTCCAGGGTGATTCTAGATCTACATATAAATGGCAAGGCAATCTGGAGAATCAGAATGCAAAAATACACTAAAAATAGATGAAAGGGCTGGTATACAGCCATGTGCCACATAATGACGTTGTGGTCAATGATGGGCAGCATATACCACAGAGGTCCCATAAGATTATAATGGAGCTGAAAAATTCCTGCCACCTAGTGTCCTTGCAATAAAGATAAGATTCTAGCACAATACATTCTTCATCTGTGTATTGTTTTTGTTTTTGTTTTGATGCTGGCGTAAACAAACCCACTGCACTGCCAATCATATAAAAGTACAACACATGCAATGAAGTGTAGTACCTAATACTTGATAATGATAAGTGACTATGTTACTGATTACTATACATTTTTTATTAGATTTTACTCTAATTATAAAAAAAAATTAACAGTCAACAGCCTTAGGCAAGTCTTGCAGGAGGAGTTCTAGAAGAAGGCATTGTCATCATAGGAGGTGACAGCTCCACGTGCTATTGCCCCTGAAGACCTTCCAGTGGGACAAGATGTGGAGGTGGAAGACAGTGATATTAATAATCCTCACCCTGTGTAGGCTGAGGTTAATGTGTGTGTTTGTGTCTTGGTATTTAACAAAATATTTAAAAAGTTTAAAAAAAATTAAACAGTAGAAACTTACAGAATATATACAAAAAATATTTCTGTGCAGCTATAGTGTTTGTTTTAGACTGTTATAACAAAAAGTTTTAAAAAAAAGTCTGTAAAGAGTTACAGTAAGCTGGCCGGGCTCAGTGGCTTACACCTGTAATCCCAGCACCTTGGGAGGCTGAAGTGGGTGGATCACCTGAGGTCAGGAGTTTGAGACTGCCCTGGCCAACACGGTGAAACCCCTTCCCTACTAAAAATACAAAAATTAGCCAGACGTGGTGGCAGGTGCCTGTAACCCCAGCTACTCAGGAGACTGAGGCAGGAGAATCACTTAAACCCGGGAGGTGGAATTTGCAGTGAGCTGAGTGCCACAGCACTCCAGCCTGGGTGACAGAGTGAGACTCTGTCCCCCACCCCAAAAAGAGAGTTACAGTAAGCTGTTTATTATTGAAGAAAGAAAAGTGTTTTTTATAAATTTAGGGTGGCCTAAGTATATAGTGTTAATAAAGTCTGCAGTAGTGTACGGTCATGTCTTAGGAATTAACATCCACCGACACACAGGGCAATTTACAGTCCCGCAAGCTCCATTCATGGTAAGTCCTATGCAGGTGTACCCTTTTTAATCTTGTATACCGTATTTTTACTGTACTTTTTCTATATTTAGATATGCTTAGATACACAAATAGCATTGTGTTACAACTCCCTACAGCATTCAGTATAGTAACATACTGTGCATCTTTTAACCTAGGAGAAATAGGCCAGATCTATCTCCCTATCCCTGTATCCCTCTAACCAACTAACCACTTACCCACCCAATCATTCATCCATTCCTCAATCCAACCATTCATGTATCCATCTACCTACCCAACCATGTGATCATCCAATCACCAATCCCCTAACCCAACTATTGATCCATCCATCCATCCAAATACCATGGAGCCTAGGTGTGCAGGAAACTACAGCATCTGAGTTTATATAGATATACTCTATGATGTTCCCACAATGACAAAATCACCTAACGGTGCACTTGTCAGAAGGTAACCCTATCATTAAGTGATGTGTATTGGACACATCACTGTATCGGACAACAGCAATTTTAAAACCTCTGAATCAAAAGACACCATTAAGAAAGCAAAATAAGCCATTTGCCTCCTTCTTCGTCATCCTATTCAATGTGTGACAGTAAAAGAGTCAGTACAACACAGCAACTTCCAGTGGCTTGTGGTATATCTATCTCCCTATCTACACATCTCTCTAACCAACCACTTACCCACCCAATCATTCATCTATTCATTAATTTAGCCATTCATCTATCCATCTACCTATCCAACCATGTGATCATCTCCTCACCAACCCAACCCAACTATTCCTTCAACCATCTGTCCATCCGTCCATTCAACCATCCATCTATCTATCCATCCACCCATTGGCCTATCCATATCTATTTGTCTATCCATACGTTCTTCCATCTTTCCATTCATGTGTAACTATGTATATAAACACACACGTACACGTACACACATACACAGTTGAAAAGCAAACAATATAACCACAAAAAGTGCATGACTTTTCGCCTTCAATTCCTTGATTAATGTTCGTAGGTCACTAAGTGGGTGTGACCTTTTGCAAGTCTGTAGAACGTAGCTATTAATAATAATACCACATGACGTAGCTGTGATGTGAAGTACAAGCACCCTGCACCCTGAAGTGTTATCTAGAAGTCAGTGCATTCTCTTCTTATGATGTCTTTCCAAAGGGTGAAAGATCTTTAGATCTGTGACTTAATTCAGTTTACTTTTCCCTCTGTCCATACTTGTCACAAAACAAATTTTGACCTTTTGTCACCAATGAGTTTTTTTCATATACATGAATTATCTGGAATTATAACCATCTTGGGATCTAATTTAAAGACAAGAAATTCCTGGCCACACTTTTAAATGTGGAAACATATACTTCTCTGTCCTCAAGAGACATGGGGGCCAAATATAAGCCAGGTTCAGAGAATTATGTCCGGATAATATGCTTACCCTAAGCAAGGATTGTTTTGTATCTGGTCACTTTATAATGAGTTTGACATGTGGTCCTACAGACACAGTTGTATGAAATTTGAGAATGGCATTGGAGTAGCTGTTCTCTCCATGTTGTCTTACAGACACTGTTGTATGAAATTTGAAAATGGCTTTGGGGTAGCTGTTCTCTTCCCCTGCCTGGTCCTGGACATTCACGTGATGAAGGATACTATTGGGTGCCAATCTAAGTAGCAGGTACTAAGCACATTTCAATGATGTTATCATATTCTTCCCTTCTCAGCTAATAATTTGAATTTTTCTAAACTCCTCAAGCTTGGTAAATCTTACTTTAGAAGTTCTATAAAAAGAAAAAAAGAATAGCAAAATGGATTACCGTTATAACTTGCTTAATATTCACATCACGGGATTTCGAGCACATTGTCTGATACTTAGGACTAGTCATAGTATGCTGACAAAGGCAGTCATAAAAGGGACAGTATGTTCCATTTTACTGAAAACAGTTTGTGGAGTTACACTTGTGCAAGATTATAAAGTAACAGGAAACTCAAAAAGACACTGCTTTTGAAGATGTGTTACCACAAGCTAGCGTACTGCAAACTTCCCCTGGAACATTTTAATTCTTCTCTTAAACACAGAAAATGGAAAGGTGTTTCAGATAAAACACTTCTCAAGATACTGGTGGAAAATGGGAATATCGGGTTTAATAACACTGGAGCCAAGATTTTAAAAAATAAGAGGTAGTGCAAGAAAGCAATAATCTCAAATTGTTACTCTTATTCTACCCTTATCTTTTCATCTTCAGACCTGCACTTTTACATGGGTAACAAACCCTAGCTTGCTTACAACCGCACTCATTAATTCCCTTCAGCCTAATTCTATGTTCCCTCTGTGTGGGGAGACAATTTTTCATGGGTCTCCTGTATCTCTGTGTAGTCTTGTGATGTATGGAAGTGACTTCTCCTTGTTCCGGACTACTGTTTCAGGAATGCTTGTATAGCAAACATCTTCAGAAGGCAGAGTGTCTCTCTCTAAAGCAAAGGGCAGGCAGGCTTACTGCCCATTATTAAAGATTTGGTTTCCCAACCTCAGGGTTCCATTACACATGCAAATGACATCTGGACTTCATGTATCATCCCGAGGGAATCAGGACTCAGGGAACTTGCACAAAAATGATGATGCTCTGACTACTGCTCCTGCCGTGAGTACTAACCTGTCCTTCGTTGTTGATCCCAGAGGCTCATGGCTTCTATCAGAACCTGGGGAACTATAGAAAGCTAATTTGTTAGTTTGCAAGCAGGGTAAAACCTCAGACCGTTAACAGTTCTTCACACAACACAAACTCCAAAATCATCCAGGTTTCAAAGCTTAGAGTTAAAAGCCTCATACCAATTAATTGACAAGTACTGATTATATTAAAGCCAAGTATTGATAATGGCATTTGAAATCTTACTAGTTATAAGTGCATTACATATATATATTACATGCATGTATGTATACATGCATATGTAGCCTTCATTATTATGTATTGTCTCTCTACATACAGAATATTTGAGGTGCAGAGAAAGCAAGTAACTTTCCCAAGTTTACCCAACTAGTACCTAGTGGACCTGAGATTCCAGCCCCCGATGCTTGTCGTCTCCACCTGAGCACTTACCCACCCTGCTATATATGTCTCTAACTGATTTCCTTCTTTTTCTCCTTCATTCTTTGGACACTATCATTTCTAGGCATCTAGAGAACCAAATATCTCATGGTCTAACTTCATAGTCCCATAGTGAACTAACTTCATACTGCCTATTGTAAAATAGGCACACAATTTACTGATGTAATATAATAAATTAGTAATATAAGCATCTGAGCTAATCACTCTAAAGATTCCTCTCTTCCCTATAAAAGCCAAAATGGAAGCCAGGAGAAGAGATTCATTGTAGCTTGAACGATCTAGGAAAGATGTCTAGAGAATAAAGCACAAATTTGAGTAAATCAGTGCCACTGAATATTCACAGTGGTATTTGGTTTTCTGTTGCTGTTTTAGTTTACTAAGGATAATGGCCCCCAGCTCCATCCATGTCTCTGCAAAGGACATGATCTCATTCATTTTTATAGCTGCATAGTATTCCATGGTATATATGTACCACATTTCCTTTATCCAGTCTATCATTAATGGGCATTTAGACTGCACTCCTACAACCATCTAATCTTTAACAAACCTGACAAAACAAGCAATGGGGAAAGAATTCCCTGTGTAATAAATGCTGGGGGAACTGGCTAGCAATATGTAAAAAAGTCAAACTGGGCCCCATTCTTACCCCACGTATCAATACAAAAATCAACTCAACATGGATTAAAGACTTAAACGTAAAACCAAAACTATTAAAATCCTAGAAGAGAACCTAGGCAATACCATTCAGGACACAGGCAAAGGTAAGTGTTTCATAATGAAGATGCCAAAAGCAATTGCAACAAAAGCAAATTTTGACAAATGGGATCTAATTAAACTAAAAAGCTTCTGCACAACAAAAGATACTCTCTACAGAGTAAACAGACGGCCTACAGAATCAGAATAATATAATTTTCTTTCTTGTAAAACTACCTCATTGAGAATGCTGTTATACAAGATTATTGACTATTTATGACATCCTGCTTTAATTGAAAGGTCAGTGTGCTTCTCCATTAGAAATTCTGTTTTCTTACTTCAAAATTACATTTGGAAATATAAGATTACATTCCAATTTTATAATTGGAATATATTTATTTATAAATTTATAAGCTGCATTTTGAATGATTTAAAAAAATAATTCTAATATAGGGCTGCCATATTTGGCAAATAAAAATATAGACTATACAGTTAAATTAGAATTTCAAATAAACAGTATTTTTATTAGGATAAATAATATGTCCCATGTGAAATTTGGACATACTTATACTGAAAAAGTTATCCATTGTCCATCTGAAATTTTTATTCAACTGGTGGTTCTATATTTTACCTGAAAACACTGTGTTACTATAAAATTACAAAAAGTGGTGAGTTTAAAAGTTACAGAAGTTCAGACTGATATCAGCTTATCTTTTAGTACAGAAATAGATGTAAATGTAGAGATAGAGGTCCTCTTACAGATATATACATATGAATATAAATTGTATGTGAATTCTTCATTATCTCATAGAATTATAATATTCCCACATATCCTTTCTTTTTGATTAATAAAAAAGAATAGCGATGCTGAAATTTTATGCAGTTTAAACCATGACCACATTTTCTTGACCTGTAGTTATTATGTATTCTGGGAAGCTGTGCCATAGTACTCTATTTATCATAAAGTTTGTTTTATGTGAATATTCACAGTGAATAGTGACCCTGAATAATTTCAGAGCAATTTCTTCATAATAAATTATGCTTTTATACAGCCTGAACTTATATATCTCTTCTTGGACCAAGTAGTATAACCAAGTGTTTAATAAAATAACCCATGTATTTTTAACAATTAGATTTTAATTTGAGGATAAAAAGATTATGCTTTACTTAAGTCCCTAATCACAAAGTGCACAGAACAGCTTATCAGCTTTAAGCCCTGCAGACATCTCTGAACTCAGGAGGCATATAAAGGCCCCTGCACTAGATTGAGTTCCTTCTCTTCCTAGTTTTAAGTACATGTTTGAAGTCGAAGATTAGGTCACTAAAGACATGCAGTAAGAGATTCCACAAGAGCTGATCCAGTGAAGTACCAGAAGTGGATAAAATTTACATGATTTACAGTGAATAAACAGAAAAAGAAAGGCCTAAGATTTTAAAACAAAAGAAAAAAGGGAAGGAGAACATAATACAAAAGGAGAACACACGATTCGCTTCAGAAAGACATTTCTGAAGTATCTACTTTCATAATCCCAATTGAAAGCATATCTTTCAAAAAAAACTATATGAAATCTTGGATTTTAAGGCTATAGACAGATATGAAAACATATGGCCAAGAGGTAAAAAGAAATCTACGGAGAGTCAGATTAAATATGGAATAGTTTGTATTTAATAGAATCAAAAGTTTAATTATAGAAATATATACTAGAATCAATTGAACAGAACCAATACTGTAGAAAATTGAATCAATAGAGCAGATAAAAAGCTTAAGAAACCACCCCATGTTCATAAATAAGAAAGACAAAGAGTTAAACATAATCTGAGAGAAGATATAAAATAGGTATAATTAACATATTTGTGTTCCTTGAAAAGACACAGAGTGACAAAAAAGCAACATTAAATGCATAATATGAAAAGAGAAATTCTGGGATGGAAGGTCTGAATCTGCTAGTGGAAAAGCATTCTGAAGCAGCAAAATTTCCTTGAAAAAAAATCAAACATGTAGACCCCATCTGATGAAAGTTTTACACTTGAAGGAAAAGGAAATAATCTTGAAGTATTAAAGTGGAAAAATTAGATCAATGACACAGAAAGAAAAATTATGTTGAATGCAGATTTCTTCTTCCTAACATCAGAATTTTTCAGTTAAAAATAGAAAAGCATATGACTTAAAATTCTATATTCAGTAATTTACTCAACAAATATTATTAAAGACCACTCTTGTACCAAACACTGGACTAGGGGTGCTATACTTTTAGGTCTTCATTTATGTTTGGAGACAACAGAAGGGTGTATTAGTCTGTTTTCATGCTGCTAATAAAGATATACCTGAGACTGGTCATTTATAAAGAATAAGAGGTTTAATGGACTCACAGTTACACATGGCTGTGGAGATCTCACAATCATGGTAGAAGGCAAAGGAGAAGCAAAGTCACATTTTACATGGTGGTAGGGGAGAGAGAGCTTGTGCAGGGAAACTCCTTTTTATAAACCATCACATCTCATGAGACTTATTCACTATCATGAGAACAGCACGGGAAAGACCTACCCCCATTATTCAATTACCTTCCACCAGGGTCCCTCCCATGACAAGTGGGAATTGTGGGAGCTACAATTCAAGATGAGATTTGGGTAGGGACACAGCCAAAGCATATCAAAAGGCTTAGAAAGTAGACCTCCTACAGCCCTTTATGGGGGAGTATCCACAGAACTCTCCCAGATAAATCACATTGAGGAACTCCAAAGAAGAGAAGCTGCAAAAGTAATATAACTAGAAAATAATCAACCAGACATGTATCTGTTACACTGTGTCCTCTGGGTAGAGATTGTGGCCTTAGAGAGCTGACCTCCTTTACCATGGCTAATAAGAAAAGCTAGATGCATTAGTCCAGGATACTTCCCTAAGGCGGGAAATGGGAAGGTGCTGAAGAGAAATGTTTCTGTTTTCCTTAAATGGCAGGAGGCCCTTTGCTAAGGAGTGGAAGGCAGATACATTGGTGCTGTATTGGATCCTGCCACAGGGTTCCAGAAAACAAAACTGGGCTCTCTGCTCCCAGAGGGTAGCACTCTTCTCCTAGATTATCCAATGTCCAGGGTCCCAAGGAGGGGCCCTGGCCTCCTGGAGCATAGTTTCCTTTTGTATTTTCCTGGCATGTTTCCTCTTTCTCCCCTTTCCCAGCCCCATCCTCCAAAAACTTCTCATGGATCAAGTGGCATTGCATGCGTCACAATAAGAATGTGCTGCTGTAGGAGTCACTCTAGAGGGAGCTTTGCAGGTTCACTCTACAGAGAGCCCCTCTGCAGATGCTAGACACACCCACACCTGCCTGTCATAGCCTCAAACCACAGATACCACCCGCAATGGCACTGGCTAAGTTTTGCCATTGGGCCGAAGGATAAAAGGACTGATGAGTAGCACACAATGCCATTTAAACTATTTTTATCTGAATAATTCTTATAGTACGGTTATAAACCAGAATGCAAACATAATTTTATATGTTGACGTATAAGATTTATAATCTAAAATAAAAAATATTCATCTAACTTTTCAGATGAGTAACAGCCAATGCTGGTTTAAAATAAATCAGTGTAAAAATTGCCCTGAATTTCATGTGGGTGTCAATAGAGTTTATTTCTGATATTGATTATTAGAAAAAAATGCCTTGAATTTTTTTTAAATAGGTAAACTTTAGATAATGTAAAAACAGTGTATTACAATTTGCAGTTGCAAAAATGTGGAACCAACCTAAATGCCCATCGACCAATGAGTGGATAAACAAAATGTATATATACACCATAAAATACTACTCAGCCATAAAATGATATGAAATAATGGCCTTTCCAGCAACTTGGTTGGAGCTGGAGGCCATTATTCTTATCAGAATAACTCAGGAATGAAAAACAAAATACTATATGTTCTCTCTTATACAAGAGAGCTATGAGGATGCAAAGGCATAAGAAGGATATAATGAACTTTGGAGACTGGGGGAAGGGTGAGAGGTGGGCGAAGGATAAAATACTGTCTATTTTATGTAGAGTATACAGTGTACATGGCTCAGGTGACAGGTTCACCAAAATCTGAGAAATCACTGCTAAAGAACTTATCCACATAACCCAAAACCAGCTGTTCGGTTCTGTACTCCCCAAAACGATTGAAAATAAAAATAATTAAGTATAAACAGTGTATGCATCTGCTTGGGCTTCCGTAACAAAATACTACAGACTGGATGGCTTAAACCACAGAAATGTACTTTCTCACAGTTCTGAAGGCTGGAAGTACAAGACTGGAGGGCTGACTGGTTTGGTTTCTGATGAACGCTCTCATTTGGTTTCCAGATGGCTGCTTTCTTGCCTACTTGACATGTCATCATGACCTCTTTTGGAGCATCTGAGGGAGCTAAGACGGAAGGGAGGTAAAGCGGGAGAGGAGCAGGGAAGTGGGTGGAAAGGGATATGGAGGTGCAGAGAGAGCATGCAAACTAGAGCTCCAGCTTCTCTTCCTACAAGGACACTAATCCCATCAGACCAGAGCTCCATATTTATGATCTCAATGAATCTTAATGACTTCTTTATTCCAAATGCAGCCACACTGGGGTTAGGGCTTCAGGAGATGAATTCTAGAGTGACCCAAACTGTCAGTCCATAACAAACAGCATATATTATTTCTATATTACAGATAAAAGAAAGGAGTGGAGAGGAAGCTCATTCATGATAAAAGGAATAAGGAAAGACTAAGAAGGCATTAAAAGATGACAGAAGAGAGAGACTGTCAGTTGAGACTGCGGGAAAAATGGGAAAAGCTTCTCTTTCAAAGGCAAGACTCTCAGATTGGATTATTTAATTTCCAAAATAAGCTAGCAACACCATCAAAACAAAGCAATCGACAAACGTTAAAATTAAATATTCATAAGCTATGTCAAGCAATAACCAAAAGGCAAGAATTATAGTATAAAAAATAATGATGTAGAATTCAAAGTTAAAAAGACATTCATAATAGTTCATTATGAATATATAACAGAAAAACATCCCTTCAAAAATGCATATCATAGAAATACACAATGCAAAAACTGATTTTTAAAAAAGAGAGAAATTGATAGGCATGAAAGGGAACCTTGTGCGCACTCACTTGCATTTTAAACAAGCAAAATATAGAAAATTTATTAAAATGCATTCAGCATAGGTTATCTACTACATGAACAGAATGATATAATTTTTACTTGCAACGTTCAAGAGAAACAAATGAAAATGTGTCTGAATTAATAACAGAGCTCAGTAGGATATATGGATTACAAAATATACAAAAATCAACTGCTTCCCTTTATACCAGAGATAATCATTAGGAAAACACGATGATAAATATCCTTTTCCCAAAAACTACTAAAAAATGTTGACAAGAAAATAAACTTTAAAGTAGATATGCATAACTACATGAAGAAAACTACAGATCCATATAGAATGTCCTAAAAAATGGCTTAAATTGAAAATTCTTAAACAGCAAGAAATATGACAAAACTGTCAATTTACCCAAATTATAAATTATATGTCATTCTTTTATGGAATTTCCTTAGTTTCCTAGACCTGCTATAAGGAAGTGCCATAGGCTGGGAGGCTTAAACAGCCGACTATTTTCTCACAGTTCTGAGGGCTAGATGTCCAAGACCAAGATGTTGGCAGGGTTGGTTCCTCCTGAGATCTCTTTCTTTGACCTGCAGGCAGCCACCTTCTTCCTGCATCTTCATGTGGTGTTTCTTCTGTGCTCTTGCACCTCTGGTGTCTCTTTTCTGTGTGTCCTCATTTTTTTTTTCTACAAGGATACAACTGCAGTTGGGTTAGGGCCCACCCTTAAAACCTTGTTTTAACTTAATCTCCTCTTTAAAAGCCCCATCTCCAAATTGTCACATTCTGAGGTTAGGATTTGAACACATGAATTTTGCAGGGGAGAACAGATGATAAAAATCAGCCGATAACAAGAATGTAGCAGGGACTTCCTAAAAAATTACCAATTGTGTTTTGTCGCCTGCCTTCTTCACAGCTGATTTGGATTCTGCTTCAGTGAGTTAAGGGCAGAAGTGATGTGCTCCATTTCAGGCCTGGACACAAAACACATTTTTTTTTTTTTTTTTTTTTTTTGCCTTGAGACAGAGTCTAATTTTGTTGCCCAGGCTGGAGCGCAGCAGCTGCACAATCTCAGCTCACTGCAACCTCCGCCTGCTGGGTTCAAGCGATCCTCCTGCTGAGTAGCTGGGATTACAGGCACGGATAGACCACCACACCCAGCTAGTTTTTGTATTTTTAGTAGACACAGGGCTTCACCATGATGGCCAGGCTGGTCGCAAACTCCTGACTTCAAGTGATCTGCCATCCTCAGCCTCCTAAAGTGCTGGGATTACAGGCATGAGCCATGGTACTCGGCCCATAAAACACACTCTCAACCATCCTAGTTCTTCCTGCTTTCAAAGAGACTTTGAAGAACTTATATTTACATGGCAGCACATAAAAAAAAAAGGTGCCTGGATTTCTGAGTTACCCTAGAAGGCCACACACACACACTTGCATTAGGTTGTAATAGAGTAAGAAACAACTAAAACAACTATTTTTGTTTGGTCATTAATTTTTTCTTTTGTACTGCAGCAAGCATACATTAATATAAAATACATGGAATACACACAATACCACATGTTCTTAAACATTCCCCATTCAAGAATTTAAAAACTCTTCATAATTATTAATTATACCTTCCATTAAGCATTTACATATTTCATTAAAGACAGATGGTCATCTAATAGTAGTGGAAATATTAAACTCAATCAACATCATTTTCTTGCGGGAAAACCTACTTTACTTCATAATCAAAGTTATCACAGAAGAAATAGCCCCTTTGAGGAACTTTGAATATGGTATGCTCTACAGAATCTCCAAAGATGAAAGGACAAGGCCCTGTAGAGGGAGGAAAGCCCTTGAATAAGGCCCAAGGAATGAAGTAATATCAAAATAAATTAGTGCCTAAGATGCAACAGCTACATGTCCACAAACATGAAGATCTGTTGACAAGAAAATCATGACCAGGTACAAAATCATCACCTTCTAAAACTCTAGGCTGCCATAGTTAGGGAAGATGTTTAATAGTGTTACAATGGACAGATGGAAGAGTTGATTATTCTGCCAACTTCTGCTGTAATCCAACCCAAAATCATCCTCCAGCTGACAGGCTAGGGGCTTTAAACCTTTATTACTACTTTCAAATGTAGACATCAAAGGGCAGAGTCATCAGAGCAGATACAGTCACGTAGCAAAGCCACTGTACCTCCCTCATCTGGAAGCTCTCTCCCAAAAATAACTGTGAGAGAATTTACAGTGCCCATTGATGAGAGGCACTTCTTATAATTAGTTTTGATGACAATTTTAATTGAAATTTAGCCCTTGAATGCATGCACACAGAAAGAATGGGACATCTTTGAAAGAAGCGATGAAACTCTTATAAAGAGCCCAAGACCCTTACAAAACAGATTGGAACAAGGAAAGAACAGTGCAGTAGGCAAAGAAAGAGCCAAAAATATGAATTAAAAAATGGAAATGAAACTTTGAATATGATGTACTCTATAGAATCTTGCTAAAAATAGGAAGTATTTTAGGACAGCTAAAAATTGTTATGATTGCATTAAGAAGGCTGTAATAGGCCAGGCTCAGTGGCTCATGCCTGTAATCCCAGCACTTTGGGAGGCCAAGACAGGCAGATCACCTGACATCAGGAGTTCAAGACCAGCCTGGGCAGCATGGCAAAACCCTGTCTCTACTAAAAATACAAAAAATTAGCCAGGCGTGGTGGCAGGCACCTGTAATCCCAGCTGCTTGGGAGGCTGAGGCAGGAGAATCATTTGAACCTGGGAGGTGGAATTTACAGTGGGCTGAGATTGTGCCACTGCACCCCAGCCTGGATGACAGAGCAAGACTCTGTCTCGGGGGAAAAAAAAAATCTGTAATAGAAGTGATATTCTACATACATGCATATACACACATGCACATACACCTACTACACAAGGTAACTATACTCTAAAGAGATGTGGCTTCATCCATTAGTATAGGTTCAACTATTCCCAATGTTTCTTTTCCAAACATGTCACACCTGAGGAATGTTTTAGCTCATGGCAGCACTGGCTGCTTTCACAACTCCACACATATTTAAAATCTAGGCAGCTAGAAAATATTTAAAAAATGCCATTCTAGTCCTGCCTATCCAAAAGATAAATATTGTGCTATCTGAAATTACCATATAGATATAAGTTGCAGGTTGTTTTCACAATGTTTTTGGCATTTGTGGAAAAAGGTTTATGTCCTTGTTTTCCTTTCAAAATTCATCATTTAGCATGGGACAAAGATGCCCGAAATAAATCACACTGGAAACAGCCAATAGACTCCAGATCATTCATCCTAGACAACAATTTTAAAACTTTCAATAGTATTAAAATGTGCTTTTAATGATGAGACATGACATTCTTACCTTGTTTTATGTCATTTCTATCTTTCTGAACAAAAATTTAATTTCAATTTAATTTCAACTTATCAAACTCAAGACTTAAAAAACAGCCTGGGCCGAGGACGGTGGCTCATACCTGTAATCCCAGCACTTTGGGAGGCTGAGGCAGGCAGATCACCTAAGGTCAGGAGTTTGAGACCAGCCTCGCGAACATAGTGAAACCCTGTCTCTGCTAAAAATTAGCTAGGTGTGGTGGCAGGCCCCTGTAATCCCAGCTGCTTGGGAAGCTGAGGCAGGAGAATTGCTTGAACCTGGAAGGCGGATGTTGTAGTGAGCTGAGATCGCGCCACTGTACTCCAGCTCAGGTGACAGTGCAAGACTCCACCTCAAAAACAAAAGCAACCTGTGCATATTCCAGGAGGCAGACAGGTTTGGCATGGCTGAAGAATCAGCAGGCAGAGCCCTCAGTCCATGGGTAGAGAGGATGCTTGACAGCTGAGGCAAGGCTCGGATGTTGGCTGTGATAAGGGCTGTCATTCTGAATATCCCCAGGTCAAACCATGGCCTCGTGCTGAAAACTTATGTAGAGGGAACTGAAATGAAGAGTAATTAGGAAAAATATCAAAACAATCATGTGTGTACACTCTCGGAAAAAAGCTGAAAGTGCAACACAGCATTGGCCCTGTGAAAACAAGTGCAAGTTAAAAGTTACTGGAATCCCTAAAACACGTTAAGCCTTGGGATAAATGTGACTGTGGTCTGAGTCGTGTAGCACATCATGGTAACTACTGCTTCTTAGATTACAGCAGAACTTATCCTCATCATTCTTATTCTGTCCCGAGTAGTTGGTACCACAGGGGTACACCAGCACGCCCAGCTAATTTTTGTATTTTTTTGTAGAGACAGGATCTCATCATGTTGCCTAGACTCAAACTTGGCCTCAAGTGATCCTCCCACCTCAGTCTCCCAAAGTGCTGGGATTACAGTCATGCCCCACCACATCCAATCTCGAATCATGTTTTTAAAAGGGAATCCATATAAACAGGTATATTAGTCTGTTCTCACACTGCTATAAAGGACTGCCAGAGACTGGGTAATTTATAAAGAAAAGAGGCTTAATTGACTTACAGTTCCCCATGGCCAGGGTAGCCTCATGAAACTTACAATCACAGCAGAAGAGGAAGTAAACACATCCTTCTTCACATGATGGCAGGAAAGAGAAGTGTCAAGCAAAACGGGGAAAAGCCCCTTATAAAACCCCCAGATCTCTTAAGAACTCACTATCACGAGAATAGCACGGGGGAAATAGCCCTATGATTAAATTACCTCCCACCAGGTCCCTCCCACAACATGTGGGGATTATGGGAACTACAATTCAAGATGAGATTTGGGTGGGAACACAGCCAAACCACATCAACAGGTGAGAAGGAACTGCCAAATTCTTAAAAAAGAAAAGTTGTAAGGATGAACTGCACTGTATTTGTAAGCTTTGCCTCAAATGGTATCTTACCCATCCCTGTTCCCTGCTAAGATATGCCCTTCCTGTGACATAGCAAGAAGCCAGACAATGGCTGGACAGATGCCTCTGTCAAGTGGGACTGGTCAGGGCGCCCCAGGACCACTCATGTTCATGGGCCAAAGCAAGTCATGTTGCTAATTCCAGTCAATGAGAGCAGAAAATTATGTGCCTCTTAAATGAAAAGGAGCTATGAAAACAATGAAACCTATCTCAATTATCACACTATCTATAAAATCTATACAATGCAGGTAATAAAATCTGTTGCTTACCAGACAGTAAAGCAGTGCCTGAAATAAACAATGTGACACTGAAAATCAATAGACAGATCAATGAAACATGGTAGAAAAATGCAAAAATAAGTGCATGTACATAGAGAATCTTAGTAAATAATAAAGATGACATTTTGAAAACACTGGAGAAAATTGTAATATGATGTTAGGATAACGAGACAGACATGTTGGAAAAAATGAGTATCGATTGCACTACTGACATCTAAGAAATACCAGCTGGGACAAATCTTTAAACTTGGGAAATGAGATTAAAAATATTAAAAGGAAGGAACAATTTTTTAAATAATGAAGAAGCAAGCAAGAAGTCATAAGCAACATGACATTTCTGAGTAGGCATAAAATCCAAATGTTATAAGAGTGAAGACTAACAAATTTGACTACAAAAATAAATACATAATTTCTACATAGCTAAACAAAAAAAAGAACTCAAGGTGAAAAGAAACAAATTGGGAGAAGTATTTGCAATATTGCCATATTGGAAATGTTAGTCTTTTTAATATATAAAGATCTAAGAATTAATAAGAAATAATTCAAACAAGACAAAAAATTAAGTTGAATGGACATTTTACAGAGAGGGAAATATGAATTGTTCTCAAAAGATAATTCTCAACAGTAATGCACAGCAATGATTTCAATGAGGCATGTTTCTTCTTTCAGACTGAGGAATCTCAAATTTATGACAACATTTTGTATTGATAGAAGTGTGAGTTACTCAGTACTCTCACATATTGCTGGAGGGAGTGTAAGTTCAATCTCTGTAGAGTTTTGGGCATTATCTACCAACATTTAAAATTCAAAATATTGTTTCACTAAAAATTCTACTTTCAGGTATAGTTTATAGATACACTTACACATATATAAAATAATGTATGCACAAAGATAGAAACTGTATTCCCTTTGCCACCATTTGAACTCAAGGAACAGAATTAGATTCTAATTCTTGTTCACAGCATGCTTTTATCATCCATAAACGGCCCTTTTATTTAATTAGCTCTCCCTCATAATGTAGTATTTTCAAATACACCACCTAAAATAAATGCTACAACAATGAAGATAACATATTCCAGCTATTTTCCATCTTCTCTCCTTCCCTCACCCAGTTTAACCACCATCTTGAAACCACATCCATAATATTTTGTTTTATGGAGGTTAATTGCATCTATATATACAGTCCCAAAAAGTACATGTATTAAACATGGTTATTACTTTTTTAAAATATCTGTGTTTAATCTTACAGAATTTACTTTTCATTTAATATTTTTAGCCAAAACCGTCTACATTGCTTGTACCACTTTTAGTTCAATCGTTTGAGGTACCATTGGGAAATCTGCCACTTTATTCTTGCATTCTTCCATGGATGGGCAGTTGGGTTGTTTCTTGGTCTTTACTTTTGTGAATAGCATTCACTTGTGTGAATATTTTCATTCATGTCTCCTGTTGAACATGTACATGACTTTTTTTTGGATACATCCAGGACTGCAATTGCTTGGAACCAACCTAAATGTCCAACAACGATAGACTGGATTAAGAAAATGTGGCACATATACACCATGGAATACTATGCAGCCATAAAAAATGATGAGTTCATGTCCTTTGTAGGGACATGGATGAAACTGGAAACCATCATTCTCAGCAAACTATCACAAGGACAAAAAGCCAAACACCACATGTTCTCACTCGTAGGTGGGAATTGAACAATGAGAACACATGGACACAGGAAGGGGAACATCACACTCTGGGGACTGTTGTGGGGTGGGGGGAGTGGGGAGGAATAGCATTAGGAAATATACCTAATGTTAAATGATGAGTTAATGGGTGCAGCACACCAACATGGCACATGTATACATATGTAACAAACCTTCACGTTGTGCACATGTACCCTAAAACTTAAAGTATAATAAATATTAAGGTTTAAGACACAGCCAATCTGCTTTCCAAAGATGCGCCATTTGAGATCATCACCAGAAATGTCTAAGAGATTCTGTGGGTCTGTATCTACAAAAACTTGATAGTATCTGATATGGTTTGGCTGTGTCCCCACCCAAAATCTCATCTTGAATTGTAGTTCTGATATTCCCCTCCTGTCACGAAAGGGACCAGGTGGGAGGTAACTGAATCATGGGGGCGGTTACCTCCATGCTGTTCTCGTGATAGTGAGTTCTCATGAAATATGGTTTTATAAGTGACTTTTCCCCTTTTGCTTGGCACTACTTCCTGCTGCCAAGTGAAGGAGGACATGTTTGCTTCCCCTTCCGCCATGATTGTAAGTTTCCTGAGGCCTCATCAGCCATGGTGAGCTGTGAGTCAATGAAGTCTCCTTCCTTCACATATTACCCAGTTTCAGGTATGTCTGTATCAGCAGTGTGAAAACAGACTAATACAGTGTCAAATCTTTAATTGTTGCAAATCAAAAGCATGTTAAACTGTCTCACTGAGATGTCCAACAGTATTTTTGTCCTCACTAATGATGTGAACAATCTCATTTTATGTTCTATTGGCAAAGTATGTTTCCTGTTCTATTAAATGCCTGCTTACTTTTGCAAACTATTTTCCAATGAGTTACCTTTCTCATTGTTTTATAAATGTTCTAGGTATACATTTTGTAAACGTTCTACGTACACACTTGGTACTAAGTTGTGTGTGAAAGTCTAATGAATTGTTTCACTTCCTTTCATGTATCTTGGCATACAAGGGATCTATTTTATTTTATTTTATTTTATTTTATTTTTTTTTTTTGAGGTGGAGTCTTGCTCTGTCACCCAGGCTGGAGTACATGGATTCTAACCCCATCTCTACTAAAAATACAAAAAATTAGCCAGGCGTAGTGGCGGGCACCTGTAGTCCCAGCTACTTGGGAGGCTGAGACAGGAGAATGTGTGAACCCGGGAGGTGGAGCTTACAGTGAGCCGAGATCACACCACTGCACTCCAGCCTGGGTGACAGAGCAAGACTCTGTCTCAAAAAAAAAAAAAAGAAAAGAAAAGAAAAAACATTCTTCATTCTGAGAGTAATGAATTTCCACCCTTTGAAAAAAACACAGAAAGAGATGACAGAAAAGTGAAAGAGGCTGTTTTTAAGCACAATTGCTATGAGTTTCTTTATTACCAAACTTTAACATGTGAAGCTCAGCAGTGGGCAGTGCACAGGGTGTGAGGTGGCGCGTTGGTGGAGAGAGTGTGCACGAGGGACCCTGCACGGAAGGAGCCCTGGGGAGCCTTATTTACAGTGATGAATAAATCCAATTACACAACTCAGAAATGAATTGTCATAAATATGGGTGGTCTATTCCTGATAGAGACCAAAAGTAAAAAGTAAGCAGAGGAATGGTGCTAATTAATATAATTAACTGTACTCATTGATGAAACAAATATAGGACTTTTTTGAAGGATGAAGAAAAGTTTCATAGGAAAAGAGTACCGGGAGGAAAGAAGAACCGCGATAGCAAAAGGTTTCAAAATCCCTCATTTTCACAAAGAGAAATACAATACAAACTGCATGAATGACCATCAGAGATATAGGCAAACAGGCAGAGAGAAAGACAAAGAGACAGGGAGAGAGGGAGAGAAAGAGAGACACACAGATAATACTCTTTAATTAATAGAGAGAAGGGTCTTGAAATCCAAAACTGTCTCTTGGAATGGAATATTTGGTATCACCCACGCCTCAGGGCGACCTTGCCTAGAGCACCTGAGATGACACAGCAGTCTATTGAAGCCCAGTGTCAAGATGCCCAGATCTATGGGTACAAGTCAACCTGTTAAAAGCTGAAGTGTAAAACATAGGGCCTGAAATAGATTTGAACAAAAGCTGTATTTAGAGAGGATCCAGCTACTACTCAATGTATTGTCGATTTTACAAAGGGCTTTAACATACATGCTTGACTTCAACAGCCTTATTTTAGTTCATTTTCACACTGCTATAAAGAACTACCTGAGAATGAGTAATTAATAAAGAAAATAGGTTTAATTGACTCACAATTCCACATGGCTGGAAAGCCCTCAGGAAACTTACAATCATGGTGGAAGATGAAGGGGAAGCAAGGCACGTCTTACATGGTGGCAGAAGAGGGCGTTGAGAGGGAAATGTCCATGAGAACTGTCAAGAGAACAGCATGGGGGAGACTGCCCCCGTGATCTAATCACCCCCCAACAGGCCCCTCCCCTGACATGTGGGGATTACAATTTGAGATGAGATTTGGGTGGGGACACAAAGCCAAACCGTATCAAGCCTCCTGAAGAAATTACTACTCCTGCATTCCTCAAAAAAACCTATAAGTGAAGTGTAGTGGCTCACACCTGTACTCCCAGTGCTTTGGGAGGCCAAGGCAGGAACATTCCTTGAGCCCAGGAGTTCAAGACAAGCCTGGGCAACATAGTGAGACTTCACCTCTATGAAAAATAAAAAATAAAAATAGCCAGGTGTGGTGATACATGTCTGTAGTCCCAGCTCCTCACAAGTTGAGGCAGGAGAATCATTTGAGCTCACGAGTTTGAGCCTGCAGTGAGCCATGTTCACACCACTGCACTCCAACCTGGGCAAAAGAGAAAGATCCTGTCTCAAAAAGGAGAAAGAAAGAAAGAAAAGAGAAAACTATGATTCAACAAGTATGCAGCAGAAGCTTTTGTCAGTTTCTGGACTCTGACACAAATCCGTGATGCTCCCCAATACTCTCTTGTCTCTACCTGGAAGGAAACAGTATTTACTTGTGTTCATTCCCAAGACTGAAAAGCAACATCCTAGATTTTCTACTAGGGTGGATTATCTGTCATCTACCACTCTTTGCTAACGAACCAAATGTACCCTAGTTTCACAAAACAGGAATTGGTGCACATGGGGATTGGGTACCACAGACCTTCCCGCGCCGTGAGCTTCTGAGGCTGTCTGCCTCACCTGGCTGCTAGAGAGAGAACTGTGGACCTCGGCCCCAACCACTCGGATAAACAGATATTCATTCAATCCAATCCAGGTGATTCAAAGTAAACATGTAACTGGGGCCCAGGTTTCCCTAAAAGGCTATAATATCCCCTAGATCACAGTCTCTGTTACCCGACACAATGGCCACTATCCATGGGTGGCTCTTGAGAAATTGAAATGTGGCTGGTTTATACTGAAACGAGATGTGAGTGTAAAACGCACTGGATTTCAAAGACGTAGTACCAAAAAGAAAAAACTGTAAAATATCTTATTATTTTATACTCGTTTCATGTTGAAGTAATATTGTGAATATGTTTTAAAATATTACTAAAATTAATTTCAGCCATCATTTTCTTCCTTTTTTAATGGGGCTAGGAGAAAATGTTCAATTAAATATGTGGCTCACACTATATTTCTATGGGACAGTGCAGGTCTACACAGTGCCTGATTGGTTATAGACGAGAACGGTCAACTGTTTGACATGTTTTCCATGGTCTGATAGGCAGCACTGTGCCTTTCAGACTTGAGCATGCAAGAGTGTCACTGGAGAGCTGCTGAGAGGACAGATTGCTGGCCTCACCTGCAAAGTGTCCAACTCAGTGGGCCTGGAGTAACTGCACTTTTAACAAGTTTGCAGGTGACTATGATGCCATGAGCTGGGGACCGCGTGCTGTGTTACAGCCCATGGCCAAACTTACACCACCATCTTCAGTGGCTTGAGAATTGCTTTGAGTAAAAGGTTTTCTTTAGATTGTAGAATTCTTCTCTTTAGCCAACATAAAATTTATTAAAAAACGAAAACAAAAACAAAAAACCTCCCATGGAGACCATTCACAAAATTAGTTTGGTATCTCACAGCAAATATGATTAACCTCATAAGCTATTATCTAGTATTCTAAGAGCTATTATTAGGTACACTGCCACTCCCCCCTACCCCACCATTCCCATGCAAAAAGAATTCCCCATTAACCCAGAATAACAGACAATGCTTACAGCAAGAGCTGGCCGGATTTAGTGCTCAGATTGCAAAGATTAAATATAGAGGTGAAAGGAGGCAGTGTCTCCTTTTTATTTTGGAGGTCTTATTAAAACTTGATCTTCGAAACACACACTACGTATATTTATCTCCACTCATACCAAGTCTGGTGACCTGGCATAGTGCTGAGTACACAGCTTTTGTTTGTTTCAGCATTGACTAGGTCAGAATCTCACTCTCTGCCTCTTCATGTTATATTCATCGCCTGGAAAGTGATTGCCAAAAGAGTGATGGATGCAAGCACCGGGTCATCCTATTTTCTAATGGGACATCAGGGCAATACTGGGGTTAAGTTTAACATCAATCATTCACCTATATTAAGAGCAACTCACCCCAAATGGTGATTTAAGGTCAACTGTCAGGAAAGTACCATGGTGGGCCCATTGGAGGTGACACGAAAGATCACTTCAACCAATTATTTCATTGGACTTTACATTATCTATATTTTGTATCATTAAAGGTTTATAATTTAATGTCAATTTTGTGACATTATGAACCTAAGGCTCTGCGTCTTCGGAGGAAACAGACTTGTCGTCCACATCTCTCACCAGGCTACAGTTACATTCATTTAAGAGATTAGGTATAATTTCACCTTTTAATTTAGTTCACCTAATTCATTCTCAATGAAATTCTATTACCAAAAACTCCATGCTTAGCTCCCCAGAATTCAGTCCTCTAACCCTGCCAACTTCATATTTACCTGCAGCGGAATTCTCTCAACATCCACTGCGTGGCCAGAAATGACCATTCCATGAGCTCACCAGAGGTTTCTAGCACTCTCATTAAAAATCACACTGGCTGTACTAATACTTAGAATTTTAATTTTGTCAGGTTAATAGATGACCATAATTCCTGGGGTTTAAAACAAATATCATTCAAGAATATGCTGATCCTACCTCAAATGACTTACATAGAAACATACAAATGAAAAAATAATCATTACCACCTCCCAGTCTAACTACATCAACCTCTGAAGAGGCAAATATTACCATTTTAACTTAAATTTTTCCAGAATACCTGCTCTGCATTTACATGCATTATCTGTACACACAGAAATATTTTGTGTTGCTTTTATGGGATTATACTCTCCAGATTTTTAAAATCTTTTTTGTTGTTTCTTAAGAATAATGTTTTAGTGTTTGGTGTATTATTTCACATCTGAGACTAGAAGAATACACGTGTTTGTGTAGGAGTATACACTTGTGCACACACAGGCCTGTGGGTGTACATCAGTCTTCTTACCACTGAAAAGTACTTTTGAGTATGGATGTTTCATACTATGTTTTCATGAAGCATTAGCCATTATTAATTACATAACCATTCTTTCATTAATGAGTGTTAATTCTTTCTGATATTTCAAACTAGGCTTCAATGAACATTGTTGTACATTATGTAAACACTTTTCCAAAACAGAATGCTTAAAATGGAATGGTACATGTGTTTTTGGTTTTGTTAGACATGAGGGTCTCGCAGTGTTTCCCAGGCTAAAATCAAACTCCTGGGGCTCAAGGGATTTTTCCACCTCAGCCTCCTGAGTAGCTGGGACTAAGGGCATGTGTCACAGTGCCTGGCTATGTTTCATTTTGACAGGTACTGATATTGCCAACATTCTCTTTGGAAAGTTTGAACCAATCTATGCACCCAATATGAACACAGCCTGTCAACATTGGATGTTATTTTTTTGAAATGTGATACAGCAAATATGCACAAATATATGCACAAATATGCACAAATAGCCACAAAGTAACAATTTCATTAGATACTGTATCTATTCTGGTCCGTTTCTCTACCTATCTGTCCCTGTGTCAATACCACATTATTTAAATATTGTAACTACATGTTTAAATTGTGATTGTTTCTCCTTTTCTAAAATTTATTTCCTATTCTTTTGGTTATTTACCAGTCTAGATCAATTGTTAAGTTACATGGCCAGGGGTCCATTAAAAAAAATCCTTTGAAATCATATTAGCATCATGTGGAACCTATAATGTGGAAAAAATTAAAATTCTTAGAATAGTCTACTTGTGAACATGATATACCTATTATTTGTGTTTCTTTACATTATAATTTAAGATGTATTCCAGCATATGGATGTACGTCATCATTGGACCAATGACAATGCTCTATGACCTTAGGTAACATATATATGCTCTTTGCATATATATATCCTCTATATCTTCTTTGTATTAATACATTTTTAGTCATCTATAACATGGATATAATACTAACATAAAACTACATTTCTAAACTATTCCTACACTTCCAGACTCATTTTTAATGTTATTTATGCCATGTTACATTTTTTTCTTAATAAATTTGAAGAAGGTTTATGTTATGGGTCCTTTTGAAGTACCAGTTTTTTGTTTTTATTTATCATGAATGCCTTTTTATTTTTTTTAAATTAACTTTTGCTTTTATCTTTGGTAGTTCCTTATCTTTACTTTCTTTAGGTTTATTAGTCTCTATCATCTTGAACACTTAGTTCTAACACAGAGCTGTCTCATTCATAGGAGTGATTTCTTGTAATTTTTGGCTATTTGCATGTCTTATACATACATATGTATAGATTTTAGTGCATTCATGTAATACAACTAATCTATGTCGTATGTACCACTATTATCCCAATTTTAGCAATAACAAAACAGATAATATAACTTATCCAAGGTCACACAGTAAAATAAATGTCAAGTAAATGGCAGACCTGGAATTCAAAAGCAAGTTGTTTGGTTTCAGGATCCACGTGCTCAGCCACTGCATTATTCTGCCTGTAAATACTGTCTTAGCTGCACCCTCCCCCTCAACACACAAGTTTTTATATCAAATTAGGTCATTTTTACTAATGTCTAAAAAGTTGTTCACTTTGTTTTTTTCCTTTTTAATGCTAGATGTATTTAAGGGTTTTCATTTTTTGTTATTAATTCCGAAGAGATCTGGCAGGGAGATAATATTTTATGTTAGTTTTTAACCAATCTTTGTTGTAATTACTAAGTTTATTACATTGTTTTAAGTGAATATTGAATATAAAATGTTTCCCTTTTGAAATCTTTCTTGCCTAACACGATATTATTCATAGCAAATTGTGTTTAAAATGACTACTCTGCTGAATACAAACAGATATCACCCTCGCTAATTGTTTCATTGATGCATTCATATTATTGTGTTGTTTGTATGTGAATTTTGAATCAAGTATATTTTTCTTTTACTCCAATCTTGACTGTCATACTATATTCTAATAGTATCTGGTGTTCAGGCATATTTCATTTTATTGTGCTTCATTTTATTGGGCTTTGAAGATGCTGTTTTTATTTTTTTAAGGTTTGTGGCAACCCTGCATTACCAAGTCTATTTATTGGCACCATTTTTCCAGCAGCATGTGCTTCCTTTCAGTTGCTGTGTCACACTTTGGTTACTCTCACAATATTTCAAACTTTTCCATTATCATTATATCTGTTACGGTGATGTATGATCACTGATTTTAATGTTATTATTAGAATTGTTTGGTGCACCAAAATATACACTCATATAAAACAGCAAACTTAGTTGATAAATGTTGTAAGAGTTCTTAGACTGTTATCCCATCTCTCTTCTTCTTAGGCTTCATTATTCCCTGAGACAAAATAATGTTGAAATTAGGCCAATTAATAGCCCTTCAAAGGTTGCTAAGTGTTTCAATGAAAAGATGAGTCACATGTTTCTCACTTTAAATCAAAAGCTAGTAATGATTAACCTTAATGAGAAAGGCATGTTGAAAGCCAAGACTAGCTGAAAGCTAGACCTCTTGAGCCAAACAGCCAAGTTGTGAATGCAAAGGAAAAGTTCTTGAAGGAAATTAAAAATGCTATTCCAGTTAAAACAATCATAAGAAAGTGAAACAGCTTTATTTCTGATAACGGAGAAAGTTTTAGTCATCTGGATAGAAGATCAAACCAGCCACAACGTTCCTTTAAGTCAAAGCCTAATTCAGAGCAAGTCCCCAAACTCTCTTCAATTCTATAAAGGCTGAGAGAGGTGAGGAAGCTGCAGAAGAAAAGTTTGAAGCTAGCAGAAGTTGGTGTATGAGGTTTGAAGAAAGAAGCCATCTCCACAACATAAAAGTGCAAGGGGAAGCAGCAAGTGATGCAGATTCTCCAGCAAGTTATCCAGAAAATCTCGTTAAGGTAATTGATGAAGGTGGCTACATTAAACAGATTTTCAACAGAGACAAAACACCCTTATATTGGAATAAGATGTCAACTAGGACTTTTGCAACTAGAGAGGAGTAGTCAATGACCAGCTTCGAAGCTAAAAATTTCAGGCTAACTTTCTCGGCAAGGGCTAATGCAGCCAATGGTCATTTAGTTTCTTTCTTTTTGAAATAGAGTCTCACTCTGTTGCCTAGGCTAGAGTGCAGTGGTACAATCTCACCTCACTGCAACCTCTGCCTCTCAGGTTCAAGCGATTCTCCTGCCTCAGCCGCCAAAGTACCTGGGATTACAGGCATGTGCCACAATGCCCAGCTAATTTTTGTATTTTTAGTAAAGACAAGGTTTTGCCATGTTGACCAGGCTGGCCTGAAACTCCTGGCCTCAAGTGATCTGCCCTCCTCAGCCTCCCAAAGTGCTTCAACTACAGACATGAGCCACCACGCCCAGTCCAATGGTCATTGATTATTCTGAAAATCGTAGGGCCCTTAAGAATTATGTTAAATCTATTCTGCATGTGCTCTGGAAATAAAGCCTGAATGACACCTTATCTGTTTATAGCATGGTATACTAAGTATTTTAAACCCTCTGTTGAGACCTACTGCTCAGAAAGATTTCTGTGAAAAATATTACTGCTCATTGACAATGCACCTGGTCACTCAAGAGCTCTGATAGAGATGTACAAGAAGATGAATGTTGTTTTTATGCCTGGTGACACAACATCCATGCTATAGCCCAGGAAAGAGTAATTTCAACTTTGAAATCTTTAAGAAACAAATTTCATAAGGCTGTAGCTGCCATAGATAGTGATTCCACTGATGTACCTGGACAAAGTAAATTAAAAACCTCCTGAAAATGATTTACCATTTTAGATGCTATTAAGACTTATCTTGATTCATGGGAAGAGGTCAAAATATCAACATGAATAGAAGTTCGAAAGAAGTTTATTCCAACCCTGTTTGATGTCTTTGAGGGGTTTCAGACCTCAGTGAAGAAAATTACAGATATGGTAGAAACAGCAAGAAAACTAGAAGTAGAAGCGAAGTCTGAAGATGTGGCTGAATTGCTACAATTTCATTATTACACTTGAGTGAATGAGGAGTAGCTAGTTATGGATAAGCAAAAAGGGTGGTTTCTGTAATAGAATCTACTCCTAGTGAAGATGATGTGAACACTGTTGAATGAAAAAAGAGATTTAGACTAGAACATAAACTTAGTTGATAAAACAGTAATAGGGTTTGAGAGGGTTGACTCCAATCTTGAAAGAAGTTCTACTGTGGGTAAAATGCTACCAAAACAGCATTGCATGCTACAAATAAATCTTTCATCAAAGGAAGAATCAATGTGGCAAACTTCATTGTTGTCTTCAACTGCCACAGCCACCACCTTCAGCTTACCTCCACCCTAATCAATCAGTAGCCATCAACATCAAGAGGAGGCCCTCCATCAGCAAAAAGATTATGACTCGCTGAAGGCTCCAATGTTCATTAGCATTTTTTAGCAATGAAGTATTTTTAATAAAGGTGCGCAGTTTTTAGTATTTTTAATAAAGGTGTGCAGTTTTTTTAGACATAATGCTATTCTATACTTAATAGACTACCATGCAGTATAAACATAACTTTCACGTGCATTGGGAACCTGAACATTTGAATGACTCAATCGCAATAGTTGCTCTATTAAAGTCATCTGGAACTGAACCTGCAATATCTGATATATGCCTATATAGATTTGAAATCTACATAGTTTAATTAAAATTGATGACTCTTAGTTTTGAAGTACATTTAAGATTTTCATCATGAAATATCTTTAACCACGTTAAGGGCTTTGGGTTTTGCTTTTTATTCCTGTATTATCACTATTGTTTTCCCATTTGTTTGTATTTGTCTTAAGGAAAAAAAAATTTTTTCATTTATTTCCAAAAGTTCTCTAACATAATTTATTGTAAGTATATTTCTTACACACTGTCACTGAAATTTTTTTACTGATCCTTTTGTTTTACTGTGGAATTTAATTCACTTATATTATTTTGGTTACAAATATAAACTTGTTTCTTTCCTTAACTTCCATTTTCCCCATATGACACCCCTAGTAGATAACATATAATACGACTTCAAGATTCATCTTTATACCTTTAATCTTACATTTATAACTTATATTTTCTTTTTGCTCTACAGTCTGAGGCAATTCCTCAGTATCTTTTAGAGTACTTTTTGTCCAATATATCAATTTTGTATCCCACGTATTGATTTTTTGAAGAAATAACATGCTTAATTTTGAAGGCTAACTCTTCTTGTTATCTAAATTATTCCTTTTTAATGGCATCCTTTTCATTGTATGGAGGTATAATCCTGTCAAATGTCTTCAAAAGTATTAACTTCTCTGCTGATCCCTGAATTCTCTCTTTTCTATCTGGAATCAGCCTATTTTTTTCATTTTTGGCTTACATTTAATGAACTTGGTTCTCTCCAACAACTTGATCATCCTCCTTTTTTCCCACTTTAATAGGCCTAACCTTCCTTATCTAGGAAGATGAATAAGCTGCCTCTGAGGTTATGTGAGTTGGTTTTCTCAACTGATATCTTTCTGGAGTTGGATTGCTTCTTCTTAGTGCACGTGGGAGGGAAGTCAGCACCTAGGTTCCAATTCCAGGTGGCCCAAAGGATGAAATATTTATCCTAGACTTCAAGGATTAGAGTGAATTTCATTCCTTGGTAGACTTGACAGTCAGGGCCTCCTTTCATTTCTTCTTTTCCATATTTATTATGAAGGTCTTGAATTATCCCAATTTCTGCCTGAATTCCCTCAAGCTCATATACTCAAAATCAAGCAGATGGTTCACTTTTTCTCTGCAGTTTTCCTTTTGTGGGCTTATGTGACATACATGCATGTTACCAGGGAGAGATAAAAGACTGACTTCTAGTCCAACTCCTGCAAATTCAGTTACTTAATCAGTTATTCCACAGATCACCTTGGGGGTAACTTCCTGCTCTTTTTGTTTTTCTCTCCGCTCATGGTATTTCTCTGAATTTGCTCCTAGGTTACAGCAGTTTTTCACCTTGTGTTATGAACCAATGTATCACTGCTTCTATTCCACTTGATTTGTTTATGTTCCAAAAACTTCTCTTTATTTTGTTCCACAGTGGTAGAACTTCTTGTAAAGAGTCAAATTCTTTAAAATATTAAGAAAATACAAGCAGAAATAACCTTTGGGCATTTGGTAATATCAAGCTACATTAGGCTCAGATCAGAGATGCTGAAGCGTGAATAACAGCAGAGACCAAGTAATGAGAATAGTTGAGAGTGAGAGTAGAAAAAGATAAAAATAGGAACAAGGATAGAGGCCTGGAAAACTCCAAAAACAGAGAGGAAAGGGGTACTTATGAAAGAGATGGGAAAAAATGTCCAAGGCAGGAAGAAAGCCAAAACAGAACAACATAAAAAAAAAGAATATTAATGTATTCATGTATAGCAATAAAGAAATGTAAGCTTTAGAATATAAACAAGGCAGGAGACATTTTTAGGAGGAATTCCTGTTCAATGATTGTAAATGCCTTAGAGCTGTGGTTCTCAAACCTTCACATGCCAAGTAATTGGGGAGGCTTGTTAAATTACAGATTCATAAGAGCCAGGTGTTGCTGACGCTGCTGGTTCAAGGACAAGAACCACTGCAATGTAGAGAGGGTGAAGCTGTGGATTTTCCAAAGCACATTGGATCTAACAAGTTGGAAGACCTAGGTCACTGAGAGTGCAATATCCATAGAGCGGGTGGATGGGAGTGAGAATGAATGCAAAGATAGAGGGTCAGGACATGCAGGGAGCCCAGAAGCAAAAGGGAAAAATGAGACTGTGCAACTGTAGAGGCTTAATTCAGCCCCATGCTTAAATTCCTTTGGTACATTAGAATCCTTGGGTATTCAAATGAATCCATTCTCTGCCTCTTTACAGAAGGATAAAAGGAATAAAACTGAGTTAAGGGAATGTGGTTATATCCCAAATACAGTGATCTGGATGGAAACGTTGGATGGGGAAAAGGAAGGAAGTTTCTGCAGGTGGTGGTAGAGAAGAAAGGGAGATGGGATGAGGCTCAGGTTTCTGGTTCTGATTCTTGAGTGAGACGAACACAGGTCAATTAAGCCCATGTTTGTCGGAAAACTTAAAACAATAAAATTATTTTGAGTAGTAAAGGTGAAGTCATATAGTCCAAGAAGATTAAGATAACCCAATAGCAATAACGATAACAGATATAACTGCAGTAAACCAAAAGAATATTGTGACTTATGAAACCATAAATAACAATGCAATTATTTTAATAAGAGTATAATCAATATTTTTTTGACTATCAAACAGGAGACAATATATCTAGATTTGTAAATTCAGACCCTAACTTGTGACCTATAGCAAGTTTTAAACTTCTTGGCTTTTCACTACCTTATTTGTAAAATGAGAGTTATAACTTATTTTCAGGATTCTTGTAATGATTACAGATCCTATAAAAAAAAAGATAGACTATGTCTGGTGTAATTTAGATGCTCACTAAGGAGTAGTTATTGCATTATTTTTACAATTTTCATTATTACTTTTATTAGTTTATTATTAATAGCAATTTGTGGCCAAATTTCACTCCTCACCTCGCCAACACTCTTGTTTAAGATACCGCCTCTGGTTATAAGGACAGACATGCCAGAGGGTGAGGAGACAGAAAAAGAGAGAAACCACTGACCAGCTTCAATGAGCCCCTGTCAATGGACAGGTCCACAGAGCCCACTTTTGGCCTTTCCAGTCTTCAATTCCCAATTGGCTGTTCTTGCAAAATCTACCCTACTCTAAATAAAATGCCAAAGTCACTCTGGAATTCAGTGTTCCCTGGATATCACGACACCTGCTTTCAGTCCTCTGTGCTCTCGGAGACACACCATTCACACATGTGAAGTATGCCTTTCCCTAGAGAGGGTACAATCTATTCATTTCCGAATTATCAATGCCATTAACCTTTGAGGCCTACACACATTAACCCGTTGTTTGGAGCCAACTGCTTCATGCTAATACTTATGAATTTTCAAATAGCCAAGTGACATTTTTAAAGCAGTCAGGAATCATCTACACCATGGTAGTAGGGGATACCTCTGCACTCTCGCCTCCGTTTGCAGCTTCTGATTTATACAGGAGCAGAAGGGTCTCCTGGGAAAATGCTTCAAAGTCTCCATGTGTCTACGAAGCTAACTCCTACAATAGCCATGAGAGGCAACAAAGGGCAAATGTCGAGGAGTGACCGCTGGGCTTCTGAAAGCAAATTCCTCCCAAGTGAAGAAGGCACAAGAAAGCGGGCTTGGCAATGGCCAGGAGAGAAAGAGCAGACCGTGGGGTGGCATGGCCACTCTTACTCATCCCATCCAGAGCACCCCAGTGCAGTGCTTATGCCTTGAGTGGGGAGGGGCTGTGTAAAAGATACCCCATTGTACCTCATACACCAGCAGCCTTCATGTGCAAGCCTCTAGAAATTAAGAGCCAGGAGAGACAAACTTATGTGCTTCAAAGAAGCTAACCATTTACTCTGGAGTAGAGTATGGATTCAAATGGCAGAGCTGAAAGGCAGGAGCCATGCATTTATTACTCAAATGCGGTGTTAGGAAAAAAGTGGTATCAGTGCAAAATAAATGCAAGCTGGAAAGTTGGGTATTCATTTAAGAACAGCATCAGAGAAAGTATCAGTATCAGCTTGTTCATGATGCAGTGACAAACACCTTCAAATCTCAGTGGCTTCAAGTTTCTCACTCAGATTACATGCTTTTCTTGGGTTGGCTGGAGGACCCATCCCAATTCTCCCTCAAGATAGAAGCCAGGCCAACAGAGAGACCATTATAATAATCTAGAATAGCAGTCCCCAACCATTTTGGCACCAGGGACCTGTTTTGTGGAATACGATTTTTACACAGACCAGCGAAGGAGATGATTTTCAGATAATTCAAGTGCATTACATTGATTGTGGACTTTATTTCTATTGTTATTACATTGTGATATACAATGAAATAATTACACAACTCACCATAATGTAGAATCAGTGGGAGCCCTGAGCTTGTTTTCCTGCAACTAGACAATCTCATCTGGGGGTGATGGGAGACAGTGACAGATCATCAGGCATTCAATTCTCATAAGGAGCGTGCAACCCAGATCCCTCACACGCACAGTTCACAATAGGGTTCCCACTCCTATTAAAATCTAATGCCACTGCTGATCCCACAAAAGGAGGAGATCAGGCAGTAATGTGAGTGATGGGGAGCAGCAGCTATAAATACAGGTGAAGCTACACTTGCTTGTCCTCCACTCACCTCCTGTTGTGTGGCCGGGTTCCTAACAGGCTACAAACTGGTAATGGTCTGTGGCCCACTGGGGACCCCTGATCTAGAATGTTTCCTGTTAAAATGCCTGAGACAAACAATAGCGTGAAGAAGCTAAAACCGCGTGTGCAGCCCATGGAGCCTCCTGGAAAATTGGAGTCGACCATACACACAGGGGCAGATGGCCCAGAGGAACATGAGGGGCCAGGAGGAGTGAGATGTGGGTCATAACGGCTGTATGACTCCGTTTGCTCTAACAGGCCAGTTCTTACAGTTACTAGATGAAATGCTTATATAGTAGTAGCTATATGACAGGTCCTCATAAACACTAGGGGGTCACAAGGCCTTAAAATAGGGCCTGCAGTGGCCGGGCACGGTGGCTTAAGCCTGTAATCCCAGCACAGTGGGAGGCCCAGGTGGGCGGATCACGAGGTCAGGAGTTCAACTAGCCTGACTAACGTGGTGAAACCCCGTCTCTACTAAAAATACAAAAATTAGCCAGGCATGGTGGCGCATGCCTGTAATCCCAGCTGCTCAGGAGGCTGAGGCAGGAGAATCACTTGAACCTAGAAGAGAGGTTGCAGTGAGCTGAGATCACACCACTGCACTCCAGCCTGGGGGACATAGCAAGACTCAGTCTCAAAAAAAAAAAAAAAAAAAAAAAAAAAAAATTGGGCCTGCAATTACAGCTGTGATGCCAAAAGGCTACTACGGAACATTTACATGAGGGTGTGACCCACTGCTGCAGAGAGACAGGGAGGAATAACCACACCCAAACCTTTCCTGGGTGACTAAAAATGAGTTCTCTCTCACAGGGCTGCAGTACAGCTCACGAAATCAACCATATAAAGTTGTTTCTGGCTGTCACTTTGACCAGAGTGGGATTCTCCACCACCACCCCACTCACTCCTGCACGGCACACCCTTCAGCCCTCCTGAACTGCAGCATCAGCTGCCTGACTGAGCTACCTGCATACAGGCAGACTGCTTCCGGTCACAGCCTCTTGTGCACCTTCCCAAGGCTGCTGCTCCCAAGTCACACAGCAGATATAGTTTCAACCCTACCAAACACCTTACATGACACGTGTAATCCCAGCACTTTGGGAGGCCGAGACAGGTGAATCACCTGAGGTCAGGAGTTCAACTGCAGCTTGACCAGCATGGTGAAACCCCATCTCTACTAAAAATACAAAAATTAGCCAGGCGTGGTGGCACGTGCCTGTAATCCTAGCTACTAGGGAGGCTGAGACAGGAGAGTCGCTTGAACCTGGGAGGTGGAGGTTGCAGTAAGCCAAGATCATGCCACTGCACTCCAGCCTGGGCAGCAGAGCAAGATTTCATCTCAAAAAAAGAAAAAAAAAAACCAACCAAAAAAACACCTTACGTGCCTTCTGAATAGGATTTAACTTTCGTTAAACTACATCCTCAACTGCAAAACGGAAATAATTTTATCTGCTTCAGAGAGTTGCTGAAAGGCTTGTAGTTGCTGGGTATAGAGTCTGACAATATGCAGTTGGTATCCAATAAATATTCATTCCCACACTTCACCAATTCCTGGTTTTCCGGTGCTCCCTCTCATTAAAGTTCAGGTGCTCTGTTGTTGTCCTCTATTCCCAGAATTTTATAGAGCATCTTACAATTAAATGGCTTTGCCCAGCACACTGGCCCTTGGAATTGAGAGCACCGTCTCATTAGCGAGTAAACTCATCTGAAGCTTAGCGAGCAACAGGACTCTGCTCCCTCCATCTAGACAGACTCAAAACGGCAAGCCTGAGGTGGAACATGCCAAGTGCCAGTTGGTTCCCAAATAATCCTTACCTGAAGCTTCTACATGATTCTAGAGATGGGGTTTTGCTTGCTGATGACACTGAAAAATCATGTGAAAATAGGAACTTAGCTCTGCCTGAGCATTTCAGCCTTTCTGTGCTGCTTTTTTAGATAAGGAAATGGGCAGAACCATGTGAATGCTGTTGGCCAGAGGCCAGGGAACGACAGAAAAACTTGAAATGGAGCCCAGAAACTGAATCCAAAGAGGCGCCCCTGCGCAAAGGACCAGCTTAGCAGCCTGCAGAAGGGCCAGGAGCCATCATTTTCAGAAACCTCAAAGGCCCATGGAATTGTAGTCAGAAGCTGGTGTCTATGTGCATTTTCCGAGAAAGGATTTTATCTCTTTCATCAGATTCTAAGAATGACCCAGGATTCAAAGCCAAGGAGGAAAACAAAGAAGTGAAGAATTGGAATTCAAACCTTTGGAAAAGCAGAACAAGTCTAACACCCATTTCTGCATGTTCAAACTTGATTAAATTCATTATATATTTTAGAATAATTAACTCTCTCTGGTTTGAAATGACTATGGTCTTCAGCCACGCTCACCATTCTCCATCAAAATGTTGGCCCAAAATTGACTTGCCTACAGTGTTAATTTTTAATGTTTATTAATGCATAATATTTGTGCATTGTATGGGTATATGTGATATTTTGTTACATGCATAGAATGCGAAATGATCAAGTCAGGGTATTTGGAGTGTCCATCACCTCGATGGTTTATCATTTCTATGTATTGGCAACATTTCAAGCCCTCTCTTCCAGCTATTTTGAAATATATATTGTTGTTAACTAGTTAGCCTACTCTGCTCTCAAACCTGGGAACCTATTCCTTCTAACTGTATGTTTGTACCCATTAACCAACTTCTCTTCATCCTCTACACACACACCGGCTTTTCAACTTGCTTACAACTAACACTTCTGCTAAATCAAGCTATTTTTTCCTCTTCTTTTTCCTTCTTTTGATATCGACATGTGTTGTCACACACCAATCCTGGTGGAGTAAGACCTTTACGTTTCAGTACTTGAGCCACTTTTTGCCTTTTGCTAAGGTCCTTCCATTGCCCAATACTGAGGGGCCCTCTGGGTCTGGGAACTGAGTTCAAAGATGTCATCTCCCTGTTCCACTATACAGTTGCCCCTCCTGGCATTTCAAAAACCACACTGGTCACAGCCAAATTTTTAAATAATGAGCTACCTAATATTACCTGATTATGAAGAAATTGTTTATTCTTCTACCTTTTTTTCCTCTCCATGTGTGCATCAACTAGGATTTAATTCATCACTAACGGTTCCTTTCTTCCCGTATTTCCAATCTTGACCTCGTCCTTGATGTCACACTCAACATACACATTAGCTTACGATGACACATATTTATAGAGTGACTCTTGTATACCAGAGGGACATTCTACAACTAGGCGTTGTGTCATTCACATCCTGGAAAAAGAAAATCCCAGCCCATTAGGGTATTTCCATCTAAAAAAAACCATGATGGCAGTTTCACAGATCATTAATACAAAGAAGAGTGTGAATGTATTGTAAGAACTATGCAGGTGAATGCTCTGCTGGTTTTAAGGAAGAAATAATGCCCAGTGTGATATTGTGAGATACACACAGTCATGCACAGCATAGCAACTTCTGTCAACTATGTCAACTGTGGACCACATCTACAAGGGTGGTCCCATAAAATTATAATAGAGCCAAAAACTTCCTATCATCTAGTGACTTCATAGCCGTCATATTATAGTGCAATGTATTACCTTTTCTATGTTTAGAGACACAAATACCATTGTGTTACAACTGCCTACAGTATTTCAGTATAGTCACATGCTATACGGGTTTGTAGCCTGGGAGCAATAGGCTATGCCTGGGTATGCAGTAGGCTGTACCATCTAGATGTGTGTAAGTGCACTCTATGATGTTTACATAAGGATGAAAACACCTAATGATAAGCCTGTCTTATGTAGCCAATGAGATAACTGGTGGCTGGGCTTTCCAAGACAGGCTCAGGATGGAGGGTAGTCCCTGGAAAGACCAAGCATGAGTAGAGGGTTGGAATTTTCAGCCGTACCTTCCAGCCTAAGGGAAGGGGATAGAAACTGATGGTTGAGTTGCTCACCAATGGCCAGTGATTTTATCAGTTATGCCAACTTAATGAAGCTTCCATAAACCCCCCCAAAAAACAGGGGAGCTTCCAAGCAGCTGAACATGGGGAATCCCAGAGAATGCATGGAAGTTCCACACGTCTTCTCACATACCTCATCTTGTCCATCTCTCCAGACTGGCTATTCATCTGTGTCCTTTGTAATATCATTTATAATGAATGGGTGAGAAGAGTAACTCACGTGTTTCCCTGAGTTCTGTGGGCTGCTCTAGCAAGTTAATGAAACCCAAAGAAGGGGTCATGAGAATCCCCAATTTATAGCCGATTGATCAGAAGTATAGGTGACCATCTCCTCCTTGCAACTGGCATCTGATATGGAGGGCAGTCTTGTGGGGCTGAGCCCTCAACTTGTGAGGTGGGTGCTATCCCCAGGTAGTCAGTGTGAGAATTAAATTGAATGAGAAGACACCCAGCTGATATCCCCTTGGTTGGTGGGAAAATTCCCCCACACATCTGGTGTCAGAAGTGTTGTATTGAGGAGTGTGTGAGGGTCAAGTAAAGGAAACACACACCTTTGGTTTTCCCAAATCCTTACTCCCGGTTAAACAGAATTACAAAAGACTTCCTAGAGGAGATATTATGGCCCAGCCTTGGAAACTAGCAGAAAATGTCAGATAATAGGTCAGTAGTTGTGTTAGGCTGCAGCTTATCTTTTATTTAGGGAACTAGTGAAAATCATACCATAAAGGTAGACGGGGGCCATCACATGAACTTCCTGGCATGAAAGTCTAATAAATTCACTCTGCTTGTTAGTAGGTGATTAATTTGATCTCTTAATAATAAATATGCTCTTCAGCATTCTCCGTGCTTAATCCTTAATGAACCCATAGTTAAACAAGGGACATCGAAAGGAGGTCTTCCATGAATGGGATTTCTTGCCTCACTAACATGAGACTTTTCGAGTGCTCTCATTTGGCGGGGCTTGTAAATCTTTCTAAGCTGCATCAAACACATGCACTGGGGTCATGATTCCCTCCATCTGTGACCTATGATTTCTTTCCCATGTGGCTCTGTGTTGCCATTTGGCTCTGGATTTTGACCCTGGGTTTACTTTGGGTGCTACCCTTTCCTTCCCATCCCTTAAAGGCAAGGGTGGCCCAGATTAGCTCTCCAGGCCCTTGCCAGGCTTTCCCTTGTGGGTAGCATGAGATACCTCATTCCTCCTGGGCCATCAAATAGCATCTCTGTGCTGATCCACCTACCCTACCCAGTCTCTGCCCCACACTCTTCAGTCCTATAGCCCTGCCTACAGGCTTCTCCGCTTACATTTGGAGATGCAGCTCACACCCAATATATTTAAGACTCTGCAGATTTTCTTTTACACAAAAACTTACTTTTCCTCCTCACACTGGAAACCACAGTTTCCTGTAACACTGCCAAACCCCTTAAGGGTTTCCCATCAAATCTGTCACACAGCCCTCTCCACGACACCACAAGAGCATTTATGAATCCATTCCCAGCCTCGCTGCCAGCGCCTGAGACAAAGCCCACGTCATTTCTCACCAAGATTAATCTCACCAGGAGTCTCATGATGGATCCCCTGCCCCAGGTCAAATTCCCTTGACATCCATCTCCACCTGACCGCCAGAAGTATCTTTCCAAACATGGCTCACCATGCATGTTTCAGCTTAAAATCTGCCCATGAGTCCTCTTTTCCACCAGTGCTGAAATCAAGCTCCCCTAAAATGATCCACGAGGACATCACACCATGTACCTCTTTACCCCTTCACCCCTAACCTCTTCCCTACCCACAGCCCAGGCCCAGCGCCATGGAAAGTGAGCCATCATCCCGTGACCTGGTCCAGCCAGGCTTCGTTGCACTCCTTCTTTGCCCCTCCTAGCTTGTGTGTCCCATCCTAGGTGGAAGATCTATCCTTGCCACCCTTCAGCCTGGTCAGGTGTCCCCCTGGGGCATTCTCTCGGGCTGACATTCTGTGAAATCATGTCATATCTGTTTGTTTCCCCCTGTGCCCCCTCCTCTTTCTCCTTCAAGTGCAAGCTCCGTAACCATAGAGACAGAGTCTTCCCGTAACAGTCCCTAGTGCCTTGCAGGTGCCCCTCGGAACAGATGCTCAGCTGAGACGGTTGTGTCGCAGACACCTGGGAGGAGAGTGACTGCAGGTTCCTCAACTCCCTGTGAAAAAAGCGTGCTGACTGTGGAGCTGCCACTTCCCATGATCTCAGAGACTTCATGTGCATCCAGGTAGATCGTTACATTCTACAGATGCAGAAGACAGAAATTTGACTTCGGAGTAATTGAAACACTGTCTTAGGTCTACCAGGGATTCTTAAGGCTTGTTCCCAAACAAGTAAGGAATGAACTCACTGGCTTACAATTCCATCTTACAATCTACAGTTTTGTTAATTTAGAAAATGTTCAATATTTATTCCTGCCCAATCTATTCCTATCATTTTGGCATTTTTCAAATGGCATAGATTAAACATTTGCATGTTTTATATATGCCAGGTACTGTTTTAAGTGCTTTTTTCTAATAACTTATTTAATTGTCACAACAACCCCATGAGAAAGGTAATGTAATTATCACCTCCATTTACAAATGGGAACCCCTAGGCACAGAGAGGGCAAATAAATCCTCCACAATGGCACAGCAACTAGAGAGGCAAGCTCATATTCAGGGGGTCAGGCTCCAGCCCAGAAGATACTCCACTGCCTCGCCACCCTCTCTGTTCAGTTTAGTGGTTGACACTTTTATATTAATATCTAATATTTCACCCAACTTCCTTTTCACGTGCCTGAAAACCATCAAGCAGTTTTGAATTCACCTTCCAAATAAAATAGAATAATTAATGTTTTTAAAGCCCATTTATGTACTAACACCTGCTGGCCATTTATCATATTTCAGACAATATCCTAAGCAATTTAATAGAATTGTCTCATCTCATTCTCACAGCAAAGTAATGTTTAGTCCTCTCCTTTTCCATGATGTATCTCAGATGTCTTAAATCCTATTCTCTGTTACATATACTATGATATAAACTGACTGGATTCCTCTTTGCAAATGACAAAATGTTCCCTAAAAATATCAAAGTTAGCTTGCATAATTTGTTTTAATAATAAGCCCTAGATTTTTTTATTCAATTATAGATCAAACATTATAGATATCTTTTCAAAATGGAGAAAATCTATCTTAAAATATAGTACGAAAAACCCACTTCACAAAGAAAAAAAGCACATTTTAATAAAAGTAAACAACTAGTAAAAACATGAAAATGATTAAAATGTCTAAGATGCGTTAAGGTTTTAGTAGGCATCTGATGGACTTGTAAGGGAGATTTGAGCAAAAGAGCCAAACTTGAAAAATAAAGTTCTTGACTGCTAATCAAATGATTAAGGAATGGTGAAAATGCTGGCTTCTTCTAGATGGACTATGGTTCTTATCTAGCACCCTACGACCTGGTGGGTGTTCGAAATCATCTTCTGATTGGGTTTGTTCTGCACCCGCCATACACTCTAAGTCCACACACAATTATTACCTTCAATGCTGGCGACAGATGGTTGGCCCACTCTGCACTAAGATCCCCCCTCCAAATCAACGTTTACAGTATACCGAATCTCGATATGGATAGGGAAAAAAACTCCAAGGAGGTAAGGCTTTCAGAATATAAGAAATGGAGAAGATTTTAATGAAAATCTCATCTAAATCCATCCAGTTTGAGAGACTGGAACCTGGTGGGGAAATGAGCTACTGAAGCCCATATGACAACCCAAGGGAACCCTTACCTTCTAACTTGGGATTCACCCAGGGAATTGCCAACCACTCCACAAAAGCAGGACGCAGATGTTACAGTTTAGAAAGCACCCAGAACTGAACCCTGTCCACCTGACCTCTCCCGCCTTGCTGGTGAGCTAAGACATTGAGTCCATTTGATTTCAGGAAATGAGCCCCACACACAGATTCAGAAGTCATCAAGGAGGCAATTGAAATCACTTGGGCTTTGCATCTGCCTTCCATGGCCAGGCACCTGCAGAAGTGCCTCACCTGATTTCAGAGAAGCCCCAGCTCACCTGCCACTGAGCCTCAACACTGTCTCCTAATAATTAGCTCCTGTGAGACCTGCACCCTATTAGACAAACCCCTGCCTTAAGCCACCTCTTTAGAAGACTCTCCCTGGCTTCTAATGCAGTTTTGCTCAACTTTTATTTTAAGTCTTCTTCCTCCGGCAGCTCATTTTTCCCTGGTCTCCTGAGTGGCCCCTGCAGGCAGGCTTCATCATCAGTGAGAAGTGCACCAATCAACAATTTTTTTCCGATGACAAAACCTCAACGCATCTGAAGTGCTGTGGACATGAAGAGGCAGAGCAGCTTCAGAAAGGGCAGAATTTCCAGCAGCTGGTATAGAAATAGCACAGTCAATTAAGATTCCAGCTGCAGAGAGACAAAGATACAATCTGGAGCAATCATAACTCTATGCTGTGGATTTTTAGGAAAACAGATTTGCCTTTTACTCCCAGGTTTGGTGATAAAGATTGAGAGCCGGCTGGACAGCTGGCAGCCCTAGTAAGTGTCTCCCTTGCTCCTCCTAACTGAATTCCCACCCCCGGCCCCACCAACACACACTCCAACATGCGGCTCAGGGGTCCAAAGTGGCTTTGGGTTTCGCTGCTGCTTCCTCTGGTCTTCTCCAGTGAGGTCAGGGAGCTTTCCCAAAATAGTGCTCAGAAGAGAAATTAGCTTTCATAAGGAGAGAAAAAGGCAGGAAACATCACATCCATGGAATTGTCTTGGCAGTGTGTGAATATGGAAAGTATTTCAGTGAATGGAATAAATGAATCCCCCCCCCCACCTCGCGCTGAAGAAAACCAGCATCAATATTTCACTTTCTGCATGATTGTGGATAAAAAGCAAGGCCACGTGGATTTCTAGGGATCTGCGTTACCTTGGCAGGGAGCACATCAGCATGAGCATAAGGCCCTATTTCATTTTATTCTTTTATGACATTGGTTTATCAAAATAACACATCTAATATCAAAATGATATTTCTTAAAAGCAAGTCATTAGGAAAGAGTTTTCAGTTCTATTGCCCTGTGTCTAAAAACAACCACAAAGCACATTTTATAGCTTTCCAATATTTCTCTAATACTTATATTTGTTTCTGATTTGGAGGGAAAAATTAACGATGCAAAAGGCGTATTCCTTTGAGTTCAGGGTGTATGACTCTGTTCCCAGACTGCTATAATAAATACTACCCAAGACTGGGTAATTATAAAGGAAAAAGGATTCGTTGACTCACAGTTCCGCAGGCTTAACAGGAAGCATGGCTAGGAGGCCTCAGGAAACTTACCATTACCGCAGAGGGGAAAGAGAGGCCAGCAACTTCTTCACCAGGTAGGAGGAGAAAGTGAGAAAGGCGAAAAGGGGGAAAAGCCCCTTATAAAACCATCACATCTCGTGAGAAACTCCCTCACTACCACGAGAACAGCATGGGAGAAACCGCCCGCATGATCCAATCACCTCCCACCAGGCCTCTCCCTCAACATCAGAGGATTGTGATTCAAGATGAGATTTAGGTGGGGATACAAAGTTTAACCACGTCACAGGAGTAAAATTAAGAAAACAAAGCCACAGATTCTTACCTAGTTGAAAGTATCAGTTTGCTGTTGCTGTTGCTGAATTTTGCTTAGGTTTTATTCTATTAGAAATAACTTCAGGCCAGGTGCAGTGGCTCACGCCTATAATCCCTATGCTTTGGGAGATCAAGCTGGGCGGATCACTTGAGGTCAGATGTTCAAGACCAGCCTGGCCAACATGGTGAAACCCCATCTCTCCTAAAAATACAAAAAAAAAAAAAAAAATTATCCAGACATGGTGGCAGGTCCTGTAATCCTGGCTACTTGGGAGGCTGAGGCAGGAGAATTGCTTGAATCCATGAGGTGGAGGTTGCAGTGAGCCAAGATTGTGCCACTGCACTCCAACCTGGGTGATAGAGTGAGACTCCATCTCAAAAAACAAACAAGAAAGCAAGAAAGAAAACAAAAGAAATAACTTCAAAAATCTTTTAAAACAACCTTACCACCTGTTTTCTATTCTTAATCTTCCATTCTGCAGATTGGCAGTATTTTATGTCTGTCTGCTGACTGAGATTATAGAATTCCTCACACACGGCTCCTGGGCGCTTGCTAAACTTGTAGTTACTGAAACTCCTTTTCAGATCTGAAGGCATCCCTGAACACGGACTTCTTTGGCTTCATTCTCCCCGACCTGTGTTATATTTTACAAAAACACTTCGAGACTGGCTCACCCAGGTGCCTCTGTGAGTGCCCCTAGGAACTTGTTTTGAGGCTGAATACACTCCATCTATGACCGCTCTGTTTCCCGGCCCTTGGCCAATATAGACCCAATGTCCTCAGGTTCTTTCCCTTCTGCGAGCTGGCTGACATCACTTCAGACCAATGCCCTATTGTATGTTAGAACCAAAAAGCGTTTACATTTCCATTCAAGCCCTCATTTCTAGACGGAATTTTTGGTAGTCCTCACAAACTGCTGTCCTCCTGCTTTTGTCCATCTCAGTAAATGGCAGCAGTATCTACCACATTGCTGAAGATGCAAACCTAGATATTTCCCTCAATTATTCCTTTATAAAAATTCCTACAATAGCCCTGATAATTTTATTACCCCAAATTTTTTTTATTTTTTGAGACAGAGTCTTGCTATGTCACCCAAGCTGGAGTGCAATGGTGCAATCTCAGCTTACTGCAACCGCCACCTCCAGGGTTCCAGCGATTCTCCTGCCTCAGCCTCCTAAGTAGCTACAGGCATGCACCATCACGCCTAGCTAATTTTTTGTATTTTTAGTAAAGATAGGGTTTCACCATTGTCCAGGTTGGTCTCAAACTCCTGACCCCAAGTGACCCCTCCGGCCTTGGCCTCCCAAAGTACTAGACTATAGGTGTCAGCCACCATGCCCAACCCATATTTTTAATTGCCTAATTCCATTTATTTCTATGAGTTTAGCTCAGGCTGTCACCATTTCCACTTTGGACCATCACAGATCGCCATCTCTAGCCATTGGGTACCACTCACTCGTCCGCCACCCTCGTGCCGCCATCTCCTCACCATCCATCCACCTGCCACGCACAACTCACATGTGAGTCATTTCCCCATCTTAAAACTTCTCAGCTGCTTCCCGTTACCTTTAGAATAGAATCCACACTCCTAATGGTGAGCCTCAAAGCCCTGCACACCAGGCGCCTGCCTCCGGCTTCATTGTTATCCCATGTCCCTCGCCTCTCACCCACTGTGGTCTGGATGCACCTGCCTCCTCTTTTCCTTTAAAACGCCAAGGTCAGTCTGTCTTCAGGACCCCTGCACGGGCTCTCCATTCAAAGGCCTCCTTCTCTTTCTGCAGGACTCCACTCACGTGCCCTCTCTTCAGAGAACCCTCATCGAACACCCTATTTAAACTGTCTCCCTGCCACAGAGCTCCTCCGACTTTCCCGGCAAGAGCACCTCTAGCTCAAGAGAAAGACCTTGCAGGTTCATTTATTAAGCAGTGAGACTCAGCCTATTTATAGATGAACAACATAGTCACCATTTGAAAAGGCGATAGATATAAATTGAAAGAGAAAGATGATATTTTTATTCCATCCTTCAACAACCACTCATAGCAATAACTGACTAATAGGAAATGCACCCCTACTCAGGCTTTATAACTCCTCACTCCCAGGAACCTCCATGCTCATTTCCCTTCCACATTCATTTTCACAAGGGTCTCACCTTTTGTCACAGTAAGAATAAAAAAGCAATCTTGTAGAGATATGTCATTAGAAGAGATGCAGCACTGTCTGAGGTTGAAACAGTGAGCTCTCTCAACTAAGTAGCTTGTGTGGCATCTGACAGTTGTTGGCTCTTGCCCTGTTTCCCTCAAAACATTAAAATGCCACAGGCAAACCTGTGGTTTTGTGCCCAGAGTGACACAGTGCAAAGTTTGAGGACTGCAGTCTATGATCACTTTATCACTCTCTCTCTAGGTTCACCTATCACAACCATAATGATCTTGTATCTCTTTTGGGTTTGTGGGGAGTTTTCTCTCCACTATCTACACTCAGGTATGAGTTTTACATTATGTCTCACATATGTGTACATTTTTGGACTGTCAACACTTTATGTGTAATTTCCATAAATTGTGTGTAACAACTGTTAACACTTAACCCCAACTTCCAGCATGATGCCTGACTCACCCTAGGTGCCCAATAGGGCACAGGGACACCGTAAAGGATCAAGACTTAGAGTAACTTAGCAACAGGGTCAGCTCTAATGTCCTGCTTTCTAAACTCACAACTAAGCCTCTAACAAAGCCAGCACTCAGATGTTTGTTTCTATTCTATGCTAAGAACACAGACACTGTTGTTGAAGTAAGTGTGGTCCCTAGATAGTGTCAAGAAAATGGACTCTGTGACATCCTGAAAATCTGTTACAACATAAATAGTCCCAGTCCTAATGTTCCAGATCAATATTTGTTTTGCAAGTCGAGAAACTTAAACCCGAAAAGGTTAAAATAATTTCCCCAAGGTCATATAAATTGTGTCGGGGAAGAGTATGAACTCAAGGTTTCTGAATTTTTTTAAAATAAGAGAATTACTAGAAATGTCAAGGAACTTCCACACAATGGAATATTGTATATCCTCTAAAAGCAATTCTCAAATGATCTTAAAGTTATATTGATAAATGAAAAAGGAGAAAAAAAATCCATAGGTGCTTTCATTTGCAAAGAATATCTCCAGAAGTAGATAACAAGATAACAGGAAATAGACAAATTTGGTTACCAATTGGATGGGAAAGAGAAGTAAATGGAAAATTGCTTTACATTCATTTTGTGACATTTTTATAACTTTTCCAATTTTTTACCTTCTATACATATTAATTGAATCAAAATAAAAAATAAAAATTTACAAGGGTTACAGAAAAAAGAAGTTAAGCCCAATCTGTGATGATTAAGAAGAAAATCTTGATATTGTTGTGGGGTATTTTTTTATGCTTTTGATGTTGTGATTATGTTGTATCATTAGGAAGTGGTACCATTGAGAAATTATTTGTCAGTGGTATATAGACATAAATACTTTTTTCTTATTTTGAGGGCTTACCTTTTTTTTTTTTTTTGTTATGCCATTTCCTACTGGAAATGTTTTTCCTTTTAAAAGTTTTTCCTTGTTAACTAAAATCAACTTGATCCATCAAGTTGATACACATGTTGCACGATTTATATTTTGGTAAACTGTCTCCTATTCACAGATAGATAAATGGTGTATTAGATAAATGTTCGTTCTCAGACTGCTGATAAAGACACACCCAAGACTAGGTAATTTATAAAGAAAAAGGTTTAATGGACTCACAGTTCCACATGACTGGGGAAGCCTCACAATCATGGCAGAAGGCAAAAGGCACATCTTACATGGTGGCAGGCAAGAGAGAATGAGAGCCAAATTAAAGAGGAAACCTCTTATAAAATCATCAGATCTCATGCAACTTATTCACTACCATGAGAACAGTAAGGGGAAAACCGCTCCCATGATTCAGTTATCTCCCACGGGGTCCCTCCCACAACACATGGGAATTATGGGAGCTACAATTTAAGATGAGATTTGGGTGAGGACACAGCCAAACCACATCAAGTGGATAAAGAAAATGTGGTACAAATATACAATAAAATATTATTCAGCCATAAAAAAGGACGAAACATTCATGATATCTTCTAACATTCATGGATTTATTATAGTTATATATACACAGCCTCATTCCAAAAAATATTTTGAGACCGTTTACAAGAATACATATGGTATAACATATGCCAGAGAAGACTGGCAAAGAAAATACACAAATATCAGAAGACATCGTGAATGTTTCCTTCTTTTTGTGACTTAATAATAGTCCACTGTATGCATATACCACATTTTCTTTACCTTTTCACCTATTGATGAATATTTAGGTTGCTATCAAATCTTGGCTATTGTGAATTATGCTGCAGTGAACGTGGGAGTGCAGACACCTCATTGAGATCCTGACTTCATTCTTTTAGATATAACATGAACTTGGAGGACAATATGCTAAGTGACATAAGCCAGTCATCAAAGGGCAAAAACTGCATGATGCCACTTGTATGAGGTATATAAAGTAGTCAAACTCATAGAAACAGAGAGTAGAATGGTATTTGCCAGGGGCTTAGAGAGGGAAAAAAGGAGAGACGCTCTTCAACACTTAGAAAGTTTCAGTTTCATAAAATGAGTATGTTCTTGAGATCTGCTCCATATCATTGTGCCTGTAATAAGCAGTTCTGTCATGTACATTTAAAAATGTGATAAGAGGGTAGATCTCACCTTAAGTGTTCTTACCACAATAAAAATAAAATGCAAAATAGGATAAAGAGGATGCTGAGTGAATTAATCTGACAAGGCCTAACACAGAGATTGACCCAAATGCCCATCTTTTTATGTCTAATAAACTGACACTTGAAAGATCGTTACAATACATCACACCTAGAATGTGCAGATTAAACTGAAATTTATGGAACACATGCATTATGCACCTATAAGTTTTCTCCAACAATAATGCACACACTAATAGGATTCAATCACTTTGCTATCAATTCAAATTGACAGTTATATGGAGTGCCCAAATAATTACAATGTATATAAATTATTTTTGAAACTAATAGGCATCATGTCCATGTAAGATGTTTATATAAAGAATTTTACATCCTCATGATCTATGAAAAAAATGCCAGAGTGATAATATTTCAGAATATGAAAAGGTTGAGTTTAAATGTGTATGAAATTTATGGTGAAAAGATATATCCACCTAAGTGGACGGCAAGTTCATATTTGCTGATTAAGAGTACAGAATTAGCTTATTAACAATACACTATTTGGTGAGGATATAATATTTGCCATCACTTTCTAGGTAACTGTTCTTTCAAGATGCAGTAAAACACACATTTTTTGAGATACTGAATGCTTGGCCTTAGCTCTCTTGAAAACCAATAGCAATATTTTATTAAAAAATAGAAAATATCTCATAATGTGACTTTGAGAGCTAAAAAGCCATTATCATGATAAGTCTTTAAATCTATAAAGACTATAATTTGCCCATCTGCTATGAGAACTAACATTAAGTGACTGAATGGTAGAAATTTTGAATGCTGATGGCCTTTTTCTGAATCACTTTATGTTATTACTGAATAATTAAGATTTACTGAGTTGTTAAATAAATCAAAATTACTCTCTATAACATACAGCATAGAACTGCAGGAGATTAAATACAGGGAAACTCAATTGTTTAGACTTAGCAATTTATATTTTTGAAGAGGCAGATATAGAAAGCTATGCAAGTAAATAAAATAGAAAATAATAGGTGTGATTTGAATATTTCAAATTCTATTGGAATTGAAAAGAGAAAAAAGTTTACTTTCTTATATCAGGCACATATTTTTAAAAATCTTTTTTCTCATTCTTTCTTTGAAAAAATATCATGACAGATATCATTGCTTGGTTTCAGAGATTCAGAAGGCTCAAAGAAGTTAACCAAACTCACACGGCTATTAGGAATATGAACTGTAAACAAATAATCTTGCAAATATGAAAATGAAGAGCACCCAGGAGGATGCCCAGTGTTTTCAGGACAGAATAGAAAGAAAAGAAAGTGTAAAGCATTTACATCTGCTAGGGATGAGACATAAGAGAATGTGCAACAGGAATGAAAAGAAGGAAGAAATTTTATTTAAAAGAATCATAAATCCTTAATAACTTTTTCGAATCAAGTAGGTGCTAAGATTTGCAAAAAAAAAATGGACAAGTTTGTTTCCATTATAACTGTACAAAAAAAAGAATTCAGAAGGCATTCTAAAAAGAAGTGAAATATGAAATTAAACCACGGAGAATACTGTCAATATTGCCCAGTCACTGAGTGGATTTCAAATGGACTCCTTTGTATTTTCCCAGCCCGTATCTGGGAAATAATCCATTGCTTTTAACTCTGTCAAGTGATACAACTGGGTTTGCTAAAACACAGAGAACATGAGGCTCTTCCAGTCCTGTGGAATTGTCTGTTGATGCTAGTAGAGAACAAAAGTGAAGGGATTCATAAAATCAATATTTACAGAAAGTAACTTTGTAAGAAAAAGACATGCTTTATAAATAAGAAAACAGCATCTTAGCTGGCAAGCCTCTACAATAAATTTAAGAAAAAGTTAGTGAATAATTTGTAACACAATTATACTCACTTTGAAATATTACTCCTCAAATGGAATTGTATAGCTGGAAAAAGTAATAAGAAAATCTATCTAAAACGTGGATAGTTGTTGGCATCCATTAAGCTGTGGCCATTGAAGTGGGCCTAAGGATACCGTCCTGCTTGACAGCATGTCAATACAGAGAAATCATTCTGCTGTAATGGGCAATAGCTCTGTTAGGCAAAATGTTAAAAACAAACAGCAAAAGATTGGTGTCTGAATTTTGCTGAATGAAGAGTTCTGAGATGGCAATCAAGGAACAATGTAAACTTTTACAATTCGGGAAACAAAAATTTGTTTAAAAAAAATCATTGTGAATGCTGACAAAATGTTTGCCGAAAAACAGACTAAAGTTACAAGTGTTAATTTACTCATTTATCTAACTTGCATTTGCACTGAAGACACAAAGGAATTAAAAATGTAATCCCTGTCCTCAGGGAACACATTATCTAGTGCAGTGATATATATAAATAAGCAAAGTAGAATGAAATTTATAGAAATCCCACATAGATGAACCTTGAGGACATTATGCTAAGTGAAATAAGCCAGACACAAAAAGACAAATACTGTATGATTCTCCTTATAGGAGGTAATAGAGTGGTCCAATTCATGGAGACAGAAAACAGAAAGATGTTTTCTGATGGCTATGGGAAGTAGATAATAAGAAATTATCTAATAGGTACAGAATTTCAGTTTGGGAAAATGAAAACAGTTCTTGCGATGGATGGAGGTAATGGCTGCATAACACTGTGAATGTACTTAATGTCACTGAACGGCACACATAAAAATGGTTAAAATGACAACGTTTATGTTATGTACATTTTACCATGATAAAAAAGTACTAAAGTATACTTGTATGTGTATGTTATAACTGGTTGATATCTGGAACTAGAAAACCTTCTCCATATTAGAAGTAACTTTTAAAAAGTAAAATGCTGATGTTAAAAATAAAAATGCTGATATGAGTTAAAACATCATTTTTCATTTACAAATTATTTTCCTTTTTCTTTTCAAAAAATGACTTAGTTAAGAAAATAAACTAAGAAAAACTATTTTTAAATTTCTATCTTAAATTTAAAAGATTTAAATTCAAACAGTTATATAAAATGAGTTTATATACTATATAAGAAATATATTATGGAATATATATTTGTAAGATATATTATACATTACATTTATATAGTAGTTTTCATATATAAATATATGAAGTAAACAATCCTCAAAATTTTTTTTTATTTGGTGTTAAGTTCCTGGATACATGTGCAGAAAGTGCTGGTTTGTTACATAGGTAAATGTGTACCATGGTGGTTTGCTGTATCTATCGACCTGTCACCAAGGTATGAAGCCCCACATGCATCAGCCATTTGTCCTGATGCACTCCCTCCCCTTTGCCCTGCCAACAGGCCCCAGTGTGTGTTGTTCCCCTCACTGTGTCCATGTGGTCCCATTGTTCAGCTCCCACTTATGAGTGAGAACATGCAGTGTTTAGTTTTCCATTCCCGTGTTAGTTTACTGAGGATGATGGCTTTCTGCTTCAACCATGTCCCTGCAAAGAACATGATCTCATTCCTTTTTATGGCTGCATATTATTCAATAGTGTATATGTACCACATTTTTTATCCAGTCTGTCATTGATAGGCATTTGAAATCCTCAAATATTTTTAATTAAAAATTGAGAAGAAAAATAAAGCAGAAAATATGATTTAAAAGATTTTCTACATTCACTTTTTTTTCTTTTTGTGACAGAGTTTGGGTCTGTTGCCCAGTCTGGAGTGCAGTGGCGTGATCTCAGCTCACTGAAGTTTCTGCCTCCTGGTTTCAAGCAATTATCCTGCCTCAGCCTCCTGATTAGCTGGGATTGCAGGCATGCAACACCAAGCCCAGCTAAATTTTTGTATTTTTAGTAGAGATGGGGTTTCACTGGATTGCCCAGGCTGATCTCGAACTCCTGGCCTCAAGTGATCTGCCTGCCTCAGCCTCCCAACGTGCTGGGATTACAGGTGTGAGCCACCACACCTGGCCTCTACATTCACTTTTGGTCAGAAGAGAGGATGCTGAGTAAGCTGTAGTTTATGCTAACCCTTCTAGTATGTGTAGGTCAAATGGCAGGTAACTTGCTACATAGCAGAGTCTAGTAAATGACTGTTACTATTCTCTTGTGTCGGGTAATTTAGAGAGGGAGAGAAGAAGAAACAGGGATAAGTAAAAAATAAATAAATAAAATAAACAGACACCATTAGGAAAAATGAACTAGTGAAAACCTCCAAAAAGCCTCTCTTCCATAAAAGCAACTAGAACACTAGCAAAATTTCCAAAATCAACTTTTTCAGGACTCTTAACATTAACCAAAGGCTTGAAACAGTGTAGGGAACATTTATTCAGCCAAAATAGCTGAATCTCAGTAAGCACAGGGAATTTTTGTGGCATTTTAATTTACCCTAAACCCATTACCTTCTCTACAGCTCCACGGTAGCCTAGAAAACAAACAGCTCACAATCAAGCTGAAAAACAGCAGCCTCACAACCAATGGAGGGGTTTGATCAAGGTTGGCCTTTTTCCAAATCCCTGTTCTCAGAGATTTGTCATTATTTGACATGCCTGAAAGTTCCCTGGAGACTCCATTTTCATTTCCAGAGCATTTTTCATGGCTCAGAGCTCTCCACATGCAAACAGCCCTTACCTCAGTGCTGTTTGTTAAAAAAAAAAAAAAAAAACGAATTGTTTAACCTCAGGTGCCCAAAGTGGTAACAATAGTTGGGACAAACAATAAGCTAACACATAAACATAAAAGAAGAGTTGGGGAGTGAGATGTCCATAGGGAGTTTTGAAAAGCTTCAACATATTTCTGGGAATCAAAGAAGCCATGTGAATGCACAGGGCTTTGCACATGCCCAGGGATATGTGAATGCTTAGAAAAGAGCTGGCAAAGGCCTAAGTCCTCACCACTGACTGATTTTGAAGCTCTGATCGAACAGGAAGTGAAGGCTAAGGCAGAGTTGGAAAATACTTAGGGGAGTTTTGATGTCACGTACCAATACATATACAGAACCTTTCCGCAAAGACTGAGAAGCTTCATGAGTCCAGCATTTAAGAAATATCTGTCCCAACACTAGCTAACCATTAAGGTAACTGTGCAGAGACACCAGTGGCCACATACGACAAAGGATACAGAGTTGAAAGAATTAGCTTAGGTAAGTCACTAAACAAACAGAAAAAATAATGATAACAACAAACCCTTGGAATGGGGAAGAATCTGGTTTCCAGAGTTGAAACATTATTTAAAGGTCCATTTTTTTCCACAAGAAGTAATAAGACAAACCAAGAAACTAGAAAATATTGCACACATACAGGAGAAAAGAAGACAATCAATAGAAACTATCCCTGAAAACGTCTAGATTAGAAACTCTCTATGAAGAAGTTCAGATGTGGACTCACCTGAGAAAGATTCAAAATCAACTAATATAAATGTGTTCAAAGAACTTACATTAATCATGTTTAGAGAAGTAAAGAAATTTATTTATAAGGCTGTGTCACTGAATAAAGAATATCAATAAACAAACTATAAAAAGAACCAAATACAAATTATGAAGTCAAAAAGCACAATAGCTAGAATGAAAAATTAACTAGAGAAGCTCAAAAACAGAGATGAGTGGGCAAAATAATAAATTAATCTTAAGACAGATTAATTGAGACCAGCCAGTCTGATGATCTAAAAAAAAAAAAAAGAATGAACAATCTTAGATACTGGTGGGACACAGTCAAGAATATCAGCATAAGCACAACGGGATTTGCAGAAGGAGAGAAGAAATAAAGAAAAGCAAAAAGAATAATTAAAGAAATATCTAAAAACTTCCAAACTTTATGAAAAATATTAATCTGCACATCCAACAAGCATAACAAACTCCAAATGAGAGAAAATTGAATATGTACATACCTTGGCACATAATTGTTAAGCTGCTGAAAGACAAAGACAAAAAGATAATTTCAAAAAGGGCAATGGAAGTGACTTCATATACCAGAGATCCTTTAATAGATAAACAGCTGATTTCTCATTTGAAGCCCTACAGAACACAGTGATATATCATTCAAAGTGCATAAAGAAAAAGACTGTCAATGAAGAATTCTATATCCAGCAAAATTAGTATTTAAAAATAAACTAGAAGATATTTCAGATAAACAAAATGTGAGAGAATGTGTTAACTAAACTTCCATAATAGTAATACTAAAGGGATTTACATGAAGAAATAAAAAGCACCTGTAAATGTAAGCACATAGGTAGATATAAAAGACAGGATAAATGTGCTTTTTTTGTTTCTAATACTTTTCCTTTATTATCTTACTTAAAAGACAACTGCACAAAGTAATAATTGCACATCTATGTAGATCAGCATAAAATGTATGAAGATGTAACATGTACGACAACAATAGCACAAACAACTGAGGAAGAAACTGGAGCTAACATAAAGCAAAGTTTTTGTATATATTAAGTTTGTCCTAATTCCATAGAGATTGCTATAAATACAAATGCTAATTATATTCCTAAGGAAAATCATTAAGAAAATTACTCAAAAAAAGGCCAGGCATGGTGGCTCACACCTGTAATCCCAGCACTTTGGGAGGCCGAGGCGGGTGGATCACCTGAGGTTGGGAGTTCGAGACCAGCCTGACCAACATGGAGAAACCCTGTCTCTACTAAAAATACAAAAAATTAGTCAGGCATGGTGATGCATGCCTGTAATCCCAGCTACTCGGAAGGCTGAGGCAGGAGAATCACTAGAACCCAGGAAGCGGAGGCTACAGTGAGCCAGGATCACACATTCGTGCCATTGCACTCCAGCCTGGGCAACAAGAGCGAAATTCCATCTCAAAAAAAAAAAAGAAAGAAAGACAGAAAATTACTCAAAAAAACGATACAGTAAAAGAAAGCACAAGGAGATTAACATGGCATATTAAAAAGTTTTAGCCTAAAAGAAGGCAACAATGAAAAAATAGCAGATCAAAAATGACATGTCATAGAATAAACAAATAGCAAAAAATTAGATATAAACGTTGTTATGTCATTAATTACATTAAATGTAAATGGACCAAATACTCCAGCAAAAGACAGAGATTTAAAATTGGGCTGGTCACAATGGCTCATGCCTGTAATCCAAGCACTTTGGGTGGCTGAACTGAGTAGATCACTTGAGGTCAGGAGTTCAAGACCAGCCTGGTCAATATGGTGGAACCCCATCTCTACTAAAAATACAAAAATTAGCCTGGCATCGTAGCACACATCTGTAGTCCCAACTACTCAGGAATCTGAGACACAAGAATCACTTGAACCCAGGAGATGGAGGTTGCAGTGAGCCACCTCCTGGGTTCAATTTAGAAACACGATTTAGGTCCAAAGGCAGAAATAAAAGTAAAATAAATAAATAAATGAATCATACATTAAAACAATAATTAAAAGAGATTGTAGCTATGTTAAAATCAGACAAATGTGACCTTAAGACAAAATCTGTCAATAAATACAAAGACAGAAATAAAGTTATCATTTTATTATGATGAAAGGCTCAAAATGTTTGTTTCTTCATCTAAAATCAATAAAAATTATAAAAATTTATGCACCAAACAACTGAACAGCAGAATCCTAAAATATGTGAAGAAAAAACTGAAAGAATTGAAAGGAGAAATAACGTAAAAAAAAGTAATTGGGGACTTTACTACCTCACTTTTTAAATTATGAATAGGACAACTAAGCAGAAGATTAACAAGAAAATAGATGATTTTGAATAATACCAACAATTAACTAGACATAACAGACATCTACAGAACACTCCACCCAACAATAGCAGAATATACACTATTTTCAAATTCACATGGACCATTCACCAGCGTAGACCATGTATTATGTCATAATATAAATCAATAAATACAAAAGGAATGAAATCTTACAAAGTATTTTCTTTATATTAGAATGAAATCAGAAATCAATAATAAACAGAATGTTGAAAAATTAAAAATACACTGAAATTAAACAACCTGCTCTGAAATAATCATAGGTCAAATAAGAAATCACAAAGATAATATAAAAATATTTTAAGATGAGTGAAAATGAAAACACAACACACCAAAACTTATAGGACAACTACATTAAAAAAAAAAAAGATCTCAAATCAATAACCATCTTAAAACTTAAAGAAAAAACAAAGAGCAAACCGAACCCAAAACAAGCACAAGGAAAAAACTAATAAAGATTAGAGTAGAAATACACAATATAGAAAATATAAACACAATAGAGAAAATCAAACAACCAGTTCTTTCAGATCAACAGAATTGACAAGCTTTTGGCTACACTGACAAAAAAAAAGAGAAGACTCAAAACACTAAATTCAAGAATAAAAGATGGAACATTACTATCAATTACAGAAATAAAATGGCCTATAAGGCAATACTATTATATAAACAATTTTATGACAACAAATTAAATTACTTGATTAAAATGGATGAATTCCCAGAAAGACATGAAGTACCTAAAGTGAGTCAAGAAGAAATAGATAATCTGAACAGGGCTACACCATGTGAAAACATTGAATTCTTAATCAAATAACTTTCCAGAAAGAAAAGCCCAGGGGAAGACACCAAACACACAAGTAACAAAAGAAAGAAATGAATGAATTGAACTTCAAATTCTAAAGCTTTTATGCCTGAAAGTGTATAATCAAGAAACTCAAAATAAAACCAACAAAATGGGAAAAATATTTGTAAATTATCTCTCTTTTAAAGGACTATTATGCAGAATATATAAAAATATGTATTTTTAACTCTTACAACTCAACAATAAAAAGAAAAATAATTCTATTAAAAATGCATAACGGATGTAAATGGAGAATTCTGAAAAGAAGATATACCAGTAACCTATCAGCACATGAAAATATGTTCAATGTTTTACATTCAGATAATGTAAATTAAAACTGCAATGACATACCACTCCATATCAGATGAGATGGCTATAATCAAAAGAAGTGAACGCTAACAAGAATAATTAGAATGTAGAGAAATTGGAACCCTCCTTCATTGCTGCTGGGAATGCAAAATGGCACAGTTCCTTCGGAAGGCAGTTTGGTAATGACTCAAAAAGTTATAAATACATTGAACATTTCCAACACAAAAAAATGATAAGTGTTTCAGATTATGGATATGCTAATTATGCTGATCTGGTCACTATAAAGTATATATATGGAAACATCACAATGTACCCCATGAATGTGTGTAATTGTTGTCAATTTTTAAAAATAAAAATTTAAAAGAAGCTATACATAGAATTCATACATAGCAACTCCACTCCTAAGTATAGAACCAAAAGAAATAAAAATGTGTCCAAACATAAACTTGTACATGAATGTTCATGGGACCATCATTTGTAATAGCCAAAAAGTAGAAACAACCCAAATGTTCACCAATTGATAAATAAATAAACAAAAAAGTAATTTTAAAAAACAGATAAGTAATTACCAGGGTCTGGGTCAAGAGGTTGAGGGAGGGTGTGTAATGTGGAGTTTATACCAATGAAACTGTTCTGGAATTAAATTGTGGTGATTATTTCGAAACTTTGTGACTATACCAAACACCACTGAATTGTAAACATATATCAGAATGTCACATTGTGCACCACAGATCTATAAAATTATTATTTGTCAATTAAAAATAAATTTTAAAAAAGATAAAAATGTTAAACCATTGCATTACATACTTTCAGTGGTTGAATTTTATGGTATGTGAATTTTATCTTAATTAAAATGAAAGCTTCAGCTGGTGTTAAACATACCAGCTGTAACTTTGCAATTGTTTTAAAATTTTAAAAAAGAAACACAACTGAGAAGAGAAGATAAAGGATGCTGAGTAACAGAGATTTTTAAAAAGAGCAGCAAGTGATTGCAAATAAAGAAAGAGGGCTAAAATTTAAAGATCAATAAATTTGTTGTAAAAAATCAGAAAGTTTTTCTGAAAATGGACACATCTAAATTAATCAGGATGACTGCATGAGTGTATACATATATGTATAAATTGTAGAACTATGCCCCTAATATTTATCCATTTTTCTGTATATAAATTATGCCTCTACATAACAAGCTATATTTTACAAGATGCATATGCACACATGCACACAGAAGCATATGTACACACGCACACATTCATAAAAGCTTCATGAAACAGAATTATTCTTCCATCCTCAGATACAGTCTAATGTCGGGAGAACCAGCCCCCAATATTTCAGCGTAGGTTCTTTCTATTTTCCCTAAGTGTCAGCCAGTCTGAGAAACAAACAGAAAGAATACAAAGAGAGGAATTTTACAGGTGGCCCTCTGGGAGTGACATCACATATTGGTAGGACCGTGATGCCGACCCTGAGCTGCAAAACCAGCAAGTTTTTATTAGGGATTTTAAGAGGGGAGGGGGTGTACAAACAGGGAGTAGGTCACAAGGATCACATGCTTCAGAGGACAATAAGATCACAAGGAAAAGTCAAAATTAGAATTACTGATGAGGGTCTATGTCCCACTGTGCATGTATTGTCTTGATAAACATCGTAACAGGAAACAGGGTTCAAGAGCAGAGAACCAGTCTGACTAGAATTTACCAGGCTGGAATTTCCCAATCCTAGTAAGTATGATGGTACTGCAGGAGACCAGGGCGTATTTCAGTCCTATCTCAACCACATAAGACAGACACTCCCAGAGCGGCTGTCTATAGACCTCGCCCCAGGAATGCATTCCTTCCCCAGGATTATTCCTTGCTGGGAAAAGAATTCAGCCATATCTCTCCTACTCGCACATCCATTTATAGGCTTTCTGCAAGAAGAAAAATATGGCTCTATTCTGCCCAACCCCGCAGGCAGTCAGACCTTATGGTTATCTTCCCTTGTTCCCTGAAAATCACTGTTATTCTGTTCTTTTTCAGGGTGCACTAATTTCATATTGTTCAAACACACGTTTCACTATCAGATTTCATATTGTTCAAACATACACGTTTTACGATCAGTTTGTACAATAGTGGTCCTGAGGTGATGTACATTCTCAGCTTATGAAGATAACGTGAGTAATAGATTAAAGACAGGCATAAGAAATTATAAGAGTATTATTAGGGAAGTGATAAATGTCCATGAAATGTTCACCATTTATGTTCAGAGATTGCAGTAAAGACAGGCGTAAGAAATTATAAAAGTATTAATTTTGGGAACTGATAAATGTCCATGAAATCTTCACAATTTATGTTCCTCTGCCTCGGCTCCAGCCAGTCCCTCTATTCGGGGTCCCTGACTTTCTGCAACAGTCTTATCTATTCTAAATCTTGCCTGATGATATATATATATAAAGAAACAGAGGTATTGAACACTTTAATTAATGTGAAAACAGTGCTCTGGAGACTTTCTCTTCTCTCTCAAAGAGTTAGAGTTTTATGAAAAAAATACATACATATATTTCCCATATTTATTGTATGTATATCCCAATGAATTGTAATACATTACTGTCTCACCTTAACAAAATGTTAAATTTCCACTTTTAATATGATATTTTCTTAATATTCTTGCCTCCCCACATCCTTTCATGAATCATTTTGATTAACAAAAGAAAGTGGATAGAATTCTTTTCCCAACTACTTATCCTGCACTTTTTAAAAGTGTAGTTGTATTTTGAAATAATCACCATGGCTTCCAAAAGTTTCACCTTGGGAGTTATAACCATCAATCATTTTTACTGCTTGAGGCCAAGTGCTGCTTTTTAGTGCTTTACGCACAAAGCACAGTCTTCTTTATCTTCACCAAGGTAGATTCAGGGTTAAAATGAAGGTGCATTTAGCAGTGGTTCACTGCTGACACTGGCCAGCTTAGGGTGCGGTTCATCAGGGCAGTTCACCTGTTATGTGGATTGAAATCAGCAGGGAGAGAACACAAAGGGGAACCTGGATGCCTTTGCTATACGCTGAGCTCAAAAGTCCAAGCAGTTCTACATTCTCTCATTAAATGGCCCTCTTTCGACTTCTGACCTTACTTTAACCTGCCGGAGCTCCCAGAAAAAGGCTCACCTCCACATTCTACAATAGCCCTTTTTGTATTTGGCCAACACATTATCCCATCCTTAGGACTTCAGGCTTCTGCCAATACCTAGGACCCCCCATCCTGTGTTGAGCAACTTTCATTCTGAATCCAGGAATGGAACTGCATTTATTGCTGCAAAGTGTCATATTGTTAAATTTGACTCACTGTTGTTGCCTGTACATAAGTTTGGGAATCTGAATCTGTCAATATTTCTTCCTCATGGTATCACATCCTCAAGGATCTAATATGCACAGCATCTACCAAGCTGAGGGATCCTTGAGAACAGAAATGAGGTCTTACTTGGCTTTGATCGCTAAGACCAAAAATGCAAGACCTGGGCTTCCACTCTTTTGGTCAGCTGTCACTGCAGTATTACATTTTTAGATACAAGTTGTACGCACACCTTTTCCTCATTGCTGTTTTGATCCAGGGACAAGTATATATATCTAGTGGCAAAATCAGGCCACATTTACGTTTTAAAATAATTTGTAATTATTAAATAGTTAAAATACACAGAAAGTACAGCCAATAATTTAGTAAACCTCATATACTTCTTACTCACTTCACAAAATATTGTCATATTTGCTTAGAAATGTTTTTAAAGATTAAAACCTAGTAAATGCTATTAATGCCTCCTTTCTTGGGTTTCTTCAGTCCCATTCTCTTTCTTTATTTCCCAGAAGTGAAGAAAGGAAATTATCCCACAGTTAGCATTTATTATGTATATATTTCCTTATAGTTTATATCACAAGTATATATAATATATACATACTTATCTCTATCCCCAACAATCTATGGCATCCTATATGACATAAACTTCTGCAACTAACTTTCTTCATGTAATATCATATTTTCCTAGCAGTTGCTTCTATTTTATACACGTAGCTCTGGCTCACTTGTACTCTTTGCCACATGATGTTCAATTTTATAAATAGGTCACAATTCTATCTACTTAATGCTTTGTCCATTGATTTTTTTGTTTTACTGTTGTTTTATTTCTATATTTGTTTTATTATTTTGGCTTTTGTTTGCATACACAATTGTTTTTGCTTTTATAAACACATCGCTATAAACAATCTTTGACCTGTTAATGAACATGAGACTTCCTCAAAGATATTATCTAAGAATGGAACTTTTGGATTCTGAAGCATGTACCCACAGGCCCTATTCAAATGTTAGTCATAATTTTTTCTACTCTAGTTCTTAGTTCTGCTCCTCAGGCCACTGTTCGTTGTGCTGATAACTGCCTACATCTCTGAACTGCCTTCCTTCAAGCAGCCTCTTCCCTCCCCTCTGTAACTTTATCTAAAAGATGGACGAATGCCTTCCCTTAATTTTACACACAATAAGAAAAATCAGGATCTGTCTTCTACCAAGGCTTTCCTATTGGCTTGGGAATAATTCAGACAGAGTAACTTAAAACTGCTAATATAAATTCATAGGTCCTGACCCAGACCACTATCAGGAAATCCAAGAAAGGATGTTCAATATTTAGTCACCATTTTTCATCATATGCTGAGACCAGCCTGCCCGCTTCCAAAGGAAGCTTCCTTAAACTGATCCACCATACCCAGAGTTCAGCTCCAACAGTCATGAAACTCAAAGAGAAGAAAGAGCATTACGCTGTTTCCCCAGTCTAAGGGCTACTTCCAAGTAACAATTCCCTGTCCTGGGATTAACCACTTTCTAGGACGACTGCATGTGGATGAGTAACATCTTGTCCTCTGACCCCAGCAAGACAATAAATATAAGAAACCTCTAATTAATCATTAGTTTAGTTATCAATGTCTGGGCTATTTTGACTGAAATAATACTTGGCTATTATTAGCTCATATCAAATCAAATGTAGTCAATCCCAGTAGAATCCCAGTAGAATCCAAGCCTTTCAGATGGAGGGAGATGAAGATCACCATGGTTACAAAACATTGAAAGCCTTCAGTCATTTTCTTCAGTGGATAAAAATTGTAACGAAAATACAAACACTGATGTAAGGAAAATCAATAGCATACAAGCACAATCAAGTCTTCGTAACTAGAAGCAAAGTAATGCTAGCTTCCAGTACAGTTTAGCTGGCATTAGACATCCTCCCACCATCAACAAGAGTAAAACCTAAACAAAATGGAGGAAACAACTGCTTCCTCAAGACAAGGCCTGTCAAGACAGGGCTGCAACACCTGAAAAACAGGAGACGTGAGGCTTGCCCACATTCAGTCTTCCTCTGTGGGTGTGCTTTCTAGGCTATGGCTCAGAGAGGTCTCACTGGTTGGAGAAGACAGAGTTTAGTTTGGGGCTACTAAAGCAGCAAAGATTCGGGGACAGGATTCCAAACAAGGAAGAACTGGAGAGAAAACAAAAAACAAACAAAAAATACCTCAGAAGGCTGCTGGCATTTCCTCTCGGTCTTTGAGGTTCAGAAACATAAAATACTAGTGATTACTTAAAGAGACATTAATATTCACATGCCTTTAGGGTTTATAGTAGATGTAGAAGTGAAATGTATGAAACTATAGCAATAAAAAATTTTAAAAGGAAGATGGAGTTAAGTGTTTTAAGAATTTGCATTGGTTGGGATGTGCTGAAAATATAGTTTTAAGATACTTGTAAGTTAAACTTGTATGTTATGCTTTCTTGATTAACCACTAACAGAATGACAGCATTCTACCTAGTCAATAGATGAGATAAATGTATATCAATAAAACACTGATTAAGATGAAAGAAGTGAAAAGGCAGCATAAAAGAACAATGAGCAAAGAGAAAAAATAAAAAATAAATAACAAAGTGGTAGACTTAAATCCACCATATTATTTATTATACTAAATGTAAATAGACTAAGTGCAAATTTAAGACAGACATGGTTGGATTAAACAAAAAACTAAGATGCCACCATGTATTTATAGGAGACACATTTAAAACATGAGGACACAGAGCAAATGACAGTTTAAAATGGAGAAAAATGGATACAGAATATGAAAATAAAACAAGACAGTGTATTGAGATAATAATAATTCAGAAAAAAATAGGCATCATGGCAAGTAACATAAAATGAGGTGAAGAGAAACACTGCTTAACAACAGAAAGGTTAATGCATAAGGAAGCCACAACAATCCTAAAAAAAGTATGCCTTTCATGACCTCATTTCAAAATAGATGAAGGAAAAATTGATCAAAAGAATTGAAAAATACAAAATCATAGCTGGAGATTTTAACACATTTTTTCAGTAATGATAGAAGAAGCATATTAAAAAACAATTAATAATGAAACAGAAAATGAGAACATTATTGATCAAGTTGGCCTAGCTGACATTTATAGAATTCTAAACCTATATATTGCTCAAGAAGCTTTTATCAGAAGAGACTATACATTCGCTCATCAAACAAGTTTTAATAAATTCCAATGGATTATGATCATACAGTTTATGTTTCCTTGCCACAGTGGAATTCAATTAGAAACAATAACAAAAAGATAACTAAAAATCCCCAAATGCATGGCAGCTAAGCAGCACACTTTTATTTTTTATTTTTGAGACAGGGGTCTCACTCTGTCACTCAGGCTGCATTACAGTGACACAGTCATAGCTCAATGCAACCTCATCCTCCCAGGTTCAAGCAATACTCTCACTTCAACCCTCCCATGTAGCTGGGACCACACGGGTGCACACCATCATGCCTGGAAGTTTTTCTCTTTTTCGGTAGAGATGGGATCTGACTATTTTGCCCAGACTGGTCTTGAGCTCTTGGGCTTAAGCAATCCTCTTGCATAAGCTTTCCAAAGTTCTAGAATTACGGTGTGAGCCACTATGCTTAGCCACCACACTTTTAAACAACTCACAAGTTGTGGAAAAATTCACAATTGAAATTATAATGATTATTAAAATGAAACATAAAGTATGTGGAATGCAGATAAAGCATGGATGAGAAGGAAATTTATAGCACTAAAGGCATAGTTTAGAAAGAAAGAAATATAAAATACATGACCTAAAATTCCAGCTCAGAAGATAACAAGAGTTGGAAACAATAGTAAAAAAATATAAGAGGAGAAAATCAACAATACCAGAAGTTAGTTCTTCAAATAGCTAATAAACCTCTAAGATGCTAGTCAAGAAAATAAAATTACTAGCATGAAGTATGTAAAACTAATATCCTACTTACATGAAATAGAGCATGAGAGGATATAATTTTAAATAGTCTGACTACCAATATAAGAACTTAAATTCTTTAAATTCTTTGAAGAACATAACTTAGAGACAAAATAGAAAATTTTGATAGTTTTATATCTGTTAAATAAATTGAATCTATATGTCTTAGTTTGTTCAACTGCTATAACAAAAATACCATAGACTAGGTGGCTTAGTAACAACAGAAATCTCTCTCTCAGTTCTAGAGGCTGGATAGTTTAAGATGAAAGAACCAGCAGATTCTGTGCCAAGAGGGGGCCTCTGGCCTGGTTCATACACCACCTTGCTACAACATCACATGGTCAAAGAAGTGAGGGATCATTCTGACTCCTCTTTTATAAGGACACCAATCCCATTCATGAGGGCTCCATCTTCATGAGCTAAACGCCTTCCAAAGGCCCCCACCTCCTAATACAATCACTTTGGGGTGATGAATTTCAGGGTTGGTGGACATAGAAACATGCAGTCTATTACATCATACATAAATTTTTTTCTGCTTTTTGTTTGTGTGTTTTGTATTTTAAGTTTCTTTGTTTTGAAAAAGAAGATCTTACTCTGTCACCCAGGCTGGAGTGCAGTGGCAAGAAGATCATGGCACACTACAGCCTCAAACTCCTGGGCTCAAGAGATCTTTCCCACCTCAGCCTCCCAAGTAGCTAGGACTATAGGTGTGCACCATGCCCTGCTAATTGTTTTAATTTTTATAGAGAAGAGGTCTCATTAAGCTGACTAGGCTTGTCTTCAACCCTTAGCCTAAAGTGATTTTCCCTTCTCAGCCTCTTGAGGCACTGGGATTACAGGGGTGAGCCACCACCCCCAGCTTGTAAAATTCTTTTCACAAATGAAATTTCAGAACCAAAATGCTTAACTGGGTGATACTAAAAAAAAAATAATTAAAAATAATAACAAACATAGACAAATTCCTTTAAAAGACAGAAAATGTGAGAAGTCATTTCAAAGATAACCATAATATCAAAACCTCACAAAAGTATTACAAAATGGAAAATTATATATCAATAGCCTCATGAACATAAAATATAAAATCCCCCAAATATAGAAAAGACAATCAAGCAAGACACACCACACACACACACATACACACACACACACACACACCCCATAATCAAATGAGATTTAGTCCAGGAATGTGGCAAATTTAGTTTTACATTTGAAAATCAAATCAATATAATTCATCATATCAACAATACGTAGGATAAAAAACATAAATTACCTCAATAAACACAGAAAATAAGCATTTGAAAAATTCAACACCCATTTATAATAAACATATCATCAAAAAGAAGTATAAGAAAAGTCCCTCAATCTAATACAATATACTTTCAAAAAAGAAAATAAAATGCTAATATCTTAATATTGAAACAGTGGGCTGGAAAGGATGCTATTATTCCCACCCCTACTCAACGCACTTGTATTGACTGTAACCAGTGCAATCAGAAAAGCAAAAATGAAAAGGACAAAAACTGGAAAGAAAGAAGTAAAACTGTCTGTTTACAGATAGTATGATTATACATAGATTATATGTCAATATCTTCATAAATATAATCTCAAAAGTCCATCAAAACTTATTAAAGATAAACTAGCAACATATTTTTCAAATAACACACCTTGACGAAGCATAATTTATTTAACATGGCAAAATAAAAAAAAGGATTTATAAAAATTATTTGAATTAATAGCTGATTTTAGGGAAATTAATCCATGCAAAGTCAATATACAAATATAAATTGCATTTTTCTACAATAACAACAGACAATACAAAATGAAGCTTAAAAAGCAATAGCTTCAATAAAAGGATTACATACATCTAATACCTACCGAAAAAATCCAAGGCAAGATGTGAAACATCTCTATACAAAAAATATAATACAGTGCTGAGAAAAATTTTAGAAACACAAATAAGAGGAGAGATAGTCTCTGTTTGTGGATTAAAAACTCAATATTTTAAGATGCAAATTCTGCCCAAGTTGACCGAAACCTGCAGTCATTCCAAAAAGATTTCCAGCAGATTTTTTCCATAAGGGTTAATAAGATTTGATGCTAAAATTCACATGGAAATGCAAAGAATGTGGAACAACCAAGAAAATCTTGAACTAGAAACACAATATCAGAAAACATGCACCACTAGAGCTAATGATTTACTAAAAACTATTCTAATAAAGACAATGTGACATTGGTAGAAAAGGGAGATAAGCAGGCCAATGGAAAAAATAGAATAAAGAAATAGACACACGTGCATTGTCACTTCATTTATGACAAGAGCACCATACAATGCCGTGGAGAGAGACTGGCCTTTTCTGTAAATGGCGCTCTAGAAACTGAATGGTCTTTTTAAAATAAAAAGTGAACCTGGATTCCTACCCAATACATATCTTAAAATTAATTAGACGTGAATCACTATCTAAACATGAAGTTGACATGTGCAGACTTCTAGAGGAAAGCTTCAGAGAATATCTTCATGAACTTGGGGTGAATAGAGTGTTCTTGAAGAACATAAAAGTGCACTAGCCATCAAAGGAAAAACAATGACAAATAAGACTTCATTAAAATTAAGAATTTCTGTTCATCAAAAGATGCCATTAGGATAAATAATAGGGAACACAATGGAGAAAATGTCATAATTCTTATATTTGAGAAGGAATACATATCTAGAACACATAAATATCACCTACCAATGAATAAAAAAAAGATAATTCACTTTTTAAATTGCCAAAACATTGGACAGTTGCTTCATAAAAGAAGATATCCATATAACCAACTCACATAAAAAGGTGCTTGGCAGGTAAATGCAAATTAAAAACAGAGGGAGCTATTAAAGCAAATGCACCAGAATGCCTAAAAAGACCAAAAAGATCAAGTGTTGGCAAGGTTGTTGGCAACTGGGACTCTCAGACATTGCTGGCAGGAGTGTAAATTGATTGAAGAACTTTGAGAAACTGCTTGGCAGGATCTACAAAGGTGAACCGTATGTCCACCTAAGGACCCAGCAATTCCACGTCAGGGATACAGGCTAGAAAAATGAGTGTATATGAACACTGAAAGACGTACACAAGAATGCTCTCAGTGGCTTTATTCAGTACAAAAGAATGCCTTCTTAAAATACCATTTACATGACGTTTAGAACAGGCAAATATTCTACTGTGATAGAAATAAGCAATTAACATTGAGAGTGATGGAAATGCTTCTTAATATAATCTGGGGAGCGTGTGTTTGTGTTTGCGTGTGTGTGTGTGTGTGTTTGTGTGTGTGTGAATTCATAGAACTATACACTCAATATTTGTACATATTTTGTATTTTAATTATATCTCAATGTTAAAATAAGAAACAAAGTGTTTCCTCCTCCATTAATGTATTTGTAAAATCTTCAGTCCTTTCTGCCTATTCCACATACAATTCTTGTCCTATTTAATGGTTCCTATGAATTACTGGTGCATTTTTTCCATTGTTATTGTTTCTTTTATTTTAGTGGTAGTTATTTGTTTGTTTCAGCATCCTAATAATGCTCTCCATAACATTTACTTTTACTTTTTTGGTCATTTTTCTTCACCATTCCTTTTCAATTATAAAACCTTTGGATTAGATATGCATCTGTCTTATAAACACATGCTTTATAGTTCTAAGCTTAAAACCATCATTCCAAGGTCCTAAAATCTGACTCACAAAATGAAATGTGAATTCCCATCATTTCCTAGAGTTTGAATGCACGGGAGTTGAAATATTAGAATCCGCACTTTCAGGCACTAGACACAGATCTCCAAACCCAAAAACATGAAAAAAAATGGGGGACGTTACTCAAATGATCTGGAGTAGGAAAAGACTGATGTAATCACAAATTAATTAATCTCTTCTATGTAAATATACTCTTAAATAGATATTGCCTCTGATGCAGCAGAGAGCAGGAACTTTCTCTGGGCAAGCACAGAATACTTCACTGATATGCTTATTACTAATATCCCAGGCATGCTGTTGTAAAGTGCCCAAAAAAAAAAAATCCAAAACTTACATGATGGTTACCTGAAAATCTTGTCTTTCAAGTGCACATGTAAACTAATATAACCTACCGAGAGATTTCTCAGTTTGACTGAGGGGGGAAAAGTAGCCTTCTTCCCAAGTCCTTTGAAATTGTGGCTCAAAGCCAACACCTCAGACCGAGCCTAATGTTACAAAAATCTATAAGCCATTAACTCTAGCCGTATTAAATATATAAAAATCAATTCTAATGCTCTGTTCTTCTTCCAAAGTCCCAACCCTCTATTGGAAATATATAAGAAAATACTGCCTGCTCCCCAGTTGCCCTTCAGCTTTTTGTCTGATTTATTCTGGAAGCATCAGTTGTGCCCACCTGTATCAGGAAAATAGAAAAATTAGAAAGCAGTCAGCAAGTCTGAGGGTCCTTGGTACCCCCACTGGCCACCTCTTCATCCAGAAGCCAAGCCCAGCTCTCGGTGGTCACACCATAGCCCTGGATCCACAGCCCTGGGGGAAATCACCTGCTGTCCTGGGTATTTCTTTCCACTGGTTCAATAATAGACTCTTATACTTTATCTAGTTCTTATGTTCCTATTTATCATCTATGTAATGGAGGATGTTTACCTTCCTCTGGAAGCTCCTGATTAACCAACATTAAGAACAGCATAGTTGAAGGAAACTTTCTTACCTCCTCTTTTGATAGGTATCTGCTTATGCCTGGCAGATTTTTTTTATTCCAGTATTAATGTCCTACCATATCCTCAACTGTATACTTTTGTTGCTGGTTCTTTCTGTTTCTAGTTCTTATTCTATTTATAAAAACTGGAATATAAAATCCTCCAGTGCTTTCTTGATCTACTTTTCTGTTTAGAAATTTAAATTTCTAAACAAATACCAATTTAGCCACATCTTGTAATGTTTAATGTGCAGAGCTTTTATCATCATTAGGTTACAGGTATTTTCTAATTACATACATGGTATTTTATACCATAAATGAATGAGAATGTGGTAGTTTTGTTTGTGTGTGTCTCGCAAACTATGAGATCTTTTGAATCTGTTCGTAAATTGTTTCTATAATCCATTTTGGTTCCAGAACGTGTTCTTTTACTATTGATTCTTGGAGTTTATTGAGTCTTCATTTCGACTTAGTAGATAATTGATCTTTGTAAATGTCCTTTGTGTTGTGAAATTGTTTGTACAGTAATCATTTGTGCAAGGATTGTGGTTTTTGAGAAGCAATATAGGAAAATGATTAAGACACAGACTCTAAATCATAACTCCCACATTTACCAGCTCTGTGATCTTGGACAAATTACTTTAACCTCTCTGAGCTTCCATTAGCATATCGGTTAAATGCCTAGTGAATATTAGATGTTATATAAGTATTAGCTATTATAATACAAATCCATGGAATCTAGCTAATTGAATCATTCAAATATTATTTATTCTTATTAAGATTTTTTGTTTTACTCCCCAATTACTGAGAAAAGAGATTTAAAATCACTCTTTATGATATTACATTGGTCTTGCTTCTCCTAAAAGCAAGCTCCAAGACAAAGATTTAGGTAGGAGTGGCTTCTTTGGGAGATGATCCCAGGGAACATTATGAGGAAGTAAAGAAGTAGGCTAGATAAGGGAAGACAACCCACTAATCTGTATTAACTAATAAAGTCACATTAATGAATATTGCCATGTGGCTTAATTCCACTGAGAACTGAATGATGACTCCTGAGATATTAATGTCCTAGTATTTGAAACTGGTGAATGTTACCTTAGATAGCAAAATAAATAAATAAATAAAATAAAAAAGATTTTGCAGATGTGAAATTAAGGATTTTGAGAGGAGACTATCCTGAATTATTCAGGTGGGGCCAATGTATTCTTCAGAGGAGGAAAGCAAAGCGTGGTTTGATACAGACAGAGGGAAAAGACAGAGTCACAGTGAAGGCAGTGAACCTTGATCGTGCTATTGCACTCTAGCCTGGGTGACAGAGAGAGACCCTATCTCAGAAAAAAAAAAAAAAAAAAAAAGGACTTAAAAATTTTTGAAGCAAAAATCCCGCATCAGAGAAATCAACTATTTCTTTGTGAGGCCTCTAGTCCCAGGAAATAAAGGGGAAAAAATCACAAACATGACTGAGAAAATTGTACCCAAGAAAGATCCTTAAGTTCATACACAAAGTCAAATCCACTGTGTCTGGACTAAGCCAAACATCAGTTGGTAGAGGGAACAATTCAAAACCAGAAAATAAAATAGAATTCTGTACTCTAAGAATAGTTTAACAAGACAACTTAAGATAGTTTAAAGCACATAGTAAAGCTGTTTTAGTTGATCTACTCTCAAGGTATAAAATGCTATTTTATAATTAGCTAAAATTCAATATTTTGCCTTTTTTAAACTTTACCACATTTTTCCTAAGGGTAAATCTTTTATTAAATTATTATTTATGGCCAAGTGCAGTAGCTCACGCCTGTAATTCCAGCACTTTGGGAGGCCAAGGTGGGTGAAACACCTGAGGTCAGTAGTTCGAGACCAGCCTGGCCAACATAGTGAAACCCCATCTCTACTAGAAATACAAAAATTCACCAGGTGTGGTGGTGTGTGCCTGTAGTCCCAGCTACTCGGGAGGCTGAGGCACGAGAATTGCTTGAACCTGGGGGGAGGAGTCTGCAATGAGCCAAGATCGTGCCACTGCACTCCAGCCTGGGTGACAGAGGGAGACTCTATCTCAAAAAAAAAACCTTATTTTCATTAAAGACTACCTCAACGATAGCTGTGTTCTTTCATAAGACAAAATAATTATCAGCTGAGGACATTATGTATGTGAAAGCTGGAGGGTATTTGTGTTCCCTCATAATTCATATGTTGCTACCATATCTCCAGTGTGAGGGTATTTGACAGTGGGGCCTTTGGAACATGATTAGGTCATAATGGTGCAGCCCTCCCAAATAGTATTAGTGCCCTTATCAAAAAACACCCCAGAGAGCCGCCTCACCTCTTTTGCCATGTGAGGACATAGAGAAAAGATGACCAACTCTGAACTAGAGAGGAGGTCCTGACCAGACACAAAATCTATTAGCACCTCGAACTTGGACTTCCAGCCTCTAGAACTGTGAGAAATAGATTTCATTTGTTTATAAGCCCCCCAGTTTTGTTATTAAAGCCCAAACTGATTAAGACAGACTGTGAAGACAGACTGCCTGGGTTTGAATTTACCATTGAACCATTTTGCGACAGTGAACCAACGATTTAAATTCAATCACCCTCAGCTTCTTCATCTATACAATACAGATAATAATAGGGCTGCATGCATAGGATCGTTGTGAGGATTCAACAAGGTAATTAGTGTATAAAGTTTAACACAGCTCCTGGCACAGACTTTACTAAGTGCATTCTATTTTTATTCAGTTTATTTATTTTACACATTTCAGAAGCCAATGGTCTAATAGCAAAGCAAGAGTTTAACTCATATAAAGCAGGAAGTGGTAAGAGCTGTAAAGGTATTATAGACAATTTGCAATGGGAGTTTGATGGACAAAGAAATGTTCTCCTCTGGATGAGACAAGAAGAAAACCTAGGAAGATGAATGAAGAAGTGGCATTTAAGATGGACTTTGAAGGACAGGTTGGATCGGAAGTGCCAGGAAAATCACCAGCAAGGGTCTGGGCACCTGTGTCATCCATGGTTCAGCGGGAAGATGGAATTGACTTGCACATGATACTAACAGCTGGAGTTGGAAAGGCCCACCACAGAGATAATGTGAAACCCAAGCCATATAGATGGTGCTATGTACGTTGATATTACTAACACTACACATTTGCATAAACCTGAATACTTTTCATTTCCTTATCACCATGGATAAATTACCCACCTATTATTGACTGGAATTATAGTAATTACTTATCCTTAGCATATTCACATATTCAAGGCACCTCAGTTTACTTTATTAGCGTCCATAACACCCTTGTCAGGCAGACTGGACGCGGTGGACAAGCACCATCCCCCTCTAAGACAAAGTCAACTGAGGCCCAAGATGGATACCCAAGGTCAACTCTCCAGAAGACCACAAGTCGACTACTTCTGACACCTTGTCAACTGTGCCAAGCAATGCCACAGTGCCGTCTCTAGGAGCTGAGCCTCAGTCTCCCTGAGTTACTATGAACTCAAGCCAAAATTCTCCCAGAGAGTCAAATGCATGGCTTGCACTCTGAGAAAAGTAACACAAATGTGACAGAATTCACTCCAACGTGCTGGGAGATGTTACATCTGAAACCATGGGTACTCCCAAGGTCTTTGTTGGCAATAACGAGATTTGAAAATAAGAACTAGCTGTTTAGCAGGTTTTGTGTGGAGATAACACGAGCCAAGTAAAAATAAAAAATTAAGTAAAGGTTCCATTTTTCCTTCCTGGACAAAACCTTAGAATTAGTCTGCACTTACTTTGTTCTAATAACATAAAATCTTGTTTGTTCTAATACAGATACACAGAAAGTTAAATGATAAATTATAAATAAACTTTCAAGTCGTTCATCTAAGTTATGAGATAAAAGAATGTGGCTACATCCAGTGTCTTCAAGCTAAAAAGGATATGCAAATTACAGTACTTTTTGGAGCACTAAACCCAAAGCAGTTATAAACAGTATTAAAGCTAAAGTCCACACTGCAGGCAAACTCAAAGGATCATCTCAAAGCCAGAGCATGTAAACCCTGAACCTCAGCCAGCTTTAGCCCCTTATCCCTAGGTAACATCTAACCCCTATAAGGTTTAAAAATACATACAATAAAAATGCCTGAGGCTATAGGTATTGCTATGGTTCATATTGTTTGGGATGTAAATAGTCCTTGCAGATATTAATGAAGGAGTACTCAGTGACCTAACTGAGAAGGTACTGTCACTCACCTTCAGTAAGCCACAGATTTCTCCTTCATTCCTGGTGTTGACATCAGTTTTGTCTTGAGCTGTGCACAAACCTGAGCCACGTTGCCCAGGAGGTGGAAGTCAGCTTTTCAACTTTAGGTGCATCATCTGTTAAAGAAAAACATAGTTTTTTGTGTTTTTTTGTTTTTTTGTCTCCCACCCCAGCTAGAAGCTAAGTAACTCATTCAGGGATCTCTGCTTCGTTAGCACTGTGATTTAGCCAAGGGAGCAGAACGTCTCTGACCATATGTTCACAGACTGCAAACAAAAAGCAGAGAAATTTCTGGAACTCCTCTGTTCTCATTTATTGCTTTCAGCTTGGGCTTTAAACCACTCAAGAGTTGAGTTCTTGTCAATATTTTAATTACTCAGGCAAAGGCATTGGCCCAATCTCTCTTTTTGACAAGTTAGGAAAGTGCTGTCTGTGTTGTCCATGTCCTTCTCTCCTCCCGTTTTAGCTTAAGTCTGGGAGAGATATCAAGGGCTGCCTTACATATGGAGAGTTTGTAGTGGACCACACTGGCAGGCACCCTTGCAGTATCTGTATCATTCACGCATCTTCTCTAATCTCCTCCCTTTTGTCCATATGGGACAAGGACTGTGGAACTATGGGCATTTATTGAGTGCCGACTGTATTCCTGGCCCTGTGCTGGGGGGGTCAAATTATTGTGTTTCATCTTCAGTTAATGATCTGTACATTATTTCTACTTTCTCAATAAGAAAGCACTCTCAGAGTATAGCCAAAAGCCACACTTAGTAAGTTTCAAGGGTGGCATTTGAAAGTACTTATTTCTAACTCCATGAATGAAGAAAGTCAAAGACAAAAAATTAGAACACAGGCTTTTAGGGTCTTCTCAGGGAGGCATATTGGCTGCAACCACTGAGTTACATTTCACTGGAGCCCTGGGAAGCTAAAAGAGCCAGGGTGGGTCCAAGAGGAAGCTTGAAGCTAGAAATTCTATCTGGCACTAAACTCTAAAATCTAGAAATGTGAACTAAAGTCCTTAAGCATTCTACCCAGATTCTTCCATTTAGTTTATCAGATCATAACATCAGAGAAGAATATCAAAGATGGTATGTCATAGGAAAATAAGCATGTGTTTGGTGGGAGGGTCCCTATATAGCAACTTTGGAAAATTGGGCATATCTGAGAGAGACAGATGATGATATTGAGAGAGAGAAAAATAAATGTAAACATTCAAGATAGTCTTACTTGGACCTAAAAACCTTCCCAATACATAGAATTTCCATTTCCAATTATACAGAACAATGTACAGCAACTGAAAGCTATAGCTTAGAACAAGTAGAAAGAAGAGTTGGGAGAGTTACAACAGAAAGTGTGGTGTTAAAGGCATCAGAAAGCTTCAGAATAAACAGGGACTAAAGAGGCATCAAGTCCAGAGAGGTAAGAAATGTTCAAAGGTGAGCTGAGAATTTGCAGAACATTTCCCTGAAGCCATTTGCCAAACCACTAAGAATTTGGCTTTAGTTTAGGCAGAAGCCACAGCTGGAGGCAGAAAACAAACAGTGGAGATTCTGCTGCTCACCTGGGTCTAGGATGTCAAAACTGGAGACCAGGGGTGTCAACAGAGCCAGGCTTCCCTCAAGATGTTTGCCAACTTCTGATGCAGTGCAAAGCAGAAGGCTAGGGAGTAAGTGTGAAAACAAGGCTGTAGAGTAGTACAGAGAGGAAAAATTTTCATAGTCTCTTTGTCTTGAGGAGACAAAGCCCCTCCAGACTCACAATGGAAATGTCACCAAGGCCCTTTTCCTAGGAACACACATGAAGCTCAGGAAGAATGAACATTAGCAAAGCACAACCAGCCATGTCCTTGATTGGGTCGTGGAGATCAGCCCCCACTCCCTCTGCCTAGCAGAAGAAAGGAGATAAAATCATATGTATTCTCCACTGCTCTTTCATACATGATGTCTAACATTCAAAAAAAAAATCTATACGTGTGAATGGATAGAACCCTAGGGACAATAATCAAGAGAAAAATATAGAAAACAAAAGCAGACCCACAGAGATAATAATAATGGAATTGGTAGACAAGGATTTAAAAATATGTAAGACTTATATGTTCAAAAACCAGAGAAAAAAATACAGAAGAGACTAAAAGATGAAGATTTTGATGAAATTGTAATCTACGATATGAAGAATCAATACACATTCTATACCTGAAAAATATTTTTAATAATATTTAAAACTACAGCCTCAATGGATGGGCAAATTGGGCACAAAAGAAAATAGAAGTAGTACCAGAAGACATGAGAGAAAGAACAACAACAACAAAACAAAATTAAATGACAGGTGAAAATAAAGGAGAACAGAAAATTTTGAGGATAAAAATAGCTCCATAAAGAATAGAGAAATGGAGGTTATGAAATCATCTAAAAATGATATGCAAAAAAGTTTCCTAAACTGAATGATATGACTTTCCAAGTTGAAATTCCTGAGTACCCAGCACAAGTTAAAATTTAAAAAGACTCACAATAAAGCATGTCATTGTGAAGGTTTAAAATGCAGAGATAAAAGATCATGAATAGTTAAAGCTTCCAGAAAGAGAATACAAGACCACGAAAAGAAGGGAAATCAAAATTCTCAACAGCAGGAAAAGGAGCAGAAAAACAGTAAAGAAACATCTTAAACCAGGGGTCCACCACACGCCCTGGGGGTGGTGGACCCCTACCAGTCCGTGGCCTGCTAGGAACCGGGCCGCACAACAGGAGGTGATAGGGGGCAGGGTGAGCAAATATTACTGCCTGAGCTCCGCCTCCTGTCAGATCAGCAGCATCATTAGATTCTCATAGGAGCACGGACCCTATTGTGAACTGTGCATGTGAGGGTTCTAGGTTGCACGTTCTTTATGAGAATCAAATGCCCCCCGACCCTGTCTGTGGGAAAATTGTCTTCCATGAAACCAGTCCCTGGTGCCCAAAAGTTTGGGAACCTCTGCCTTTAAATTATTTAAATTGTATATTCAGCTAGACCTTCCATGAAGAGTAAGGGTATAACTTTTTAAATGTTGGCATGCAATATTTTACCTTCCTTGCACCTTTCCCAAAGAAGTTACTTGAGCATTTGCTTCAAAAAATGAAGTAGTAAACCTGGAAAAAAGACCTAGGAAATAAGAACCGGAATGCATTCTACAAAGAAGGCAGTCCCACAGAACATCTGCCCTAGAGGGCAACAGAAATCTCTAGGAAAGCGGTCTTTTGCATACATGTGGCCAGCAAGCATATGAAAACAAGCTCAAAATTACTGATCATCAGATAAATGCAAATCAAAACCACAATGAGAGACCATCTGACACCAGCCAGAATGGCTATTAATAAAAAGCAAAAAACAAAACAAAAAAAAAAAAACAACAAAAAAAAAAACAGGTGCTGATGGGATTGTGAAGAAAGTGGAATGCTTAAACATTTGTTGGATAAATAAGTAACGTTTGCATTTTGTTTATGTTTAGAGTTACAACATCCAGGAAATTGGGAGGACTTAAGTTTCAACTAAATTATAGGTGGTTGACCTTGATGTATCTAAACAGTAACTACCATTTTTATTTATTTTTTTAGCAATGGGAACATAGGAAACTATAGCAAATTGAGGCAACAATTTACTATAGGGAAAAAAAAAAGGTAAGGAGCCCATTACTTTGTTCAGCCATGAACATATGTAAAATACTGGCTGTTACTTCAAAAAAATGCAGTACAGGCACATTAAAAGCACAAGAAAAGAAAAATTGTGAGAAAGATATATAAGGGAGTTAAATTTTCATCATAGAAGGAAACCAATAAATAATGCCTAAATGAATATATTTTTAAAGCAGTATAATACTTAGAAGTAAAGACCTAATTAACTACAGAGCAAAAGTAATTGAAATCTATTATGCAGATGGGGATGAGGGAGGTAGTGTAAACAGTTGCCAGTTTTTATTATATGATTTTAATACTGTTAGCTCTTCAACTATGCCAACATCTAAACTTAATAAAAAAGAATAAGAATTGGCAGTTTAAGTCATGAAATAATTTTATAATGACTCTCATTTAGAATTATCAAAATAAATTTTCATTCCCAAAGAAGTAAACTTCATTGTGCAAAAAATTGTATTCATGTAGAAGAGCTAAAATGAATTTTAATATAGACGGTGTGTAATGTGTGCATTCACACAGCATCCGAGAATTGATCTAGCTCTTGGTTCTCAATGGTAATAATGCATACCCAGCAATTTCTGGAAAATAATTACTTGCAAACCCAATGAACAATTCAAGACACAAATTATTACTAAGAAATGCTACTTTTGTAAATTGCACCAAATAACAATCACATATTGAAGGCTTTAATATAATGATACAATGATGTTTCCACAAACTTTTATATATTTGCTCCATAAATATCATTAAGCACATACTAATTACCAGGCACTTGCAAAATACTTAGAGTACAAAGATTAAGTTAAAAACTAGGTCTTGTCCTCAGTAAGACTATGAAAACTCAAATTGTCTCTGACAGTTTCCATTATCACAAAAAAAACAAATATTTTCTATCTCCTTATGCTGGAATTAACTTACAACTTAACCCAAAGCCAAGCGTATTAGTCTGTTCTCACACTGTTATAAAGAAATACCCAAGACGGCATAGAAATGAGGTTTAATTAGCTCATGGTTCCTTAGGCGCTATAGGAAGTATGGCTGGGTAAGGCCTCAGGAAACTTAAATCACGGTGAAGGCCACGGGGAAGGAGGTATGTCTTCCATGGCCAGAGCAGGAGGAACAGAGAGGAGGGGGAGGTGCTACACACTTTTAAGCAACCAGGTCTCAAAATAAGTCACTCACTCTCAAGAGAACAGCAAGGTGGAAATCTGCCCCCATGATGCATTCACTTCCCACCAGGCTCCTCTTCCAACACTGGGTATTACAACTGGACGTGAGATTTGGGTGGGGACACAAATCCAAAATGTATCACCAAGTCAACATAGATAGCTATGTTCTTCAAAGTAAATCTCTTGAGGGTATGTTGTGTGATGGTTGCAGTAGTACCAGTAAAATTCTCAAACAACACCAACCACCGTCTAGAATTCCTAAAGGGACAATGACATGAAGTCAATAATGAAATAGCGAAGTCGCTTTGTTAAATGGAAAACAAATGGATTGCCCCAGCTGAAATAGAAAATATCAGTCCTTTTAACAACCATAAAATCATCATTGTTTCTCCACTCTGAAAACATTTGTAGGTACAGACTAAAACCAATTCCATTCTTCTAGAGTCAGGTGACAAAAGGCCACCTAAATAACTTCTTGGTTACTGTACACGTAACTTTGAAGAAATAAGGCTATTTTCCATAAGGCACATATGAAAATCAGTTGAATGTCTCATACTTATACACATACTTATGGTCGTCTTTCTTTAAAAAAAAGAAAAAGGAAGAAAGAAACAAATCTAACAATAACCTTAAAAAGTGAAAATAAATTCACTCAAGTCAGTCTCTATATAACATACTAGTATCAATGGTGTCCTTTCATTTTGATATAGGAAGACAAAAAGGGAGAAAAACAAACAAGTACCTTATTTCATGTCATTCAAGATAATTTTGACTTTTAATGCCTTTCTGCAAAAGAATGAATGATAGGACTGGGGTAGTCCATTGGTTACAAGTCACTTTGGTGTATTACCAACAAAAGGAAAAGACAGGTTAATAAAATCTCATTTGGGGTAGTCCTTTTTTCTCCTTTCAGGAAAATAAAGCTGAATCTTATATTTAATAATAGCTTGACCTTTAAACTTACAAAGAGAAACAACCAATGAAATCTTCCCTCATAGACTAATGAGAGTTTGTAGGAAAAAGCACACAGCAATGCCCCAAGGAAATCATCAATGAACAAGAATCAATCTGCATCAGGACCTACTGACTTGATTCTCGAGCACTTAAGATCCCAGGATGATGAGGTTCTGAAGAAAAAAGGCTCAATTTGACTGGGGAAAAAAAGCCTTATTTTTTGCATCAGTTTACAATTTATTCACTTCAGGAGATAATATTGCAAAGTGGTTAAGAGCTTTTGGAATTAGACGGCCTGGGTTTGAGTGCAGATTTTGCTTTTCTGCCCTGTTAGATACCTTACTTAACCTCTCTAAAATTTAGTTTATGAGGGATAATAAAGATCTGTCACATAGATTCATATGAGAATTATATGACTATATATATACAGCTTCAATAAATGTCAGATAATAATATGCATATTATAATTATTATCACCATCATTGTATAACTTATTCATATATTCTTATATTTTAAACCTATAAGCTTGTAATTACATTTTCTTTATGTTAGTAAAGTCGTGTGCTTTCTCTTTTTTAAACAGATTTGTAAAAATATCATTTATTTATTCAACAGTATTCATCTATTTTGTTGGCCCTTTCAAGGTGTGAGTTATTTTCCTGGGTGTGTTTGGTCAAAATGGAGTAAGTTTAACATTTTGTTTTCTAGTTTACTAAGTTTTGCACTATATTCATTGATCTCTTCTAATTTTTGTTTATCGTGTTGTATTTTGTAAATATATTTTTTAGCTGAATGCTGACTGTTTAATTGATTTATAGGAATTGCTGTATTAACACATACAAGGAATCTTTCTTACATTTTTTAGAATAAAATGTTAGAAAACATTATACCCATTTTTTCTAACTATTGTACTATTTTTCACAATGACACAGAGGAAAAAAAATCTCAACTCTTTCCATCCTTGGTCAGATGTCATAAACGGCCCTGGTCATAAGCAGCCCTGTTGAGACATCCTGGGCCTCTGTCACACGTAAATAATAAAAATGTATGTGGAGGCACAATGCAAAAAGACAGCCATTCTCAACTCAGGATGCACAATAGAATCACTTAGGGTGCTTTTAGATTATAGGACACCTCAGCTCCACTCTTGTTCCAATTTGATTGGACTTGGCAGGAGGGCCTGTTATCAGAATTCTTTACATTCCCTTCTTGTTTATTTCAAATTCCATAAGGCAGGCTCTACAGGGAGGCTGAGGGTGCGTCTGAGCCACTCCTCCCTTACCTTCCTGACTGGCTTCTTGTAGGTCTACAGTTGCTACCTTCACTACCAGAGCTATCCTGAGGTTCCTCTGAAAAAGTCCACCGACAGGGATGGCCTCTCTTTTCCCAATATGTGCTGCAGCTGCCTCAGTTGGTTGGGTTTTTTCCTGTTTCTTCCCCTCAGTCCAAATTCTGATTCCAGTTCTAATTCCGGGGTTAAGCATTATAGTGAATTTATTTTTAATTTCCAAAATATTAAGAATGTGGAGAAGGGGAAGTCATAAATTATTCTGTCATCTGGAATCACAATTTCAATGTTTCTAAGTTTCTTTAAGTATTAAACTTACATACTCATAAAGATATTTGCACCAAAATTTATAACCAGAATCCTACCAAGATTATATCCATAACTTCCAGCAAGTTATTCCTTTCAAAATTATAATGTCTATTTATTCCACTTAGATTTGTATAGATAATAGGAAAGCTGGAGCTAAGTGATATTGTTGGCATTCTACTTTACATAGAGAAACTTTAAGTATCTGCCCTGTCATCTTTTCCTCACCTCCTGACAAATAACTAAAAGAACAAAAGCAAGCCTACTGCAGGACAACCTCTTGAAACTTCCTATCCAGTCACTAGGTTCCCTGCCAGGTAACTTCTGAAGCTTCTTTTACCTCCCTTTTCTCATGGGCCTAGGGGAACTAGTGGATCATTACTGAGTTGACATTTTGTTAATTTGTTGAATAACGATATTAAGAAGAACTACAAATAAAATTAATATGATGCATTACTATTACAATCTTGGGAAAAGTAAAAATATGCTGACCATGCAGGCAAAATTGGACCATATTAAAATTAAGAAGTTCTATCAAAAGATGCCTTCAGATGAATGAAAAAATAAAGCCAACATTGGGTGAAGATATTTCCAAAACATACATTTGTCAAAAGATGTATATTCATGGTTTATAAAGACTTCTACAAATCAATAGAAAAAGCAAACAATCCAATAGAAAATGGGGAAAATATTTGAATGAACAATTCACAAAATAAGATATAAATTCCCAACAAACATAAAATAAATTGCTTAATTTTATTTGTTATCAGGAAAATGAAAATTAAAACCACGATGTGATATCACTACATACTCACCTAACTGACTAAAAAGATGAACAAAATCAACTGTTGTTAACAATGTAGATCAAATAAAAATCTCATACGTTGATTGAAAGAAACATAAGGTGTTAGAATCTCTTTGGTAAGTTGTACGGCAGTATCAATGAAAGCTAAATATATATGTGTCCTGTGACCCAGCAATTATACTCCTCAGTACATAGAAATAGATACATATGTGCTCTAAAACAAGTATATGAGAATAATCATATCAGTACTGTATGTTATAATTCAAAACTGGAAATAATCCAATGTTCATCAACAATAAAATGGACAAATACATTTTGGTATATTTTCAACTTTGTGCTTTACAGAAAAAGTTTGCCAATCCCTGTTACACTGCAATAAATATGGGTAAATAACAACTATGAAAATGTATGAATGACTCTCCCAAAATATTGATGAGCGAGACAAGTCAGACACTTACTGAGCTACTAGATTTTTTTTTATAAGGTTCTAATATGGGCAGGGTGAACCCATGATGCTGGAAGTCAGGAGAACAGAAATCCTGAGTGTCATCGGCATGACCACAGAGCCTGGCTTCCTTAGGGACTGGTAGCGTTTCAACTCTTGACTTCAACACAGTTTACACAGCTGTGTTCACTTTGTAAATCTGACAAAAGTGCACATTAAGAGTGTGTGTACCTTTTCATATATGTGTCACACACCATGAAATTTATTTTTTTCACCTCACTAAACGAAAATGTCCTAAGTCATTGTCGCAGTGGTTGCAGTGTTAGGAAGAGATAAAGTAGTATCTTCATAAGCAAAATTAGTAAAAATAATCCTACAAAGTAAAAGCCAGATCATAACCTAAAGAATATTCAGTTCCAATCCTTTGTTTTTCTTATAACTAAGGAAAATAAGGCCAATAAAGTTATTCGATTTTACCAAATGAATGTCCTATTTTGCATAAGAGGATAAATTAAAACTAGTATTCTGGCTTAAAAATCTAGCCCTTTTCTTACCACATACCTCTATTCTTATTAAGGTATAGAAAAATAAAATAACCTATAAATATAAGTTATGTGACTCTTTATTTTTAGTTGTCATCTCCATAAAATAATTTTATCATAATTTACCATTTACTTTAAAGCAGCAAATACTTCAAAAAATTATTTATTTTGCCTTGGTGTCTTTTTTTTTTCAAATAGAAATATAGAAACAAAGATAAAAACAGGATTAGAGACCATGAAAACAACATATTAGAAAATACAATTTAAGGCAATTTATTGTCTCTCCAAGACATGAGATAGTTTCCATACCCTTACTATAATGAATAGAAATATTCCACCTTTCATTTTTAAACTTATAACCATAATATACTGCAAATGTGCAGAAAATATTGAAAATAATACAACGGGCTCTATCCTAGATTCTTAGAACCCTGGATTCCTTAGTTGTTAACATTTTGATCCATTAGCTGTTGATGCTTTGATCCATATGTGTCTGATATTTTTACTGTTTATAGTTTAAAAATTGTACATGAAGCCAATCACCCCCATGTACCTACCCATTGCATTCCCTAGCTTCCCAGAGGTACCCCAAACCTCAGTTTGGCATCTATGAATGTTTACATGTATTAATTTACAGATTCTATATGTACCTATATCATCAGGAAATATGCTTTTACATATTTTAAATTATGTAAATGAATGCTCTGAAATGTAGCTTTATGTTAGGATTATTTAAAATGGAAAGTTCTAAATGACTTGCTTCAGGATAGTTTTCAAACTCTCCTAGGAAAGAAATCACCTGACTTTTATCCTCAAAGTGCTTTGAGAGGTGGATTATAATTGCAATGTCCTACTCTGCCTGTCATATTTTATTTCTTAAGCTGCCTACATGTAAGTTCAGTCTTGCACCTATGTTTATAATTAATTAGATCCCAAAATAGAAATGGCAGCAGAGAATAGAATTTTGTTGTTGTTGAAAGTATCAGAATTGGTTGGAGGTTGGCTGCTATTTCCCTACACTCTATGCAACTATTTCTTGCTTACACAAAGTCTTAATTAAAAAGTGAATTGTTTTTTATTTTCTGACTTCAACAAGAAGGTCATTATTCTTTCATTGGGTAGCTCTGCAGTAAGCATCTTTCACTTTTAAAGCTTTGACTGATTTAGCTTCATTTTAACTCTGCTCCATTGCTGGATAGTACCTTTCTTCTGTGAGTCATTGCTGATATTTCCCCGTTTCACTTCCCATGTCCAATTCAGTCTCATTTTGTGACATCCAACTAGCTCATCCACGACCACCCATCTGCTCTTCCATGTCCTCATCTCCACTTCTTCAAGCTGAGCTGCTGTCCGATCCCATCATGCTGCACTGATTTACCCAAATCTGCTACTGTGACCTCTAATCTGTTCTCATTTCAGCTGCACTGAAAAAAGAAATATCAAACTTCTAACATTCTTTAAAGCCCTGCATCACATGGCTCTACTCACATCTCCCACCTCACTGGGACTGGTCTCTTCTCAGTCTCTTCCCTGGAAGAAAGATGTACTCTTCTGGTAGCTTCAATGTTCCACATGCCTCCACCCCTCCCCACAGCCTCGCATAACCCACGCCCTCAGCCCAAGACTGTCTTCCCCTCCACACACAATCCTTTCCTAAGAAAGTCTCCTCCAGCCTCCCAGGACCTCATCTATGGTACCTTGTTCTTTTCCTTCAAACTCTGATCCATGAGTGAGGGTGCGCATGTGTCTGTATCAATGTTTCTCTCCCTCACTAAATCCTAAGCTCCATCAGAGCAAGAACCATGTCTATTTTTTTTCAAACCTGAACATTTATCATTGAACCCCCAGCACTTAGCAAACTCTTGTCTTATGGTAGCTGCTTGATGAATACTTGAAGCATTAAAAATGGGCATTTGTATCACCTAGCATTTGAGCAACTAGAGGTTTTATCCCTAATATCTGACAATGTTTGTTTATTTAAAAAGTGAGGTGAAATATTCACATAGGTGGCACCAACCTTAGCAACCGGTCAGTAGCTGCTGTGATAGCTGGAAATGGCTGTCCTGCTGATTGCCTCAGTGTGTGACATCTCCACCGCAGCAGCTCTGGGCTCGTCAGTGCAGGGGTGCTGCCTAGGACCTTAGCTAGTTATCATCCCCAGGGCATTTGCGTGGCTTAGTTTATCAAGTGAGCTAACAGAAGTCCTAAATGCAGGGTCCGTGGGCAGGTGAAAGACCAGAAGGACATTGTAATCAGGGCAGGAAACCAGCCTGGATGCTGAGGAATGTGAGAATCTTAGAGGGTAGTAATGGAGAGAGAGGAACACAAACATGATGAGGGAGACTTTAGCCTGTTTTACTCCTGCTTTAGCTAGTTACACTTCTGGTAGAAAAAGAAGGAGAGAGAAAATTAAAAAATAAAAGATGTGACTGGTGTAGCCTTTCTTAACTGTTTACATCAGCCCAAATTTGCATTGTTTCCTTTGAAAATACTGAATTCCATTCTCGTTCTCTGCTTAGAATATTTGGGTTTTCCACATTTAATACACCTTAGATCATTTGTAACCAAAAAGCTATTCTTAGGGAAAGTGTTTTTTCTTACATATTTTTATATTGAAAAAAAACAAATTAGGAAGCCTTTTTGTATTTAAATGATTAGAGGCAATGACTCACGCCTGTAATCCCAGCACTTTGGGAGGCCAAGGCAGGTGGATCACCCCAAGGTCAGGGGTTCAAGACCAGCCTGGCCAACATGGTGAAACCCCCATCTCTACTAAAAATACAAAAATTAGTGGGGTTTGGTGGCCTGCACCTATAATCCCAGCTACTCAGGAGGCTGAGGCAGGAGAATCCCTTGAACCCAGGAGGAGAAAGGTGCAGTGAGCCGAGATCGCGCCATTGCACTCCAGCCTGGACAACAAGAGGGAAACTGCACCTCAAAAAATAAATTAATTAATTAAATAAAATAAATGATTTAAACCTATGGATACCAACGATTGCATCCATAATCATATCTATTTAAAGACATGGCATAATAATTTGCTTTTCCCTTGGTTGCATTCCACTTAGTAGGAAGTGGACTAAGAAGCAGAAACCCAACTTCCGGAAAATCTTGTTTTCCCAGGGTTTTAAGATGTTCTGTCTACATTGAAAGACGATAACAAAGCACTACCAGGGGCAACTTTGACACCTTTTGAAAGTGAACAAACAGTACTGTGGTTCTTAGCCATGAAATGGAGTCCATTTTGGAGGTAAAACACTTCTTGCCTGGGGCACAGATACGTAAAAACAGATTGCGCAAAGAATGTGCACAAATCACACAAAAGCCTCCCCACCCCCAAGAAAAAGAGCAAGTATATTATCACTACTTTGGATTTTATATTTTTCTAATTATCTAGGTATATAAAGTATATACTTTGAATAAAAGTGAACTGATAATTACTCTTCCAGATACCAAAACTTATTGTAAGGTTATATTAACAAAAATAATGAGGTTTAGAGACAGACAAATAGAAAAATGGAACGAAACAGAGTCAACAATTAAACTAGCTTATGTATGGGAACCTGGAATAATATCAATATTTTTTAAGTTGTACAACATGTGCTATCTTTATGGATAAAAATAAATATAAGCTGGGCATGGTGGTTCACACCTGTAATCCCAGCACTTTGGGAGGCCAAGGTAGACTGATCATTTGAGCTCAGTAGTTCAAGACCAGCCTGGGCAACATGGAGAAACCCCATCTCTACCAAAAATACGAAAATTAGCCAAGCTTAGTGTCACGTGCCTATATCCCAGCTACTCGGGAGGCTGAGGTGGGAGGATCGCTTGAGACCAGGAGGTTGAGGCTATAGCGAGCTGAGATTGCACCACTGCACTGCAGACTGGGAGACACAGCAAGACCCTGTCTCAAAATAATAATAACAATGATAATTAATTAGACCTGGGGCAGGGACAGATTCCCTGTTCACTAACCCTCTTTTCTTGTTGTCATGGGCACACAGCTAAAATCACCTTCCCCAGCCTCCCATGCTTTTGGATGTAGCCACGTGTCTGAGATCTGGCTGATGGAATGTGAGCAGAATTAATGCACCCACTTCCAGGCCTGACCCACTAAGGACTCACTGCACAATCGCCAAGCCTTCTGCACTCTTTTGGCAACCTTGAAGCCATGTGCAGAAATGGTGGATCTATAGTGTGGAAGGAACTGGGGTTCCTGAGTCAAGTCTTACAGTAAAGGCAACTGCCAATCAAAAATGTCCGTTGTGGACCTACCTGATAAATTTTTATCAGATTAGATGACTTCTACTTGTGAGTTTATTTGTTAAAGGAGCTAGCATCAACTTTTCTGGTACAGATTTATTTAATACCATATGTAACATAACTCCTATGTCATTAAAGATCTTAGAGGTGAAAACCTTTGAACACCTCTATAATGAAATATAGGAAACTATATTTATGACTTCAAGGTAAGAATGGAATGCTTGAACAGGACATGAAAGCAAAACAGCAAATCATAAAGGAAAGTGTTAGCAACCTTACAATTAAAAAGAAATTTGTATTATAAAAGCCATTATAAGCATCATAATCAGATTACACCAATGGGAACAGATAGGGAGAAGTTATTTACAATGCGTATAGCTCACAAAAGATTAGTATAGAGAAAATAAAAATTCTTGTAAATATTTTAAACAAAGAATGCAATAGAAGAAATGAGCAAAAGATGCAAATGAGCAATTTACAAAAGATAAAATCTGAATAGCCAACATAAATATGAAAGCATGGTCAAATTTACTAGCAATTCCAGAAATGCAAATTAAATGACAATGAAAATTGGATAAATGTTTCAAAGCTTAACAATATCAAATGTTGGCAAGGATAAGGGATTATAGTAACACATATACACTGCCAGCAGGGCTGTGAATTGGTGCAGCCACTTTGAAAGCAGTAGGGAATATTCAGTGTGGTTTTGCAGGTAAATCCATTATAACCCAGCATTCTACTCCTAGGCATATAGTCTGACAAAGTTATCACACATATATATGCAAGAAAATTTTCTATAGAAACATTTATAGTTGCAGAAACTGGGAAATAACTTTGAAGAGTTCATCGATAAAGGAAAGATAAGTAAATTCTGGCATGGCAATAAAATTGTATGCCATAGAATAGTAAAAACTAATAAATTGGACACATATGTTTTAACAACAGAATGGAAATGCAACAAGTATTTATACATTTCCAAAATAGGGAATGCTCCATTTGGCACTTTATCACTTTTGTAGAGAGGGCAAACAGGAAAAGGAAAGACAAGGATGCAATGTGGGTCTGTAACTGTGGCTGTCTCTGTAATAGTTTGCTTCTTTCAAAAAAGGCATTTAAAGCAAATATACCAAAAAGATACATTTGTTACATCTAACTTAGGTTCTGCTGTGTTATTTTCTATGTATTTAAAAGTCTTTAAATGAAAAAATAGTTAAAATGATACAAGTCAATATGATAACTAAGCTGTAAGAATGATTTATCCTATACTTATCCCATACTCTTTGAATTAATATCTTCTCATGAGGACACAAAATATTTTACACATAATCCCCACAAAAAAAAATGAAATAGAAAGAAGGAGGGAGGAAAGGAGACGGGACTTAAAGGAAGAGAGAGAAAGAGAAAAGAAGGGAGAAAGAAAGGGAAGAAAGGAAGGGAATATTTTTTGTCTTAGAAAGATGTATTGTTTATACAAATGAAAAGATGACAATCCACTGAGAAGAGACACTTGCTCAGAAACTACATTCTTCATTTGTTAACACACTAAAAAACAAACTTTACTATTAAGGTTATGAAATGCAGGTATCTTGGGCTGTCTCAATAATCGATAAATTCAACAAACACCTAAGTAGACATTAATCTCATATCATTGTATTTTATCTTCATAACAAGCCTCTGAGGCAATAAAATTGAAACTCAAAGGAGTAAGTTGATCCTGATCAAATAGCTAATAGGGGAAGGGTCTGAATGTGAACCCAGGTCTTCTGAATTCTAATACACTCCTTATCCCACAATACTACAGCTATGTAGAGAAGAAAAAAAAGTACAGTACCAAGACTTGTTTCCACACTTCCAAGTACTGACATCATTAAAATCATTTTTTGAGGGTTGAGGCTTATGTTTTAATCTCAGATTTTTCCATAAAAAAATAAAAACACTAGCCCCCACCACCCCCAAGTAATCTTTTTACTTTTAACTAACCTAGAGACTGTTTAGCATTCCGTGAATTTTTTCTACTCAATAGTTCCTGGTTTAGAGCAGGGAAATACAGGGTAAGTTATTGCACACCATCCGAGACTGAGATGGAATTAAATGAACGTCCCAAAATGACTAGAACAACCAGAAAAATCAAAGGAACCACTTTGGGACAGGTGCTTTCTCTCAATTAACTTAAAACTTGGCTAATTTTGGGAGAAAAGTGAATGATGGTTGTGATTAAAATCATCAGATGGGCACCTGATGGTATGCCGTAAACATGATCCAAAGTTAACGCAAAGAGGTTTAATGGCCTGGACCGCAGCGAGCATTATCATTCAGGGCTATTGCAGAGCCTTAGGCAGCCTCTCAGCTTGACTAGCAAGCGGCCTAACACTCCCCATCAATTGCTTGCATTCCAGCAATAGAATAAAGCTCACGCTTCACAAAGCTTCAGAACTCAGTTTGTACAACTGTCAAATGGATGATCTCCAAGGCTCTTTTTAGAAAATCTATGGTGTCTTTGCCAACAAGTAATCCCCATCCCATACAAGAGGGCCATATGCAACATACCAGTCGCCCAGTCTGTGTTCAAGGGAACCAACAGAATGGTGACCTCAAAGCCATCAACCCTGTTCAGTGAAATCACTTTCATTTTGTGGGTGATTTGTTTCTAGAATGATTATTCCAAATGGCATGCACGCTGATACTCATTATTCATATTCACCCCATGCAATGCACTAATTTTCTTACTATTGCACCAAACTTAGAATGCATAGTGCCCTCACCATCCCCTGCAATCTTTTCTTTCACTCATTTGATGGGGGAAAATTCAGTACATTAGATGTTTCCAAATATACCCCTATTATCAACTGTGGCCCTTTATAAATTTTAATTTTTAATTTTTGTGGGTACATCATAGGTGTACATACTTTTGGGGTAGATGAGATGTTTTGAGACAAGCATGAAATATGAAATAAGCAAATCATGAAGAATGGGGTATCCGTCCCCTCAAGCATTTATTCATTGAGTTGCAAACAATCCAATTATACTCTTTAATCAACAGTGGTCCTTGACCAGCACCCTGCTGCCACCCAAAAAATGCATGAGAAATGGCCTCTCCGTGAGCTAGTTATCTTCTTTTGCCATCCGGTTCTATTTTTATCAGTTTATTACACTCCTTCTGACATTGGCTAGGATCCAGGCCCTTAGAAAGTGCCTGGCAGAAAGCATTCTAGAGAGGGCATGCTGCTACATAAAATGCATCTGTCACCCCAATTTATGCAAATCACTGGCAAGGACCATTTGTAAAATTAAAAAAAAAAAAACTAGTAAGAACTTTCCAATACAGAAGAAAGAAAATTCAAATTCAGATGAAGAAAGTGGCAGGAAGGTGTGGGGAGTGAGGCCTTCTATTCAAAACTTAGAAACGACACCATTCCCAACCGCAGAAGGAAGACTGGTCCAGGTGAGAGACCTAAGTCCCATAGGAGGTAAATTGTAGATGTGAAATTCTCACACACCTGGCAGCCTCCTAGCAGAAAGGAGTGATTCTGGTATTGCCTAAATGTCTTGGCTTTGTGTGTGTTTCTGTTTATGTCAGGGGAAAGGAATTTTAGGAAAAGCTGAGAACAGTATAGTTGAATAACTATAATATGATTCATCTCATAGGAAACCTAATATTGACCTCAGACAAAACTCCACCTCATTTTTTTTCCTTTAATATAAAAAGTGCTTTTGCCAGTGTATAACAGGAATAGTCCATCACCCCTAGGCTCTGGACGCTTAAGAAATGGATGCCCAGGAGAAGCACAGGATCTCAAACATAGTTGACAGCAAATGAAGCCACAGGAGACTTCAGGACAAGGACAAGGAAATGGTTGCCTCATATTAAAAGAAAATAGTTGATCTGTTAAAAAAAAGAAAAAAAAAGTCAGGTGTGGTGGCTCAAGCTTGTAATCCCAGCACTTTGAGAAACCAAGGTGGATGGATCACTTGAGGTCAGGAGTTTGAGACCAGCCTGGCCAACATGGTGAAACTCCGTCTCTACTAAAAATACAAAAGAAAAATAGTCAGGCACGGTTGGCACCTGTAATTCCCGCTACTCGAGAGGCTGAGGCAGGAGAATCGCTCAAACTGGGAGGCAGAGGCTGCAGTAAGCCAAGACTGTGCCACTATACTGTAGCCTGGGTGACAGAGTGAGAGTCCGTCTCAAAAAATATATATATATATATGGAACAGTATTAGGACTTTATGAACTTTCAGTTTTGAGATTCCCTTGAATAACTAGAACACATAATTATTTGTTTGGCAGAAAGCATTAATCCCACTATCATGTTTCGCCCAAGATGAGAATAATATGCATATTCTCTAGAATTGTCTAGGGAGAATTCCTTCTTCAACCATTATTTCTCCATACCTTTACAGTACTGATGTCTTATCTAACATTCTAGTAAAATGCAACACTTTTCTATTTTAAAAAAACTTGAACTTTTCCAAGCTATAAGTCTTACTGCAAGTTCTGAATTTGCATTCTATGAAAGCCTATTTGCTCTATCTTCACCTTATTTGAAGGAAAGAGTGCTAGGTTTGTCTAGAAACTGTAACGATTTTAAGAAATGTATAACTATATTTAACATGCTGTATTTACGGGGTATGTGACAATTAATTCCACATATAATCATTCCATTCTATCTTGATTTGCACAAAGCCCATGGTAACAAGGAGAACATGTGTTATTGCTCTGGGTTTTACAAAGGGGTCAGCGCCCAGCATGGCTGAGAGACAGGCACATCCTTGAGCCATGCTCTGATGCTGAGTCCAGTCTTCTTTTCTTTCAAAGTAGCCATTTGTAAACTGACGCACTTATGTTTCTATTTCTCAAACCACTTTCAGACCTATTTGGAACCTGCCTTCACAGCTTATGGATTATTTTTAAGATTCTAAAATAAAAATAGAAATTTATCATCTTTGACATAAAAAAGGCCCAAAGAGGACTCCAAGCTTCTACTAGTAAGACACACCAGGATGCATTTTTTATTCTGTTACTTGATGTGGTTTGGATGGTTTGTCCCCTCCAGATCTCGTGCTATAATGTGGCCTCCAGCAGTGAAGGTGGGCCTAGTGGGAGGTGTTTGAGCCATGGGGGCAGATGCTTCATGAATGGCTTGGTGCTGTCCTTGCTGCAGTAATGAGTGAATTCCCATTCTATGAGTTTACATGAGATCTGGTTATTTAAAAGAGGCTGGCCCCTTCTCCCTCCCTCTCTTGCTCCCTCTCTCTCCCGCTCCTGCTCTCGCCATGTGACATGCTGGCTCCCCTTCAGCTTCCTCCATGAATGGAAGCTTCCTGAGGCTCTCACCAGAAGCAGATGTCAGCACCATGATTCCTGTACAGCCTGCAGAACCGTGAGCCAAAAAACCTCTTTTCTTTATAAATTATCCAATCTCAGGTATTTCTTTATAGCAACACAAATGAACTAAGACACTGCTGAAGAAACAAGATGTGTTTACACTTCTTCAAGCACCTGTGACGCAGAGCCTCATCCAGGAAGGGCATGAAACAGCCCCAGAAGAAACATATCCACCCGGCCAAACATCCCAGAGGCGGCTGCAAAGGCCCTGAAGGCCTGACCCATGTGGGATGTCCTAATAAATCAGGGACTGAAAAAGTGTTAGTCACTTCCTAAGCACAGATGTGCTTTTGTTTCTGATAGATAAGGCTGCAGTCTTTATTACTTTAATATTGCATCTATTGACTCAGAACACAAAGCCATCAGTATCTGAGGGTTTATGATAATTCTCAATAGCATTTAACCTGGGCACCAACATACTAAGTAGTTTCTAGGACACCTTCTGCCTCTGCCTTCCCTCTCTCCTCTCTCTTTCTCTCCCTCTCTCTCTGCCTCTCTCTCTTCCTCATCCTCCTCTGTCTCCCTCATCCTCCTGTCTCTGTCTCATTCTGCACCCCCCTCACCCAGTTTGTCCCAGGGGCTGGTGCTCCTTAGTACCTGCTGGTTTGGGTTTTCTTGATGGTGTTGTTGCTGCATCCCCTGCCCACAGTCTTTTACTCTTTTCACGACTTTTTCTCCACTCCACACCCTTTATCCTACTGTTGTTTGTAAGATGAAGACAAGCTTCCTTTCCAGGTAATGGCAACTCCTCCTGTAGTCCCCAAAGGAGTGTGTTTTTTTCACTCATGCCAAGACCTCTCTGAAGAACTTGAAAAGTCTGCAGAGTGGCCTGGAAGCGGCCTTCAAACGCACTTGCTGCAAATGGTTAACCTGTTCCCTGATTATTTTTCCCTATCTCTTACCAGCAATTGTGCAAGTGGGGACAGGGCTTATATACCAACCCATTTTTAACCCATGAATCTCAGGACCTGTGTTACTCTGTTATCACACTGCTAGAAAGACACAGCCGAGACAGTGATTTATAAAGGAAAGAGGTTTAATTGACTCACAGTTCTGCATGACTGGGAGGCTTCGGGAAACTTACAATAATGGAGGAAGGTGAGAGAGAAGCAAAGGCATGTCATACATGGCACAGGTGAGAGACGGTGAGCAAAGGGAGAAGAGCCCCTCATAAAACTATCAAATCTCGTGAGAACTCACTATCACAAGAGCAGCCAGGGGAAAACCAGCCCCACGAGTCAATCACCTCCCACAAGGCCTTGCCCTCAACACATGGGGTGATGGCGATTAAAATTTGAGATGAGATTTGGATGGGGACAGGGAGCCAAACCATATCAGGACCCATCTATCACTCCAAATCCCTCATCATTCTAAGCCCTGGGGCTCTCTTGCAGATAAGATACCAGGTAGCCCACCCTGATGTCCCAAGAGTCCTGTGGGAGACAAGAATATTAAGACTCAGCTATGACCTCACAACCCTGGAAAGCTTCCGGAGACTGTGCATTCTTTGTGCTCACCATGGCAGCAGGGTATTTACAGCCATTGCTGTGCAAGACGGCATACTGGAGCTGATTTGGGTTTGTAAATGATGACCAAGTTTGCAGCAAGAAGGCTTTGAGGATGGAATCGATCTAGATAGATGGATCTCGCAGGAGGCAGAAAAGAGATGAAGCTGACAGAGCAGTCAAAGCACAAAGGGGAGAAGGAACATGGCGCAGAGAAGCAGAAGTGCTTGCAACGGGGGCTCCAAGTGAATCACAATAATACTGATGAGTGGGAAAAAATAAGTGAGAGAGACAGAGCGGGACTGGAATGCTGAGCCTGAAAATGTCAAGAAACAGCTATTTATTGGATGAAGTGAGAAAAATAGACAGTAATAATTAATTTTAGAGCAGGAAGGTGACATGATAAAAGTAGTGTTGTAAAAATATTAACCCCATACAATCATCTAGAATGCATCCGAAGTGGGAAGACTTTTCAAGAGACCACTAAAACAATCCAAACTTGAAAAGGAGCTCAGCTTTAATGGCAAAAGCAAGCATGGAAGGAAGAAAATAAACCCAAGAGAAATTTTTTAAAGAAGAAATTTCCAACTAATTTGTAATGAAATAAGTATAGGGTGAGAGAGTTTATCACCTCCTAAGTTTAAGAAACATCCCACAGAACAGTTCTGGATTCATTATACCATTAACGGGAGAAAGTACTATATTCTTGTTTCTCCTGGGTGGCTAGGCACAAGAACAAAACCATTCTTATAGTTCTTAATGTTGCCTACCGATTTAACATTTCTGGCATTTTCAATATTGCATCAGAAATTCTCTGTGTCATATGTTACCTAGAAAAACAAGTTTATTATTTCTCCAGTTTATCTACAGACAATGAGCCTATTGTATTTATATCTTCATTTCTGCTTTACTTTCAGAGGTTGCACCTGAACATTCAGGACTATTCAATCAACACAGGCTGGTGGGTGGTAAATGTAATGTCATTTCACGATACATTTGAGAGTACTATTTTCTCCCTCAAAAATTGAATAAATGGCATACAAGGACATACGGCTCTGATTTTAAATTCAAATGATAAACCTGCTGCAATGTGTATATTAAAAAAGAATACATTGTATTCTTCAACTATAGCTTATATGATTTCTCTTTCTTCATTTCACATCATTCTTCCAATTCACATAATTGCAATATCCTTCATATGAAAATTCAGTAGAATCTTTCAATTCCAAAGTCAATGGAGATGGTCACATAAAATATCTCTGACTGTCAAAATTGCTCTAAAATTGTTTATGGCTACATTTGCCCCTGGCCAAGCAATCAGTTGAGAATTTGAGCATCAGGATATGTTGCTGCTAAAATGTTTATGGTAATATCTGGATTTGTGCAACTAATCATTATATAACCCTCACTTTGTAACTCTGAGATTCAAAGGAATACGCTACTACCTGAGTCTGATTCCCTCCCCAGTCTTGTCCTGGAAAACACAGATGGTAACAACAGTAGCGCTGAATCAAAGCTTTATATAGTGGAAGGCACTGAGCACAGCCATTTCTATGAATTGTCTGATTTAATACTCTAACAACACCATGTTGGGTACTATTTCAATCTTCTCTTTTACAGAACTGAATCACAGAGTTTAAGTAACTTCTCCAGGAATACTTGCTAGCAATCTACACATGATTCACTGATGTAAGTCTGGTAAGTGAGTTGTACACAGTACACTATCAGTGCTCCGAGAAAGACAAAGACAACAGCAATACACAGGAAGACTTCCCAGGGTGATGACATATGAGCTGGGTGCTAGCCGACTTTGGATTTCTAGGGAAACACAACAGTAGTCCAAGATCTTGTGTATAAGATCCTTATAAAGAAGAAATATACAAAACTTTAGTTGCTATGCCCAGGACACTTAGACAACGTTCTCATGACTCAAGTACTGAAGTCTCAACACCTTGAACAATCTCTCTTTCTCTCCTTCTCTCTCTCTCTCTCTCCCCCTTTCCTTCTCCCTACATCCACAGAGGCTACCACAATTACCATGTCTTTAAGATCCCAAACTCTTACCAATTTTTTTGAGCAATTTTCTTTGCCTCCTAATTCACTGTGCACAGAAAAATTACTTATCTGGACACCCTCCTTGTTCTTCAGCCCTGGGGAAAGGTAAGAGGAGAGGACTCTCCAGATGAAGGAAGAGCATTGCAAGGCCTCACAATCCAAGAATATAGGTTGCATATATTTACCATCCCTCCAATAAGAAGCCTTTCCATTTTTTCTAGTGTTGTGTTCTACATGCTTCAATGATGACCCCATGGTTCTAGAACTCAGCAATTCAATAATTTTGCAAAAACTGAAGATATGGAATTTAAATAATATCATCCATTGCATTTTCAAATCTTAAAACCCCAAAATTTTAAACATGTCTTCATATGAACAACTCTCTCTCCCCATAATACTTGCCTTTCCTATAAATATGTCAAGCTCAGTTAATCTTCTCTGAATACTAGAGTGGATTTGCAAAAAGATGGACATTTTCTGCTTTATTCCAGTATCTCCAGTGTCTCTTAACATTTTTGATGCCTTCATCATAGTAAAATAGCTTTCATTTATGACTCCCATTTCTTCTAAAACTTTCCCAAGGCTACTTCCCAAACTCAAGCCTTGATTGCCACTGACCTAACCCAGTACAATAGCCTTGCAGTCCCCTATATTGTATCTCTGCCTTCAGTGGTCTTGCTGCAATGCCTCCTCTACATTACCACCCAGGTATCTTCCTACCACATCACATTCATTGGGTTATTTTTGTGCTCAGAAAATTTTGATGGATCCTCTTTGTATATAGAACAAAAATCCTTAGTCGGCCGGGCATGGTGGCTCACGCCTATAATCGCAGCACTTTGGGAGGCCGAAGTGGGTCGATGACAAGGTCAGGAGTTTGAGACCAGTCTGGCCAACATAGTGAAACCCCGTTTCTATTAAAAATACAAAAAAAATTAGCTGGCCATGGTGGCGGGCGCCTGTAGTCCCAGCTACTCAGGAGGCTGAGGCAGGAGAATCACGTGAACCCGGGAGGCGGAGCTTGCAGTGAGCCGAGATCGCGCCACTGCACTCCAGCCTGGGTGACAGAACAAGACTCCATCTCAAAAAAATAAATATATATATATATCCTTAGCCTAGCATTAAACACCTTCCATAAGCTGGGCCTAATATACTTTTTCTATTTCATGCTCTACTTCATTCTTAATCTATCAGGGTAATACAGATACCAATTAGAACATGTCTTATTTTTCTTGCCTGTGTTATTTCATCCCCAAATTCCTTTCACTGAGTGTACAGTCACTAGATTTGCTCATATAAGCCCCATCATAGCTCAAGGCTCAATTTGGATTCACCCTCCTCTGTAAACCCAACCTTCAGGTTGAACTTAATTTTCCACATGGATTTTGTCCTTATCTTTCCGGTGGACCTTCTGTTCTCAGTTGTATTACAATTACTTGCACACATGACTATAAATCATAAAGAGCTTGACCATGTGCCCCACAGGGAGCCTGACCCTTAGCATGCGCTCAAGCAACACGTGTTGCATGTAATTCTTCCCAATGCTGAACTTCCAACTTCTCCATTGGACACTTTCAGGCATTTATTGGCCACTTGCACTTCTCCGGTCAATGAGAATAGAGTCTTTGAGATAAAATCCATCTATTGTCTTGTTGGCAGGCCACATATCCAGCCCATCTGTGCCGATGCCAAAGACAGCTTGAATAACATCTGTTAGGCACATACATTAATGAGACTCTATGCCCACCTATCCATCAGAATCAAGACAGCAATGAAAGTAATTTAACACACCATATTGTCTATTGAAAGGCCCGCAAGAAATGAAACCCTAAGATATATCATGCCCTCAGTTAATTCCTTTCCGTTAACTTTGAAACTTTGAAACAACCCATTCTAATTGTCTCATAAAAACTAAGCAATCCAAGCTGTATTTGGAGATGGCTGATGATATATTTATTTCACAATGGCCCACAACACTCATTTAGTATTATCTTTAAACTGTCTTACAACTCTATATATTTTGGATACATCCCTGCTCTCTTCGAAGAATTTATTTCTCTGTCTCTGAGAAGAATAATTCATTCTAAGGATCCAAGATTATTTTACTCTGTAATTGCCAGAAGAAAGATTTCATCTTGATTATATTTTAAATAATTCACTATAATTTTTTACTTTTATATGTAGTTTGAACCACCATACCAGTTCATTTCCATTGAAATGTTTAATTTGGCATTTGTTCATACTAGTCTTGAGAGAGAAGCTTGGTTGGAGAAAACTTTATCTTATGATATTGTCTAATTAACTAGCAAATAATTCTCTATCACCAGCAGCATTCTCATTGCTAGAAGGAATAATATTTCAGCAAGCAGCATATTGCACCTATCGATATATGAAATGGAAACCTAAACACTAGTCTGAGACCTGAGACTAGAGATGATTTGATGAGGAGCTCATACATATGTGTATAACTTCAGGATAAGGAATTTTTAGTAGATGGGGTCCTCTCATGTTAGATAATCTTCATGAAGTGATTCGAGCGGAAACTTGAGTACTGATTTCATGACCTCTAATCAGTTTTTAGTGTCTTTCATTGCTATGTTTTGCTGTCTGCTTTGCAGATATATGAAATGTAATAAAGATACAGCAAACAAAATTTAGCTAGAGAATAATAGAGTATAAAGTAACCCCAAATTCAAGATAGACATTAGCCTCATTTGAATGACTGAGCCACATGCAAAGGCCACTTAAAATGAGCTAATAATTAAGCACTAATTAATTGAATAACTGGAAATTATAAATATTTAGAAATGTATAGGAGCTTATCCACCATGATGAAGTATTAGAAAGAGAATAATACATGCTATTGTCTTAAGTACTAATAGCTTGACCATTTCCATTAATTTGAAATGATCAAACTCATATAGTATCAAAATCAAAACTGGATATCAGCATATTCTACCAGAAAGTAGATTTGAATTAATTTTATTAAATACAATTATATTTAGTTATTAAACCAGGGTGTGAGAGAATTGTATTTTTTCCTAGGATAATGAATCACTTTTCAGCATAAAATGTGAACAGTAGATATGTCTACCAATAGATATCTCACCACAGTGACACAGTACACTTGTCAATAAAAGCATATTGTGTTGGTTTGTTTCCTATTGCCATAACAGAACACCACAGATTGGACAATTTATAATTAACAGAAATTTATTGGCTCATAGTTCTGAAGGCTGGAAAGTCCAATATTAAGGGCCAACATGTTCAGTGTTGGTGAAGGCCCAGTCTCTGCTCCCAGATGTCCTTTCAAATGCTGCTTCCTCCAGAGGAGAGGAACACGCTTCCTCACGTGGCAGAAGAGCAAAAGAGCTGAGAGAGATCACTCCTTAAAGCCCTTTTATTAAGACATTAAACTCAACCACGAAGGTGGAGCCCTCATGGCCCAATTACTTCTTAAAGGCCCCCCTCCCAATGCCATTATGCTGGCAATTAAATGTGGCAATTAAATTTCAATATGAGTTTGAGGAAGCAAATATTTAAATTATAGTATATATGTTATCACTCTTTGACAATCATTCCAAATGTTCTCTATTGAAGGTTTAAAATTATCCATTAGCTAATATAAAAGCTTTATTAAAAATAATAATATACTCATTTCATAAGACAAAAAATGCATCCAAAAAAAAAACCCAGCAATCAGATTGGGTACATTGAATCCATGTAATGTATAAGAACTTCAATCCAAAAATTTGGAAGATCTCAGTTGAAAGGAAACTGACGCATAACCAACTTTAAGTTGTATTTTGTGTAGCACATAAGTTCCATAAGAACTATCTCCATATTGCTAATTGTCAATATGCATGAATGATACCTGTCCACCTAGAGTTCTGCAAATCTACCTACATTTTTTGAGAATTGTTATCATTGCTCCTTTTATTGTCAGCTATATAGTCACAAAAATATAATGATTCCATGTCATCAGAATGGAAGTTGTTTTCATAGCCTCTCCAGAACTGTAATTTCGACAGTACTGAGGAATCACGGCATTAATTTGTAAAGAATTTGCTGTGACGGTTTGGTTCTTTCACTATCTTTTCTACATCATTTTAAGCAAAGACACAGGTTTTCTTGAAGATATTTACCCCTTGTATGCCCCCCTTTTTATTTCAATCATTTTCCATACTTTTCTTTCTTACCTTTGTAAGAAACCAAAATTACCCTTGGGAAGACAAAACTCATATTGCTACTTTAAGAGGTGTAAAAAAAGCTGGGTCATCATGGGAGTTGTGAGACTGTTTGGCTCCAAACCGGGTGCTAAAACAATTCCAAAGCACTTGGGTTCTGCGTCTTTGTGAAGATCATCAGGGCACTCTTGCGTGCTAATTTAATTCTAACGGTTGTATGTCCAGGTCTCTGTGAACCATGCAGTTCTTTCAGTTAAACAGAATGAAAATTGGAGCTGAATATCGAGTCAAGGAGTGTGAAACTAGTGAGCCACGATGGTCCTAGAAAAAGCCAAGAATATAACATTTGAAATCACAAAGGCACATAGGAGGACGTCCAGTGAGTAACGCTACAAATGCCCTTTTGCGCCAAAGGAAAAATAAAACTGACCATTAAAAGAGTTATTGCAAGGTCTTGAGCTTGTCTAAATCGTTTCTCCCTTAACTGAAAAATAGTCGATTAGAGGCAGGAAGTAAGCAAGTTGCTAGTAGCAGAGCAGGAAATGAAACCTAAATTCTCCCATCTTGATGATGTATGACACCTTTTTAAGATTTCAATGCTAAAATGCTAACGCAGTCAATATATTGGCTACTTCTTATATTTGTTTCTTCTGACAAATTACTGCAAATGTAGAAACTTAAAACAGTAGAAATATATTCTCTCATAGTTCTGGAGGCGAAAAGTCTTAAATCAGCATTACTGAGCCAAAATCATGGTCTCAGCAGAGCCACACACCCATTGGAGGTTCTAGGGGAGAACCTATGCTTTGTTTCTTCCAGCTTTTAGTGACGGCCACGTTCTTCAGCTTGTGGCCACATCATTCCCACGTTCCAGTTCAGCAGCACCTTTAAATCTGTTTCATATTCACATCAGCTATGTGTCTGTGAAATCTCCTTCTGCCTCTCTCTCTTATAAGGACACTTCTGAAGGCATTTGGGGCCCACCTGGATAATTTCCCATCTCATGATCCTTAACTTAATCACATCTACAAAGATGCTTTTTTCCAAATAACATAATATTTGCAAGTTGCAGGTATTGGGAATTAATAGATTTCATGGGGGGAACAAAGACATTATTCTACTAATCATATGAATTATGTTTAGCCGTATGTAAAAAAAAAAACAAGTCTACTGGACACTGATCAGTCAACTTTTTCTCTTGGCATAATATGACAAATCTAAAATTACATAAAATGTATAAAGACAACCATAGAAAATAGTTATTGTTTTTGCCTGTCCAACATCCACCCTTTTTTATGCAACAGCAAAAGGCAATTATATAAAGCAGCCTTCCAGCTTTGTATTGTCTGGCACAATAAAATATGTGCCGTGCCAGTCTCCAGCCTTTGTAGGGCTACAGCCTTTGCAGCAGAGACTTGGCATCTGCTGATGAGCCTCGTATGTGCCTATAAATAGTGTGAGATGGTCATGGTCCCCTGCTCTGAGAATTGTGCGCTTGCGCTTTAAGCCGGGGTTTAGAAAGAAAAAACAAAAGCCACACCTGTTGACTTCTCCTGTAATTGCATTTTTTAAAACTCTAAATATGAGTGATACTTCTACTCTGGTCAGCATGCAAGCATGGCAATACTTAGGTTGCCTTAATGGGGTCTCAGACAGAAAATCTATAAGGTGACTTTAAGGGACATTAATTTTATGCTACTTCCCAATCCTGAAAAAATCCATTCCAAAGTGCTTTTACATGAACTAAAAAGATAAAGGCTTATTCTTTTTCCAGTAGCTGCATGAAATGTTGAAATACTGTATTAATTTTAAAAGAACATAGGTTTGCTTCTTTGAACATGTATTGTATTTCTCTGTCTTCTACTATGAGCTGTTCTTTGTTTGCATGTGCTTTTATACCTACCAGAAAACTGATCTCAACTTAAATAAGCCAAAATTAGATAATACTGTGGCCCCTCTTTCCCCATCATCATTCACCAGGTAATGTCATGGGCAGTAAGACCTAATGGCACAGGGCTGTGTCTCATGTATGAGTTCCTCCAAAATTCACAGGTAGAAATCCTAAGCCCCAAATTGATGGTATTGAGAGGTAGGGCCTTTGGGTGGTAATTGAGTCAGGAAGGCACAGCCCTTGTGAATGGGATTATTAATGCCTTTGTGGAAAAGACCCCAGAGAGCACCTTGGCCCCTCGTACCATGTGAGGACACAGCAAGAAGGTGCCATCTATGAACCTGGAAGTGATTCTCCCACTAGACAACCAGTCAGCTGGCATCTTGATATCAGATTTCCAGCCCCTAAAACTGTGAAGCATGGCCAGGAGCGGTGGCTCATGCCTATAATCCCAGCACTTTGGGAGACTGAGGCAGGCAGATCACGAGGTCAGGAAATCGAGACCATCCTGGCCAACATGGTGACACCTCATCTCTACTAAAATACAAAACATTAGTTGGGTGTGGTGGTGCAAGCCTGTAGTCCGAGCCACTTGAGAGGCTGAGGCAGGGGAATCGCTTGAACCCGGAAGCAGAGGTCGCAGTGAGCCGAAATCAGGCCACTGCACTCCAGCCTGGCGACAGAGCAAGACTCCATCTCAAAAAAAAAAAAAAAAAAAAAAAAAAAACTGTGAGGCATATTTTTATTGTGTCTAAACTGCACAGTCTCAGGCCTTTTGTTGTAGCAGCTTGAAAGAACTAAGACGAACTGGTTTCAAACAGTATGTATTCCATCAACAATCATTTAGTAATTATTAATAAGTTAGCACAGAGGATCGAAGTCAAAGACAAGGTAAGTTCACCTTCTGAAAGTTTATTGAAATTAATTCACTTTGGATTAGATTAGCCATCTGCAGAAATCATTTTACAAGTAACTATGTCTCTGAGGTCAAAAGCAGAAAGAGGAGACCTAGCTATTCAATAAAGGCTTGGCAATGTAAATGAGTGCTTGGTATCTATTGAATCTTGGTATCCTCTTTTATTTTTTTAGAGGAAACACAACACAAATTATTAGGCAATAGCCTAGAGTCTAGAAATGGATCAATAATTTGTCAGGTTCCTTCCAATACCACTGAAGGCAAGGCCATCCCCATTAACCTGCTCAATTAACTCAGCTGTTCATATCCCATACCTGCTGTGGTGGCCAAACAGGGCTCTAGATCACATTCTGCTTCCATGTTCTCTTCTAATTCTTCCACTATCTATTTTATCTCCATGTTTATCAATGTCTAATGAGAAAATACATTGGTGGGCTGACCTAAGCATTCAGATATAAGAGAAGTTTTAGTTTTATAATGAATTTGTTTATTTATTTATTTTTTTGAGATGGAGTCTCACTCTGTCACACAGGCAACCTCCACCTTCCAGGTTCAAGTGATTCTCCTGCCTCAGCCTCCTGAGTAGCTGGAATTACAGGTGTATACCACCATGCCTGGATAATTTTTGTATTTTAGTGGAGACTCGGTTTCACCAGGTTGGCCAGGCTGGTCTTGAACTCCTGACTGCAGGTGATCTGCCCACCTCAGCCTCCCAAAATGCTAACTGAGCCACTGGGCCCAGTCTTATAATGAATTTTAAAATCAGCATTCTAGTTTAAACCACAGTCTCCCATAAGTTTAGGGGGGTCAATCAATCACTGAGTCCTGACAGACACACAACTCAGGTTCAGAAACCTACAAAGTTGAGAGTCAGTCCATGGGATATGGTGACCACACCAAGGCTGTGCCATCCGTGAAGCCTCTCACCCAAGAGGTCAGCTTTTCCCAGACATCTATTCATCTCTAATCATTGATATTGCGGTGGACTCATTCAAAGAATGTGTATTAAGTGCCTACTGGGTGTCAGGTGCTGTGTTAGAAAGCGCAGCAGCAAAAATGGTTTGCATGATCCTTGCTCTCAAGAAATTTGCTGTCTATGAACAGTAAGGATAGTAATACCTTAAGCAAAAAGTATGAACTAGAACCTAAAGAACTGAGTAGGAGTTAGCTATGAAAGTAAATATGAAGGTTTTCCAGGTAGAGAAAAGAGCAGAAATAAAGACTGTGATGTGGAAAAGAGCCAGATGCATGGAGAGAGAAGAAAGAAGTCTGGAACTTAGTGAGAGAAGAGGAGAGTAGCAAGAGGCCCAGAGACAGTGGGAGAGGCAGGCAGAGGCCAGGCCGTGCGGGGCACAACTAGCAGGTCATGTCAGAAATTCTCTACTTTGTTCTAGGTTCAACTGAACACTTTGAAAGGACTCAATCCTTGTAAATCATGTCAGGATATTGTTTGATTGGGACCCGGGATGACCAGCTCCTATCCCATCTACATACTATTGTTCTGCATTTCTAGCAGATAAACAGAAAATAAAGACAAGGAGGAGGCTATCTCTCTCTCTTGTTCTCAACAAGCAAAGGTTGTCATAAATGGCAGTGCAGTCCCTGTGAACCATATTCAGCCAGCAGTTGAGCTGAATGTAAACTTTTTGACTGAATTAGGGTGTCCTTAAATAAGCCACCACTCTCCAAGTTGCCCACAGGCTCCAACACTCCCTACTGCCTTGTAGATCACCTGCTGCGCTCCTTCATTTTACCAGCCTTGCTTCCAAAGCCTTTTGAGTTTGCAATCTATATTAGTCTGTTTTGTGCTGCTGTAACAGAACAGCAGAGAGTGGGTAATTTATAATGAACAGAAATTTATTGGCTTACAGTTCTGGAGGCTGGGAAATCCAAGATCAAGAGGCTGGCATCTGGCGAGGGCCTTCTTGCCACATCATAACATGACGAAAGGCAGAAGGGCAAGAGAGTGTGTGTGAGAGAGCAGTGGAAGGGGGCCATACTCATCCTGTTATCAGGAGCCTGCTCTCACAGTAACTCACTCACTCCCATCATGATGGCATCAACCTCATCAGGCCCCACCTCCCAACACTGTTGTCTTAACGATTAAGCTTTCAACACTTGCTTCTTAGAAGAAACACTTAAATTATAGCACAATCTATATTCACATTGTCAGGCTATATGATGTATTCACCTAATTTCACTGAAAGAACCCATGCTGAACAAGGACACAAAAAGAAGTAATTATTAACCTTCTGTGGATCCCGGCATCTTTTGAAAACATGATGAAAATGTTTGAATCTCTCCCCCAGGAGATCATGTGCATGTGTGCAGACACACACACACACACGCATACACACATATTTCGGTGACACAATTTTACATAACCTCCGAAAACTATTTAAGAAACCCATTTAAGAAGCACCAGAAACTGGCAACTGAAGCTAGCCGAAAACGAGCATTGAGGCAAGGAGCGGTAGGTGTCATAACATGTTGGTGAATGACAGAGTTTGGATTTGTGTCCTTGCCCAAATCTCATGTCAAATTTTAATCCCCAGTGTTGGGGGAGGGACCTGGTGGTAAGTGATTGGATCATGGGGGTAGAATTCCTCCTGGCTGTTCTCATGATCGTGAGTGAGTTCTCACAAGACTTGGCTGTTTAAAAGCATGTGGTGCCTTACCCTTCGCTCTCTCCCTCCTTCTCCAGCCATGGAAGATGTGCTTGTTTCCATTTCACCTTCTGCCATGATTGAAAATTTCCTCAGGCCTCCCCAGCCAGGCTTCCTGTACAGCCTGCACAACTGTGAGTCAATTACACCTCTTCTTTATAAATTACCCAGGCTTGGGTGGTTCTTTATAGCAATGTGAGAACAAACTAATATAGGGAACTTTCTCCATGGATGAGATGAGGGAGAGGCTGTGTCCAGGACCTCCAGCCACGGGTACCATGGCCTTTCTCAAGACCACCTCTTCTTTTATACATGGCCTAACATTTCCCAGAACTCATTTTGAAAACTCTATAAATAAAGACAACAGGTATACAATTTGTTATTTGTCCTCATAAACACCGTCAAGAAAGCCTACACACCCTGGAAGTATTTACATTGGCTCTCTAGTCTGAAACACTCAGATTTTATATGTTGCTAAATGATGATGGAAAGCTTTTCCAGGTAGAAGAAAAAGCAACAACAAATCTGAGGATACACCTATTGTTGTTGCTTTTTGCAACCTGCCTTTTGCCCACTTTCAGCCAAGATGGGATTATTGAGGGTTTAATCTTCTCAAATTTATTTTCTTTTTCTCATATGTAATTTTATTACCTTTAGCTCTCACTTCTTTTAGAAACGAAATTTAGGCTGGGCGCAGTGGCTCACGCCTGTAATCCCAGCACTTTGGGAGGCTGAGGCAGGCAGATCACAAGGTCAGGAGATCGAGACCATCCTGGCTAACACGGTGAAACCCCATCTCTGCTAAAAATACAAAAAATTATCCAGGTGTGGTGGCAAGCATGTGTAGTCCCAGCTACTTGGGAGGCTGAGGCAGGAGAATGGAGTGAACCCGGGAGGCAGAGCTTGCAGTGAGCTGAGATCATGCCACTGCACTCCAGCCTAGGCAACAGAGCGAGACTCCGTCTCAAAAAAAGAAATAAAATTTAAGGAACTTCTGCAGTTTTTCAACAAATCGTGTAAATGAATTTGTAGTTTTCACAGTGCTGCTGAAAATGAGGAAGTGTGTCAAGTGTTAGCTCTTCTCAAATGTTACAGCCATAAGTACCAGGATTCCCTATTGAAAATCACCCTTCTGAGAGTCTCAGTGCAACTTGGGCAAAAGACTTTAAAGAAGATGTATATAATTCTATGCAAATCACAAAATCCATCCAAAGTAAAATTGTCATCCAACTTAGAACGCTGAAAGAGACACACACGTGTCGGCATGCATGCTTGAATTGGACAGCTATGCAGGCATGATCGACTCCACACTGTCTGAGCAACCTGGAACTTAAATGTCTCTATCTCATTATCACATTTTAAGTCATGATGCTGACAGTTGATGAGACTTTATGCAAAACACGGCTCTATAATAGGACACAGCCTCCATCTAACATACTTCTAGCAGGAAATAACAAGCAAAGAAACCAACCCTAGAAAGCCCACCCAAAATGCTCCTTACAAAGGTATACATTTCTCTTCCATGACTATTGGGATTGTTTATGGGCAGGAAAATATTGAAACAGACCATCTGTCACTGGAGACTCCAATAGAGAAATACGTTTTCAGCAAAATGGTAAGTTTTCAGAAATGATTTCAAAACAGCTTGGCATGAGGCATTGCAGCCAGACGCCTCTTGCAGAGCAGACGTTGGAGTAGAGGACAAAAAGGATATGTCAGCAAGGACTTTGCCGAGGAAAGACTGATGCGCTGCCACCAAGATACAGGACTTAGCATAAATTAAATATGGAAAGCTTGAGAAGCCAGCAACCGTATTTTAAAAGCAGCATTTCAAGGCAAAATAATTAGGAAAGAAGGGGACACACAGCAAAGATGGAGGAAAGCATGAAGCAGCAAAGAAAACGGAGAAGAGAGAGCTGAGGGAGCGAGGCACCAGAGGGCCAGTACTCACCTAGGGTTTTCAAACCCTTGATTATTGCAAAGCAAAATAGTTTAGGAATTACCCACATGGTTTGCTACATACTGTACATACACTTATGCAGGTATTACCTCCCCTGTTCAAGGAAATGGCTGTGTTTGAGAGAATAAAACAATCCTGGATAATGCAGAAGGCTCGGCAAGAGAAAGCAACTAAAGCTGATACGCAGAATACAGGCGAGGGGGTTTAAAAATTACTCTACACTAATTTTAGGAGATAAATAATAGTCCTGAAGTTTTTATATATATAGGGCTGGGGATGATGGCTCATGCCTGTAATCCCAACATTTTGGGAGGCTGAAGTGGGAGGGTCTCTTATACCCAGGTATTCAAGACCAGCCTGGGTAACATAGTGAGACTTCATCCCTTAAAAAATAAAAATAAAAATGTTCATGGTGGTGCACACTTGTAGTCCCAGCTACTTGGGAGGCTAACATCAGAGCTAACTTGAGCCCACGAGTTTGAGGCTGCAGTGAGCTACGATTGTGCCACTACATTCCAGCCTGGGCAACAGAGCAAGACCATATCTCAAAAAAAAAAAAAAAAAAAAAAAAAGAGAGAGACAGAAGCATTAAGGATGAAATATAAAACCGTTCATAGGCAGCATCAGACCTTTCTTTTTGACAGTTAAATTTTATTTTGCCAAATGGTTAAAAAAAAATCTCATCCTGTGAGTGCATGAGGGTGACAGGATAGACAGCAACCATGCCTTTGAAGTTGTCTATCTCCTGTGAGAAATCCGCCCGCCCAATGCTCGCCTGCAGCAGTGGCTGAGAGCAAGGTGACAGGAGCCTAAGGAGTGAAGGGACCCAGCCTGCACAGCCCCCACCCGGAGCACCTGTCCCTGACCACTGGGCAGGGCAGAGCCAGCCTGCGGATGCTACTCTGCCCCATCCCGAGGATTAGGTTGGCTCCACTCACCCAACTCACCCCAAGCACAGAAGGCAGGACTGTAGGTGCTGCTCCAGAGGCTCTTCCCGTTCCCAGTGGAATTCTGTGACCCAGTGACCGTTCACCTGGAAGGGAAGATAGGACAAACAAAACCCTGTGTTATGAGCACAGAGTAGGTTTCTCTTCTATTCAATCATCCACACAGACACTTGAGCATTTTTTTCTATTATAGTCATGAAACACCAATTACATCATGCACGGTAAAGAGACAGTGACCATGGACAGCCCTTGCACGTTAAGTGACGATGTGCGGGTGTCACAGAGCCTCCAGCAGCAGCGCCTGGGTCAGAATCCCGCTCTCCTCTTCTCACAACGCCTGGTGAAACATTCCACCCAGAGGGAGCCCAGGCCACTACAAACGGCAGAACTGCATTAGTGGCAGAAAGACAAATGCTTCATTTATATTACTGTCTCAGAGAGAGAGAAGCTACTTTAAATCAACAGACCTTACATCCGAAGTTTATCTTGACTCCTCAAGGATGGCTTCCTTCACTCTCCAGCTTTAGGAAAACAACAAAAACAATTCCTTTTCAAATAAAAAGTAAAGAAACCTCCTTCCCAAGGTGAAAAGCTAAAAAGAAAAGAGAATGAGATAGTTTTGTCACTTAAAACACATTCTAACGGTCAGTGATGTATTTTTCAAACACTACCAGAAAATTAAGCGTGAAACCTTACATTGCCATTAAATCACAGCAGAGGATTACATTATTGACACTACCCGGACAGTACATAGCCACAAAATAGCAGTGGGATAACAAAAGAGAAATTGTTGCCTCGTTGCTTCCCATTGGATGGTTTGTTCAAACTTTCTTCTCCTTCCACAGAGACCTATTCCCCTTCTCCAAAGAGTATTTTGTCCTATTTCCAAAAGTTCAAAAAATTAAGAGGATTCTCAAAATAAGAGTTCTTTAAGAATTGTTTTTGGGCCACGCACAGTGGGTCATGCCCGTAATCCCAGCACTTTGAGAGGCCAAGGCGGGTGTGTCATTTGAGGTCATTAGTTCGAGACAAGCCTGGCCAACATGTTGAAACCCCATCTCCAATAGAAATACAAAAATGAGCCAGGCATGGTGGCTTGTGCCTGTAATCCCAGCTACTCAGGAGGCTAAAGCACGAGAATTGCTTGAGCCTGGGAGGTAGATGGTGCAGTGAGCTGAAATTGCGCCACTGCCCTCCAGCCTGGACGACAGAGTGAGACTCTGTCCCAAACAAAAAAAAAAAAAAAAAAGAATTGTTTTTAAACAAAAAAAATTAATAGGATACTCGTAAGAGTTCTTTAAGCATTGTTTTTAAAAACACGAGAAGAGTACATTTTCTTAAGTTTTCTGATACATTTTATAACACATCTTTAATTTCTCATGGCAGTGGTTTAATCCTATCTTCTTCACTCTATCTTTCCCACTGTTAACCCTTGGAAACCAATGAGAAATGTTCTCCACATGAATCAACTTTGATCCTTTGAAATAGCAACCACAGCACTGGGGCTTGAGGACTGAGGTCATCAGTTGGGGGGATGTATTTCGTTCTCACTGGGGCCCAGAAGGGATTCAATTAAAAAGGCAGACTCTGGCCAGAGACAGGAGGCTACCATGCAAGCTCATCTCCCGCAGAGTCCCGTCCTCGCTTCCTAGCTGCTACTCCTCAGAGCAGCTCAGCAGGAAACAATGGCAAATTCAAACTCCTATAAAATGAGAGAAGTGTAGAAGAAATTCTGTTTGCAAGGGTGGGGCAGCTGGAGAGTTTTTCTTTCCCATCCCTGGGCCTCAAGGGAAGTGAGAGGGAAGTACAGAGACGTGTGCAGCTCACTGATGCTGTAGCAGGGCATTCTCACATTGCTATACAAAATATCTGAGACCAGGTCATTTATTTTAAAAAAAGACGTTTACTATGCTCAGTTTTGCAGGCTGTACAAGAAGCATAGTGCTGACATCTGCTTGGCTTCTGGGGAGAACTCAGGAAAGTTACAATCATGACAGAAGGTGAAGAGGGAACAGACACCTCACATGACAAAGGCAGAACAAGAGAGAGAGGAGGGAGGTGCCCCATAATTTCAAACGACCAGATCTCGCAAGAACTCACTATCTCAAGGACAGCACCATTCAGTAGAAATACACCCCCGTGATCCAATCACCTCCCACCAGGCTCCACCTCCAACACTGAAGGTTACAGTTACGCATGAGGTTTGGGCAAGGACACAGACCGGAACCATATCAGACGCCACCCCCAGGGAGCGTGGGAGGAGGGAACACAAGCTCCCTCATCTCATTGTTGCTCCCCCTCTAATTACCTCCCTATTGCTCCTGTAAGAATTTACCAAAATAGTTAACGTCTTAAAACAACACAACTGTCTGTGTTAGTGGCAGAAGGACAAATGTTTCCATTATATTACTGTCTTATATAGAGAGAAGCTACTTGAAATCAACACGAATTACATCCAAAGTTTGTCTTGACTCCTCAAGGATGGCTTCCTTCACTCTCCAGGTCTAGGAGAACAACAGAAACAATTCCATTTCAAATAAAAAATGAAGCAACTTCCTTCCCAAGGTGAAAAGCTAAAAAGAAAAGAGAACGATATAGTTTTGCCGCTTAAAACATGTTCCAGTGGTCTGTGATGTATTTTTCAAACTCTCTTAAAGTTCTGAAAGTCAGAAGTCCAAAATGACTCTTATGGGGCTAAAATTAGGATGTCACTGGAGCTGGTTCCTCCTGAAGACCTCAGAGAAGAATCTGCATCTTGCTGCTTCCAGCTTCTAGATGTGGCCAGGTCCTCTGGACTCATGGCTGCATCACCCCAATCTCTGCCTCAATCACATCTCCTTCTCTGGCTTTGATCCTCCTGCCTCTGTCTGATAAGGCCACTGGTGGTGACATTGGGTCAGTCTGGACCAAGACAATCATCCTATCTCAAGCCCCTTAGCCTGATCACTTTTGCAAAATCTTGTGTGCCTATAAGGTCATTATTTGTAGGCTCCAGGGATTAGGACATGGGTGCCATTGAGGGTGTGGGCACTGTTGAGCCTACCCTTCTCTGATCTCCTGCAAGTACTTCCTATCACCTAAACCCAATCAAGGCCAGAGGGCAAAAGCACCTCTTGATGCAGTCAACAGAGGTCAACCTCCCAGGGCACATTGCACAGTGAAAAAGTGGCAGACGTGGCTCCATAAGGCACACAGAGGTCACCAGCATGTCTTATATACCCCAGTGTCTTCAGACCTGAAGCTTAAAACTTGTCTGTCTGCTTGTAAATGCAACTTAGCAGACTCAGTACCAGTTAAAGGCAAGCTCCCTCATCAACTGATATGGTTTGGCTGTGTCCCCACCCAAATCTCATCTTGAACTGTAGTTTCCATAATCCCAATGTGTTGTGGGAGGGACCTGGTGGGAGGTAATCGAATCATGGGGGCGGTTATCTCCATGCTGTTCTCATGATAGTGAATGAGTTCGCATGAGTTCTGATGGGTTTATAAGGAGCTTTTCCCCCTTTTGTTTGGCACTTCTCCTTGCTGCCGCCACATGAAGAAGGATGTGACTGGTTCCCCTTCCGCCATGACTGTAAGTTTCCTGAGGCCTCCCCAGCCATGCTGAATTGTAAGCCAAAGAAACCTCTTTCCTTTATAAATTACCAAGTCTCAGTATGTCTTTATTAGCAGCATGAGAACAGATTAATACACCATGCCCTCAGACTCTTGACCCATCAGAAGTCAACATCCTCAAATCATAAAGTTAGAAAGAAAAGGAGGCTCTGTATTTTGCAATGTAGACCCACATCAAGTGGTTTTCAATTCATTTCTGCTTCAGAGGAAAGAGCAACAAAATTTTTTGAACACATTTCAAATATATGAAATGCTACATTAATTATAGTTTTTACAGAAATCTCATTGTCATCTTCAGAATCATTACTTTCCTAAAGGTAACACGTGTACTCAGTTGGAATCAGCTAAATTTTTGTTGACAACTTGCAACTTTTCTTGTAAATGAGTGTTGCAGTTTACATTGAAGTCAACATTTGATGTTTAGTACTATATTGTGCATCATCCCTAAATTAAAAAATAATAATAATAAATGAGTGGTTCAAAGTGTATTCATTGAAATATAGCACAGAACTAGTGATGAGAATAGTAAGCTGAAATGAAAAATTCAAAATTATATATACATTGATATATTGGCCTGTGCAGGTTGCCATAGCAAGATACCACAGACTGGGTGGCTAAGGAAAAACAAACTTACTTTCTCATAGTCCTACAGGCTGCAGGTCCAAAATCAAAGTACCGTCAGGGTTTCCAGTGAGGCCCCTGTATGAGTCTGTTCTCACACCACTAATAAAGACATATCCAAGACTGGGTAATATATAAAGGAAAGAGGTTTAATTGACTCACAGTTCCACATGGCTAGTAAGGCCTCACAATCATGGTGTAAGGCAAAGGAGGAGTAGTAGTCACATGTTACATGGTGGGAGGCAAGAGAGCATGTGCAAGGGAACTGCCCTCCATAAAACCATCAGATCTCATGAGACCCATTCACTGTCATGAGAACAACAGTATTGGCATAACTGCCCCCATGATTCAACTCCCTCCCACAAGGTCCCACCGCCACACGTGGGGACCATGGGAACCACAATTCAAGACAAGATTTGGGTGAGGACAGAGCCAAACCACATCAGTCCCTGTCCTTGGCTTGCAGACAGCTGCCTTCTCTGTGTCCTCACATGGCCTTTCCTATGTGCTTATATGGGAGAGAGAAAGAGATAGTGATGTCTGTTTATTTTCTTATAAGGACACCAGTCCTATCTGATTAGGGCCCCACATCCATGAACCCATTAGCTCGAATTACCTCCTTAAAGGTTCTATCTCCAAATAAAATCACACTGGGGATTAGGGCTACAACATATAAATTTGGGGGGGACACAGCTTATAACAATTGTGAGCAGGACTTTCATGGGAGCATAGACTTTGAAATTACATGTGTTGGGACAATTCATCCAAAAGTGTGATTTCTTCCACACAGTTGAAAAAGAAAGAAAGATTAAAAAAAATCCAATAGCAATTATTTGAAAATTGGACTTTAATGGACCAATGTTCCATGTGCTCCTGCGTCCCAGTGGATTGAAAGTTGTGAGATTTTTCTAAAGAGCAGCATAAAGCCATCAAAGCCCTCACATCATTTTCAAAGAAAGTATAGTCATCTCCCTGATAAACCAGGTTTATTTTTCAGGAAGAAAAAGTGCAAAATAATGTTCTCCATCGAAAACTAGTTTTTCATCTAAAAAAGGCAGAGAAGAAACCAAAATCTAAATACATTTACAGGATTTAAAAGATACTGTCTAGAGGGAAGAAGTAACCATTTAGAAATCCAGTCTTGTCTGTCAAGCACCTACTGTGTTCCAGGCACTGGAAACACAGTTGTGGACGCAATGCAGCCCCAAGTTTGGGGATCTTATTTTCTAGTGGGAAAACACAGCCAACAAGTCAACAAAGTCACTACTGATTGCAATAAATGATGGGGAGCAATTAAACAGGGTGATGGGACTGAGAGTGACCGAGGGGCACCACTTTAGAAAAAGCCTCTCTGGAGAGGTGACATTTGAGGACAGATCTGAAGATGCAAAAGAGCCAGGCATGCAAAGAGAACTAAGGGGAGATGAGTGCAAACACACAGGGATGAGCAGGTCCCAGGATGGCTGGTCCAGAAAGGCCAGTGTGGCTGGAGACCCGAGGTGAGGGCTGATCTGGGAAGAGCTTTTCTTTTCTCACTGGAGCAAATGTGATGACATATTATGGAGCATCTTTAGAAGTCACATTCCAACACTATAATCGAACATGGAAAAAGAATACTTTTTAGGCCCAAATGCAGCTCAGACATGAATTAGGGATTCACTCCCTGCAACCTTGAAAGCTCAAACATTCAGCGTGCCTCTGAGAGCAATAGATGCTCATCGATTTAGTGTCTCAAGTGTCTGAACGTTTTCTTGAGTAAGAAAATGCTCTATAATTTCCAGGGCCATATTTGATAAAATATCCAAAACTGTATTACAGAGCCACCAAACAATTGCTGTCACTCCTGACAACCTATAATTGAGAGTAAAGATTTTTCATTCGATAGAAAGAAAAGAGCCTGGACACTTGCGGAATCTCACCTAGCACTCCGACTTTGCACCTGTGAGCCTGGTAACAGATACTGCAGGGAGAAACTGCAATCATGATCACCCTTTCAATAATAACTTGTTTAAAATAAAAAGAAGAAATAAAAACAACTTGTTCAAAATATTATTTTATTTTTGTTACTTAAAAATGGTGGTGATTCTTTCTTGTGAACTTACAGACCTGATAGTTTGGGAAACACCATTCTAAATCTAAGCATGATCTTCAATTAATTAGAAAATACCCTCTTTATTTTTTCCCATCTCATATATGCTAATTGGAGTATCTTCAAGTTATGAGAAATTATGTTTCATATCACAACTTTATCACTTGTCAAAGATCAAAAAGCGTTAATAAGGTGAACGATGCCACATTTTTGTAAGGAAACTGATACACTCTGTGGTGTCTTAGAGGTGTTTGGTCCAAAAATAAAAGGTCAGAGAAAAAAGAAAAGGCCCTTGAAGAAGAGATTTGATGAGTGTTGAATACAGGTACCACCTTTCAAACCAAACACTTTCACACTTGCAAAAAGTTTCGAAAGACACACAGTAGCTACTTGTGCTAACATAAACAGAGTAGCACCTTTTGAAATTTCTGATGAAACATAAACAGAGATGGAGGGATAAGAAGAGAACAATGGATGTTCACCTACAAATAAAACTAAAGTCAAGACAGACAATGTATAAAGGGCACATTTGCTTTAAGGACTCAGGAGTGTACCAGAGAACCCAGTGGAAGAGATTCAGCCATGACAGAGGAATGCACGGGTACCAGCAGGACTGCTATGTACAGTTGTGGAGATTGTGCACTGCACAAGTGTACCTGGCCAAGGAAGCAACTGGAGCCCAGAAAGTTGTTGGGGAATGACTAAAAACCCACCTACAATCCTTTCTCCAAACCATGCACTCCTGCACGCAGCTATGTTCACTTAAGTGAGCGGATCTCACAGGGAGCAATTTTGCCTTCCAGGAGGCACTTGGCAATACCTGAACACATTTTTGATTGTCACAATTTGACATACATTTTACTGGCACCTAGTGAGTAACGGCCAGGAATGCTACTATAAACGTTCTACACAGGACAGCCCACCAAAGCAGAATTATCTGGCCCAAATGTCCATAGTGCTGAGATGGAGAATCTCCAACTTAAAAATGACATTTTCTAATTCATATCAAGATGTAGCCCAGTGGGAAAGCCATGGACCCATAGGGATGCAGCTCTCCAGTGGGAAAAACTTGTTCTGATTCACACAAAGAGCCTTGTGGGAACCAGGAACTCTAAATCCACTGTCTGGTATCTCAGCCCTGTCTCCTCTGTTTCTCTTCCTCCCTCTTTCTCTCTCTCCCCCTTTCCCTCCCTTCCTCTCCCTTACCCTCTCCTTCTCTCTTTTTCACTCCCTCTGCCCCTTCTTATCTCTGTCTCTCTCTGTCTCATTCTCCTTTCCTTTCTCTAACTCTCTGTGTCTGCCTTCACTGACATATCCAGAAATAGGCAGGCATTCATCCCCGATTTGAGATGATGGAGCCACATTTTACAATTGACTCTAGTGACCCTTTCCTCTCTTCCCACTGTGAAAGGTAGAACAGGCTTAAGAGGTCACTTGAGCTGAGCAAAGGAGCCAACATGTACCCACCAGAACACCCTTCATTCCTCGTCCTTCTGTGTCCGGAATTGGTGGGTTCTTGGTCTCACTGACTTCACCAATGAAGCTGCAGACCCTCACGGTGAGTGTTGTAGCTCTTAAGATGGCACGTCTGGAGTTTGTTCCTTCTGATGTTCGGATGTGTTCGGAGTTTCTTCCTTCTGGGGGGTTCATGGTCTCACTGGCTCAGCAGTGAAGCTGCAGACCTTCGTGGTGAGTGTTACAGCTCTTAAGGGGGTGCATCTGGAGTTGTTCGTTCCTCCCGGTGGGTTCGTGGTCTCGCTGGCTTCGGGAGTGAAGCTGCAGACCTTCGTGGTGAGTGCTACAGCTCACAAAGGCAGTGTGGACCCAAAGAGTGAGCAGAAGCAAGATTTATTGCAAAGAGCAAAAGAACAAAGCTTCCACAGTGTGGAAAGGGACCCGAGCGGGTTGCCACTGCGCGCCCGGGCAGCCTGCTTTTATTCTCTCATCTGGCCCCACCCACATCCTGCTGATTGGTAGAGCTGAGTGGTCTGTTTTCACAGGGCACTGATTGGTGTGTTTACAATCCCTGAGCTAGACACAAAGGTTCTCCAGGTCCCCACCCAATTAGCTAGATACAGAGTGTGGACACAAAGGTTCTGCAAGTCCCTACCAGAGTAGCTAGATACAGAGTGTCGATTGGTGCATTCACAAACCCTGAGCTAGACACAGAGTGCTGATTGGTGTGTTTACAAACCTTGAGCTAGATACAGAGTGCCAATTGGTGTATTTACAATCCCTTAGCTAGAAATAAAGGTTCTCCAAGTCCCCACCAGACTTAGGAGCCCAGCTGGCTTCACCCAGTGGATCCCGCACAGGGGCTGCAGGTGGAGCTGCCTGCCAGTCCTGCCCCATGCGCCCACACTCCTCAGCCCTTGGGAGGTTGATGGGACTGTGCGCCCTGGAGCAGGGGGCGGCGCTCGTAGGGGAGGCTCGGGTGGCACAGGAGCCCACAGAAGCTGGGGGAGGCTCAGGCATGGCAGGCTGCAGGTCCCAAGCCCTGCCCCGCGGGAAGGCAGCCAAGGCCAGGGGAGAAATTGAGCACAGCAGCTACTGGCCCAGGTGCTAAGCCCCTCACTGCCTGGGGCCGGTGGGGCTGGCCGGCGGCTCCAAGTGCTGGGTCCGCGGAGCCCACGCCCACCCGGAACTCGCACTGGCCCGCAAGCACCTGGTGCAACCCCTGTTCCCGCCCGCGCCTCTCCCTCCACACCTCCCCGCAAGCTGAGGGGGCCGGCTCTGGCCTTGGCCAGCCCAGAAAGGGGCTCCCACAGTGCAGCGGCGAGCTGAAGGGCTCCCCAAGTGCCGCCAAAGTGGGAGCCCAGGCAGAGGAGGCGCCAAGAGCGAGCGAGGGCTGTGAGGGCTGCCAGCACGCTGTCACCTCTCACTTCCACTTACGGAAAAGTTGCTGATCCCCAGTTACATGTTGAGCACTCTGCTGGGGAAGGAGAATCAAAACATGATCCCCACACCCTAGACATGGGAACCTTTGAAGGCACACTGACATGTAGCCAAATACAGGCACATCATATGGTTGCTGTGATGCTCTTTGTCATAGTCTGAGCAGAGAACAAGAAGCAGAGAGAAAAGAGAGAAAGAACAAGCTGTAACTGTTTGTTGATAAACAGAATAATCTCTGGAAGGAGACATAACTGATCATTTCCACTGAAAAGACACACATAGTAATATTGAGTGGGTGTAATATCATTTTTCATCTTCTTATGTTGGGAACATAAAACTGGATTAAACTCAGAATCAAGTGTCATAGGACAAAAAGCAATGTTCACATCAAGTTCTTATCTGTATATTGCAGCATCTTTGAAATTCTAAAGAAAAATACACTGAGAAAAATATAAGCAGGAAACATCACACTCTAAGACAAATAAAGTATGCATAATTGTGATTAATTTCAGTTACACTAAAGAGAAAGCACTCAGAGGTACTTAGGCATTGCCATTTCTTTATCATTTGTTTCAAATAAAAGTTTGGCTTTACGTTTATATATAAATGCAAACTATCCATATTTAATAATAGATCTTATTCTATATGGACATATTATAGAACAACAAGAGTGTTCTAAATGTTGCCTATTCATTACGTTTCCTTATACACAATCACCTAATAGCAGCATTGGGAATGACAAGTATGAAGCCTGGAGGGAGAAAAAAACAAACAAAAAACATCCGCCCATACTCAGCCACCTGGTGCTCCAGACTGGGTTTCCAGAAAGCCCACTCTGAGCCTATTGATGTGCAGGGGGTTTATTAAGGAGAGGAAGAGAAGAAAGGAGGCAGAAGTGGGCACAGCAGAAGTTGAACTGGGAGGCAGATCCCAAATAGCCTTGTTAACCACTGGGAGCTCAGCCCTTAGATGGGCGCTGCAGAGCCATCCAGAGTAGGGCCAGAAGCTGGGGGCTCACCCTCCTGCATCCATCAGCCAGGGGCCATCTGACAGAGCACAACTGGGGGCCAGGTGGCTCTCTGCAGCTGCAGTGACCTCTGAAGGGGCTGAGAGCAGGAGACTGTGCACGGCTGCCCCCAAAACTGAGGCAAGGAGGCCTTTACTGAAGGGATTATTGCAGCGTCCAACACACCTGCCACACCTGACAATGGACCGACATGCAAACCTGACACCTTTAAAGGACTGAAATCACTGACTGGTGTAATTATCGTGCTTTCATATCCATGTCTTTGTTCATTCAACCAGCATTTATTAAGTATCGACTAAGTGCTGGGTACCGTGTTAGGTACAGTTGTCCATGAGGGAGACTGATTCGGTGGCCATCTTGTCCATACCCTCCTACTGTTTTAGTTCTGGCCACTATCCCCGAAAACTTCAGTAGCTTAAACAACAAATAGTTATTTCTTAAAATTCAGAAGACTGGAAAGTCCTAGATCAGGGTGCTGGCAGATCTGACAGCCACCTTCCCACTGTATCCTTATGTGGCAGAGAGGGAGGCATGATCTCCTAGCTCCTCTTATAAGGGCACTAATCCCACTCATGAGAGCTGCACCCTCCTGACCTACTCAACTCCCAAAGGCCCCACCTCTTACTACCTCTCCATTGAGGGTTAGAATTTCAACAGATGAAATTTGGGGGGGACGTAAACATACAGTCCATAATACCCACCCACCTGACCCATACCCAAAGAAATGCCAGTGCTTTGTGCTTAAAATACTCCAGTAGCATGGTTAATATTAAACCTTAATCAAGATCAAAATATCCAGCTATAAAATTAAAAACTAAATAAGAGTCAGAAGAGGAAGTAACGGGGAAAAAGGAATGAAAAAAGTTACTCCTTCACCGGAAAAGATGGTAGAGTGAAGTAAATTGAATGAACAAGACCTTTGCCTCCTGTCATATCTGGGTCCAAATTTCAGCTTGTCTACATGTAAGCAATGTTACGTAAACTTCTCTTGAGTTTTTCCTTGTGAAAAGAATGCCTGCATTGTGTGATTTTTGGCAGGATTACATAAGATCTGTGCAGAGGAGGGAGACTGGGTCCTGAGCAGTCATGGGACCACAGTGACCACAGCATCTTCCTCGGATTCATCACCAGCTTCTCCAGCACCATTACCAAAGCACCACTGCAATAGGCCAGGCAGCAGATGCCGTCCTGCAGCTGACATGCAGATGGTAAGTCCGTGTGAGTTACAGCATGTGTTTAGTGACACTGCTTATCAAGGTCCCACAACTATGTTTCTGCTCCATAAAAGATCCTTCTCACTTCCAACATAACCTGAAATTTACTATTATCAAAAAAATGACTGGCTGGGTTTGGGGGCTCACGCATCTAATCCCAGCACTTTGGGAGGCCAAGGTGGGTGGATTACCTGAGGTCAGGAGTTGGAGATCAGCCTGACCAACATGGTGAAACCCCGTCTCTAGTAAAAATACAAAAATTAGCTGGACATGGTGGCAGGCACCTCTAATGCCAGCTACTTGGGAGGCTGAGGCAGGAGAATGGCTTGAACCCGGGAGGCAGAGGTTGCAGTGAGCCAAGATCACGCCATTGCACTCGAGCCTGGGTGACGACAGCGCGACTCCGTCTAAAAAAAAAAAAAAACGACTTGAGGCAGAAGCCACATCCACCACTGAATCGTGAGCAGAAAACCAAGGCAGCAGGGTGAAGCACAGCACTCCTTGCAGAGCGACCCACCGCAGAAACACAGGTCAAACATGGACGGAATTGAGGCCTCCTCGATAAGAAGCATCTAGCACTGTGGCCTTACAGAGTGTATTCAAAGGAGGTGAACCATCCTTTGAAATCGACTGAGAAAAACACTTGCTTAAAATCCCAGCATTGCAATATAGCAGCTGCTTGGAAGTTTCTGCCAACTCTATTAAGTGCCTTGAAAACAAGAAGCAGAAGCAGCACAGAGCAGCACAGAAACCAGAAATAAGCCCAGCAGGTTTGAAGGAGGAAGGTAGTATCCTTCCCCATAGACGCCCTTAGTCAACAGCATTGATGTGGAGAGGGTGAATGCAGAGGGAGATACCAGCTTCCCGGCGCGTGGTCATCAGGCTGGTGTGTGGGTGTGGGAGAATGTGTATGTGATTGTTACTCTAAATTCACTTCCCACAGCACAGTTTCAGTCATTTGCTTATATTCCTTATCTCTATGAATATCTAAATTCTTTAAAACCCTCCAGAACGTTCCAGGGTGAAGTCTAAGCCAAGGACTACAGTCGTGTGTGTTTGTGCTGAGAAGCCAGATAAGAAGAAGCTTGTACCCACGACAGGGATGCTGCCTTCTTTTCGACACTGTTAAAATATTATGTCCCGTTTGTCTTCCCAGTCACCACATGGGGAGGCCTCATCATCCCTTCCCACAAGAAGACAAGGTGATGGGGAGGTGGAGCAGCAGCTAAAGGTCCCCAGCTGTGCCGAGCCAGGGTGGCCTCCACCACTGCCTGGCTCAAAGCCTATTCCCTCCTCATTTTCCCCACCTCTTTGGCTGTGATTTCCCACTGAGAAAACGTATTCCATGAAAAGTTCTGGTTCATTCAGTGAACCTCTTCACACGGCTCCTGAGAAGCGCGACTGATCATCTCTCCCATGCCAGCAGACTTCCTGTTCCCTGCCTCTCACTGCCGATAGGACGCTCTAACAATGACACCCCATGAACTCTTTTTTTTTTTTTTTGAGAGGGAGTCTCACTCTGTCTCCCAGGCTGGAGTGCAGTGACATGATCTCAGCTCACTGCAACTTCTGCCTCCTGGGTTCAAGCAATTCTCCTGCCTCAGCTTCCCCACTAGCTGGGATTATAGGTACCCACCATCATGCCTGGCTAATTTTTGTATTTTTAGTAGAGATAGGGTTTCACTATGATGGCCAGGCTGGTCTTGAACTCCTGACCTGGAGTGATCTGCCTGCCTCAGCCTTCCAAAGTGCTGGGATTACAGGCATGAGCTACTGCGCCCAGCCCCCATGAACTCTCCAAGCCAAAATCCTGGGCCTCAGACAGAATCAGGGGCTTTACAGGACAAAGCCTAGTTATCCATCTGATAAATGATGTTGCAGCCACAAACAACACACGATTTGCTTTTCTGTGCGCAAACCAAAATCTTCGTTTAAACACTGGGTATTAGTTTGTCCTCATCCTGCTATGAAGAAATAGCGAGACTGGGTAATTTACAAAGAAAAGAGGGCTGGGTGCAGTGGCTCATGCCTGTAATCCCAGCAGTTTGAGAGGCTGAGGCAGGCAGATCACTTGAGGTCAGGAGTTCGAGACCAGCCTGGCCAACATGGTGAAACTCCAGTCTCTACTAAAAGTACAAAAAGTTAGCGGGGTGTGGCGGTAGGTGCCTGTAATCCCAGCTGCTTGGGAGGCTGAGGCAGGAGAATTGCTTGAACCTGGGAGGCAGAGGTTGCAGCAAGCCAAGATGCACCATTGTACTCTGGTCAACAATAGCGAAACTCTGTCTCAGAAAAAAAAAGGAAGTTTAATTGACTCACAGTTCTGCATGCATGGCTGGGGAGACCTTGGGAAACTTACACAGGGCAGCAAGAGAGAGAATGGGTGCCAAGCGAAGCGGGAGGCCCCGAAAACCATCAGATCTTGTGAGAACTCACTCACTATCAGGAGAACAGCATGGAGGAAACCACCCTCATGATTCAATTATCTCTACCTGGTCCTGCTTTTCACACTTGGGGATTATTACGATTCAAGGTGAGATTTGGGTGGGGACACAAAGCCAAATCACATTACACAGATTGCTCCCTGTGCTGATAGAGAGGAAATAGTGATTTCTACAAAAGCCTTAGAGAAACACCTAGGAGAATTCAGCTGTTAAAAGCACAAATTGGGACTCAAAAGAATTTAACAGTTTCACACCCCACCACAACCACAGAGGTAAACATTAATAATGTGAAGAAATTCGGTGTGAGTAGGACATTTTGGTGTCATGGTGTGAAGCCTGAACCACTCTTTAAAAGGGACACAACTCCAGATCCAGATTTTTTTCAAGTATTGCTCTGCTGTGGAGGAACAGAGCGTTAACATAAAATTTCCATTACAAAAGTCCAGGTTTCACTGTGGTTCAGATCCTAGACTTTGAAGACACACAGCTCATTAGGCATTTCAATCATGCTCAACAGTTCCTTGCATTGAACTCTTCTCAGCACATCAATTTTTTCTCTAATTATATTGATTTCAGCAAATTGCAGTGTCCGTCTGAGCTGATTTTCAAATATGACAGCAAAAGCTTTCAATGAGAGAAATACAAATGCATTGTGTAGCACTGAGCTGCATTATCCCCTCAAACTTCACAGAAGAAACACAGGCATTTGAAGGCAAGTAAAAACTGCCTGATGAAATGATGGCATTCTGAAAAATAAACAGCCACTTCAATTCCAGGCAATCATGGTTATACCTCTTAAGTGATCATTATTTTTCTTGCCTGAAAACTAAACTAGGTGCAAATCAAAGATTGAATCCATATTTACAGTTTCAACTTTTTTTTCTGTTTTCTTTTTTTTTTTTTTTTGAGATGGAGTCTTGCTCTGTCGCCCAGGCTGGAGTGCAGTGGCGCAATCTCAGCTCACTGCAACCTCCGCCTCCCTGGTTCAAGCGATTCTCCTCCTTCAGCCTCCCAAGTAGCTGGGATTACAGGCGTGTACCACCACTCCCGGCTTTTTGTATTTTTAGTAGAGATGGGGTTTCACCAGGTTGGCCAGGCTTGTCTCAAACTCCAGACCTCAAATGATCCACCCAGCTCGGTCTCCCAAAGTGCTGGGATTACAGGTGACCCACGGCACACAGCCTACAATTTTAACTTTATGCCTCAGAGAGAGTTCAGGTGACAAATCTAACAGTAAGTGACATTTTAAAATCAAACTATTGAGGGTTTTCATTGGCCATAGAGACGAGCACCCTATGCTCTCTCCTGAAAATCCAGCTTCCCTTCCCAAAAGCAGAGCACATTTCCATCTGTGCCATGCTGCCTCTCCTGAAGACCACATGTGCTCCCAGCACTTTGCTTTAGATGAATTGGAACTCTCTCTCCAGCCAAGACCTCGCTCTTGAGCAGCAGTTCCTGCAGTCAGCATCCCACAGCCACCCCCATGTCATTTGTTCATGCACTCATGTATTCATTTATTTAAAAATATTTAACAAATATTGACTATCAAATATTTGCCTGGCACTGTGCTGGGAGCTTGATGACAAAGTGAACAGAATAAGCATAGTCCCCTGACCTGGGGCACCATGTTTCCTCCCTGGCCCGTTTCCATCCCTGATACCCGCATTTTCTGGGTCACACCGAGGAGACATCGAGCCTTTTGTTCATGCACTCATGTATTCATTTATTTAAAAGTATTTAACAAATATTGACCATCAAATATTTGCCTGGCACTGTGCTGGGAGCTTGAGGACAGAGTGAACGGAATAAACATAGCCCCTGACCTGGGGCACACACGTTTCCTCCCTGGCCCATTTCCATCCATGATACCCGCATTTTCTGGGTCACACCGAGGAGACATTGGGCCTGCACGTTGGCCTCCTCCCTTCCCCATCTGCTGCCTCCACCGTGGGACCCTGGTGGCCTTTCACGAGGTGAACGCAGCAGCTTCCTTGCAACTTTCCCATTTCTCATCTTCTTCCACTGAACTAATGTCAGACTGAGTGTTGTAAAATGAGGAAATAGTCACAGGTAAGCTGGGGAGGTACATGACCTGGCTCTCCCATCGACTGCCACCTGTACACGATTCCAGGAACCTCTTTGACTCGCCTCCTCCATGTTGGGTGAAAGTGGGCCATTTTATACCTGGTGGGAGGGGACACAAACACTCCAACAGTCCCCTGAATAAGCCTTGTTTGTCCGGCTCAGGACAGCCGAGGCAGGCCCTCCACTGCAGCGGACGGTCACGCCTGCAGCTAGCAGTCACCTTGCTCCGGCGTCTGCATCTGCCCACAGTGAAGGCAGCGTGACACGGGAGCCAGGCCGGGCTGGCTTCTGAGAGGACTTGCGGAGTCATCCGTGACCCCATGAGTGACAGGCCTCTGAGACATGCAGCAGCGCGTGGCCTCCTCTCACCAGTTCCACAAAATGAAATCTGGCTTTCTTGGGGAGTAGGGAAGTGCAGCAACTTTCCAATCCCATCCGAGGAGTTAAAATCAAACCTCAAAAGAAAAGTTTCTGCTTGGGCGAGGTGGCTCACACCTGTAGTCCCAGCACTTCCAGAGGCCGAGGCGGGTGGATTGCTTGAGATCAGGAGTTCAAGACTAGCCTGACCAACACGGCGAAACCCCATCTCTACTAAAAATACAAAAATTAGCTGGGTGTGGTGACACGCACCTGTAATCCCAGCTACTTGGGAGGCTGAGGCAGGAGAATCACTTGAAGCCGGGAGGCGGAGGTTGCAGTGAGCCGAGACCACACCATTGCACTCCTGCCTGGGTGACAGAGTCTCAAAAAAAAAAAAAAGAAAAGTTTCCGAGTAACCTTACAAGATCATTCTCCCTGTCTCATGAGGAGTTCATCCTATATCATGCACAATTCTGATTCTTCACCTCATAAGACTCCTGAGGGTTTCAGCAAGTGCTTGAGTCTGTAATGGTCACACCAGGATCAGCATCCATTAATCTTGGTTCTATGCTCACATAAAAAGCTGAGGATGTTATTCCTGAGAACTAACCAAGCACTTCAGGATCAGACATGAAAACTCTCCATTTATTTTCTCACACCCCACTTCTGCTTGGACTGGGTATGGAGATGCTTCCTCTCAGAGGACAGTGGGCTGTGTATCAGTCAGGATAGGCTAAGTTCGTTCAGTAACAAACAATCCCAAACTCTCAGTGGGCTCAGACAACAAGTTTTGTGTTTTCCTCTGACCACATCCCCATCTTGGGTAGGAATAGGGGCTGAAAGGGCTTTTCTTTCCTGATCCTTGCTTCTAGACCCAGGCTGATGCAGTCCCTGCTTTCTGGAAAATCACGTTTCTGAGTCAGAGGAAAGAGAATAGGAGGAGGTTTACTAACAAGCTTCTTCTAAAAGCAAAGTCACATCTGATTGGTTGAACCCAGTCCCATGCCCACCCCCCTACTTCAAAGGTAGGCGAGGAGGGAATTCTACAAAGAGCCAGTGAGGATCGTAACATACAATAGTCATTACCGTAACCACCACGGACTTCCGCTGAGCGCCCGTCTCCACGAAAGTACTGACCCTGGACCCCCAGTTGCCTGGGTCCACCTGTCTAACCAAACACAAGCCTCTTTCAGGTCTCTTCCACTCATATGAGCAGGACTTGGCTACCCAGAAACGTCACCTAACACCCGCAGCTTCCCCCCATCATCTGTGACTACCTACTGTGTCCGTGAGACTGTCCAGTCTATAGACTGCCGCTCAGAGAAGGTAGGCTAGTAACTAAGATCCCAGACCCTGGAAGGAGAGCCCCTGAGTTTGAATCCTACTTTACCATTTACCAGCTTGCAGACTTAACCTGCAGGCCTCAGCCTTCTCCACTAGGAAGTAGTGTTTGTAACAATACCTGCCTGATTGTGCTGCTATTGCACTGTTTTAAGGGATAAATAAATAAATAGGTCTATACTGAGACCAGCCGGGGTCACAGTAAGCACTATATTACTATAATAATAATATATATTATTATATTATTATCTTTGTTAACAGGTTAGTCCATAATGTTGTTTATTGGCTTTTGTTGAATTAAGCCCCAGAAGCTTGTTCTTTGTAACCCATACTTAAGCAGTGGACAGAAAGGTAATCACCTACTGTCTAGCTCTTCTGAAAATTAGATACAAACCTAGGATAAAACACAAATTTTTTAGCATCTACTATATGCCAACCATGTGGCTTCATTAGAAAGCTCTCTGGAGAAGCTTTATTCTACAGAAATGTGCATCTATTTCCATGGTGCATTTAAAAGCTTCTAACCTTCAATTACATAAAGTAGGATAAATTCAGACAACGTAACGGTCCTATTCGATTCCATTCAAACCTAATGTGTAGAGGCAGATCTAAAGTACAGGGGGCAGAATCTCAGGATAAACCGAGAATTGCATAACAAAATATTCCTTCATTCTAAAGACTATGTAGGCCAACCAAATGTGTACTTTTGTGCAAGAATTTGTTTGGATTATGGCCAATAATTCTACAGTGATGAATTTCTAAATAAATTTAAGATACCAATCTCATCTCGTGTCTTCCTAATAATTACGAAGCCCACCAATATCTTCTACTCTGCAGAGCTTCACTCCAAACTCCAGGAGAAACATCAGTCAAAGATACCGGTATACCCGACCTTTTTAAGGGGGGAAGACAGTGTGAATGTGAGAGGTGTTTCTTCCTCAGAGTAAGAAGCCATCAGAAGTTATGCTTCCACACAGCAGAGCTGTTTAATCGCTCACACTTGGAAAAGACACCGATACATAGGATGGGCAGGATGGCTGCAGAAACCCCACAGAGCAGGAATTGGGAGCCACAGTCTGAGCTGAAGAAAGGGTAGAAGGCCTGTCTTACTGTTGCTTGCACAATGATATTCGCCCAATATTGAGAAAGTGTCCATTGTTCATATTAAAAATGGGGAAGGGGGTTGATACAGACCGCACCTCCCACCCCAAGCACGCTCCATCTGCCACTGGAGGGATGGGAGCTTCATAAAGCTCTAGAGGACGAGGCAGAGCCTGGGAAACAGACTGCCAGGCCCACCCCACTCAGCAACTTTGATCATGTTTCAAACTTAGAGAAAATTAGCAAAAATATAAGTGTAATATTGCATTGTGTCCCATTCACTTTATCAGTGTCTCTCTCTATTTTTCCCACACCATTCATGAGTAAGTTGGAGACATCAAGACACTCTATCCCTGAAGATTTCCATGTATTTTCTCAGAACAGGGACACTGTCTTATATAACCATGGCACAACCATCAAAGTCAGGAAACTGTATACTAATATAAAACTATGACAGGGATCCCCATAGGTCCCTGGTAGAGCTTGAGTCTGTTCAGGGACCATGTCCTGCATAAATGCATATCTGTGTTTGAGGCTGTGCTCCACACACCTAGACCACTGCGAACCAAAGGAGCACTCCAAGGTGGAACACAGATCAAAAACATGTCTCATTTTCCCTTATTCTTATTAATTTGACACAGAAATCCTATAGCCCACTATCCTCCCACCATTTTCTAAGGTGGCCAGATATTTCCACCATAGAAATTGAGGCTTTTTTTTTTTTTACGAATAGTCTATAGATAACCCCTTGTGTGGACTCTCACATGGGGTTTTTTAGCCTCTTACATTTTCTAGACTATGGGGCCTATCCCTGCATCCCACACTCACGTGCACACCACACATGCACACTCACTCACTCACATGCCTTGTTTCCTTGTGTTCTTTTGTTGACAAGTTTTCTTCTCCCTCTCCTAAAACAATTTCCAAATTTCAGGAAGGGACGTGTCTCCTGATGGTCCCACTTCAGGAGCCAGCATCCCAGCGAACTGACACCAGCTGATAGAGGAGGAAAAAGCCGAGAAGCCAGTTCAGAAAGGCCTGACATCTTCTCCCTCCTGCAGGAGCCACAGACACTCACCACTAGGTTCCCCCTCCCTTCTCAGGGACCCTGCACTTAGGTGCTCACTGAATCCCATTCACCTTAGGGCCCTGAAGAAAACTGCCCAGCAACTCTCCCGTCTCCTCTTGACATAATTTTTTCACTCTCCCAGATTATTCCCATTGGTTTATAATAGTGTTGGGGTTCTCTCCCGTCTTGGAAGGTAAACAAAACAAAATTCATAACCTTTATCCCCTCCAGCTACAACCTCCTCTCTTTTTACTTCACAATAAAACTCCTGAAAAAGAATCATCTGCTCCCTCTGTTTTAAATCTTTCCTGGTCATTCTTAAACCCCTTTCCATCAGCATTTCTCTCCTACCACCTCCCTGAGTCTCTCACCATGGTGCTCATTGCCCCATCGCTGCCTAAACTCAGCAGTGTCTTGTCAGTTTTCTCCTGTGTGGCCCCTCAGTAGCTTGGATGCAGCTGTTCCTCCTTGAAATATCTCTCCTTCTTTCCTCAGCTTAAGGACAAGACCCTGCCCTGCTTCTCCTCCAGAGAGCCACCTCCATGTCCAAGCTGGCTTCTCCTCACCACCCTTTTTTTGTTTTGTTTTGTTTTGTTTTTGCTAGCTTGCTTTCTGACGCAGACCACTACCTCTGCCCTGTTCTCTCTAGACCCCATCCCTTCTCACTAATGATTCCCGATGTCTCCCCTGAACTCAAAGCTGGCTGTTCTTGTTGTTGTTGTTGTTTTGAGATAGAATCTCACTCCGTCACCCAGGCTGGAGTGCAGTGACGCAGTCTCAGCTCACCACAACCTCCATCTCCTGGGCTCAAGTGATTCTCCTGCCTCAGCCTCTGCAGTAGCTGAGATTACAGGCATCTGCGACCACACCTGGCTAACTTTTATATTTTTAGTAGAGATGGGGATTTACCATGTTGGTCAGGGTGGCCTCGAACTCCTGACTTCAGATGACCTGCCCACCTCAGCCTCTCAAAAGTGCTGGAGTTGCAGGCACAAGCCACCATGCCCAGCTGAACTCACACCTCGTCATCCAACAAACTTCATGGCCTGTCTTGTGGGATATATGACTGGCATCTCAAACTTCACCTGCCCAAAGCTGAAAAGCTATTCCTTTATTGTCCCTGCCAAGCATGCTTCCCTCATAGTCTTTCCTATGCTGTTAATGACAATTCCATTCACTAGAATTGCTCAAACAAAACCAAAATAAAATCCAGATCCATCTTCAACTTTCTTCATTCTCTCCCACCCAATGCCCATCCTTAGGAAATCCTGTTGGCTGTAGCCTCAAAGCATCTCCACAATCTGCAGACCATCCCCATCACCATGCCCCATCACCATGCCCTTGCACCACCACACACACAGAAACCTGCGCCAGCCCCGCCCTGCTCTGCCTGGGCCCCGACACTCTGACCCTGGCTCAGCAGGCACCATGATGGCATCCAAATGTCAGCTTGTCACTCCTCTGCTCAGAATCCTCCCAGGACTTCCACTCTCACCCAGAATTAAAGCCAAAACCCAATCAAAACCCTACCAGGTCCTTCCTAATCTGCAGCCACATCCTGACCTCCTCCTGGCCTGTCTCATCTCCTCTCCATCAGGCTGGCACCGGGAAGTGGGGAGGGCTCTCCCCAGCTGCCGTGCTCCCATTCTGTGCTCCCTGTGCAGTGAGACCCCATCCGGCCTCCCTCAGACTAAGAGCACTGTGACAAGTCACCACCATTTGTCACTCAAAGCAAAGTGAAGGATATGACTGCAGGGGCTGGGCTTGCATGTGAGTGTGTATTAACTGAAACTTCCTCCTCAATATCTTTCTCACTTTTCTTCTGCCTCCTAAACTTCCAGGAAATAAAAATTAACTATAGGGAATATATTAACTGCCTTTGTTGGTCAAGTCCAGAAAACCTGTCACAGAAAACATAAGAAAGATAATTAAACACAATTGCATATTCAAAGTTTTATGAGTTAAAATGAATCAGAGTTCAGGTGCAGTGTCTTATGTCTGTAATCCCAGCACTTTGAGAGGCCAAGGTAGGAGGATCACTTGAGCCTAGGAGTTGGATATCAGCCTGGACAACATGATGAAACTTCATCTCTACAAAAAAAATACAAAAAAATTAGCTAGGCATGATGGCATGCGTTTGTAGTCCCAGTTACTCAGGAGGCTGAGGTGGGAGGATTGCTTGAGTCCTGGAGATGGAGGCTGAAGTGACTGTGATCGTGCCACTGTACTCTAGCTTGAGTGACAGAGTGAGGCCCTGTTTCAAAAACTACAAATAATAAAAATAAAATGAGTCAGAGAGAACACAAGGCTGGGAAAGGAATATTTCTTGATTTCGTTATGGAGATAGCCTTCCCCGTGTCTCAGAACACCCCTTTCAGGACACTAACACACTTGGCTACTGTCACATTTATTTGATTGCCTTCTAAAGGGCTAACATGTATTATTACCAGGATGTAGGGCCATCCTCACTAATAATATGTTCCCAGTCAAAATAATATGCACGCACTGCCAGCACCAGCAAAATTAAGTAGAATCCACCCCATTGGGAGGGATGTTATTGCACTTGGGTTGGCTTCAGAGAGCTGTTTCTAACGTTACATCAGTTAAATATATGTTTATGAATAAGTCATGAACTTGACTTGGGAATCCAGAAGCATCCTCACAACCCCTGCGAACAAAGGGAAATCAAATTGTTTGTCCTCCTGTCCACAGCAGCTTCACAGATACAGCCTGAGCTTTTAATCTTCAGTGGACTCCCTTGACCCCAATTTCCCCTACCAATTATAAAATCACATCATGCATCTCCTTGAAAAGGATACCCCCTTTCAAAGAGGCCAATCTGTGCCAGGAAGGGAAGTTGACCAGAGACTGGGAGAGGGTCATAATTACCTCTTGCAAAACGCTGCAGGAATCCTCTCATCATGCCTGAAGAGGGAAGGTGTAGTGACTGCTCAAAGCCCACACACCTGTGAGCATCGACCATCAGTTAGCAAGGCCTTCTCATATGATTTGAAAATGAGCATTGCTGTAGGAGCACTAAATATGATTAGTTTATTGTGTTTCCTATGATTAAAAGACACTGAGGTAAAAGTATTAATCACCCAAGAACATATGCAGTCAAATAGGGGTAAAGGCCAGGCGCGGTGGCTCACGCCTGCAATCCCAGCACTTTGGGAGGCCGAGACTGGCAGATCACTTGAGGTCAGGAGTTTGAGACTAGCCTGGCCAACATGGCGAAACCCTGTATCTACTAAAAATATAAAAATCAGCTGGGTGGGGTGGTTCACACTAGTAATCCCAGCTACTCGGGCAACTGAGGCAGGAGAATCGCTTGAACCCAGGAGGCAAAGGTTGCAGTGAGCCGAGATCATGCCACCACACTCCAACCTGGGTGACAGAGTGAGACCTTGTCTTGAAAAAAAAAAAAAAAAAAAAAAACCACCACCAAATAGGGGATAAAGCCAAATAGAAAATACTGGGAAGGAAATAAGCTTTGCTCAGTCCCTGATGCTGAGGCTCTTAATTAATTGCATTTTTTAAAGAAATAAGAAAATAATAAAAATGAGAAAGATGACAGGAAATCCTCAAAGTGATTCTTGTAGCAATCAGTGCCATATATTAAAATGGTCCTTTTCTTACCTGTTACTCTGCCGGTGACAGATGTCTGTGATTGGGCAACCAATTGACTCAATATCACAGCATGCTTCTTATACCTAGGAGAGGATTACTTGATCAATCACTCTTAATATATTCCATGTTGATTTTGGGAAAAAAAAATCATTGATATGATTTACTCCACAAGTAGACACTGCTGTTCCTCATATATAAACCCTATTAAAGTTGTAACTGTCTTTCAAATATATATATAAAACCCATATTGATCATTATAACTGTAGCAGGAGTCAAAATCCCCAGAGTGACTGTTGTGGGGTGGGGGGAGGGGGGAGGGATAGCATTGGGAGATATACCTAATGCTAGATGACGAGTTAGTGGGTGCAGCACACCAGAATGGCACATGTATACATATGTAACTAACCTGCACAATGTGCACATGTACCCTAAAACTTAAAGTATAATAAAAAAAAAATTAAAAAAAAAAAAAAAAAAATCCCCAGAGTATGTAAGGGTCAGGAAGTTGAAGCAGCTGTAAGAATCAGGCTGAGTGAAAGCAAAGGAATTTGCAGTGACAATGGCAGACAGAAGAGGGCATTCCTTATCTAAAGGAATTCAAATACAAATTAAAAAAAAAAAAAACAGAAAAAAAAGCTACTGTATATGAAAGACAATTATACCTCTAAGGATGGATTCAGCCTACCAGCAAACAAATTGTAACTTCTCGGTCAGACTCACTTAAAAGGTAAATTTTTACCCAAAAACCATAGTTTTTGTGTGAGAACAAATATTTCAGCATATGTGGAAAGACAATATGTCCCATTTCTGGATGATGAATAATATGGTAATTGTAAGCATATGTAATATAACATTTATTGCTTAGTTAAAAAAAAGTTCTGCACATGTATCCCAGAACTTAAAGTAAAATTTAAAAAAAGCTTAATATTAGTATTTCAAAAAACAGGAAAAAATCTTCGCTAATAAAATTTTACACAATGTCTGAATTATGAGTCTACTACCATTTTATTTGCAAAAGGAAGCTGTTAAGGGTTTTTTTTTTAGTCCAAAACAGTGGAATTACTAAGAAAACATAATATTAATAGAATCAAACTAATACATTAAAAAATCTTATTCGAATGAAATAACTTGGCAGGTTGAGCAAGCAGAACGCATGACATTAAAAAGCACTATTTTATTCTTGACTCCCACTATCTCGTTGATCTTTATTCACATGCCATATTTTTGCCCCTGCCCTAACGAAAACTTCTGCAGGTCCAGTAGCTTTTCTGCTCAGTCAGTCTAGGTCGCTGGAGAGGTCCTTGCTCATGTTGAGTCTAAATGCAGCTCATTCATTAGAATGAACTCATTCCTAGACTCATTCTCATTCCTTAGAATGTTGGGTCCAAGATTTTAATGTTACCCCAAGGGAAAGGGGCCCTAATCTTCCTTCTCATCCTCTCTCTGTCCATTCCACCTGCTGGCCAACAGCACTGCTCCCATCAAGGCTGAAGCTGGGGAGGAGGGAGAGCATCTAACTGAAGGTTTCACACCCTCTGAGCCTGGGGATAGCAGAGCTAATATCCTGGGTGAGTCTGGAAGTTTATAGCTGCCTGTATTAGTCCATTTTCACACTGTTATAAACAACTGCCTGAGACCGGGTAATTAATAAAGGAAAGAGGTTTAATTGACTCACAGTTCCCCATGGCTGGGGAGACCTCAGGAAACTCACAATCATGATGGAAGATGAAGGGGAGGCAAGACACCTTCTTCACAAGGTGGCAGGAAGGAGAATGAATGCAGGCAGAACGACCACTTATAAAACCATCAGATCTCATGAGAATTCACTCTCTATCCTGAGAACAGCATGGGGGAAACCACCCCCCTGATTCAATTGCCTCCACCTGGTCTCTCCCTTGGCATGTGGGGATTATGGGAATTACAATTCAAGATGAGATTTGCGGTGGAGACACAGCCAAAAATATCACTGCCTCTTTCTCCTGGTGGTTTTCATAAGCTCTTTGGAGCCTCAGATCATCACTCGACTGGGCACCCAGGGCACCCCATGGTCACCTTTGCCCCCTTCCAAATGAGAGTTCTGTCCCCTCAGGTGGTCCTGGAAAGAGCACTCAGGAAAACCCAGTGTAGCCTACATTTGGGCTACAGCAAACACCCATATGCTAGGGCAGTGAGGGCTGATCCCCACACAACAGGAGGGACCTCATCTCTGCTTTGCCCAGAGCTGAGAAGGGCATTAGCCAGTCTCTTCCACCAGAGTCCGTCTAGAAAAAAGCACATTTCAGAGCTCTCTAAGGGACCTCTGGAAGCCCTCACACCAGGCTCAGGAGGGAGGACAGCTCACCCAGCCCTTCCCCAAGTAAAAAACCTGGTCTCACGGTGCAGTACATTCCTTCCAAATAAGTCCCTCCCTAGATTCCTCTCCCCAAATTCTCTTGACAGGCAGACCCATATATGTCTGACAACCTGGAAATTACCAGCCTCATCCTAAAACTTTCTGCACAAACCGCCCTTTAATGTGCATGTAATTAAAAGTGAGTATAAATATGGCTGCAGAGCTCCTCTGAGCTGCTACTCTGGGCACACTGCCTGTGGGGTAGCCCTGCTCTGCAAAGAGCAGGCCCTCTGCTGTGCACGGCCACTTCAACACAAGTTACTAACACCACTGGCTTGCCCTTGAATTCTTTTCCTGGGTGAAGCCAAGAACCCTCCTGGGCTAATCCCCAGTTTTGGACACTGGAGACACAGAAAGAGAAAGGGTAAGAAGAGGGTAAAGGATGAAAAACTACCTATTAGGTGCAATGTACACTACTCAGGTGATAGGTGCATTTAAATCATAGACTTCACCACCGTACAGTTCATCTATGTAACCAAAACCGCTTGTACCCCTAAGTCCAATGAAATAAAAGACAATTTTAAAATAGTAAAATTAAAAATTGAAAACATTGTACCACTGTGACAGACACTGTGACAGGGAGGCACAAATAGCAATCTGTGTCTCCCTAAGCCAAGTAGAACTTTGTTTTCACAAAGTGTAGCCTTTCTCAAAATTAAAGGTTATAGAAGGTCTCAGGTTTAAGGCACTTCTCATATTTCATAAAGAATAATAATAAGATAATCACTTATTGATCTTCACTTTTCTTTAAGCAATGGAGGTCTTGCTCTGTTGCCCAGGTTGGACTCAAATTCCTGGACTCAAGTGATCCTTCCACTTCAGCCTTCCGAATTGCTGGGACTACAGGCAGTGCCACCACGTCTGGCTTAATCATCACTTATTGACCATCTACAACAATCTTCATGACAATGATACAAGTCATTTATGGTGTCCATTTGTATAAGAGAGTCTGAGGTTGGCCAAGTTAAGAGAAAGTCATATGACCAATATGTGAATGCAAGTTCCTGATCTTCTACAATGTCTCAATGTCTCTTGACCTCAAATAAAAAATTAGAGAAGTTTAAAAAAACAAAATATAGACAAAATTACCAAATTACACACTTTTCTGTTAAAAAAAAAAAAGGAAAACATATACTATGAGAATGTGAGGTTAATTTTAGTTACACTTTATAGCATAGCACCACTGGTACATGTTTCCCGTGATACTGCCACATTCTTTTTATTTTTATTTTAATGTCTCTCATTTTGGCTTGCAGTCAAAATCACTTTCCTTAGCCAACAATTAGTTCACCTTTGCATTTTGGGCCAGTGCTAATGATAAATCCACATAAATCTTGCAAGAAATTGCATATTTCTATATATCAGATTTTCATATGAATTGTTAAGCTTGGCCAAGGTCAATGCACCCCTCTGCAGGACTAAACTTTAGACAGGCTTCTTCCCAATTCCAGACCCCTGACTTCCCTTTACTTAGAATGTTTACTTTAGAAAACTCACCATTGTAAGTTCTTTCTCTGCCCCTTTGAGACGTAAATTATCTCCCAGCCTCTTGCCAGTTGTGCAACCCAAGACCGTCTTTCTCAAGGATCTGGGAGCTATCTCTTTGAAATTTAGTCATTCAAAAGGATAGGTTTCCTGTTTCCCCATCTATGTGTGTATGTATGCATCCCTTTTTATATCTGTTTGTGCACATATGTATCTCTGTGTGTACACATGCGTCTGTGTGCGCACGTGTATCTGTGTATGTCTGTACATATATGTCAGTGTATTCATGTATGCATCTGTATGAGTGTCTGTATCTGTGTGTGCACAAATGCATGTGTACATATCTCTGTGTATGTATCTCTGAGTGCCTATGTGGCAGGGTAGGAGGCTAACTTTAATAAATGCCAATTAACAAACACAGACAATTAAGCATATTGGCTACCCTCCCCTCCAAAGTCCTCCAGTGCTTCCTGCTAGCTCACCCCAGTGCTGACAAACTCTCCCCCTTGTTTTAAGAGTTTATTTCTATGTCTCTCCCCTATTTTAATAGTCTCTTTCCCCAATTGCAATAAGCTTGAATATAGTCTTCTTTGCTGTTCATTGCAATTTTTTTTGACAAGCTGAGGGAATCAAGATGCCATGAGATTCCTGTAAATAATTGAAGATGGATGTGCCATACTACTGGAGAAACAACAACAACAAAAAAACCACTGCCCACTGGCTTTGCACACATGTAAGGTGCAAGTAGTTAAGCTCATTCACTCAAATATGCTGTCCTTCATTAAGTCATTTTTTATAATAACCAACCTCTAAAGCCATCATTATAAACATCAATGCAATTGGGGAACAGACAAGTTCATTTTAAATCTCCATCTAGTTTATCTTCAAGCCATAATGTATGCCAAATAACTTAAGTCATTTTGTTCATAAATCTACACATCACCAGAGGGGAAAACAACTGGCACAGATACATCAGTAGCAGAGACGAAGAAAGAAAAAGGAAGTATATGAAGTGTAAGTAGAGAAAAGCATCAATAGAAGACGACAACACGATATCAGAAATCCAGCGGGAAATAATCAAATGAAGGGAAGAGGTAAAGATAAGGGGATATGGTAAAGCGTAAAAAAAAAAAAAAAAATCTCCCTTCCCACATTCCCCCCCAAAAATTATTGTTTTACAGACAAAAAAGAAAATCCCAGAGAAAGAATGGGTTTCTGGGTCTTTTATGGAGATAAATAAGAGAATTCCTTCCCTCCAGGATCTTGTAGTTCAAGAATACATTTCTCTATTACATACAGCAAAACAGTAAAAAGAAAAATAAGGGAGAGAGGAGAAATGACAGTCATTCCTCCCAGATGACCAGGGAATTAGGGTTGGGACCAGAACTCCCAGAAATCAGGGATCCTGATTTACTTTTCAGCATTTCACTCCGATCCCTGCCTGCTTCATGCCAACAGAGCTAATTACCGAGCATCATAATTATATTCTTCCTCATTAAGTTTCCCCGACAATTTCAATTAAATAAGGTGTCTTTCCTCTAAATCAAGTTCTTGCTGATCATAAATAAAGCTCTTGGTGATGATAAATAAAACTCTTAATAATCTAGACTCAAAGCGAGGTGCAGTCTCATCCCCCTGTGAATTCACAAGCCCTGGAGGGTCCCTGTGAGTCTCGTTGCTCTCCCACAAGAGCATGCTTCTGTGCAGTTGGGCACTGTGGCTTTCCCACTGCCGAACGCATCCCTGGTGCCTTCTGAATGAGTCTACAACTCTTTGGGTTTAGGTTCCATTGTCGTCATTTTTAAATGCATCCATTACTTGCAGATCGCTGAGTCAATGTAGAATGAAAAACTCAATTCTATTTAAGGGCTAAACGATAAAATTCGCCAAAAATATGGGTGGAATGATAAGCGGTACAGAAATGAAGAGAGATTGAAAAGAGTCCTAAGAGGTAAAGAAGATTAAAAGCACGGAAGTTTAGCTTAAAGAGATCTACATAACCCAGGCAGTGCCTTGGGAGAGAATTGCCATAGAATACCTGATTTCTTCCATTTCAATGGTACCAACTGGGACCCAAGGCCCATTCTGACCTTCACTGTCATTATGGGGAAAAGGTGAGTTCTGTCGTTGCTATAGCAACCTTCCTTTTCAGCCTTTCCTCTAATTTTCCTCAATTCATCTTCTGTGAGTTACTTATCTCCCCTCATTATCAAGTGACTAGCAACTCTTCAATTATTTTTTAAACCTGAGTTAAAGTCCCAGCTGTATCATGGAGAGTTCTGTCCACATTAGTAAAATAAAATCACTTCGTGTCATAAACCTCTGACTCGTGGAGATGGGCTTTATTAAATAGCTCATGTTAATTGTGAGTTGACATCCTCTATTGGGTAATGCACGTGTGACCATGTTGGAAGAGAAGAATTTCAGGTGAAAGGCCCATTTATTTAAACAGATCTGTCCTCCACAATTCTACCAAATAAGCCCCAATTGTGGAGTTTCTACAGATTCTTCCATTTTGTATCTATCTTCCCATGAATTTCAAGGGAAAAAAAAGAGAGGAAAAAGGTGTTCCACTGAGGAGGGGTGGTTCCATTCTCCCACTGATCAGTTATGTAAACTTTGGAGAATCAGTTCAGGTGGCTGCACCTCAGTTTCCCCTTCCATTCAGTGGGCAGAGTAATGGCTCCCCTAGCTGTGTCTCAGGGATGCTGTGACTGTTTGAAGAGATACCGCGTATCAAAATGGTATACCGATGTAAGCTATTATTACATAATTCAGACATTTTCTACACCCATCACGATTCATTTCAGAGCACTGTTGGCTGTTCTTCAGTGACAGCCATGTGCTGCTTTCGTGAGTATAATTGGGTGGCGAGCCATGCAGCTTCCTGGATTAGTGAGTTTTTGTTTATGAAGTTTCCGATGTTTAGAATTTTTTCTCCATCTTTGCTAATTGGCTTTAAATGCTAGTAAGGAAGAAGCTGCTACTGCCAGTAAATTAAAATTGCCTGCATTTCATTCCTTTCCAAGCCTTGTTTACCCAAGCCAGAATTCATTTTTTGTTCAACATTTTAAAAACCTTTATTATGTTAGGTGGTAAAGCACAGAGAGAGGCATGCTCAGTGCTTGAGCTTTGATTTTTTTGCATTCCATGATGTGTATGTGTGTGTGTGTGTGTGTGTGTGTGTACCCATGTGTGGGAGGACTGGGTACCATTTTGGATAGCTTTCAGGCCTCTTGACACAACCATAAAGGGAAAGCTTGGGACTTGTAAAGAACTTTACCTACATCTTCTGAAATTAAACCAACCATTCTGTTGGCTTTTCTGTTTCTACTGATCAGTTTTCTTCTATTGTTACTGCACTTGTTTACTTCAGCTGCCATAAAACAAAATACTATAGACTGGGTAGCTTAAACAACAGTAATTTATCCTATCTCAGCTTTTACATGTATCGTGTATTTTCTCCAAGGTTTCATACCAATTTTAGGCATAACTGGCCTTTTCCATTATGAGTTTTGGGTTCTGAAAAAAGTTACAACCTCTCTAAGCCTTCATTTCCACCTCTCTACAAATGGAGAAAATATTGCTTCTGTGCAGGTTTTATTGTGAGATCAAGGACATAGTGTACAAAGCCTGGCACCAGGTAAGTTCTCAGCAAACATGTCTGTGTGGCTAGATCCAACGTCCTGGGCCAGTGCTGGACAGGCTCCTTCCCTACATAGCCCTCCAAAGAGAAACAGAACCTGGGACTCAGAGCCCAGGATTTGCTGCATCCCCCCGAGAGTCACTGACTCACAGTAGGGAGGAGCGAATTTATGCTTTCCAGCCTGGATCTCAGAGACCGTCCTAGAATCTTAATCCTAGCACCCCTCTTAGTCTTTCAGTCAGATAACCCATCTCAATTTAAAGATCTCTACAGGAAAAGAAAATGACAATTCCCTCTCCTCTCTTTCTCACACCCCACCCAGTGCTACATAAGAGCTTTCAAAACTCAAATCTGTGGGTACGAAAACCCTCCTGTTTATTTTTACTAAAAACAAGAGAACCACACACACATACACATGCACACACACACTTGCGCACACACACATACACACACACAACATCATGGAATGCAAAAAAGGTTTGATATCATGAGATCATTAACTGAAAAGCAATTATTCAAATCACCGGCTATGGAAAAAGGCATAAAGAATTAATCAGCAGCTACATTTCAAGCTAGAAACAGAGTGAACTATGGTAGAGCTGTCGGGATCACGGGGTCTGAAGTCAAGGTCCCTGGTCTCAAATTCCAGGCCCACCATTTACCAGTGGCAAGGCATGGGTCCAGCTGCTTAACCCCTCTTCCCCAGTTTCCTCAAAATGTGCTGGAAATAAAATAATATATAAAATGCACTTAGAACATCACCTGGTGAGTGGCAAACACTCAATGAACATTAGCTGCTGCACTTACCATTATGATCACTATCGCATAAACGCCACAAGATGCAGGTGCAGCGATGACTCATGGTGAACGCAGACAGGTGCGAGCACCACACTACGCTGCGGGACGCCCTGAAGGCGAGGAACAGAATGACACGGCTCCATCTCCACAGGACCTGCCAATTTTTAAGCAACCAATGCACATAATCTGAGCTCACATCATAGCCATCCTAAAAGGCGGATAGTTTCATCCCATTTTTGCTCATTAAATGAGTTATTAACCCAAGACTACAAAGCTAGTAAATGATGATGCAGGGATTCAAGCTCAAGCCTTTCACTAGAGCTTAGTGAAAAGGTTGAATGACTAAACCATGGTGAAGAGCTAAAGGGAGCTTGGACCCTTGCCTCTTACCCACCCTACATGGCATCATCTTGCCTGAGTCTCTTCAGAAGAGACTATGGTAGACCAGGTGGCTCCATTTCAGAAGCGTCCATTATGACTTTACGGTTTCCAACGCAAAGCACGTGCAGTTCAATGTAACCACACTCATGAAAGGTACATTCCCTTCATGCCTGGACCCCCGCACCTACCTTTGTGCCTTACTCCCTCCCTTCCTCTATCCTTTCCTTCCTTCCTTCCCTCCTTCATTCCCTCTGTCATTTAACCCTCCCTTCCTTCTTTCCTTCCCTCTCTCTCATTCTCCTTCCTTTCTTTTCCTCCCTCGCATCCTTCTTTCTTCCTCCCCTTTCCCATCCTCCTTCCTTTCTGCTTTCCTTCCTTCCTTCTCCTCTCCTTCCTTCCTTCTCCTCTTCATTCCTTCTTTCTAATCACTCCTTGTTTCTCCTTCTGTGAAATGGGTATAATGATATTTTCCTGCCTCTGTATACCAAGGTTTTTATGTGAACTGAACCAATTCCTTCATAAGATATCTTTGCTTACATGATGAAGCTGGTGAGCTTGTTTGTTTTCTCTGTTTTGCTTTGTTTTTCTTCTTAAACTTCATAACAGCCCCAGACTCCAACTGTGCAAGATGGTGGGAAAGCCTTCAACAGGAATTACTCTGGAGAAGCTAGCAACCTTAGCAACTGCACATCGTTCAAGATCAGCTGTCCAGAAGGCTCTGTGCAGAACAGAATAGCTAAACACATCCCCTGGCCTGCAGCTTTACCTCATAAAAAAAGATGAAAGGCATAATCATTGCTGCTTTTGCCACCTAATAGATAAAAATAGCATTGTATCTGGATTACAGGGAGAAAGAAAGCATCTCCTGGGCAGGTGCCATCCACACTCCTTATTCCTCCCCAGGCTATTCCATTCTAAAGGAGAAAACCAAACATTTCAAAAACCAAACATGGTCTTTCGAGCACAGAGGCCTCAAACAATGTTCTCACTGAAGATGTGTCACCTGAGAAAAGTTTATTTCCAGGGTTGTGCCAATCCCTACTAATAAGGAGCTTTGCAGGCAAGAACACGGTGCTGGTCAGAAAGTCCACGTTGCCTGATGCTTGGCGCCTTCACTTGAGTTAACAACACCTCAGATCATCCACTTGGCTTTTCACATTTGAATTTCCCCCTAGAAACTGCTTCAGGCACAGAGGGAGAGCTGTGATCGTTTTTATTTTGTTTCATGTCCAACTGTTCCGTAATCCAGCTATGAAAGAATTGTCAGCTTTAGTGGAATCCTTTTCCAAGCTTTTCATAGTCATTGTGAAAGACATCCATTCTGTTGGTTTTTCTGTTCCACTGATCAGTTTTCTTCTATTGTTATTGCATTTGTTTACCTGGGCTGCTGTAAAACAAAATATCACAGACTGGGTGGCTTAAACAACAGGAACTTATTATCTCACAGTCCTGGAGGCTGGAAGTCCGAGAACAATGCGTGGGCAGGGTTGGTTTCTCCTAAAGTCTCTCTCCTTGGGTTACAGATGACCATCTCCCAGGTGTGTCCTCATATGGCCCTTTCTCTGTGTACCTGCATCCCCGGTGTCTCTTCCTATTCTTATAAGGCCACAGTCATATGAGGTAGGGCCCCTTCCTTTTGACTTCATTTCACCTTAATGATATGGCTTGGCTGTGTCTCCACCCCAATCTCACCTTGAATTGTAGTTCCCATAATTCCCACATGTCATGGGAGGGAGCCAGAGGGAGATCATAGAATCCTGGGGACGGCTGCCCCCATACTGTTCTTGCCATAGTGGATAAGCCGCATGAGGTCTGATGGTTTTATAAATGGGAGCTCCCCTGCACAAGTTATCTTTGCCAGCTGCCTTGTAAGGCATCCCTTTGCTTTTCCTTCATCTTCTGCCATGATAGCGAGGCCTCCCCAGCCATGTGGAACTGTGAGTCAATTAAACCTCTTTCCTTTATAAATTACCCAGTCTTGTGTACGTCTTTATTAGCAGGGTGAGAATGGACTGATAACATTTAATGACTTATTTAAAGCCCCTGTCTCCAAATACAGTCACATTAGGCATGAAGCCTCCACATATGAATTTCAGGAGGACACAATTCAGTTTTAACAGTTATGCAGTGTATTTCATTTCCATATCCCCGAGATGAAACTCTGTGGCTTCTTTGTTCCTCTGCTTTTATTTCCTGGGAAGGAGGCTAACAGGCGAGGTGAGGGCTGATGGGGTATCTTTAGGTGTGCAGGAGTCGTTTCTGGGCTGGGAAACATGGTCCTGGATACGCAGGTGTTTGTCCTGGGAATGCAGGAGTTCTAGTGACTGGAGCAGATCCATTTTAGAGCCACTGCTCTGACTTTGAGGAGTTCTCATGCTTCCATGAAAACCACATAAAGATGAAAGAACATTATCAATTTGGACGTTTCAAATGACCAACCTAAATGCTTAATGAGGGAAATGAAATGATCATTAAAAATATAGACAAACTCAGGAGCACATTAACTCAGTTCTTGTAACTAGGGGCAGAGAGCCTTGGATAATTACTGTATGAACTTGGATGAATGGCTGTATGCCTTTAGAAGAGAGCAATATCTACTTGCAAGTGACTGTGATGAATATATTACCTACCACAAGTAGGTTAATAAGTAGAAGTGGTACCCCTTGATCCACACATTTTTAGAATCTCTCTATAACTAGCGAAACACTGAGGCTTTTTGTGACGATTCTGAAATCGTATGCTAAAAACATTTTCAGGGTATTCTGAAGAACAGACAGAGAAAAATGAGACAAGCTCTCCATCAGAAGGACAAAGATCTTCTCCGTCTTAGGGAAGGGCCACTAGCTCATGCGGGGCCAGTGCTCCTGCTGTCCTCTCCATCTAACCTCCAGAATCTTCCTCTCCAAGGACTCAGTCCTGGGTTCCTTTAGAGTCCAGCTGAGGCCAAAACTCCCCCATGGAATATCTAGTCCACAATGACCACCTTGTCCTCTGAACGCCTACCTGCCATCCGGACTTGTGATTTTGGTTTTCAAGCTTACTGCTTTGTCTTTCTGTTTGACTATTAGATTTGTCACTGGAAAGCGGCAAAAGCATAGGATTTCAGAGTGGGAAGTGCACAAGGAGACTTTGTAACTGATTTTACACAGAGAAAAATGAGATCATGGCCAGTTGAAGATATTCTGTTACAGAAGGCCAAACAAACTAAGACTAGCCTATGGAAACCTAGGTCAGACAGCTTCACTGGTAAAGAAGGCAGGAGTGGTGGTTCACACCTGTAATACCAACACTTTGGGAGGCTGAGGCAGGAGGATGCCTTGAGCCCAAGAGTTTGTAGACCAGCCTTGGCAACATAGGGAGAATCTGTCTCTATAAAAAAAATTTTGAAAATTAGCCAGGTGTGGTGGCATGCACCTATAGTCCCACCTACTTGGGAGGCCAAGGCAGGAGGATCGCTTGAGCCTGGGAGGCAGAGATTGCAGGAAACAGAGGTCATGCTGCTGTACTCCAGCCTGGGCAACAGAAAGAGACCCTGTCTCAAAAACACAACAACAAAAAATTGAGATCCTGAGAAGCTAGAGGACTTGACTGAGGACAGCCTACTACGTGGAAATAGAGACCAGAGAAGTATCCTGTTCTCTTCAGTGGAAGGCCAAAATTCTCCCCCTCCCACAAGCATATGAAAGCCAAGTAGCTCCTGCATCCTGCAACATCCCTTATGACCTAACACGCAGCACCCACACGTGGCCAGTCCAGGTGAATGCCTGCCTTCCAAACACTAAGACAAGTCAATCAGCAACAAGGACAGGAAGATGAGGCATTCTCTCACTCTCCTAGGAAAAGGAACTCTGGGCCTCCCTGTTCTGACCTTAAGTCCTATTTTCATGTACTTTCCAACTCACCTCTTCATTTGGTCAGAGGTAGCATTTTGCCCTGTATCATCTATATCTTGCTTTGCTAAAATTGCTTCCCATCTAATGAAAATATCATCGGCCAGCTTACAACATTTTATTGCATTTGAGATATCGATGGCCAGAGGGAAGTTATTAAGAAGTGAGAGTTATTATCTGCACATGAGCACAGGAATGAGTCATTATCCACTGTGTTTCTTCCAGCAGTTTCATGAGAGATGAGACAAGCTGGTGGCAAGTTTCAGTTAGTCCACATCACACACCTTCTGCTCTGGACATGTGAGGGTCGAGCAAGCTGGAAAATGTGTTTGTTTCCAGACAGCTTCCCACCAGCTGCCTGGAGACGCAGCCTCTCAGAGGTCTGGTCATGCATCCAATTTATTCTCTCCACGGGGCGAGTCTGTTGGTAAAGGTGACAATGAAAGTTACAAGCACGTCAGTGGGAGAGTGCCTGTCCAAACCTCCTACAGAGGGAACAAGGAATAACAACAAACAGCAGGTAGTTTCTTAGAGATCTCTCACCTGCTTCTAAACAACATTCTCTGCCAAGCAGGGGCTGGGTTTTTGCAACTTCTTCTGCTAGGATTCACCCCAGTCCTGCCCATCCACCAACCCTTTTATTCGCACTCGATCCGCCCATGACCTTTCTTTCTTGGTTTTGATGCTGCAGTAATGTCTTCAACACCACGTTAGAATTTCCTTTCCCTCTGACTTCCACTCGGAGTAACTGATTTCGAATCACACATACACACATGCACACATGTACACACACATGCACACACACACACAAACCCACACATACACAAACACATGCACACACATATGAACACATGCACACACATACACAAACACACGCACACACAGATGCACACAAATACACAAACCCACACATGCACAAACACACACACAGAGAAACACACATGCACACACACGCACACACAAACATACACACACAAATGCACACAAACATGCACACAAACACAGGCAACATGAAAAAGCGGCATGACTTGGAGGTGAAGCTCAGCTCTGCTACTCAGCGTGGAATCGTGATTACCCATCATTGCTGTGCCTTTTATCTTCATCTATAACATGGGACTGGTGACACCAAACTCCTGGGGTTGCCATGAGGATGACGTGGATAATGCACATAAACACTCAGCACCATGGCAGGAACATGAAAGGACTCATAAAACCGTACCTATGATTTTTTTACAGATAGCAAGAAAATACTCCTAACCTCCCTCCCTGTACTTGGCTCTATCATCTGCTATCTGTCAGCAACTGTGCTATTACTAAGAATCATAAAAGTTGTGTACAGTGTCATGCTCCTGTAAGCCCTGAATGAAAAGTGTTCTATTAGGGAGAAGTCCCCCATTGTAAGGCAGACCATAGCCATAAATGGTTTAAGAAATTCACTCAGTGCATTGCTGTAAGCAAGAGGGGTCACTATCTATTACACACTGAGAAGTTCACATCAAGGTATCCACCACAATCCCAGACATCAAAACTCCTACAGTCCAATTGCTAAGACATGAATGAATATTAATACAGGAGATTAATTGGAAGATAATATTAACACACGCTTCTGAAAGGCAGGGCTATGCTGTGCATCTCTAGACACAGACATACATGTTTAAGCAAACCCAACATACACAAAGTGAAGGGTGAATCCGTGGATATAAGTGAAGGGGCAAGAGTAAGCAGTAAAATGAGGGTAAGTCTGACAACAGTTCCAAGAAGGGGCCGATCAGGCAGGAAGAGCAGGGGAGGGACTCATAATGGAAGCTGCGCTGGTGCAGAGAACCGAAGGATGGGAAAGACTCACAGACTGGGAGAGAGGAGGCTAGGCACATTGGACAGGGAAACAGCATTCCCAGGCTCACAGGTGGAGGAGAGCACCCTGTTCTGAAGGCAGAGGAGGTGCTGAGATGCTCCAGGCCACTTTATGTCACCAGAGAAAACACCACGGTGCCGCCACCATCGTTCTTAGCGCAGTAAATACTGAATGGGATTTTTTAACCATAAAGTCGGCTTCCTCTTAGCTCAGTAAACACTGAATGGAATTTTTTTTTTTTTTTTTGAGATGGAGTCTCACTCTGTCACCCAGGCTGGAGCGCTGTGGCACAGTCTTGGCTCACCGCAAGCTCCCCCTCCTGGGTTCATGCCAGAATGGAAATTTCTAACCATAAACTCGGCTTCCTCTTAGCTCAGTAAACACTGAATGGACTTTTTAAACCATAAAGTCTGCTTCCTCAGATTCACCTGGGGAGGGCTGTAAAAAGTCTGGAGTCCAAGCCCATCCCTGGACATTCTGATCGGATTGCACTAAGCAGTACCCCAGGTGACTCTAACGAAGCACCTGTTAGCAGGCTGCATCTTAGAATTGGCCATGGTGGAGGTTGGGGCACCAGATGCCCTGGGAACCCTAAAAGGGATGCTGCATGTGAGATGGCAGTATAAGCCCAGGAGAAGTGGCTGACAGAGGCCAGACATGGCTCGGAGCACACAGCCATGCAGGAGAGAGAGCATTTTGGACAGGCCAGATCCCAGAATGCAGTAGGAATGCTGAGAGTAGCAGGGACAGGAGTGTTTGCATCTGGGTGCCTGGCTGCAGCACGGGATATGGACCTAAATATGGACCCTTGTGATAAAAATGTCTCACTACTAGTCCACTGGCGCATTACATATGCCTCAAGTTCAAATCCGCCCAGCACTTTTTTTTCTTTTATTTTACTTTAAGTTCTGGGAGACATGTGTTGAACTTGCATAGGTATACATGTGCCATAGTGGTTTGCTGCACCTATCAACACATCATCTAGGTTCTAAGGCCCACAGGCATTAGATATTTGTCCTAATGCTCTCCCTCCCCTTTAGCCTACCCCAGACAGTCCCTGGTGTGTGATGTTCCCTTCCTGTGTCCATGTGTTCTGATTATTCAACTCCCACTTATGAGTGAGAACATGTGGTGTTTGGTTTTCTATTCCTGTGTTAGTTTGCTGAGGGTAATGGTTTCCACCTTCATCCCTGTCCCTGCAAAGCACATGAACTCATTTCTTTTTTATGGCTGCATAGTATTCCATAGTATATATGTGCCACATTTTCTTTATCCAGTCTATCACTGATGGGCATTTAGGTTGCTTCAAAGTCTTTGCTATTGTAAATAGTGCTGCAATAATCATATGTGTGCATGTGTCTTGATAGGAGAATGATTTATAATCCTTTGGGTATATACCCAGTAATCACCCAGCACCTTTCGAAGCCCGCCCACAAACTATTCTCAATTTCTAGTCCAATCCCGGCAATCTACTTGGATGTCTGTGGCTTTGTAGCTGACCATCATCCAAACTCCTGCCTGAGCTCCGGGCAACATTCCTTGCATGGTCTGGCCAGCTATTATCACAGTGACCAAGAATCCAGATTTGGGTCTCCTAGCTGGAGGGCAAAGGACACCCGTGGGCTTTGGCTCTGGGGTGGATGACCGGACAGGACAGGGATGACTGTGGAGTCTCCAAGGTGATGCCCAGGCAGCAGTCAGAAGGGCTTCAAGGTCAGCAGCCAGGCCTCACACCCACAAGCAGCAGTGGCACGGCTCTTTCAAGAATGTCCCCAGTGAGCAAGGAGAGCCGTGCCCCCGGGCCTGCTCTTCGATGTCAGCCCATCTTCAGAGCCTTGATACCCAACCTTCCCAATATCATCTCAATAATTCTTTCTTCTGCTTAAATACACCAAAGCTCGTTTCAGTAGACGACAACTGTGAAGTCCTTGTCAAGCTTTCATTAAACTAGAAACCTGACAGTCTACGTGATTCCAAAAAAGCAATGGACACTTCGATGCACTTCTTGGCCCACAGGAGACTCCACTATGACTTGGATCATAAAAACTAAATAACGGTGAAGCCACTTCTGCAAAAAATGTGCCTCCTGGAGAGGCTCAGCCTTTGCGAAATGCCTGCAGCCCAGATCTGAAGGCTCCCACAGGCATGTACCACATTATACTATAGGTCTTTTAGCCAAATTGCTTTTGATTTTTGAAATGTGCAGATTGCCTTTGTTGCAGGACCTGTTGGCATGAGGATGCATATTTGAGGCTTGCTAAGGACGCTCGTTACACAGGAGGCAGTCATTAAATTGCTCTAGCCGTTCAGGGAAGCACAGAGGCGAATGTGAGTATCAGCTCCCGGGGCTTCCGTATCATTTCTTACGCACGGCACAGGACCTGAGGACTCAGGGTCCCCTCCACCTGCTTCTGAAAGAAAAGTCTTCATTTGGCTGTAGTTGAATAACCTCCCCTCGCCGAGACTCTTCTGTATGGCGAGGCTCGAAGCCGTTTCCAATTAACCTTTCCCATGAACGCATAGGGGCCCAGCCAAGTGGGCAATTTTTGATTGTTTTCTTTAGCTGCTTTTACTGTGACCATCTCAGATAAGAGAAACGAATTGGAGCAATTCTACAGTGAGTCTTAGGATGGATTTTCTGTTACGAATAAAATTTGCTGTCAAGCTACTTTGGCAGCTCTGTTTTCATTAAAGGTCATTCAGAAAGTGACTCCATGACAGCTACTGCCAGCCCCCTCCAGTCCCCCAGCGACTTCCAGCGCGGTTCACGCAGTGACACCTGGTGGCCAGAAGGTGTCCTTGCAACGAAGAGGCAAGAAAGTGTGTCCACTTATCTGCGTGTCTGTGTATCCACGTACATGTGTGTATCTGGATGCCTCTGTGTGTATATCTGTGTGTGCATGTGCGTATCTGTGTGCACATGCATATGTGTGTGTGTATGTCTAGGTATATGTGTGCATATGTGTATCTGTACATATAAGTCACTGTGTTCATGTATGTATCTGTTTGTGTACCTGTGTACATGTATGAGTGTAGGTATGTATCTGCGTGCATGAGTGTATCTCTCTGTATGTATACATCTCCGTGTATATCTGTGTGTGCACATAATGTATCTGTGTGCACATGTGTATGTGTGTGTCTGGGTTTCTGTGTGTGCATATATGTGTATCTGTGTACGTCTGTACATATATGTCTGCATGTTCACGTATATATATGTGTGTGTATCTATGTGCACATGTGTGTATATGTATGTGTGTGTATCTGTGTGTGCACACACACATGTGTATGTATCTCTGTGTGAGTATGTATCTCTGTGTGCCAGTGTGTCCATGTGTGTGTCTGGCTGTATCTGTGCACATGTCTATGTCTGTGGCATCTCGGAGTATGTGTGTGCACATCCATGCATGGAAGGAGGCTCAAGGATGCCTGGAGGCTCAGCAGGTAAACGTCCTTTTGACACACTCCAGTCATTTAACCTGCTTGGCTCTCCATGTCCAGTACTTTTTATTTTCTCTAGTCCCCAGTCTGGGGACCCTGCTTTGTGTAGAGTGGATATGGTTAACTGGCTAGTTTCCCCTTCTCTTCTAAGAAATTATGTGAAGTACTTAGGATAAAGTTTTGTCAAAATAACTCCCATACAAATATACCACTAGCAGCTTCTACTTTTTTCCCAAACTCTCTTCTCCATAAGCGAAATGACAAAATAACCCTCTGTGTCCTGGCCTACAATATAAAAGAGAGAAAACAAAACTTTCCCCCTTAATTTCAGTGGTGGCACACTCTCTGGCTTTTACCCAATTCTTCCACAAACCACCTCTTAGTCCACCACTAGGAATCAGCCCATCAGATTCCATTTCTTAAGCAACACACTGCTTTGCTGGGGGCTGTGGCTGCAGAAACAGAGAATAAGAGGGAACCGGCCTTGCTGCCAAGCCAGGTATTTGAAGTATTTTCTCTCTCTTTCATCAGTGACAGAGGCATTAGCTGTAATTTGCAGGTAAGGAAATCAAGATTAATCAAGTGAGCAGGTAAGCCCCATACATGAGATCTCACCTTGAGCACTGAAGGACAGGACAGAATTGAGAGCTGGGTCAAGAGACATGCCAAACATTCAGAGGACAGAGAGATCACTGAGACTCCAGTAGCCAGGGAGTGGAGAAGTTGGAAGCTGAACTGAGAAAGAATCTGGCAAAAGTTACTGAAGGCAAAGAATGAGGAAAGTCCCCTATAAAAGGTGGTGGGACCTCTGTGAAAGAAACCCAGCTGTGAATTTGACATGTGAGGGCTCAATAGGACCTGTCTAAACTGTAAACTGTGTATCAGTGAGTAGTGGAAAATAAGTTAAACTAGAGGAGGTCAGATTTTAGAGAGTGACAAAAAATTGGCAGGGGGAATTCACATCAGATGGGTGGAAAATGCAGAGCTATTGAAGGCTACTTACCAGGCTGTCAAATGAAGAAAATCTTTGTAAATATTTTCCCACTCAAGAAAAATATGAAAACTTCTTACAGCCTTAACTTGTTGGCATGGGCCCCCACCAACAGCATGTGTAAATCTGTAAGACTCTATGTCAGTGCATCTTATAAGGAACTACATCCATCAGTGGTTACTTGGAACTCATAAATCATTTGATGTCATCCCCACATCAACAAAGCAGGGTAGAAGCAAAGCTCAAACTTGTCTTTATTCCCACAGTAAAAGCCACATACATTCGAGACTCCAACCAATATTTACTGAATGCCTGTTGTTTGCACAGAACTCATGTAGATTCTGCTGAGATGGCCAAAACAGACATGATTCCTACCCTTAGGAAGCTTACCATCCAGCGAGAGAGCGGCTCAAAACCCACCCCCTAAATGCTAACGATTCATTCTGCACTGCACTATGGAGTAGGAGGGAAACACAACTTGTCCTGGTGAGCAGTCACAGGGGGACTATGGGCTCATTCGAGGCAAGCGGTCTTAGAATCTTGCAGAGAAGATTCCTACTGAGGCCTGAAGGTGAGAAGGAGCCAGGGATGCAGAGGCAGAGGGCGGGAGGAAGAAAAGTCAAGAGAGAGGTTATTGGCCACAACTTGCTCCTAGCCCACGTGGAACAAAAAAACGGAAATTTGTTTTCTCCATCTTCCAGAACTCAACTCAGACATCCAGTCCTCCAAAACCTCATCCTACCCCTAGAGACAGTTAATTACCATCAACCCTCCTACCATGACGTCGTTGATCAAGTGCTTTCCGTGGGTGTATATTTGTTTACCCATCTGTTTCTCTATGAGATTGTGAGCTTCCCTTCATGAGAACAAGACCCTTTCTTCTCCAAAATGGCATCTGGCACCATAAATGTATGATGAATTGAGTTGGATCCAAAGTTCACCCATCATAAATGCTTAAGCCCTGCTTCAGCAGTTAGGATAAAATAAAATAAATAAAATAAAATAAAATAAAATAAAATAAAATAATAAAATAAAACACAATTCTGTGAAAAATCAACTTTATAGGCCAGGTTCACACCTGTAATCCCAGCATTTTGTGAGGCCGAGGTGGGCGGATCACCTAAGGTGAGGAGTTCGAGACCAGCCTGGCCAACATGGTGAAACCCCGTCTCTACTAAATTAGCCGGGCGTGGTAGCAGGCGCCTGTAATCCCAGCTACTCGGGAGGCTAAGGCTTGAACCCAGGAGATGGAGGTTGCAGTGAGCTGAGATGGCGCCACTGCACTCCAGCCTGGGCTACAGACTAAGACTCTGTCTCAAAAAAAAAAAAAAGAAAAAGAAAAATCAACTTTACTTCTCTTTCTCTTTTTTAAACAAATTTTACATAGACAGGTGTATATATTCATGCGGTACATGAAATGTTTTGATACACACATGAAATGTGAAATCATCAAATCATGGAGAATGGGGTATCCATCCCTTTACGCATTTATCATTTGTGTTACGAACAATCCAATTACACTCTTTTTAGTTATTTTTAAACATACAATTAAGCTATTTTGACTATAGTTACCCTTTTATGCTATCAAATACTAGGTATTATTCATTCTTTCTACTTTTTTGCACCCATTAACTATCCCTGCCTCTCCCCTACTTCCCACTACACTTCCCAGCCTCTGGTACCCATTCTTCTCATCTCTGTCTCCATGTGCTCAATTGTTTTGATTTTTATGTCCCACAAATAAGTGAGAACATACGATGTTTGTCTTTTTGTGCCTGCCCTATTTCACTTAATATAGTGATCTCCAGTTCCATCCACGCTGTTGTAAATGACACGATCTCATTCTTTTTTATGACTGAATAGTACTCCATTGTGTCTAAGTACCACATTTTCTTTCTTCTTTTTAATCTTACTAAATTCCTTGATTGAGGATTCTAAAAACGGGTAATAATATAGATGGTCCCCAGCTTACAATGGTTCTGCTTTTGATTTTTCAACTTTATAATGGTGGGAAATCAACACGTATTCCATAGAAACTGTACTTTGAGTTCCATACAGCCACTCTGTTTTTCACTTTCAGTACAGTTTTCAATGAATTACATGAGATATTCAACACTATATTATTAAACTGACTTTCTGTCAGATAATTTTGCCCAACTGTGGGCTAATGTAAGTGTTCTAAGCATGTTGAAGGTAAGTGAGACTATGCTATGATGTTTGGTAGGTTGAGTGTACTAAATATATTTTTGATTTAAAATATTTCCAACGCATGATGAGTTTATCAGGACATCACCCCATAATAGATCAAGTACCATCTCCAATGTGCAGCCTGTTTGGAGCATATTTGGAGAAAATGCAGAGGTAGGCTAGGAAAGGTAGGGGAGCCTAAGCTAGAAATAGTCATTTGGAGCATTGCAAAATCATGTAATTATACAAAAAAGGTTCAAGGGTTTGGAGCAAAATCTATGTGTGTTTATTCATTTGTTTTTTTTAATGGTCTCAAAAAGAAGGTACAATCAGGGGTAGGATATCTCCTAAGTGTGCAAAGACACCCTCCGGGAGGAGAGAATCCACATGTGATGGGAGTGCCAGAGTGGCTCCCTTCTACTTCCTCACCTGCTGTCCAAGAATGAAATACCCAAGTACTCATCAGCCTTATTCAGCTGATTTAACTTGGAGTGAACAAACCAAAGCCATTCCTGTCACCGCTGTTAATGAGAAGGAGCAGAGAAGCCAGTTACTATGGAGGGAAATGCCCTTACTTTGAGTTCTATTACAGGTGGAGAAGTTAAAAGTCATCCTCGGCCGGTCACAGTGGGCTCACGCCTGTAATCCCAGCACTTTGAGAGGCCAAGACCAGTGGATCACCTGAGGTCAGGAGTTCAAGACCAGCCTGACCAACATGGAGAAACCCCGTCTCTGCTAAAAATACAAAATTAGCCAGGCAAGGTGGCATATGCCTGTAATTCCAGCTACTCAGAAGGCTGAGGCAGGAGAATCACTTGAACCTGGGAGGCAGAGATTGCGGTGAGCTGAGATCATGCCAGTGCACTTCAGCGTGGGTGATAAGAGCAAAACTCCAACTCAAAAAAAAAAAAAAAAAAAGTCATCCTTAAAATTAGGTCTTTATTGAAACTGAAAACTGATAGGCATCCATCATGAAGTTTCCAAACAGAACCACTGTGAGAACTTCCTTCCTTGCACTGAAGGCAGTCTCCTCTGCTACTTAATGCTTTTGCTTGGCTGGTTTAACCATGAGACTCACTCTTGAAAAGAAAAATAATGACTATTGAAGCACACTAACCAAATGTCCATTAGGTTTGTGTGATGGTTAATATTTGGTGTCTACTTCACTGGATTGAGGGCTGCCTGACAGCTAGTAACGCACTGTTTCTGGGTGTCAACGCAGAAGTTTCCAGAGGAGATTTCCAGAGGAAGACTTGCCCTCAGTGTGGGTGGTCACCGGCCCATCAGTTAGGACCCGACTGGAGCAATAGACAGGCAGAAGAGGGGATTCATTCTGCTTTCCTTCTTCCAGAGCAAGAAGTTTTTTCTCTTGCCCTTGGACATCAGACTCAAGGTTCTTCAGCTTTCGAACTCTGGAACTTGCACCAGACACCAAGATGGGGGCTCTTGGGCCTGGGTGGGGCTTTACTCATGACTTCCCTACTTCGCAGGTTTTGGGCTTGACCTCAGCTAGGCTATCGGCTTCTCTGATTCTGCAGTTTGCAAGTGGCCTACGGTGGGACTTCACCTCTGATTGCATCGGCCAGGTCCCCTAATACATCTCCTTTGGTTGATCATACTGGCTCTGTCTCTCTGGAGAACCCTAACACAGTTTGATGACAGCTGAAGCCTGCTTTCCTAACACAAAGCAGGTTCTAATATTTCACAGGCACTCAGTAGGAATGTGTAGGATGAATGAATGAATTAATCAATGAACAAATGCCTGATGCAAATGCTGAGACCCTAGTGGCACCAAAGCTTTAATGAAAATTGGTTAGGAAACAAAAGCTGTTTCTTGACAGCAGCACTTGAAAAACTCTGCAGGTAAAAAATGAACTAACTAATCTTCATAACTAAGCCATAGCCCAACCCCCACAGGGCAGACCTGCCCCAGTTCCAGCTTCTGCCCTGAGCCCAGGCCCCAAGCTGCGGACTGACAGCTCCTGACCCCATCCCTCCAGCCCAGGCTTCCCACAGTTGCTAATCTCCAGGCCGCCCATGGCTCCACGAGCCTTCTTAGCCTTTTCATCATCTTTGTAACAAATTCCCTACATGAAATTTACTTTGTTCCCAGAAATGGCACAACCAACCATAGTCAACTATCAATTTTCCTAAGGCACTCATCTGCCGCACAGTTTATCTGCAGAAAATCTTGCTTTCAACTTCTTAGGAACCTAATTAAGCAAAATAGAAAAGAAAGATCTTTGTTGAGACCACCCATGATCTTGTGTTTGCATTTTCTGCTCCATGTATTCTTTAGTCCAATAAGTGATCTTTCAAACCAAAACACTTAATTACCTAATTATTTCCTCAAAACCTGGAGATACATGTATTAGAAATACAGTGGAAAGAGAGAAGAGAAGGGGGGTAACCTCTATAGAGCCCACGGTTCTGCCGCCATATGAGAGCTGATATTATTTCCTGGATTTTAGAAGCCAGAAAAAGTTAAAACTGACGAAAATGTTAAATAAATTAGACAACTCTCATCTTCTTTTGAGTCAGATATTCATAATGTAGTTCATCATTTTTTAAGATTATGTGCCAACCCATAGTAGAAATGTTAATAAAAGCAGAAAGAACAGTGTTCAAAAAGTCCTCCTAGGTCTTGCTTATTTTCATTAGCTAGATAGTGCCTTCATAATTTTACCACCTATAATTCACTGAATTGATAATCATTTACATTTATTTTTAGTAAGAAACTACTACGTGAAAGCCCTGAGTTAATAAAATAAACCCTAATTTGTTATTTATCTGCAGATTCAAAATATTTAGATGTTCTAACATGAGGAACAGAGGGCTAATTATATAACCATGAATGGGGAAGAGACCTTTCTCTGGGAAGTCAGCCCCCTTAGATCTACAACTTCTCGAGATATGGCCATGAAGACCCAAGGGGAAGAGGAGCTCTCCCCCCATCTGCACTCATAGCTGGATAAACGCTGACAATCAATAAACGGCAGATGTCTTATGAGATTATACTCAGGTTCCAACTCAGATAAAACTGGAGACAAGACTGATTCTCCGGTGCCATCTTCCTCTATGGAGTGGTACACCAGTAAAGGGCCAAGTGAGTCACTGAAGACAGGGGTTGTCTGTCTGTTTAGGGAGCTTCAAACAAAGGCTCCATCAGTTTTACGGACCTATAGTCAGGGGTAGTAGTATTCAGAGTGGAAAGCACTGAGAACTGAGTAGCAACAGGGAAGGATGTCCTCAGTGATTCCTCCTCCAGCCTCCAGCGAGGGGCTGGAGCCTAAGGAAGTCAAATTGTCCCTGTTTGCAGATGACATGATTGTATATTTAGAAAACCCCATTGTCTCAGCTCAACATCTCCTTAAGCTGATAAGCAACTTCAGCAAAGTCTCAGTATACAAAATCAATGTACAAAAATCACCAGCATTCCTATACACCAATGACAGAGAAACAGAGAGCCAAAACATGTGTGAATTCCCATTCACAACTGCTTCAAAGAAAATAAAATACCTAGGAATCCAATTTACAAGGGATGTGAAGGACCTCTTCAAGGAGAACTACAAACCACTGCTCAGTGAGATAAAAGAGGACACAAACAAATGGAAGAGCATTCCATGCTCATGGATAGGAAGAATCAATATCCTGAAAGTGGCCATACTGCCCAAGGTAATTTATAGATTCAATGCCATCCCCATCAAGCTACCAATGGCTTTCTTCACAGAATTGGAAAAAACTACTTTAAAGTTCATATGGAACCAAAAAACAGACCACATTGCCAAATCAATCCTACGCCAAAAGAACAAAGCTGGAGGCATCACACTACCTGACTTCAAACTATACTACAAGGCTACAGTAACCAAAACAGTATGGTACTGGTACCAAAACAGAGGTATAGACCAATGGAACAGAACAGAGCCCTCAGAAATAATACCACACCTCTACAACCATCTGATCTTTGACAAACCTGACAAAAACAAGAAATGGGGAAAAGATTCACTATTTAATAAATGATGCTGGGAAAACTGGACAGTCATGTGTAGAAAGTTGAAACTGGATCCCTTCCTTACACCTTATACAAAAATTAATTCAAGATGGATTAAAGACTTACATGTTAGACCTAAAACCATAAAAATCCTAGAAGAAAACCTAGGCAATACCATTCAGGACATAGGCATGGGCAAGGACTTCATGTCTAAAACACCAAAAGCAATGGCAACAAAAGCCAAAATTGACAAATGGGATCTAATTAAACTAACGAGCTTCCACACAGCAAAAGAAACTACCATCAGAGTGAACAGGCAACCTACAGAATGGGAGAAAATTTTTGCAATATAGCCATCTGACAAAGGGCTAATATCCAGAATCTATGAAGAACTTAAACAAATTTACAAGAGAAAATCAAACAACCCCATCAAAAAGTGAGCGAAGGATATGAACAGACATTTCTCAAAAGAAGACATTTATGCAGCCAACAGACACATGAAAAAATGTTCATCATCACTGCCCATCAGAGAAATGCAAATCAAAACCACAATGAGATACCATCTCACACCAGTTAGAATGGCAATCATTAAAAAGTCAGGAAACAACAGGTGCTGGAGAGGATGTGGAGAAATAGGAACACTTTTACACTGTTGGTGGGACTGTAAACTAGCTCATCCATTGTGGAAGACAGTTTAGCGATTCCTCAAGGATCTAGAACTAGAAATACCATTTGACCCAGCCATCCCATTACTGGGTATATACCCAAAGGATTATAAATCGTGCTGCTATAAAGACACATGCGTATGTATGTTTATTGCATCACTATTCACAATAGCAAAGTCTTGGAACCAACCCAAATGCCCATCAATGATAGACTGGATTAAGAAAATGTGGCATATATACACCACAGAATACTATGCAGCCATAAAAAAGGATCTGTTCATGTCCTTTGTAGGGACATGGATGAAGCTGGAAACCATCATTCTCAGCAAACTATCGCAAGGACAGAAAATCAAACAACCCATGTTCTCACCCATAGGTGGGAACTGAACAATGAGAACACTTGGACACAGGAAGGGGAACATCACACACCAGGGACTGTTGTGGGGTGGGGGGAAAGGGGAGGGATAGCATTGGGAGACATACCTAATGTAAATGACGAGTTAATGGGTGCAGCACACCAACATGGCACATGTATACATAGGTAACAAACCTGAACGGTGCGCACATGTACCCTACAACTTAAAGTATAATAATAATAAAAAAAAAAGAAATCAGTTGGCCTATGGGCTGGGCGTGATGGCTCACGCCTGACATCCCAGCACTTTGAGAGGCCGAAGTGGGACGATCACTTGAGTCCAGGAGTTTGAGGCTGCAGTGAACTACAATAGGCCAGCACACTCCAGCCTCGGTGACAGAGTGAGACCCTGTCTCAAATAAATAAATTAAATTAAATTAAATTAAGATCTAAGAAGGAAGGCTGGGCTAGGATTGCAAACACGCAAAGAGCAGGGAGCCAGGGGTCCTGAGTCCTTGACTACAGCTCCTTCCAGAGACTGCAATACACAAACTGCACACCAAGCCCGATGTGGGGAGGGCAGATTCCCCAGCAGGCCTGTCAGGCAGACGTCTGCCATTGTCCACGGCTGGGTCTGAAAAGTCACATAGAGGTTTTTAACCAGGATCCTGACTCCTCGAGTCTCAGTTAATTCATCTATAAAACTCCTTTTAAGAAGTTTTAAAGAGTTATTTTTCTCTACCACGCTGAAATGAGAAGCAATCACTTCCAAACCAGGGTAACGTATTCATGTGTCTCATGGTCCTGGACACATGTGCTGTGCACCCATTCCTAATGATTTCCCTGCTCTGGTCTATATCATGCGGCAACTGGTCGCTACAGCAGCATCTCCACAGTTCCCCTCTCTCAGCTGGCCTCTGGCTGAGTTGACCAGTGGAAAACAGTCGCCGTATGCGGCATTCAGCAGCAGTGCTTTCTCCATGGCCAAGCCTCCAGGCTTTCGGCCAACACGTCCTTACTGTATCCTTGCAGCCCAAGCTTTCTGCGGTTACTAACCTCTAGGGAACCTATTGGCACCTTTTGGTTTCTTAGCTCTCCATCGCCTCTAAAACAGCTTCCCTGTAGGAAGCAGTCTGTTTCAGATACGGTCATTTCTCTCTTCTTGGTTGGAGTCTGACTTTTACTATGTGACTTACTATTGACCATAAAACCCATCTCTCATTCTCATACCTGGTCACTCATCAAACAACATTTCTTAACATAATGTTTACAGTGGACCAGAGAAGGAAGTTAACATTTTCTGCAAGAAGAAATGGATAAAAAAATAAATAAAGGGAACACAAATCATCCCATTAAATTTGAGCAGAGATAGTTTCAGCAAGATCCCACTATTGTACCCTAAATAAGGAGGTTGGCTGGCTGCTTGGGTGCATCCCCAAGAGTCATTGGAGTCCTTAGGCTATTTTAGAAATTGAAAAGGTCCTTTATCCTAAGGCAAATATTGATAAAAGAAGTTCTGGGGCCAAGTGGACTGAGGCCATGTGGATAGTCTGTTGATATTCAAATAATAATAGTCTAAAAAGAGCAAAATTTAACTATGAAATTTGCAGGAAAATAATGTCAACATAATTGTGTCTTGAAATGATGGATAGAGGAATTGAAAAGCACCTTAAAAGAGTACCCAGTTCAGCCCCCTAAAGTTTATCAATGAAGCGACTATGGCTCAGAGAGACTCTGGTAGCTGCTGCGGGAAGACACTCTCTGTGCTTGTGTACACCTGAAGGAGTGTAACGGGTCCACACCAGGAACACCTAGAGCAACCAAAAGGAAAGTGCAAATCAAGTTCCAGGAAGTAAGAAAAAGATTGTAAAGAGGCCGGGTGCAGTGACTCATGCCTGCAATCCCAGCACTTTGGCAGGCCGAGGCAGGTGGATCACCTGAGGTCGGGAGTTTGAGACCAGCCTGACCAACATGGTGAAACCCCATCTCTACTAAAAAATACGAAATTTAGCCAGGTGTGGTGGCACGCGCCTGTAATCCCAGCTACTCAGGAGGCTGAGGCAGGAGAATCGCTTAAACCCAGGAGGCAGAGGTTGCAGTGAGTCGAGACTGCACCACTGCACTCCAGCTTGGGAAACGAGAGCAAGACTCTTTCTCAAAAAAAAAAAAAAAAAAAAAAAAAGATTGTAAAGAGGGAAGGGAAGAAGGGAAAAATATTGAGTGTTAGTCCATTCTTGCATTGCTATAAAGAACTACCTGAAGCCAGGCACAGGGGCTCATGCCTGTAATCCCAGCACTTCGGGAGGCCAAGGCAGGTGGATCACCTGAGGTCAGGAGTTTGAGACCAGCCTGGCCAACATGGTGAAACCCCATCTCTACTAAAAATACAAAAATTAGCCGGGTGTGGTGGCAGACACCTGTAATCTCAGCTACTCAGGAAGCTGAGGCAGGGAGAACTGCTTAAATCTAGGAGGCAGAGGTTTCAGTGAGCTGAGATCTTACCACTGCACTCCAGCCTAGGCAACAGAGCAAGACTCTGTCTCAAAAACAAACAAACAAACAAACAAACAAACAAACAAAATGGAACTACCTGAGACTGGGTAATTTATGCCGTAAAGAGGGTTAATTGATTCACAGTTCAGCAGACTGTACAGGAGGCACGGCCGGAGAGGCCTCAGGAAACTTGCACTCATGGCAGAAGGGAAGGGGAAGCAGGCACACCTTCCACGGCCGGAGCACGAAGAAGCGAAGCAGGCAGGGGGTGCCACACACTCTGAAACAACCAAGTCTTGTGAGAACTCACTATCACACACTATCATGAGAACAGCAAGAGGGATTACAATTCGACATGAAATTTGGGTGGGGAAACAAATCCAAACCATGACAAAGGTAAATGTTGCACTGTCATTTCCTACTTGGCTAAATATCTCATTTGCAAGCCAAATGTTTAGTTTAGGTTAGGTTAGTGTGGTGGTTAGTTGGAATTAGGCTTTAGGTTAGGTTACTGTGGTGTCTTTAGTTTTATTTAGGCTTTTAGGTTGGGTCAGTATGCTGGTCTCAGTTTAATTCAGGCTTTTTCCTCCCCCATTGTATGAGTTTCACGTGGCTGTTGTAACAAATGGCCACAAATCTGTGGCTTGAAACAATACAAATTTATTGTCTCATAGTTCTGAAGCTCAGAAGTCTAAAGTGGGGCTCACTGAGCCAAAATCCAGGTGCCATCAGGACTGTGCTCCTGGGAGATTATGGGAGAGCAGCAGGGCTGCACTCCCTCCGGGCTCTGGAAGAGAATCTGTTCCTTGCCTTTTCTTGTGTCTAGGGCTGCAGTCCTTGCACTCCTCAGCTCGTGGCCCCTTCTCTCCAATCTCTGCTTTCGTTGCCTACTTTTCTGTCTTAAAATCTCCCTCGGTCTCCCTCTTAATAATGACACTCGTGATGACATTTAGGGTCTGCCTAATTAATCCAGGGTAATCTCCCACCTCAAGATCCTTAATTTGATCACACTGGCAAAGACCCTTTTCCCATATAAGGTAACATTCACAGGTCCCAAAAATTAGAGCCTGAATATCTTTGGGGCTATGATTCAGCCTGTCACACCCACCCCCATGAGTGAATTCCAGATCCCTGGACGTTAAATGGTTTCTCTGAAAAGTCAGCTGGACTGTTTGGCACGTGGTTACTCAGTGATAGTTCTCCATAACTAAAGGGGGGCTCACATCAGCCCTTTCTGACTAGTGTTCCATTGTCTAGCCTGAACAAATTGGCATTTTCAAATGCTTTAAATTGCATTTGCCTAGTGGGTGACAGACAAAATTTTCCACATATGTTCAACATGACAAAATTATATCAAGATACCTTGCCTTTTGGGAGAAGAATCTACCCATCAATTGTCATTTTACAATAAATTATGAAAGAGGGTGGTTCTTCCACCAAGCATTTGCTTGTTATATTCCAAAAGTCTGTATTTTTGCTCATTTGAACGTGCAATAATTTTTCATTCAGGTCTGCATCAAAGTGTGTCTTTTTTAAGTCTTTTAAAGGAACAACCTGAAATCCTAATTTAAGTTAAAATCCAATTGCATGTGATGCTACCAATGAGAAGAAACTGACTGAGGTGACCGATGAACAGATTTCTTTTTATACTTGGTTAAACTCCTATATGCAGACTCCGTGACAATTACACCAAAATTTACTCCTCTGCCTCGGGGGTGGTACATTTCTTTTGATTTTGATTGGAAAGTGCCTTCCAATTGCAGAAAATTTAATATGTGAAACAATGATCTTCTTAACATGCAAAAACATGATGATTAGTTTGGATGAGTTTCCTCCCTGCTTTTATATTTGTGTAACTACCTAAAATTACAACTAACTTTGCTAATCCGTATTCCAAACTAAATTTGCATGACCTTTGCCGCCGGTTCCCATTGTATGGCCACTAAGATAAGGGTAACATAATTTGATGGTAAATAAAGTCAGTCTGCCAGAAAGTTATTTCCTAAAAATCTTAGTAATTCGAAATTTCTATTCAAATCCATCTCTGATCTGGTATTTTTTTCTAGCACTACATATTATAAAGTGAAAAAGTCCCTTCAATCTGCATAGAACATTACCTTTGAACAATAAAAATGTCACAATTTCTTCTGCACCATAAATATCACAAGATATTCAACTTTAAAATTCAACTCCATGAGCCGGGCGCGGTGGCTCAAGCCTGTAATCCCAGCACTTTGGGAGGCCGAGGCAGATGGATCACGAGGTCAGGAGATCGAGACTATCCTAGCTAACACGGAGAAACCCCGTCTCTACTTAAAAAAAAAAAATACAAAAAAAATTAGCCGGGCGCGGTGGCAAGCGCCTGTAGTCCCAACTATTCGGGAGGCTGGGGCAGGAGAATGGCGTGAACCCGGGAAGCGGAGCTTGCAGTGAGCCGAGATCGCGCCACTGCACTCTAGCCTGGGCGACAGAGTGAGACTCCGTCTTAAAAAAAAAAAAAAAAAAAAAAAAAAAAAAAAAAAAAAAAAAAAAAAAATTCAACTCCATGATATAGTACACTTAGACTAATATATTTCGCATGCTACATAGGAAAAGTGTTTCTATAGACATTATTAGGATTAATCTGTGATCCTAAGGAGTTTCATGATGATGTGCCATATATTCACTCATTCTTTCCTTCATTTATTCATGCATTTATTCTTCATTTAATGAGCATATGTTTAATAAGCATCTATTCCAACTAGGTCCTAGAGAAGTACAAGATTAAGAATTCAACATAGTCTGTAATCCCAGCACTTTGGGAGGCCAAGGTGGTTGGATCTCTTGAGCCCAGGAGTTGGAGACCAGCATGGACAACAGAGTGGACCCCAGCTCTACAAAAATTACCAAAATTAGGCTGGTGTGGTGGCATGTGCCTCTGGTCCCAGATACTTAGGAGGCTGCGGTGGAAGGATCAGTTGAGCCCAGGAGGTCGAGGGTGCAGTGAACCCAGATTGCACTACTGCAGTCCAGTCTCAGCAACAGAGTGGGGCCTTGTCTCAAAAAAAAAAAAAAAAAAAAAAATTCAAGACAAATTTTAAAAACTATACTAGTTAGGAAGAAAAGCATGTGGACAAGTGTTACCATCGATATATGTTCAATGTCTAAGGGGGCACATAGGATCAGTGACATCTGCCATCTGAAAAGTCATGGAATAGTTCTCAAAGAGATATTTTAACTGGGTCTAATAAAATAATGGAGATATCAAATGCACAGAAAACATTTGTGTGTGTGTGTGTGTGTGTGTGTGTGTGTGTGGTCTCTACTAGTGAGAGGTCCTGTGGTAGTAAGGAGCTTGGACCATAAAGCAGGTGGCCTGTACTCGAGTTCGCACTCTGTCCATCTGCTCTGGGTCCCCAGGCACATCACGTCCCCTCTCTGGATCTCTGTGCTGCAATAAACCATCAGGTGCATTTTATGTCTAAATAGTACGTCTCACATGCTTCAATCTGACTTTCTTCTCCCCATCCCATCATCATCAATGCCCCTCTCAGGCCCTCCAGGACACCTGGCTGCTTCTGGACAAGAATGAGAACAAGCATTAAACCACTGCACAGGAGGGTGATCAACCCCATTGCACCATATCCTCTAAGCCAGGACATTTGGTCAACTGACCAGACTGATTCCCGTCCTGGAGATGGCATGGTCAATGGCCATCGCTGCCCATACCTAGAGAGCACAGTCAGCAGAGGAAGGGGAATGGCTGCAAGTCATACCCTTGTCCCTGTCCTCTCCAGCTGGCAGGCACTTCAAGTGGGATCCGAGTGTGGCTAGAGTCTTCCATAAAAAACCCACTTCATTGAAATCAGCAGGAGCTCTGGGTGCGGACCCTGGAGTTGCCTATCACCTCTTCCCCATAGGAAATGTCCATATGTTTTCTTGCATCTCTTCTACCTCTACTCCTCAGTCTCTCTTTGTCTAATGATTCCAAACTCCGTCTTTTTTTTTATTATACTTTAAATTTTAGGGTACATGTGCACAATGTGCAGGTTTGTTACATATGTATACATGTGCCATGTTGGTGTGCTGCACCCATTAACTCGTCATTTAGCATTAGGTGTATCTCCTAATGCTATCCCTCCCCCCTCCCCCCACCCCACAACAGACCCCAGAGTGTGATGTTCCCCTTCCTGTGTCCATGTGTTCTCATTGTTCAGTTCCCACATATGAATGAGAACATGTGGTGTTTGGTTTTTTCTCCTTGCAATAGTTTGCTGAGAATGATGGTTTCCAGTTTCATCCATGTCCCTACAAAGGACATGAACTCTTCATTTTTTATGGCTGCAGAGTATTCCATGGTGTATATGTGCCACATTTTCTTAATAGAGTCTATCATTGTTGGACATTTGGGTTGGTTCCAAGTCTTTGCTATTGTGAATAATGTTGCAATAAACATATGTGTGCATGTGTCTTTATAGCAGCATGATTTATAGCCCTTTGGGTATATACCCAGTAATGGGATGGCTGGGTCAAATGGTATTTCTAGTTCTAGATCCTTGAGGAATCGCTAAACCGTCTTCCACAATGGATGAGCTAGTTTACAGTCCCACCAACAGTGTAAAAGTGTTCCTATTTCTCCACATCCTCTCCAGCACCTATTGTTTCCTGACTTTTTAATGATTGCCATTCTAACTGGTGTGAGATGGTATCTCATTGTGGTTTTGATTTGCATTTCTCTGATGGCCAGTGATGATGAGCATTTTTTCATGTGTTTTTTGGCTGCATAAATGTCTTCTTTTGAGAAGTGTCTGTTCATGTCCTTCGCCTACTTGTTGATGAGGTTGTTTTTTTCTTGTAAATTTGTTTGAGTTCATTGTAGATTCTGGATATTAGCCCTTTGTCAGATGAGTAGGTTGCAAAAATTTTCTCCCATTTTGTAGATTGCCTGTTCACTCTGATGGTAGTTTCTTTTGCTGTGCAGAAGCTCTTTAGTTTAATTAGATCCCATTTGTCAATTTTGGCTTCTGTTGCCATTGCTTTTGGTATTTTAGACATGAAGTCCTTGCCCATGCCTATGTCCTGAATGGTATTGCCTAGGTTTTCTTCTAGGGTTTTTATGGTTTTAGGTCTAACATGTAAGTCTTTAATCCATCTTGAATTAATTTTTGTATAAGGTGTAAGGAAGGGATCCAGTTTCAGCTTTCTACATATGGCCAGCCAGTTTTCCCAGCGCCATTTATTAAATAGGGAATCCTTTCCTGATTGCTTGTTTTTCTCAGGTTTGTCAAAGATCAGATAGTTGTAGATATGCGGCATTATTTCTGAGGGCTCTGCTCTGTTCCATTGGTCTATATCTCTGTTTTGGTACCAGTACCATACTGTTTTGGTTACTGTAGCCTTGTAGTACAGTTTGAAGTCAGGTAGTGTGATGCCTCCAGCTTTGTTCTTTTGGCTTAGGATTGACTTGGTGATGCGGGCTCTTTTTTGGTTCCATATGAACTTTAAAGTAGTTTTTTCCAATTCTGTGAAGAAAGTCATTGGTAGCTTGATGGGGATGGCATTGAATCTATAAATTAACTTGGGCAGTAGGGCCACTTTCAGGATATTGATTCTTCCTACCCATGAGCATGGAATGTTCTTCGATTTGTTTGTATCCTCTTTTATTTCATTGAGCAGTGGTTTGTAGTTCTCCTTGAAGAGGTCCTTCACGTCCATTGTAAGTTGGACTCCTAGGTATTTTATTCTCTTTGAAACAATTGTGAATGGGAGTTCACTCATGATTTGGCTCTCTGTTTGTCTGTTATTGGTGTATAAGAATGCTTGATTTTGTACATTGATTTTGTATCCTGAGACTTTGCTGAAGTTGCTTATCAGCTTAAGGAGATTTTGGGCTCAGATGATGGGGTTTTCTAGATATATAATCATGTCATCTGCAAACAGGGACAATTTGACTTCCTCTTTTCCTCATTGAATACGCTTTATTTCCATCTCCTGCCTAATTGCCCTGGCCAGAACTTCCAACATTATGTTGAATAGGAGTGGTGAGAGAGGGCATCCCTGTTCTGTACCAGTTTTCAAAGGGAATGCTCCCAGTTTTTGTCCATTCAGTATGATAATGGCTGTGGGTTTGTCATAGATAGCTCTTATTATTTTGAGATACATCCCATCAATACCTAATTTATTGAGAGTTTTTAGCATGAAGAGTTGTTGAATTTTGTCAAAGGCCTTTTCTGCCTCTATTGAGATAATCATGTGGTTTTTGTCTTTGGTTCTGCTTATATGCTGGATTACATTTATTGATTTGCATATGTTGAACCAGCCTTGCATCCCAGGGATGAAGCCCACCTCATCATGGTGGGTAAGCTTTTTGATGTGCTGCTGGATTCGGTTTGCCAGTATTTTATTGAGGATTTTTGCATCAATGTTCATCAGGGATATTGGTCTAAAATTCTCTTTTTTGGTTGTGTCTCTGCCAGGCTTTGGTATCAGGATGATGCTGGCCTCATAAAATGAGTTAGGGAGGATTCCCTCTTTTTCTGTTGATTGGAATAGTTTCAGAAGGAATAGTACCAGCTCCTCCTTGTACCTCTGGTGGAATTCGGCTGTGAATCCATCTGGTCCTGGACTTTTTTTGGTTGGTAAGCTATTGATTATTGCCACATTTGAGAGCCTGTTATTGATCTATTCAGAGATTCAACTTCTTCCTGGTTTAGTCTTGGGAGGGTGTATGGGTTGAAGAATTTATCCATTTCTTCTAGATTTTCTAGTTTATTTGCATAGAGGTGTTTGTAGTATTCTCTGATGGTAGTTTGTATTTCTATGGAATTGGTGGTGATATCCCCTTTATCATTTTTTATTGTGTCTATTTGATTCTTCTCTCTTTTCTTGTTTATTAGTCTTGCTAGCGGTCTATCGATTTTGTTGATCTTTTCAAAAAACCAGCTCCTGGATTCACTAATTTTTTGAAGGGTTTTTCGTGTCTCTATTTCCTTCAGTTCTGCTCTGATTTTAGTTATTTCTTGCCTCCTGCTACCTTTTGAATGTGTTTGCTCTTGTTTTTCTAGTTCTTTTAATTGTGACATTAGGGTGTCGATTTTAGATCTTTCCTGCTTTCTCTTGTGGGCATTTAGTGCTATAAATTTCCCTCTACACACTGCTTTGAATTTTTCCCAGAGATTCTGGTATGTTGTGTCTTTCTTCTCATTGGTCTCAAAGAACATCTTTATTTCTGCCTTCATTTCATTATGTACCCAGTGGTCATTCAGGAGCAGGCTGTTCAGTTTCCATGTAGTTGAGCGGTTTTGAGTGAGTTTCTTAGTCCTGAGTTCTAGTTTGATTACACTGTGGTCTGAGAGACAGTTTGTTATAATTTGTGTTCTTTTACATTTGCTGAGGAGTGCTTTACTTCCAACTATGTGGTCAATTTTGGAATAGGTGTGGTGTGGTGCTGAAAAAAATGTATATCCTGTTGATTTGGGGTGGAGAGTTCTGTAGATGTCTATTAGGTCCGCTTGCTGCAGAGCTGAGTTCAATTCCTGGGTGTCCTTGTTAACTTTCTGTCTCGTTGATCTGTGTAATGTTGACAGTGGGGTGTTAAAGTCTCCCATTATTGTTGTGTGGGAGTCTAAGTCTCTTCGTAGGTCACTAAGGACTTGCTTTATGAATCTGGGTGCTCCTGTATTGGGTGCATATATATTTAGGATAGTTAGCTCTTCTTGTTGAATTGATCCCTTTACCATTATGTAATGGCCTTCTTTGTCTCTTTTGATCTTTGTTGGTTTAAAGTCTGTTTTATCAGAGACTAGGATTGCAACCCCTGCCTTTTTTTCTTTTCCATTTGCTTTGTAGATCTTCCTCCATCCCTTTATTTTGAGCCTATGTGTGTCTCTGCACATGAGATGGGTTTCCTGAATACAGCACACTGATGGGTCTTGACTCTTTATTCAATTTGCCAGTCTGTGTCTTTTAATTGGAGCATTTAGCCCATTTACATTTAAAGTTAATATTGTTATGTGTGTATTTGGTCCTGTCATTATGATGTTAGCTGGTTATTTTGCTCGTTAGTTGATACAGTTTTCTTCCTAGCCTTGATGGTCTTCACATTTTGGCAGATTTTTGCAGTGGCTGGTACTGGTTGTTCCTTTCCATGTTTAGTGTTTCCTTCAGGAGCTCTTTTAGGGCAAGCCTGGTGGTGACAAAATCTCTCAGCATTTGCTTGTCAGTAAAGCATTTTATTTCTCCTTCACTTATGAAGCTTAGTTTGGCTGGATATGAAATTCTGGGCTGAAAATTCTTTTCTTTAAGAATGTTGAATATTGTCCCCCAATCTCTCCTAGCTTGTAGAGTTTCTGCCGAGAGATCCGCTGTTAGTCTGATGGGCTTCCCTTTGTGGGTAACCCGACCTTTCTCTCTGGCTGCCCTTATAATTTCTTCTTTCATTTCAACTTTGGTGAATCTAACAATTATGTGTCTTGGAGTTGCTCTTCTCGAGGAGTATCTTTGTGGCGTTCTCTGTATTTCCTGAATCTGAATGTTTGCCTGCCTTGCTAGATTGGGGAAGTTCTCCTGGATAATATCCTGCAGAGTGTTTTCCAACTTGGTTCCATTCTCCCCATCACTTTCAGGTACACCAATCAGATATAGATTTGGTCTTTTCACATAGTCCCATATTTCTTGGAGGCTTTGTTCGTTTCTTTTTATTCTTTTTTCTCTAAACTTCCCTTCTCACTTCATTTCATTCATTTCATCTTCCATCACTGATACCCTTTCTGCCAGTTGATCGCATCGGCTCCTGAGGCTTCTGCATTCTTCACATAGTTCTTGAGCCTTGGCTTTCAGCTCCATCAGCTCCTTTAAGGACTTCTCTGCATTGGTTATTCTAGGTATCCATTCGTCTAATTTTTTTTCAAAGTTTTTAACTTCTTTGCCATTGGTTTGAATTTCCTCCTGTAGCTCAGAGTAGTTTGATCGTCTGAAGCCTTCTTCTCTCTGCTCGTCAAAGTCATTCTCCATCCAGCTTTGTTCCATTGCTGGTGAGGAGCTGCATTCCTTTGGAGGAGGAGAGGCGCTCTGCTTTTTAGAGTTTCCAGTTTCTCTGCTGTGTTTTTTCCCCATCTTTGTGGCTTTATCTACTTTTGGTCTTTCATGATGGTGATGTACAGAAGGGTGTTTGGTGTCAATGTCCTTTCTGTTTGTTAGTTTTCCTTCTAACAGACAGGACCCTCAGCTGCCAGTCTGTTGGAGTTTGCTAGAGGTCCACTCCAGACCGTTTGTCTGGGTATCAGCAGCGGTGGCTGCAGAACAGCAGTGGCTGTAGAACAGCGGATCTTGGTGAACCGCAAATGCTGCTGCCTGATCGTTCCTCTGGAAGTTTTGTCTCAGAGGAGTACCCGGCCGTGTGAGGTGTCAGTCTGCCCCTACTGGGGGGTGCCTCCCAGTTAGGCTGCTCAGGGGTCAAGGACCTGCTTGAGGAGGCAGTCTGCCCATTCTCAGATCTCCAGCTGCGTGCTGGGAGAACCACTACTCTCTTCAAAGGTGTCAGACAGGGACATTTAAGTCTGCAGAGCTTACTGCTGTCTTTTTGTTTGTCTGTGCCCTGCCCCCAGAGGTGGAGCCTACAGAGGCAGGCAGGCCTCCTCCAGCTGTGGTGGGCTCCACCCACTTTGAGCTTCCCAGCTGCTTTGTTTGCCTAATCAAGCCTGGGCAATGGCAGGCGCCCCTCCCCCAGCCTCGCTGCCGCCTTGCAGTTTGATCTCAGACTGCTGTGCTAGCAATCAGGGAGACTCTGTGGGCGTAGGACCCTCCAAGCCATGTGCAGGATATAATCTCCTAGTGTGCCGTTTTTTAAGCCGGTTGGAAAAGCACAGTATTAGGGTGGGAGTGACCCGATTTTCCAGGTGCCATCTGTCACCCCTTTCTTTGACTAGGAATGGGAACTCCCTGACCCCTTGCACTTCCCAAGTGAGGCAATGCCTCGCCCTGCTTCGGCTCGTGCACGGTGCAATGCACCCACTGTCCTGCACCCACTGTCTGGCACTCCCTAGGGAGATGAACCCGGTACCTCAGATGGAAATGCAGAAATCACCCATCTTCTGCGTCGCTCATGCTGGCAGCTGTAGATTGGCAAACTCCGTCTTTTCTATCTGCTTTCAAAGCTCTCCAAAAATATTCTCACCCTGGCCAGATGCAGTGGCTCATGACTGCTATCCCAGGACTTTGGTAGGCAAAGGCAGGAGGATAGCTTGAGCCCAGGAGTTTAAGACCAGCCTGGGCAATACAGCAGAATCCCATCTCTACAAAGATAAAAATATTAGCTGATTGTGGTGGTGCACACCTGTAGTGTCAGCTATTTGGGAGGCTGAGGTGGGAAGATCGTTTGAGCCCAGGAGGTTAAGCCTGCAGTGAGCCATAGTTGTACCACTGCTCTCCAGCCTGGGTGACAAAGTGAGACCTTGTCTCTAAAAACAACAACAACAACAAAAATCTACCTTCAACCCCACATCCAGCGCCCAACTATGTTTGAATGCTCCTTTAATCTTTATGGTTAATCTAATGCTGCTTCTCTATCTGTCACTCTCTGCTCATACTTGAAAGGTAAAATAATGAAGCTTCTTTCTGACTCAACCCATTTCTCTATCGGACTTTGTATCTCCCTCTTCTCAATGTCTGCTAATGTGTCTGGCAGTATAACAGGCATTTTACATAAGCAATGTTATTTCTTCTGTACAACAACCTTATGGTGGTTTTTTAAAGCAGCAAACAGTACATGCAATGTTAAGGGTCTTACCCAAGTTCTTACTGATAGCAATTGACAAATTTTAGAAATCGAACAAGTGTCTGTAAGATTCTGAATTCAAGTCATTGCACTATGGTGTTTTGGTACTTTTAAAAAGTCTCCAAAGAAAATTATTTTATTTTTCCTTTATATTATAATAATATGTGTTCCCTTTTCAGCCCAGTTACTTTAAACTCCTGAGACCTGAGACATTGCTATATTCATTTCTGTACCCCATAGAGTTTCGTGCAGTCCTGGGCATATAGTGAATGCTTAATATTTGTTCAGTTGAAATTATCTAAAGCATATTCCAACTTCTAGTTCCTAAAAAGCCTGAGGTTTTACAGACAGGAGGTTAATGATCCTTGTTTTGTTTCTGTTTGGACAAGAAAAAGTTACCATGCCGTTGAGCTGGTGAAGGCTATCCCAGAGGGTAGGGCCTACCTTAGTACAGTACTGAATTCCAGTGCTGCTCCACTTCTTATGACAGCTGTTGGCATCTTTTTGCATCTACTGTTGACAGTTATCATAAATAATCTGAATCTTCATCTAGTTCAGCGTCTAATTCAAATCTTGCTAATGGCAACAAATAAATGACCTGTGCAGGAATCTGGCATAACCCTGCAGCTGGTGTGCCTAGATCTGGTTGGCTTTGCTCCGAACATGTGCTTTGTTGCTGAGAACAATTTGGGAGTGTTAGGGACAGTAGGCAAGGTGTGAATGATCAGCTACACAAAAGACAGTGATATTCAAAGCCCAAACACAGATAACGTTGCTTCAGATGTTCCATCATTTCAAGGTAAGCTGGAGCTGAAGAATTTTGAAATATGATGTCAGACACAAGCAAAAAGAAGAGGACTATGTGTACAGAGACTGAAAACTTGCATTCTATTATAAAATTATTTAACTAGTTAATTAACTCAAGGCTAAGCAATTGTGGGCAGGGTCTTCCTCCTCTGTTTCCCTAAATGTCAAGGAGGAAAAAAAATATTGAATCTGTTTCTCTGTTTCTGCAAGTGTCGAAATGAAAGATTAAATCTCCTGTTTCTAGGCTCTCTCTAGCTCTTATAGTTTGTAACTCCCATCTCTGGCCAGATCATGTCAAATGTTTTTAAATAATGAGATAGAGAGTGTGACCAAGGAGCAAAGCCCCTTTGAAGGTTTCCTACACCCATTTATTCCCTGTTAAATGTTATGTTCAAACAATACTTAGCTGTATAACATAAAATGCTTTCATTTCTGCCCCTAAAGTTGGGCAAATTCGACTGTCTCTGCTTATGCTGGGGATGAATGGCTGAGAAGTGTCTCCACAGTGTCAGTGTGGCCTCTTCAGGAAAGGAATAGGTCCTTTCCATCACAGAGGAAGACGTATTCTCTTATTGCTTTCCACAGGACAGAGATTAAGATGTTGGTTACATCCTCCCATAGCCTCCCCAGAGATGAATCCCCTCAGATTCTGCCTAAGCAAAATCTGCTACAGGAATACTATTAAACCTCAAACAAAGACAAATATATTCAATAAGTGAACTCTCGGAATCCATAAACTAGACAAACTCCAAGCACAGAGACATGTTACAAGAAGGTGGTGCAGTGAACTTTAGGATTTTTTGAGTAAGGACAATGGATTACATATTAAGTTTTCTATTCCTCAAAAAAGAAAAAAATTCAGTACTGGTGCTAGTTAAATTTCACGCCCACCAGGAGATTTTTTTTAAGGATCCCCACAATATATTCTAGAATCTTATTAGTAAAAGAAACTACAATAAATATATACATATGAGGTTGTATTAATTAAAAATGTATTCTGTTTATTGCATTTACAGAAAGATAATTGGCAGCTGTACTCCTAAAAAAAAAATGGAGCATAAGCATAAGTGGTCACCATGTCATCGTTTTCTTTTTTTTTTTTTTTTTCTTTTTTTGAGATGGAGTCTCACTCTTGTTGCCCAGGCTGGAGTGCAATGGCACGATCTTGGCTCAACGCAACCTCTGCCTCCGAGGCTCAAGCGATTCTCCTGCCTCAGCCTCCTGAGTAGCTGGGATTACAGGCATGCACCACCTTGCCCAGCTAATTTTGTTTTTTTAGTAGAGACAGGGTTTCTCCATGTTGGTCAGGCTGGTCTTGAACTCCCAACCTCAGGTTATCCCCCTGCCTCAGCCTCCCAGAGTTCTGGGATTACAGGTGTGAGCCATCAGGCCTGGCCCATGTCATCCTTTTCTACAAGTAGTTGGAAAGTGACCTTCCACTCAAACAGAGGATTTAAGACTGGCCAATTCCTTCCAGCCTGAGTAAGAACCCAGTGCTTATAGATGGATTACAATTACAGAGAAAATTATCTACCATTTATCTCTAAGGAGGAAAAACATGAAATGGTTCTCAAACAGCGCATTTTTGCATTTTGAAACTTCGGTGCTGCAATTCCTTGCTCAAAATATTTTAGCTAGAAGAATATTGTTTTGGGTTTGGAAGCATCACCTATTGAACAATATCAGAAGGATAAAAAACTGGCTTTGTTGTAACTGGTTGTTCTATAGCAGCAGGCGTCAGGTTCAATTAATAGAGACCTAGCTTGAGAGCACGGGCACAATCTAAATCATTATAATCTACCTGAAGCCTAAAGAAAACAGTGTCTAACTATTCCTAGAGGAGAAGGCTTTTCTTAGCTGACTTACCCTATAAGATCCTGCACCATATTAAGTGGAGCTTATTAAGTACACTGCAAATACCCCATCTGCAAGCCATCTGCTTTTCAAGTCCAAATGCACTGCTCATAAGAAAACGGTGCCAAGTAGCTTTCTAACTTTTACTTCTAGGTTTCCCAAGAGCTATCCAAAACTATGACTTTTCCTCCACCTGCTAACTCTTGTATCTAAATTGTTTTTAGAGACTTCTTATGAGGAATTTTAAAATATGCTTTAGTTTTTACATCAGAAACACTCCAGAAGTTTCCCACCTCCTCCTTCCATCTCCTTAATAGGCATTAGGTTTTAAATAGATTAAACATGGAGGTTTGATCTAATCAAATTGTTTCCTCTTGATATTTGGAAAATAACCAAGCAGTTTCAATGGTGAATCAATGCAATACCAACTTAGAACCACTTACAAAATCAAAACATATTTGTGCATCTGAATTCTTCACTGGCAGAGAAGAGCTTGTACCCTCTCTATCGATTAGGTCCCTGTTACTATTGATTAAAACAAAAAATCACAGAGTATCACAACTTTCAGAAGGTTAGGGAGAATGGTATGCTTGACTCAGCATTCTAAATCAGATCAAACAAAGTATCCGACCAACTGAGGAGATGCAGAATTTGGACTAGTCGCTGATGTCAAATTCAGTTTAGAGACCATTTTGTCAGAGTTCCCTATGAGCCAAACTTAATAGCAAATAGAAAGACAAATTCACCCACAATATGGTTCTGGAGGACAATGAAACCAGCAGCAATGGGGTTGTGCTGGCTGCACTTTAATGCTGTTAGCTGCTTCATGGTCAAATTGAATACTAGTGAGACGAACTGCTGACACACAACATATGCCCCAGAAGCTGACTGCTGGAATGAAAGGAGCTGTAGCTAGACCACTAGGAAAATCGGGAAACAAGTGACAGCTCAAGTTGAAACAAAGTTTCATGTGGTCAGACCACCTGTGGGACAAGCTGATGTATTTATTATTGTCCAGAGAATCGCTGGATTTTACAGCTGCCAAGAGCTTCAGCAATCACGACCTACTTCTCAGCATTTTTTACTGTTTTCTTTTCCTACATTTGTCCATTAAAATATGTCTTTTGCTAGTTTCTGTCCTGGGTTCTTAAATTCACAAGCACTCTTCCTCGATAACTTTACCACTCTTACATGGATGACTCTCAAATGTTTATGTCCAGCCCTGACCTTGCTCCTGAGCTGCAATCTCAAACATTAAACAGCCTTCTCGATATCTCCCTACTGATGCCTCAGTAGCACATTTAATTCAATGGGGTGAATGAAAACCAGCTCACTCTCTTCCCCAGTAAGCCCTTGCTTTGCTCTCTCATTACATGAGTTAGTAACAGTCCCGTGCTGCAGCCTCCTGGCTCAACCATCAGAGTGTCCAGCCATCCATCTCTCTTGCTCATGCCACCTCTGCAATACTGCCCCAAGGTCCCCTCCTGGCCATGTCCTCACAATGCCCCCGTGGAGGCCTCAGACCCTCACCTGGGTCACTGCCATAGTCACGCTCTGATATCTTCTACTACCCAGCCCTCCGCACCCTCTGGACAGTTATTTTTCTAGAACACAGCTCAGTTCTGATTGTGTCACTTCTCTGGCTGCAAAACTCAATGTTTCCTCCTTGCTTTGTAGATTCAAATCCAGATTTCTCAAAATGACAATTACCAGTGCCCATCATCTGACCTCAGTCTCCTTTCTTGCCTTATATCCCACTCCATCCCTGACATCCCCAGTTTCTCTCCTCCCCTTGGGCCTTACATGGGGCTACTTAGAGAGGCCAAAATACAGGAATCTGGACCAAAAATGCATGGGAAAGTCAAGACAAATCCAATCCAAATATACAAATAAATTTTCCATCATTAACACAAAAATAATTGAAAAAAATTAAAATTTAACCAAGATTATATTTTCATTTATCAAATTGGGAAAAATCCAGAAATGTGGTAACATGCTCTGTTACCATAAAAATCCAAAAATCCAAAAATATGGTAACATGCTCTGTTAGTGAAGTTGGAAGGAAAGAGGTATCCTCAAGCAACGCTGGTGGCAGCATACATCCGTAAATTTTTCGAAGGCGATTTTGACACATCTGTCAACATTTTAAGTTCACTCGCACACAGTGATCACTTGAGAAGAATGGCCACAATAATTCAGCCTTCCCTTCCCCCATCCCTCTGTGAGGTGCATTAGTCCATTTTCTCACTGCTATGAAGAACTACCCCAGATTGGGTAATTTATAAAGAAAAGAGGTTTAACTGACTCACAGTTCCACATGGCTAGAGAGGCCTCAGGAAAGTCACAATCACGGTGAAAGGTGATGGGGAAGCAAGGCACGTCTTACATGGTGGCAGGGGAGAGAGAGAGAGGAGAGAGAGGACAGAGAGAGTGAGGGGGGAACTGCCACACACTTTTAAACCATCAGATCTCGTGAAAACTCACCGACTATCACTATCATGGGAGAGGAATGTCCCCCATGATTTAATTACCTCCCACCAGGTCCTTCCTTCAACACCTGGGGATTACAATTCAACATGAGATTTGGGTGGGGACAAAGAGCCAAACCATATCATAATGAAACAGTGTCGTTCATCTGGGGTAATATCTGAGGTTCACTGCCTCATGCCAAGGAAATCAAGGATGTGGACACACAAGGAGTGAGGTTAAGTAGAGGTTTAATAGGCAAAAGAAAGAGAAAAGCTCTCTCTCCTGCAGAAAGAGAGGGGCTCCAAGTGGGTCTTCCAGTCCACGCTGAAGTGCTGAAGTTTTTATAGATGAGCTTGAGGTGGCAGTGTCTGATTTACATAGGACACAAGAGATTGGTTGGGCCAGGTGTGCCATTTGCATAGCATGTGAAGAAGCTTGTCACCCCACCCTGATCTTTTATTATGCAGATGGTTCTCTACCTGGCCAGTGCCATGTTGCCCACTCTTTCACTGTACTCATGGTGACAAAGAAAAGGGAAGATGGAGCCTCCATGTTGAACATACCTGGCTTCCATGTAACCCATGGCACAGCTGTCAGTATTCACATGTGCAGCTTGCTTATCTATGTTTGCAACCCAATTTTTCAGGCTGCTCTTTGTTAGAAAAGAAATGATTTGGGGGCTGCCTTTTGTTAAAAGGGAAATTCTGCCAAGGACTCTCTTACCCTCACTATCTGTCTAAATAATTTCTTTTTAGCTCCTATAACAATAAGTGGACACTGCATGAATACTATGTGAGTCCTGTTGTGTGACTGCCTTTAAGACGGAATCTATTTCCCCTCCTCTTGAATCTGGGCTGGTCTTGTGACTATCTCTGGCTAGTGGAAGGCAGTGGTGTTTCAGTTTTGAGGCTGGATCTCAAGATGTCTTGGGTGCTTCTGCTCTCTCTGGACCCTGCCTTCTCTGTATGAACAAGCCCAAACTAGCCTGCTACAGGATGATCAGTACATAGCCCAGTTATCTCTGTCTTTCCAGCCAACAGACACCCAACCATCCAACCACCAGACGTATGGGAGGGACCATCCTAGACTTGCCAACCCCAAGCCAATTTATCAGTTGCCTGTAGGGACTGACCAAGCCCAGCCAATCTCAACGAAGCTTTGCCCATATCTGCAGAACCACCCTGTAGATAAATCTACAGACCTGTAGATTTATTAATAATAAACGCTAAGTCCTTATTGTTTTAAGTCGTCAAGTTTTGAGGTAGCTGGTTATGCATAAATAGCAAACTGATACACCCATTGAGGGAGAAATTCTGCTTCTAGAAATTTGTTGTACAGAAAAACTTGCACAACCACAAAATTACCATAGCTAAGGTTATTCACTGAAGCTTGTTTGTAACTTCAAAACAAAAGTAGTTTGGAAGCATCAATAGGGAATTGTTCATTAAATTATGGTATACCCATACAATGAACTGCAATAAAACTGTCGAATCAGTTTCCACAAGGAAGGCTCCGGGTGAACTCACATAGAATACCTGCCAAGATATACTAGCATTTGCAAGCTAGTTTACTCAGCAATGTTTATGACAAGCTACCATTTGTATGAAAAATAATAAAGCAATAAATGTGTGTTTCATTGTATATACAAATAAATTATTTGAAAAGATACCCAAGAAACTGAAATTTTTAGTTGCTTCTTGGAAAATAAATGGAGTGACTAGGAACAAGAGTAATAAAGATAATTTTTACTATATTTTTTCTATCTTTTGAAAATTAACCCAGGTTAACATATTACCTGTTTAAAAAATAAATAATTATTTTAAGTAGGCCAAAAGACTTTGTACTTGGCTATATCTGGTCACTTAACAACATAGTTATCTCTGCCTGGATAGGACTTACGATTTTGTTAAGAAATTGTTTAATTAATAATAATTTAAAAATGTGGCCTGTACTAAAACCACAGAAATTGGCAGGAACTTGGTGCCATGCTTGTCTCAATGCACATCCAAGCTATCTGGTCACAGGGCCTCTGCTGGGCCCTCCACTGTAAGAGGGAGCTCTTTATAGCACCCTGGTAAAAGAACTGAAAGAAAAATGCATGTTTCTAAAAAACAAGTAATTTTATTAAAGTTATCTCCTTACAGAAAGAGCATTGTGGATGAAGACATTGTCGCTGCACTACTTTTTAATTGTGAAGAAATCACCAACGATCAGAGGAGAGTTAAAAAAATATTGTTACATCTGAAGAATGAAATAGTGTGTAATTTTTAACACCATGGAAAACTGTATACCATTATATAAAATGCAAAAGATAAAGGTACAAAATCGTCTATCCAGTAAGCTATCAACTACATGAAAAGAAAAAAATCCTTGAAGAAAGAAAAAAGGAAGACCTGAAAAGAAATATAGCAATATAGTGGCACGAATTGTTCATATTTGTTTCTTCTCTTCCTACTTTGTATTAATTCCTAAATTTTCTGTAACATTTATACAATATTTTTAAATTAATATATACTGAAAATGATAAACAAAAAGTAAGTTTGCCAACAATCTATTATGTCTGATTACAGGATATAAAGAAGTAAATAAAAAATAACATTAATCATAATAATCAAGTATGCTAAATCCTTTAACAAACAAGCCCAACACCTAAAAAAGATTTTTTTGTCCCCACTTACAGTTCAGCACAGGTAGGGAGGAGGCTGTCTGCTCCGTGAAGTGACTGAGGAACGAGGCTCCTTGCAGCTCCCAGCTCTACCTTACTCTGAGAGTAAGGTTCTGAGAGTGCTCTTCATCCCCATCCTGGAATAGGTAACAGCAGGAGGAGCATATTTGGAAGTGTGTTACAGCTCAGGCCTGGATGCGGCCTGAATCACCCGGGCCACACTCCATGGCTAGAGTTCAGCACGTGGTCCCATCTAACTGCAACGGACACTGACCATGTCCTGTAGCTGTGTGCCTAGAAAACAAACAGCAGCCATGGCAGACTTTGAGCCAGTCTCTGACATGATCATTGAAAGGTTTATAGAAAAAGAGAACTTTAAGCTATTTCTTAAAAGTTGGGAATGACATAAATTGGGGGAAAATAGGAAAGAAGATTGGCTGGATAGCTTGGCATGACAAGGGCAGAGAAAGATAATTAGGTAAATCACTTTCAAGAGAACAAAGAAAAGAAAAAAGAGCCATTAAAAGACCAACCTTGATATTTTGTACTTTTCATCAAAGTCAGAAAAACTCGCTTTAGCACCTAGCAGGGCTGTGTTCCACTTTTAACTCTACCTCTCTGTCTCTGCATGGTCTTGGACAAATTATGTATCAAAACCTAGAATTCTTGAGTGTAAAATGAAGGTAATAATGCCCAGCTTACAATATTATGATAGAATGTTAATAAAATACATAGGAATAATTCAACGAATGAGAGACCTTGCCATTAGGCATCTTCATAGTGCAGAGTCAATTCTGATTCACAATTTTTCTAAATTTTTAGGACATTTTAAGTATCTTAAATCTATTCCTCATTCATCACTCTCTACTTTAAACAATAAGCAAACCAGGACAAAAAATAATAATTATTTTTACACTTCAGTAAACAAAAAGGTGAATTACTGAGCACATAAAATGAACATGCTTGTCTTACTAATTTAAAGAATGGCTGAATCAGATAATAATTACGAATGTATTTATTCTACTTACATTACATGGTTTCATGCAATTGCATTACCACTTCTTTAATTAAGGGATTTCAGTATTTCTTAGTTTTGATCATTTATTAGCACAACATAAGACTAACGGCACAACAAAAGAAATTCTCACCGGCTCTTAGGAGCTTTCACAATGTCAAACAACACGGGAAACATCAGAAAAAAAGAGAGAAATCATTCTAAAATATTTTCTTACTATAACTTTTGCCATTTAAACTCACATCATCAGTTTTATTTCATGACTTCTTGTCATCAAATGTTTTTTACTTTTTCTGATGCTTCATTTTGACCATTCTCATAGACTCTGGGAATCAAAACTTTCTGGGCCCCAGTCAGATGGTAATAAACACTTCTGACTTTTCCCTGACTGATGCCTTCTGCTAGGGACTGTATTAGTCTGTTTTGATGCTGCTGATAAAGACATACCCCAGACTGGGTAATTTATAAAGAAAAAGAGCTTTAATGGATTCTCAGTTCCAAGTACCTGGGAAGGCCTTATCATCCTGGCAGAAAGTAAAGGTACATCTTTCTTGGTGGCAGGCAAGAGAGAACTCGTGCAGAGGAACTCCCCTTTATAAAACCATCAGATCTCGTGAGACTTACTCACTCTCACAAGAACAGCATGGGGAAGACCTGCCCCCGTGATTCAATTACCTCCCACCCGGTCCCTTCCACAACACATGGGAATTGTGGGAGCTACAGTTCAAGATGAGATTTGGGTGGGGACACAGTCAAACCACATCAGGGACTTCACCACCTGCTCCATGACTAGTGCTGTGGTGGACCCTGGGGAGCAAAGATGAAAACCCTGATTCTCTGCCTCTGTGATCGCACCCAGGGAAGGGGACTCAGGCGGCTATAAATCAATGTTGGTGATACCTTGTATGCAATCAAGGGTCTGACCCAACCTCAGGTACTTAGGGAAGTTTTCTCTTTGATTTCTTGTAAGTACAGTATTTATGCCTTGCTGTTTGTGCAACAGTAACAAAAACCTGAAACTGGGTAATTTGTTTGTCTTTGAGACAGAGTCTCCCTCTGTCACCAGGCTGGAGTGCAGTAGCACGATCTCAGCTCACTGCAACCTCCGTCTCCCAGGTTCAAGTGATTCTCCTGCCTCAGCCTCCCGAGTAGCTGGGACTACAGGTGCGCGCCACCATGCCTGGCTAATTTTTGTATTTTTAGTAGAGACAGGGTTTCACCATGTTGGCCAGGATGGTCTCAATCTCTTGACCTCATGATCTGCCCACCTCGGCCTCCCAAAGTCCTGGGGTTACAGGCGTGAGCCACCACACCTGGCCGAAACTGGGTAATTTGTAAATAAGAGAAACACATCTCTCACAGTTCCGAAAGCTGGGAGTCCAAGATCAAGGCCTTGATAGGTTCAGTGTCTGGTGAGGGCTCATCTCTCCCTCCAAGATGCTGTCTTGTTGCTGTGTCCTCCAGAGGGAAGGGATGCTGCGTCCTCACCTGGAGGAAGTGACTAAAGGGGAAAAGGCCCAATGCCACGTGAGCCTCTTTTATAAAAACCTTAACTCCATTCAGGAAGGAGAGGCCCTCATGAACTCATCATCTTTTAAAGGCCCCACCTCTTAATACTATTGCATTGGCCATTATGTTTCAACACGTGAATTTTGGAGGTGACACATTCAAATCATAGCAATTTATAAACATAAACTACCTCTTGTTTATGCCATAGAAGATAGAGGAAACTAAAATAAGGGGAAACACAAGCAAAGCAGAACTGCTCTGTGCATTGCCTTGTTAGAGAGCTCTGTTTGCTGGAAAGGCCCTTGGAACTGCCAGTGTTAGTAGCCCAAAGAGGCTACTTGAAGGGGCTGGAAAGGGTTCCAGCCCACAGGGTATAAATTAATATGTAGCCACATTGCTCTCTAGGTACAAGAAAACAATCATGGTATCCGAGTTGTACATAAAAACAATCCTTCCCTTACAGAATTCTGTTGAGTGCATGCCTCCTAAGGATAGAAGCCTTCCCGCTATGACAGCCATGTGAGGCACGGCCCCCAGCAGCCATGTGCAAGCTTGCCTATGGGAAAATCAGATGAAATGGAACCTGTGGCTGAGGCTTTCTTGGAAATGAGATGGGTGTCTGGGAACAAGAAGCTTTAGATTTACAGTGATCTTTTTTTTTTTTTAAATGTTTCGCATTGTGATGTTCAAACTTTTGCACCTGTGGTGATGTGGAAAAACCATGTTAAGCCTTCACTACATGCCAAGACTTGAACATTGATTTTTAAGACTGAGCAAGTGAAATCAGGTTCTTAAATGTCTCAATTCTATTTCCACAGCTAGAAACACCCAGAAAACAGGAGGCCATTTTGCAAATAACTCAGAAAGGTGTTTGAAACTGAGGTGATAGAGACCACCAGGGAGAAAGGGGAAAGAGGGTTTACCTGGAAGGAAAAGCTTAAGGAAGATGTGGAAATTATACTCTGAGATAAGGGCAACACAAGGTAAACAAGGGTAAACAAGGAATCCCATTCAGGCGCTGAAATCACCACAGACATTTACTGGGCTGTGACTGTATCAGGCATTGTTCTAGCCGGGTTATACGTATTCATTCCATTTAGTCTCACCTGGCTAATGAAATGGATACTATTGATCAGTCGCAGTGACTCACGCCTCTAATCCCAACACTTTGGGAGGCAGAGGCAGGCGGATCACCTGACGTTAGGAATTCGAGACCACCCTGATCAACGTGGTGAAACCCTGTCTCTACTAAAAATAAAAAAATTAGCCAGACATGGTGGCAGGTGCCTGTAATCCCAGCTACTCAGGAGGCTAAGGCAGGAGAATCGCTTGAACCCGGGAGGTGGAGGTTGTAGTGAACTGAGACTGCGCCACTGCACTCCAGCTTGGGAGACAGAATGAGACCCTGAAAAAAAAGGGAAGGGGAGGGGATGGGAAGGGAGAGGAGGGGAGAGGAAGGGAAGGGAAGGGAGGGGAGGGGAGGAGAGGGGAGGGGAGGGGGGAAAGGAAGGTAAGGAAGGGGAGGAAGGAAGGAAGGGAGGGAAAGAAAGAAGGAAGGAAAAGAAAGAGAGAAAGACAGAAAGACAAGAAAGAAAGAAAGAAAGAAAGAAAGAAAGAAAGAAAGAAAGAAAGAAAGAAAGAAAGAAAAGAAAGAAAGAAGAAAGAAAGAAAGAAAAAGAAAGAAACAAAGGAAAAAGAAAGAAAGGAGGGAGGGAAGAAGGAAGGAAGGAAGAAAGAGATACTATTATTACCTCCTTCAAGGATCCGAAGCAGAGAGTGGGGTCACCAGGGGACAGTGACACACAGCTTTGCAGCCAGTAAGAGGTGTAAGAATTGAAGGCAAGGTAACTGTTCTCCAAAGTCTGCATTTATAGCCTTTATACTACCCACCCTCCTATCCTAAGAAGAGCAAGATACACACACAATGTATTAGGTAATACCTGTAGCCACATGTAATTTGGTTTATTCAGAATTGACTCAGAAAAGGTATAAATCCTAGTGAGATTTTAGATGTGACCTCACGTCATATCTAAAACACACACACAAATGAGATACATCGAGGTCCTGTTTTGCACTTGGTCTAATCAACTTTATGTATCTGTTTGGACTGAGAGCTCCTATATCACTAACTCTTAATAATTACAAATATTCTCTAGGAGTTTGCATACTATTTACTAAGCTCTCCTCTCAGCACTGTGCATACTTTCACCTATGGAATCCTCAGAACAGCCTTAGGAGGTCGTGGATAGGTTAAAATAATGCTGTGGGGAGGCCAAGGAGGGTGGATCATCTGAGGTCAGGAGTTCAACACCAGCCTGGCCAACATGGTGAAACCCCATCTCTACTAAAAATACAAAAATTAGCCAGGCAAGGTGGCAGGCACCCGTAATCCCACCTACTTCAGGAAGCTAAGGCAGGAGAATCACTAGAACTGGGGAGACGGAAGTTGCAGTGAGCCGAAATCACACCACCACACTCCAGCTTGGGCAACAGAGCAAGACTCCATCTCAAAAATAAATAAATAAATAGATAAATAAGTAAATAATGCTGTAACAAGCCAACCTCAAAAGATATGATGGCTCAAGCACAGCAGAAGTTCATTTCTTGCTCATATATATATATATATATATATTTTTTTTTTTTTTTTTTTGAGATGCAGTCTTGCTCTGTCACCCAGGTTGGAATGCAGTGGTGCGATCTCTGCTCACTGCAACCTCTGCCTCCCAGGTTCAAGTGATTATTCTGCCTCAGCCTCCAGAATAGCTGGGACTATAAGTGCTCACCATCACACAGAGATAATTTTTGTATTTTTAGTACAGATGGAGTTTTACCATGTTGGCCAGGCTGGTCCCAAACTCCTGACCTCAAGCGATCCACCTGCCTCAGCCTCCCAAAGTGCTGAGATTACAGGTGTTAGCCACCGCACCCAGCCTTGCTCACATATAACTTTCATCAGTGTTCCTATTGGAAGATGACTCTCCTCCAAGCAGTGACTCAGGGACCCAGACTCCTCCCATCTTGTGGTCCTGTCCTCTTCAAAATGTGGCTTCCAAGTCACTATGCTTGTGTGTATTATAAGGGTGGAAAAGGAATTCACATGTGGAAATAAGAAAGTGGTACACATTCTATTCATTCATTTATTTACTCATTTATTTATTCATGTACTGATTGATTGAGCTATGTATTTATTGGCTGTTAGTCAAGAACTTGGCCATACCTATCTAAAGGAGAAGTAAAATGTGGTCTAGCAGTATGCCCAGGAAAAAGGGTGATTGTTTGGGAACAGCACTCCAGTCTTTGCCATGGCTAAATATATTAATATCCCCATTTTATAGATTAGTAAATGTTGGCACAGGAGAGTAAATAACTTACCCAAGTCATACAGTTGTTAAGTGTCAGAGCCTGGATTCAAACCCAGGTAGTCTGGTCCAAGAGTCCTGCTCTTAACAGAGATGACTGATTATTTCTCCTTAAAGATGTGAAGAACTGAATGAAGCACCTGTGGGTACGTCACGTTGCATTTCTCAGCAGGACAGGCAGAGAAGTAGCACATTTCCTTCTTTCAAAGCCTTATCCCTCCTTCCTTCTTTCTTCCATCCCCTCATTGCCATTTAACTTATACTTTAGTGGATTCTTGTACAAGATTTCTCTACCAAGAGCTCCTACCAATACTAAGAAAGTTTTTGGTATTGAGTTCCAAATTTCAAAACTCTTATTACAGACTTGAATAGAAGCAGCACGTACTACAGTACTGTGGTACTTGAATGACAGCAAGTCCTCCAGCCCAGTAAACTCCTACACTGAAATGAAATGGATGAGTGAGAATCCTTTTTTATACTGGAACTTGAAAGTATAAAGGATATTCTATCAATTATAAAACTTTTTTCTATGAAAAAAATACTTTTAGATTCTGTAAGGTTTTTTCCCTAAATGTTTTAGTCTCGTTTCTCTTACATCCCTTTGCCTTTATTTCTAAGGCCTTGATCCACATTGAGTTAATATTTGAAAATAAGAAGTCTCACATGCACACGTATATTTACTGCGGCACTATTCACAATAGCAAAGACTTCAAACCACCCAAAAGTCCAACAATGATAGAATGGATTAAGAAAATGTGACACATATACACCATGGAATACTATGCAGCCATAAAAAATGATGAGTTCATGTCCTTTGTAGGGACATGGATGAAATTGGAAATCATCATTCTCAGCAAACTATCGCAAGGACAAAAAACCAAACACCGCATGTTCTCACTCATAGGAGGGAAATGAACAATGAGAACACATGGACACAGGAAGGGAAACATCAGTCAACATCTGGGGACTGTTGTGGGGTGGAGGGAGGGGGGAGGGATAGCATTAGGAGATATACCTAATGCTAAATGACAAGTTAGTGGGTGCAGCACACCGGCATGGCACATGTATACATATGTAACTAACCTCTGCACATTGTGCACATGTACCCTAAAGCTTAAAGTATAATAATAATAAAATAAAATAAAATAAAATAAAAAAAGAAAATAAGAAGTCTCATAAAGGAACTATATTGTACTTACGAAAAAGCTGCTTGTTTTCAGTGCTGTGCTCATAAAAACTCTTCCCTCTCAGTAAGCCCTGTCCTTCAGGCCTCATTCATCTCTACCTTTCCACACCCCACTCGGTTTATGTCATCATTTGAACTCTGCTTCCTCACAGAACCTGCCAGTGGGCAGGACATGGAATGGGCCCCTGACTCTAGGCCTCCCCACAAGCTGAGTTTTGGGTTCTCAGAGTCTTCCCAGTTCTTAGAGACAAATCTCCCCAAACACTGTTGTTCTGTCTGACTACAAATGTCCCTGCTACAATTTCCATTTCTATCCTTTGAGCTGACCCCCAGTCCTGACTTGGTCACGTTAGACTGCACTACTGCCCTCCCATCCCACCCTCCTGCTTTGGAGGAAAGTTAAGTAGTTCTGCAGCCAGATCATTTTTTTCTTGCATAAATGTAGCCAGTCCTTTTTTCTCCCAACTAGCCACTGTTGATGAGTTCCCATTTTGCCTCAGAGCGTAAAGCATTACTATTGAGACCTTGGATAGCATTAGGGAAACATTAACCACGTTCGGATACCTAGGTTAGCCACACTTAGATTATATTTACCAAACAGCTCCTTTTTTCCCTAGGCATACAGTTGAACAACATTTTCAAACCTCCCTTTTAGTTAGTTGTTGCCACATGCTTGAGTAATAGCCAAAGAAAAATGAATAAAAAGATGTGTACCACTCCCTCAATCCTCACGCTAATTCTTTTCCACATAATGCACACAAGCACAGTGACTTGGAAGCCACATTTTTGAAGACGGCAGGATCACAAGACAGAAGGAGCCTGGGTCCCTGGATCACTGTTTGGAGGAGAGTCACCTTCCCATATGAACACCTGATGAAAGTTGTATGTGAACAAGAAATGAACTCTGTTGTGCTTGAGTCATGATACCTTTTGGGGTTTTTTTTGTTGTTGTTGTTGTTATAGCATTATTTTGACAAATCTACAACCTCCTAGGGCTATTCTGAGGGTGAAATGAGTGAATGCATGTATCCTGCTTAGAGGGGAGCTTAGTAAATAGTATGCGAACTCCTAGGAAATGTTTTCTATTATTATTACCAAAAGTTAAAGACATGTGGAGGTTCTCAGTCGAAGCAGATAAATATAGTTGATTAGGCAAGTGTGAAATATGACCTCAATGTATCTCATTTGTATGTGTTTTTTTTAGATAATCAAGTTTCCCACTAAGAAAGACACAGATGAAGGGCATCAAGTATCATTCATTCAACAATCAGCCAAATAGGACTGAGCACAAACTCTACACCAAACCTTAGGGTTCATCTATAAAACAGCTTTGCTACTTGAAGTGTGGTTCTCAGACAAGCAGCATCAGCATCACCTGGAAGCTTGTTAAAAACTACAGCCTCTCAGACCCCCTCCTGGACCCACTGACTCAGAAGACGCATTTTGACAAGTTCCCTAGGTAGCTCATATGCACACTGAAGCTTCAGAAGCTTTCTAAAAACGGATACCGTCCCTGACATCAGAGTACTGTCCATCCGTGAAAAGGAAGAGGAGAAAGTAATTAACCCTGGCAGGGAAAATCAGGAAAGACTTTATAGCTGAAAAGTTTTGTTTTTTAATTTAGATCTTGAAGGATAAATCAAAGTTTACCAGATGGAAAAATAAATGCAGGCCACTTTGATAAAGAAGCTATAGTGTAAAATGACACAGCCATGAAGGACTGTGATCTTTTCCTGTGGGGTTGCAAAGACAGTCTGTGGGCTGACTGTGAGGGCAGAACCAGAAAACATCTTCAAATTTACATACACAAGGAGCTTGGATCCAGACCCCAAATTCGGAACACTTTGCAACCTGCTCTCCTGCACACCAGACCCTAAGCTTGGAACAGGAGCCTTATCCTGTTCATAAAATTGAACGGGCGGCCTCCAACTATAGGTGTCACCATTTTCATGGGGCTTATGGTAAATACCACTGAAGATATCCAACCCTAAGCCCTGTATCAAGAGCCTCTGAGTCCCCTGGAGGAGGAGGAGAGACTGCTCACTCGCCTAATACCCTGGGTTCCCTTAAAATCATGGGAAAGTTCACCTCAACTGGGGCAGGGGTGGTGCAAAGCAGGATGATGCTGAGCTTACCGGGTAAGGCAGCAACTATACCTATCTGGGGGGTTAAGAGACAGCAAATGAAAATGGATCCCTCAAAACCTGGCATCATCCACAAAAGGTAAAAACAGATGGATACATGATGAAGGCTGTTTTTTTAGTATCAAAATAATTTAATACTGTCATGGTATTTTAAAGTTGTACTCCACAAATGCTTAAAAATGAAACAATATTTGAGGTTGCAGGGCAGCTCCCAGGACGAGGGACTTTCTCACAGGGCACAAGCACTGTGTTTGCTCATCTTCCCACCAATCCTACAAAGCATTTTCCGCTGTCAGTCACATTTTCTAGGGGAAGAAATCAAATTGGAGAATCCAACCATATTTAAGTGAAACTGCATTGTAATCCTGGACCCATCACTTATTACCTGACACCACACTCCCTCTAGAAAACATACCCCTCCCATTCCTGAGTCTCCCCAGTGGTTAACCCCAAACATATCAAGTTTGCAGTTGATGGCACACACCCTGTGGCTTTGCATATTGTATTAAACAGCATTACCCATTCCCTCCAGTACTATCATGGAAGCTGATCCTCCTACATACTCCAGCCTGGGTAACACCATGCTTTACCGTACACTTCCAATACTACCAACTTACCAACACTACCAAGTGTACCAAGCCATACAGCATTGCCAATAAGGCAAAGTGTATGTTATAACTGGTAAGTTTAAGTGCACGGTACACCAGCTACACCATACACTTTGCCTTATTGGAAATGTTGTAACAGCTTGTGGCTAAATTTAGCTGGCTAAATAAATAGGCATTTTATCATGCTGCCACTGAAGGTGACAAACCTTCCCCATCCCCTCCTTGTGTCTATGTATAGGCTAATCTCGTCATGAAAGAATTTGTGATTTAAAATTTCACTTTGCCTTCACCTACAATATACTATTTCCACAAGAGCTCTGGGAATACAAAGTGGAAAGGCAAGAATCATCTTGACAATTCCCTCTCCAGCCAGCAAAGCCGTCCCTGGGAAGATCGTCCCTCCAGCACTCATCAAAAGTAATTACCCTGGAGAGGGAACACGGTTTGGAAAAGTAAGACCATTTCCATTATTACCTTCTTGTATTAAATAATAAATATTTAACACGATAAAGTTAAAGCAATCAAGATGACAAATGACAAAGAAAAAGGGTATGAGGTACAAAAATATTACTTGCTCTCCAGAGAGTTGTTCCCAAGCAAAATAAACAATAAAATACTTTCATTGTTCTTTTAGCATTTTCTTCTAGCTTTATTTGAGAATTAAATTCTCCCATTGGGTTTAACCTGAGACCTAGTCTAACACTGAATCTTAGATGTTTGGCTTCAAACAGACCACAAACTCATGCAGGAAACCTCGGATTTACAAAGGAGTGTGTGCAACCAAAAAGTGTTTACAGGCTTTGATGAGCAAGTCCAGATACAAATGCTTTTTAACACACTAATTTTCTCTGCCACAAAAGGAATTTATATTGTGAGAGCAGGCATTCTACATGCAGAAGTTAAAAAGAGAACAATAATACAGTTTCTAGCAGGCAATATCAGGAAAAAATATTAATACAATGAGAAATATTGAGCTTATTTTTAACATGATTTTCTTAACACTTTTAAAATATTTCAATGATTATTGCAATGAAGTTGGTGCCAATTCTTCTTTATGTCCAGAAATACAAGATCAATTTGGACCTTAAATTTGCACAGGAAGCTTATTACTAAAGCCTGCTTTCTGAATAGGTGAATGGGCAGCTATCTACAATATACAATTCAAAGAGCCTAGATTTTGTTTCCCAAAACAAATCTTACAACTTGCTTGGCTGAAATCTCACCATGAAAGCACTTTTGATCTGGTACAAAAGTAGCCTAAATATTGCTGAGCTACATATAGGGAAAGAGATGGAGTTTTATTTTTTCAGCACTTACTTAGTCCCAACAAATTGTTAGGCAGCTGGGTGCAGTGACCCATGCCTGTCATCCCAGCACTTTGGCAGGCCAAAGCAGGAGGATCATTTGAGCCCAGGAGTTCAAGATCAGCCTGGGCAATATAGTAAGACCTTGTCTCTACAAAAAAATTTAAAAATTAGCCAGGCATGGTGGCACATGCCTGTTGTCCAGCTACTCAGGAGGCTGACAGAGCCAGAGAGACAGAGCCAGACCCTGTCTCAAAAAAGTATATATGTACATATATATATTATATAGAATATATATTAGGTACTTAACAAGTTACCTAATATATAATATATATTATATACAAAATATATAATATATAGTATATACCTTTATATATACTATCTATTATATATTATATATTATATATTATATATTATATATTATATTATATTATATATAATATATAATATATATTACATATTATATTATATATTATATATTATAAACAATATATTATATATTTAATATATTATATATAATATATAATATATTATATATATAATATAATAATTATATAATATATAATAATATAATTATATATAATATAATAATTATAATAATTATAATATATAATATATTATATATGTATATATAATATATTTATATAATTATATAATATATAAATACAATATATTATATGTTATATAAATATATTATATATAATTTTATATATCTTAAACTATAAATAAAATTAAGTACCATATATAATATACTTAAGCTATCTAATATATAAATATATATAAATATATTTATATTATAATATATATTTTTATAGTATATATAATTTTTTATATGTTTATATATTATATATTTTATATATTATATATTTTATATGTTTATATATTTATTGTATATTTATATGTTATATTATATAAATATATTTTATATAAATATATTATATATAATATATGTTTATATATATTAGATAGCTTAAGTATATAATATATGGTACTTAATTTTAAATATAACTTAATAAGTTAGCTAATATACTTTTTTTATATATTATATATTACATTATATATAATATATATCATATTGTATATTAGGTTATATATAATATATATCATATTGTATATTAGGTTATATATAATATATATCATATTGTATATTAGGTTATATATAATATATATCATATTGTATATTACGTTATATATAATATATATCATATTGTATATTACGTTATATATAATATATATCATATTGTATATTACGTTATATATAATATATATCATATTGTATATTACGTTATATATAATATATATCATATTGTATATTACGTTATATATAATATATATCATATTGTATATTATGTTATATATAATATGTAGCATATTGTATATTACATATTGTATATTATATTATATATAATATATATGTAATATATATTATATGCTATATATTATATATAATGTATATATGTATTAAACATATATATGTTTAATATATAATATATTTTTATATATTATACACTGTATAATATATTTTTATAAATTATATATTGTATATTTTATATGTTTTATATATTATATATTATATATATATATAAGGTAACTTATTAAGTACTTTGATCTTCCCGACAGCCTAATAAGGAATGTTAAATACACCTAATTTCCAAATGACAAGCCGGTCTTACAGAAATGTAAAACACAGCATCTGCAGTCCATGCTAACAGAGGGGAAGAGTGAATGTTGGCAACAGTGCAATCATTGCCAGAGTCAATCCCTGCCTTTGCAGTCTACCACCCTATACAACCCGGAAGGAATATGGCATTAGGATTGATTGGCCAAACCCCAGGAGTGATTGGTTTACACTCTTGTCACATGGCTGAGAATCAGTCGTTTCAGCTTGAACCTCTTGGATCAGCCCTAGAACACTGGAAAATAATAGGACCTGGGTTGAAACAGCCCCATTCATCTCTATCAGGCTGGTTTAAGCATCAGAGAGACAGTAGCCATGGCTGTGCTGTTTGTACCCATAGCTTCTCCTATTGTGGTAAAAGTCATTTGCAATGCCCTAGGGCATCCTAAAAAAAAAAACATGCCCACAGAAGCCGACAGAAAAGTGAGGAAGGAACCGAATGCTATCATTTGCAATCGCTTCTGGATCGGATGGATTGCAGGGCTGGCGGTTAAGGATGGTTGCCTGGGTTCTCCTGATGCTCAACAAATTCCAGGCAAAGACTCCCGACCTTTTGCTACCTAAACTTCTATCCAGGCCCCTACAATAATGGAGCTGTTTACAGGTTTTAAGTGAACGGTGAGGTAATTTACGTAAATATGGATTTTGCTGGAGTCTTAAGGGTCTTCATAAAACATCTGCAAAACTAATGAAAAGTTGTTTAGTATAGTAAAAAAACCCAAGACTTCTATTTGAGTGGATACATGTCTCTAAATGTGTAAGGGTTAAGGAAAAAAAGAAACCAACTGCCTCAGGAGGCATTCAAATTATTCCAGTGTTTCTGGAAAAAAGTGACTGTGGAGGAGTTGTAAATCTTTTCATTGTGCCACTAATTGCTACCAAGGAGAGCATTCCGACACAGGCTGCCAAGGCTGGGGAGGACAAGGTTCCCTCTTGAGTTCTTTAAAAGCTGGGCCATTGGTGAGTTCTGAAGGAGTCTGTGCACCCACACTTGAAGGTCTCTTTTAACCGCATGGTTCTATACATCCATAATTAATAATCTCAAATTTTAAGACCCTTACAATTATAAAACACTTTCTATCAAAGCAGTGTTTTCAAACTTTAAAGTTTTAGATGATGGGTTTGCAAGAGAGGAGAATTATGTGTATTGTCTACTTTGTATCTAGGTGCATGGTTCTCTCATTTAAGGCTTCAGTTTCCATGGAAACAGGCTGTGGGGCAATGTATGGTTATCAGGAACATTTCCTTTAACACCTCCCAGTCTTTCAAGAGTACTTGCAACCAGCCTACCTATATAAAATCTTAAATCTTTATAATTAAATTTACATGTATTAAAAGTACTAAGCCCCCAACAGATAAATAGAAACAATGCATGAAGAGACAATAAACACTTGTCTTTCATTCATGCAGTATGACTGAGTGTTCCACAACTGCCAGCCATTGAGCCCCGCTCCGAGGGAAAAAAGAGAGAGAAGACCCAGCTTCTAACCACTAGACATGTGCACTTCACACACGGTGGAACTGATTAACAAACACTGAGAAATGCCAGCCTGACTACTAATAACAGAACAGCAAATGTACAAAATTAAAGAGCCCCATCCTTCATGCTACCAACTTGGGGAAACTGTGATAGCAACCAGTGTGTGTAAGGCACTGAAACGGGAGCTCTGTGCTGCTGGTTGCTTTTTGAAACATCAAATCCAGTTCTTCTACTTCTGAAAAATAACTCTAATGGGAAAATAGGTTATGCATAAAGATGTTTACAGTAACATTATTTTTAATTGTGGAATACTGGAAAAAATGGATATTCAACAATAATGGAATCATTATATTCCATTGGCAGAACTGTAGGCATTAAAATAATATCCATGAAGATTATTAAAAAATGGAAAATTCCTACTTATGTCAACTCTAAAGAGAGATTTGTGTGCACAGTTTTACAGTTACCATTAAAAAGTTTGTGTTAAAAAACAAGCAACGGGGAAAGGATTCCCTGTTTAATAAATGGTGCTGGGAAAACTGGCTAGGCACATGCAGAAAATGGAAATTGAACCCTTTCCTTACACCTCATACAAAAATAATCTCAACGTGGATTAAAGACTTAAACATAAAACATAAAACCATTAAAAACCTAGAAGAAAACCTAGCAATACCATTCAGGACATAGGAATGGGCAAAGACTTCATGACTAACACACCAAAAGCAATTGCAACGAAAGCCAAAATTGTCAAATGGGATCTAATTAAGCTAAAGAGCTTCTGCACAGCAAAAGAAACTATCATCAGAGTAAACAGGCAACCTACAGAATGGGAGAAAATTTTTGCAAATCTATACATCTGACAAAGGGCTAATATCCAGAATCTACAAGGAACTTAAACAAATGTACAAGAAAAAAAAAAAAAAAAAACCCATCAAAAAGTGGGTGAAGGATATGAACAGACACTTCTCAAAAGACGGTATATATGCAGCCAACAAATATATGAAAAAAAGCTCATCATCACTGGTCATTAGAGAAATGCAAATCAAAACCACAATAAGATACTATCTCATGCCAGTTAGAACGGTGATCATTAAAAAGTCAGGAAACAACAGATACTAGAGAGGATGTGGAGAAATAGGAACGCTTTTACACTGTTGGTGGGAGTGTAAATTAGTTCAACCATTGTGAAAGACAGTGTGGCGACTCCTCAAGAATCTAGAACCAGAAATACCATTTGACCCAGCCATCCCATTACTGGGTATATACCCAAAGGATTATAAATCATTCTACTGTAAGCACACATGCAGAGGTATGTTTATTGCAGCTCTGTTCACAATAGCAAAGACTTGGAGCCAACCCAAATGCCCATCAATGATAGACTGGATAAAGAAAATGTGGCACATATACACCATGGAATACTATGCAGTCATAAAAAGAGAATGAGTTCATGTCCTTTGCAGTGACATGTATGAAGCTGGAAACCATCATTCTCACTAAACACAAGAACAGAAAACCAAACACCACATGTTCTCACTCATAAATGGGAGTTGAACAATGAGAACACATGGACACAGGGAGGGGGAACATCACAAACTGGGGCCTGTCGGGGGGTGGGGGGCAAGGGGAGGGAGAGCATTAGGACAAATACTTAATTTATGCGGGGCTTAAAACCTAGATTATGGGTTGATAGGTGCAGCAAACCACCATGGCACATTTATACCTGTGTAACAAACCTGCACGTTCTGAACATGTATCCCAGAACTTAAAGTAAAATAAAAATTAAAAAAATTAAAATTCAGTAAGAATTAAAAATGGGTATAATTTCCACAGCTCTGGAGTAGGTCCATTGCTCAAATAAATACCTCTCATTTATTGACTGATGGCTGAAAAAAAAGTTTGCATTCAAACAAAGACTGAACATTAATATCCCAAATAATTAACAATAGTCCTTTTTATGGCATAATTTTCCTTCTTTCTAATTATCTATATATTCAAATTTCTGTAATAAATACAGTCGGCCCTCTGTATCCAACCATGCATCAAAATATTAGGGGGAAAAAAACAGTACAATACTGAGAAATGATACAAACAAAAAATATAGTATAAGTATTTACATAGCATTTACATAGTATTAGATACCATAAGTAATCTAAAGATGATTTAAAGTGTAGTCATACATTGCTTACTGACAGGATACGTTCTGAGAAATCTGTTGCTAGGTGAGTTTGTCATTGTGAAAACATCACAGAGTGTTCTTAAACAAACCTAGATTGCGTAGCCTACTAACACCTGGGCTATATGAGATAGCCTACGGCTCCTAGGCTACAAACTTAAATAGCATATTACTGTAACACGATGTTAAGTATTCGTGTTTCTGAACATCTCTCATCTCTAAACATAGAAAAAGTACAGTAAAAATACAGTATAAAAGATTAAAATGGTAACATTATAGGGCACTTAACATGAACAACTGTAAGTTGCCCTTGGTGGTCAGTGAGTGAGTGATGAGTGAATATGAAGGCCAAGGACATGACTGTGCGCTACTGTGGGCTTTATAGAAACTGCGCATTTGGCCTACACTGAATTTATGCAATCATTTTCTTTATCAATAATAAATTAACCTTAGTTTACTGTAATGTTTTTCCTTTATAGGCTTTTAAATTTTCTAACTTTTGACTCTTTTCTAATAACACTTAGCTTAAAATACAAACATGTTTACAGCCATCCAAAAAAGATATATTGTTATGTCATCATTCTACAAGTGTTTTTCTATTTTTAAAATTTCTAATATTTTTTAACTTTTTAAAGTTTTTCGCTAAAAACTAAGACATACGCACATTTGCCCAGGTCTGTACAGGCTCAGAATCATCAACAACAGTGTCTTCAACTTCCACCTCTTGTCCCACTAGAAGATTTTCAGTGGCAGTGACATGCACAGAGCTGTCACCCCCCAGGATAACAATGCCTTCTTCTGCACACCTCCTGCAGGACCTCCTCAAGGCTATTTCACAGTTAATATTTTTTATAAGTAGAAGGAGAATACTCTAAAGTAATAAGAATAAAAAGTATAGTATAGTAAATGCATAAACCAGTAACATAGTCCTTTATTAGCCTGCTCACATCTTATGTACTGGACACCACTATAAGTGCTAGACTTTTACACAGCTGGCAGTGCAGTGGGTTTGTTTACATTGGTGTCCTCACAAACAGCAAGCAATGCATAGCGCTATGACATTAAGATGACCACAACATCCATAGGTAATAGGAATTTTTCAGCTCCATTATAATCTTATGGAAACACCATTGTATATGCAGTCTGTCATTGACCAAAATGTGATTATGTAGCACATGGCTATATATGGGAAGATGTGGGTAGGTTATATGCAAATATTATGCCATTTTACATACGGGGCTTGAGCATCCACAGATTTTGGTATCATTGAGGGTCCTGGAACCAATACCTGCAGATACAGAGGCACAGGTGTATACGGTAGCCCCCCTTGTCCATGGTTTTGCTTTCCAAAATTTTAGTTAACCATCGTCAAGCATGGTTCAAAAATATTAAATGGGAAATTCCAGAAGTAAACATTTACATACATTTTTTGCAGCATATTTTCATAATTGTTCCATTTTATTATTGTTGTTAATGTCTTATTGTGCCTAATTTATAAATTAAACTTTGTGATAGGTGTGTATATATAGGAAAGAACAGTATATATAGGGTTCAGTACTGTCTGACGTTTCAGACTGGGGGTCTCGGAACGAATCCTTCAAGGATACCAGGGCTATATTGTCACTTTTAATTGCATCACGAAACAAGACTGGGGAGTTTCTGCCAATACATCTCCTCTTTTCCATGATTATCCTTCACCACAAAATGGCCAAAGAAAACATCACATTTATAAAACAGACACTGCCTAAAGAATATATGTAAAATTTAAACAGTACACCCATAGCCCTTTCCAAAAAGGAAATGTAGGATTTGTTTTTAAGATGAGATCACTGAGAATGGTCTGAGATGACTGTCTAGGATCCCTCAGCCCTGAAACAAGTCAGTGTGAGTCCAATAATGGGACTGCATCAGAGTCCATTGGACTTTAGGAGTGCAGGAGGGTGTCATGAGTTACACTCCACCATTTCAGGTCAGTTTAGAAAATCTGCTGCCTCTGTGGAACAGTCATCTACCCCAGTTTGAAGACTTGCTTTTCCTAAATTTGTCACTGACAAGCAAGATGTAGAATTGGCTCTTTCAGTGACTCTGTTTCCTCATTTTTCAGGTGAATTCCTTTAAGGGGGAACTCCCTGCCTTAACAGGTCACTTTGAGGTTTTACTTAGCCATGATTGTGAAAACACCTTGGAAAGTCATGTTGTGCACTCTTTTTTGGCCACCCAGAATGTGTGAGCCCTACTCCTGGGTTTGGGGAATTCCCTGCCTAAGAAATATTGGTGGGAGGTAGAAAACTCCCTCCTCCCTAGACAGAAAAGGGCACAGGCTATGCCAGCCTCACTCTGTCCCTGGAAGCTAGCGTGCATGCCCTTGCACAGCGAGGCTGTCTCCCAGATGCACCTGGTCCACCTGAACTAGACCAAGAGATGCTCTGGCCACAGTGTGGCTGCAGCAAGGTCCAGCTCCTGAGCCAGTGGGAACCCCAGCAGCACTGTGGATGACTCCAATATCAGGACTAGAGCTTGACACTAAGCGGGGTGAACAGTGATGTATTCTTCAGAGCAATTTTATGACAAGGTTTGGGGTATATGCCTGATTCTTTAACCTTCCTGGCAATCATGTAACCTATCCAACATTCTTTTTTAAAATACCACCATTTTATAGTTCTCAAACCTGCCAGAGTTGATTGGGTTGCTTGTAACAAAAAAATGATGACTGATGGAAATAATAAGGAGTAGTATTTTTCCCAAATAAAATATGGTATTAACATGCTAACTTTTTTAAAATCTCTGGCTTTCAACATCTGTAACTATTAAGTGCATACTTAGAGATGAGCTCTCAAATATAAATTCAAGAGGTATTGCCTCCCTTGTTTCAATCTAAATTTATATTCTAAATTTCTTTATTAAACTTTCAAAAATATTGTGCTAATATTAAAGAATTTGTAATCAATGATAAATACAACTAAAATTAGTAGTTAATGTGAATTTTATTTTCATATCAATTCAGAAAATTTAGAATGCCATAAAACTTTCAACAACATTAACTTGTTAAACCATAAAAGACAATTTTAGTGACTACATACTAAAAGCCTAGAATATTAATATACATAGTTAAGAAAAGTTCATGAGCTAATGTCCAAATTATCTCTGACATTCAACAAAGTTCTAATAGCAATGTTTTGGCAGAAAAGAAAGGTTTTTCAGTCTCTGAAGAGCAAATGACTGTTCATATCATCTCTGTCATTGCCTGAGTCAGTAAATTGCCTCAATCATGTAAATTAAATAATGTTAAATTTTCTGCTCAAGTATGTCTTCTAGACTCATACTTTTAGGTTGTTAATAGTGAGTCAGAGGATACCACTGAAAAAATAAAGAATTCTGGTAAGGATGTAAAAGACACATTATTACCCTTGCAGGTAGAGACCAAAATATGAAAAAAATGCATTTGTTAAAAAAACAAGGCAACGCACAGTAAGCAGAGAAAGATACAAAACAATGTAGATTGAAGCAGAACAAATAGAACTTTATTCATGATGCAATTTCAGAGTCTGGTAAAAGTCGTTTTTTCCCTTCCAATGTTGATCAACTCATGAAAATAAAATTCACACAACCAGAACATGTAAATATACACAAATACACAAACATGCTCACACACACAGTACACCCCACATACATATAGACAAATATATGATTGGATTTGCAAGCTTTCCTGGATATGGAAGGCTTATAAATCAATCAAAAAGAATCAGACAGCATTGTCATTCACACTGAGTGCCTGTATGAGTCAGGGTTCTCTACAGGGACAGAACTAACAGGATATATGTATATATGAAGGGGAGTTGATTATGGAGAATTGACTCAACACAATTACAAGGTAAAGTTTCACGATAGGCTGTCTGCAAGTTGAGGAGCAAGGAATTCAGTAGTGGATCAGTTTGAGTTTCAAAACCTCAAAAGTAGGGAAGCCAACAGGGCAGCCTTCAGTCTGTGGCTGAAGACCCGAGGGCCCCGAGAGACCTTGGCAAACCACTGGTGTGAGTCCAAGAGTCAAAAAGCCAAAGAACTTGGAGTCTGATGTCCGAGGGCAGAAGCATCCAGCGTGGGAGAAAGATGAAGACTGGAAGACTCAGCAAGCCTGCTTCTTCCACCTTCTTCTGCCTGCTTTTTCTAGCCACCCTGGCAGCAAGGGGATGGTGCCCATACCGATTAAGGGTGGGTTTGCCTCTCCCAGTCCACTGACTCAAATGTTATTCTCCTCCAGCAACACCCTCACAGACACACCCAGAAACAAATACTTTGCATCCTTCAATCCAATCAAGTTGACACTTAATATTAACCATCACAGTGCCCAATATAACAAACATTAAAGGTATGTGCATTAATAAACTATAAAAGAATCTTCTACAGGTGATCTAGTCCATTGGCTCACTTCCACATGGAAAATATGAATGCTTGCATCCGAAAAAAATGTACAGATTCCTTTTCATTATATGCCTTCACCTTTGTATTTTCACTAGAAGAAAAGCCGGGGATCATGGAAGCTTTCGATACATGATATAATGCCTTTCTTAAAATGAAAACGTTAGGTTCTTTGGTTTGAACGTGGATATGATGGAGTTAAAGAAAATGCAGTTGCAGAAACAATGGGATGATGGTGTTTCAGGTCTGCTTTCCTTGCCACTGTTAGATTTCAACGTGTCAGCAAAGGCAGGCCGGGAGCTGCTAGAGCTCAGATTTCAGCTTTTTTTCTGGGAAACAGTTCAGTCCCACTCATCATCTGATTAGAAAGAACTAGGAAACAGAACGTACCTGGTTGGAGTGGATGAACAACTGCTGAATCTTTCTTCCACTCTCCACTCAGACAGGAGAAAGCAGCTCAGCCCTGACTGCATTCAAGTTTTTGTCTATCAGGCCCTGGACAGGGTACAATGCTTCATCGTAAAAATGTTGCCTAAAGAAGGCACCTCCTGCTGTGGAGCTGAAGGCTGTGTTCTTAGGAAGCAAAGAGGAGGATTCACAGCAGGAAAATTACTCTGTGCGTGCAGTACTCATGGGTGCACACTCACAGGCATTTGAGAGAAAGGCCAAGTGCGTTTCCAGATTTTCTCTACCAACATGTGGGAGGGAATGAGGATGTACAGTGCCTCTGTGTGTGAATAAAAGGGAAGGCGATTAATCCAGTCTACATCAGTATCTCATGACCCACAAAGACAGGAACTTCTTTACGACTAACAAAATGGTCTTCAGGGCATTGTAACTCTGGCTGTAACTGTGGTAATCGATGTTGAAGCCATCACCCACGTCACCCCGATTCATACCCACTATTTTCTACAGAACCACAGAACTACTGAATCTTCTACAAAAGGTCTTTGTCATCTCTTAAAATTTTCTTGGCTTTTCATTGCTCGAGACTAAGTCTTAGAAAGAGTAAAACAGTCTACTCCACAACTAACTGACAGGTACAAAGGAAGACTCATGACATCCCCAACTACAACAGTGAGAGCATGAAAAGCCTTTCCTTGTGCTCACCTTCCTCTTCTCTACCCCAAGGCCCTGAAATGGCCAGCCAGCCATTGAGGCATCTTCACTTTTCTCCTGAAACCCTGACCAGTACTCATAACCCCCTGACAATTCATCCTTAAACTCAGCCCTTAGACTAACCCAACAGTCCCCCAGTGTGGTTTGGGAACCCATTGGGAATCCCAAAATTTCAAGCAGTCTGCAAAGACAAACCTATTTTCACAATATTACTAAGATGCCATTTTCCTTTTCACTGTTAATCTCTCACAAATATGCAATGGAGTCTTCCAGAGCCTACCGGACACAGAATGTTAACAAAAGTTTGAATGCAGAAGCGGATATAAAAATCCAGCTGGTTTCCATGAAGCCAGATGTTAAAGAGAGTTGCAAAAAATTTAAAACAAGCTACTGTTCTTACCGCATTTGTTTTTGTTTTGGAAAACAGTTATTTCCGTAAAAATGTATTTTTATGTTAACATGTAATGGGCTTATTATTTTTAAATGAATAATCTGTTTTATAATTTTTTAATTAAATAAGTCTTAATTTTTGCAATAAATTCCAACAGATAAGACCCACTTAAACAAAATCTCGTTGAGATCCTCAATACATTTTAAGAGTGTAAAGGTGTTCTGAGACCAAAACGTTTAAGAAGTGCTGGACTAGAATATATCACAGCCTCACTCTGCTACTTCCTTTGCTCTGCCAACAAATAAGAAGGGCCTGAGCTCTTGATGTGGCCACAGGAAATCCAATGTTGTCTGTGTCTAAACCACTGAATGGTTGCGCAAGGCCAGAGGCTAGGGTGACTCATGCCCCTTCTATCATTCGGTATCTGATGGAAGAAACAGAACCACTATGGAGGGATTGTGACTGAGGATTTGTCGTAGAGATTGGAGCTGAAGCAACCATAGGAGCTCATTAAACAGCCTATGTGAGGAGGCTACCTTTTTCTGTCTGGGGCAGGAGCCTAAAGTCATCAGGAGAGGCTGGCAGAAAGGAGAAGTGGACATAAAGTTGAGGAGCAAGGACACACTGAGAAATTCAGGACAAGCTGGAGCCCCGGAGAACGACGGGAACCTGCTTGAGCCTTCAACAGAGGAGGCCCATGGCCTGCCGCAGAAGCTGCTCCTTCCTCGTGGAACTAAAAAAAGCACCTGGCACAGGAGGCAAAGGCCCTGGAGGAGGAGATGCTCAGGACCAGAGTGGCTGCTGTCCCACCCCAAGGTGAGCCAGGAGCTGAGCACCATGGGCTTGGGCTGCAACAGAGCTTCATGCCCTTCACAGATCCTTCCATGTAAAAGTATAAGACCCAGACTTCACTTTTACCTCCAAATCTCATGAGAAACCTTTCTTGTGACGCATCCTAACTAGTAATTGTGCAGAGAAGAAAACTGTGGAATGTATTGACCGATTCACTCACTACTGCTGATTGACATGGGAGTCCTTCAACTCAGCGTCCAGATGTGCAAGGCCTCAGCAGTGCTCAGGGTTCAACAATCAAGTGAAATTCATCTTGGACTCTTCATCATTTTCTGTTCCTTTTAAAGCATCTGATACCTCCTCTTCCAGCATTTCTCACCATAGCCAATCTAATGCATTTTTTTTTAAAAAAAGCTATCCAATGTGAGCACCCCAATATTGCCTATATTATCTCCCAGTTCCACCATTTATCCAACCTCCTTATCTTCCTGTCTGGCATATTTTAGAATCTTAGTAAATATTATTAGCCATGGTGGCAGGCACCTGTAGTCCCACCTACTCAGGAGGCTGAGGCAGGAGAATCAATTGAACACTTTTACCTCCAAATCTCAGGAGTTGGAGGCCACAGTGCACTATGAAGGCACTTGTGAAGAGCCACTGCACTCCAGCCTGAGGAGCAAAGCAAGACCCCATCTCTAAATAAATAAATAAATGTATTGATTTAGTCAAATAACCAATCCATGACAGAGTGATTACCCAGATTCTCAGTGGCACCAATCCCTCAACCCAAGTCAGTTCTTCTTCTCACCTTCACTAAATCTTTCAACCCCTCTTTTATTTCTTTAAAAATATTAAACATAATCATTTATATTACCTTCAATAAGTGCATTATCTGAAGTCCAATGGGTCTGATTCTGCTGTCTGTTTTTTCTGTTGTCACTTACAGCAGCCTTTTTTTTTTTTTTTTTTTTTTTTGTGAGACGGAGTCTGACTCTGTCGCCAGGCTGGAGTCCAATGGCACGATCTCGGCTCGCTGCAACCTCTGCCTCCCAGATTCAAGTGATTCTCCTGCCTCAGCCTCCTGAGTAGCTGAGACTATAGGTGTGCACTACCACACCCAGCTAATTTTTGTATTTTTACAAATACAAAAATTTTACCACAGGGTTTCACCATGTTGGCCAGGATGGTCTCGATTTCTTGACCTCGTGATCTGCCTTCCTTGGCCTCCCAAAGTGCTGAGATTACAGGTATGAGCCACCATGCCCAACCAGTAGCCTGCTTTTTTTTTTTAAGAAAAATGTTACCCTGACCTCATGTGTCTTGCAAATTTATCTTTGGGAATTCATTGAGGCCAGAGTTGGAAATAGACTCTTCCACAGAGATTTCTGAATTTATTTTTGCCATACACCAGGAGGTATATCAACCTAAAAGTAAACCAAGAGCAAATTGAGGTCTAGTGATGTGGCATGACTTGGAGCTGTCTAAACATGTAAGAGCTAGTTTATAGTTATGAGTTCATCAAGGCAGAATTCTTCACTTCTACTGAATATCGAGATTTGAGACATAAAGTTCCTGCTCACTGTTACATTGAGGTGGAGGGCCGTGTGATGTTAGAGCTGAGCAGTGGCCCCTTTTTACACTCTCCCTTGAGTGGACCCAAGGCTTTGGTTCTTGTCCCAGGCCCCATGTCATAGTTCACTCCCATCTATGAAAGGAAAAACTCAGTCATCTGGGTTTAGCAATTGCAAAAGTTGACTTCATTGCTCTTATGATCTCTCTGGGTTCTCAATTTTCTCTTTGTTTTTGACTTCTGGGGCTCATTTCCCTGCTATAACACACATTTTCTCCCATATTTTAGCCATCAATTTTAGTTGTTTTGAGTGGGAGGATCAGTCAGGTTATCTAATTAGCAGTACTGCTAGAAATGTAAGTTTCCATTCCCTTTCTTTTATTAAACAGTTTTAAACCTCCATTATATGCAATGCAATTTTAAGCACTGACATAGAAACATAAACATGATATATTATCTACCCCCAAGGAATTTAGAGAAGAATGAGAGGCATAAAACATAGATCAATAATACAATGATGAAAATACAATATCATATAATTGCCACTCAGAGAGACATAAGCATGGGAGGCTAAGGAAGTACAAAGGAGAGGGAACCTTACCCATTTTGCTTGGGAGAAAAGCACACGAAAGTCGCAGCAGTCCCCAGATGCCAATTATCACCAAGACATAATAACATAAGCCTTTACTTCTCACTCATCCAACTATGGGTAGGCTGGTATCAGCTCAACTTGGCTGAGTTTGACCAAGCTTTGTTCTAAACTACAAGTTTTGTTTAGGCTTGCCTGAGATGTCTCTCATTCTTCTGGGACCAGCAGCTGCATGTTTTCATGCCAGCACAAATCTCTCGAAGGAATGAGTGGAAACACACCACATCCCTTATTCCGAGGCTCCAAATCCACAGTCACCTTTTCCCACATTCAATTGGCCACAGCAAGTCACGTGGCCACACTCAACAATTACCGGATAGGAAGCGCACCCCTGGCAGGGATGTGAGGGCAGAGGGGAAGGTAGTGGAGGTAGTGGGAAGGTGTGAATATTTGTCAAGGAATAGTCTAATCTAACACAGAAGAGTTCAAGAATTTATATTTAGATTTCACTTTAAAGGGAGATGGGAATTCAGAAGATTGGTTGATATGGTTTAGCTCTGTGTTCCCACCCAACTCTCATCTTGAATTGTAATCCCCATGTATTGAGGGAGGGATCTGGTGGGAGGGGATTGGACCGTGGGGGCAGTTTCCCCCATGCTGTTCTCATGATAGTGAGTTCTCATGAGATCTGATGTTTTAAAATTATGCAACCGTTTTCTCCCACTCACTCGCTCTCTCCCGCCACCTTGTAAAAAACATGCTTGCTTCTCCTTCACCTTTCCCGAGGCCTCCCCAGCCATGCAGAATTGTAAGCCAATTAAACCTCTTTATAAATTACCCAGTCTCGCGTAGTTCTTTATAGCTGTGTGAAAATGCACTAATAAATGGATCATTCTGGGAATTAAGAAGGAGCACATGTAAAACAGTCCTGAGCAGGGTTTACAAGGCCATAGTAGCGGAACCAGGCCCTCATGGCATGCACAGGACGTGGGCAGGAGATGGCACTGGAGTAGACAGGGCCCAGGGAAGAGCAGCCTGTGTCTTCGTAAGCCTTACTCTGCATACAGTAAGGAGCCACCAAAAGGTTCTGGGTCTTTTCACCACAAAAAATAAGTATGTGAGATAAGGCATGTGTTAATTAGCTCAGTTTAGCCATTCCACAATACATGAATATTTCAAAACATCATGTTGTACACAATAAATATGTACAATTTTTATTTGTGAAGAAAAAATCAATTCAAAGAATATATAAAAAAATTAAATTCAAATTTTTTTAAAAGGTGTTAAGCCAGAACAATATAATCAGTCTGCATTTTATTGAGCTCATGCTGACATCTCATTAGATAAGAGAGGGGAACTAGTTAGTTGTATGATGAAATGACCCACAAAAAATAATGACAAGAGGTTGAATGGGTTATGGCAGTAAAATTAATAAACTAATGCTGGATTCGGGAGCTAGTTAGGGATAGATTAATAAGCTAATAAAAGTAAAGTGCTTAGCAGTGTCTGATGCAATATAAGTCCTCGCTAAATATTAGAAGCTACTATTAATAGTAACAATAGAACCTGATAATTTTGTGACGGGTGGGAGTGGGGAGATAAGAATAAGGTAGAAATATAAAATGTCTTTCAAGTGTCTAATTTAAATAACCTGATGACATATGTTTTTTCAGAGGAGGAAGAATAAGCTTATAAATAGAAAAATGACAAACTCAGTGGTAGACATGTTAGCAACACTAAAGAAAAACTTCAAAAGTGACTAGAGAAATTTTCGAGGAGCAAGAATATGACAGCTGACTTTTCAACAAGAGAAACGGAAGTCAGAAAAAGACAATGCAATGCTACCTTCAAGCTGCTAAGGAATCTCAATACCTGTCACTCTAGAATTCTATACCCAGCAAAGTTATAACACAAGAATGCAGGTGAAATAAGAAGCAAGAGACAGATCCAATTATGTTCATACCTGCATTTTATACAACAGCCCCAAACCAAAGGAATGAATCATTAAATTGTGGTATATGCATATAATAGAGCAATATACAGCTGTGGTTCTTAAAATGGGGTGCCCCTAACAACAGTATCAATAGCACCTGAAAACTTGTTAGAAATACAAACTCTTGGGCCCTGTCCCAAACCTACTAATTCATAATCTCTGGCTGGGGGCCAGCAATCTGTGATTTAAGAAGTCCTCCAAGGGACTCTGACACACCTTGAAGTTTGAAGACACCTGCTCCTGTGATTTAACAAGTCCTCCAGGGGACTCTGACACACCTTGAAGTTTGAAGACACCTGCTCCACAGTAATGAACATGGACAAACTACAAGTTCATGCAACAAAATAGCTAAATACTCAAAGCATAATATTGCAAGAAAGAAGCCAAAGTCACAATAATTCAAACTGTATATTCTACCTATACAAAGATTGCTTTAAAAAAAGATACAACTAAATTGTTTAGGGATACAGAATTGAGAGGAAAACTATTAAGCATAAAAGGAAGTGTTTAACATTATCTCTGATAATCTCAGTGATAATCGGTGATTATCTCTAAGGGGAGGGAATAAGGTGTTATTATTAGGAAAAAACATTTAGGAGCCCTCTGGTTGTTGAAAATGTTCTATTTCTTGACCTAGACAATTACATAGCTTTTTACTTTATAATTTATAAACAACATATTTTCTATACACTTCTTTGTACATGTATGATGTTTCACTATATATTATATACACAACATATTGCATAATATATAACTTATATGATACATTATATTTAAATAGAAAAAAGCAAATGGGAATATTTGTAACAAGTAGAGTCAAATCCAGTAAAATTTGTCTGAAAAGAGATAATCTGGAATGGACCACAGCCCTGGGAAATAGAATTTAAAAATGCACTAAACCGAGTTATATTTGTGTATCTTTTATTCATGCTGTGCCCTAGTGCCTAGGAGCCTCTTTGACAAACAGTAGGCACTCAATGAATGTTTGTTGAGTGAATAACTGAAAGCATGGAAGTAGATGTCAGGCAGCCAGCAGGAAGTGAAGCAGAGTTTCCTCTGGAAAACAGAGATGGAAGGTATTCAAGGAAAAGGAGAAAACCCAGATGCCACAGGCACTTTGAGAAAAAAGAGTTGAGGAAGCAAACTGATTGGCCCCTTAGGGAAAGACATCAATCACGACACTAACATGTAACTGACGTCATTTGTTCTCTAGCCCAAAAGTCCCCAGCCTTCTCGGCACCATGGACCAGTTTTGCGGAAGACAATTTTTCCACGGATGAGGACGGGGGTGTGTTTTATGGATGATTCAAGTGCATTACATTTATTGTGCATTTTATTTCTATTATTATTACGTGATAATATATAATGAAATATTTAAACAACTCACCATAATGTAGAATCAATAGGAGACTTGAGCTTGTTTTCCTGCAACTAGATGGTCCTATTTGGGGGTGATGGGAGACAGTGACAGATCATCAGGCATTAGATTATCATAAGGAGCACGCAACCTAGATCCCTCACATGCACAGTTCACAATAGGGTTTGCACTCCCATGAGAATCTAGGGCCAACACTGATCTGACAGGAGGCGGAGCTCAGGTGGTAATGCAAACGATGGGGAGTGGCTGTAAATACACATGAAGCTTTGCTGGCTCCCCTGCCACTCATCTCCTCCTGTGCAGCCCAGTTCCTAACAGGCCACAAACAGGTACTGGTCCATGGCTCAGGCACTGGGGACCCCTGCTTTAACCACAGGCTCAGAGAAGCAGAAAAACATTTCATTTCCCCCCTCAATGCAGTGAGAATTCTGAGAACCTCCATACCTCCTGAGAGGGGCAGTGCATCTTGCAAGCAGGATTTTGCAGTCATGGAGCACAACTAAAAGAGAGGGAACAAGGACAACTAGGAAGAATATATAAAATGAGCCCCTGAAATGGCACCAAATGAATTTGGGGAAACTCCATTATTTAAAGAATAAATGGAGAAAGTTGAGCATGAAAAGCCCCTATCTCTCATATTGTATCAGTGTGTCTTTAACCGTTCACTTCCCCTGGTCTGATGCTTTCACCAACAGTCTTTATGCCCAGACAACAATCCTGCCCAGCATGGACTCACTCATTGTCGTTAGCCCTAGCCCAGCCTCTTTCCTTTCACATCACAGACCTCTGAGAATGCCCTGAAAAATTGTAGATTCCCCTTTCCCTCAATTCCTCATACTCTTTTGGGAACACATTTAATAAGATCCCACAAAGACTCTTGCTCTATGAAATCCCAGGAACACTCCTCTCTGGCACAATGACTTTGACATGGGAGCCACTTTTATTTCCTTGGACTTGGCCAGCTCTTCAGAATATGTAGATTGCCTCATCATTCTCTGACTGCCTTCTCATGGTCCAGTCATTTTGCTCAAGCAACACAGACCCTGTGAATTTTCTCTTCATATATGACTTTGATTCTCACTCATCTAGCTATGCCCAAGGAATCCCAGCTCTCTCCTTTAAGTGGAAAACAAGCAGCTCTGTGTGTTGAGCTCAAGTTTACTTCTCTGCAGAATCCTACCCACAAATCATTTTAAACCTAATTCACCTCAAAACGAACAAACCAACAAAAGAGCAGATCGGTTTCATTCCCGATACTCTTCCACAGCAGGTTTTGTTTTCTGTCGAGTTGAGCTAATCTCACACATCTTCAGCATAGCTGTCCTGTGGTCTACCAGGATTGGTAAAGACTTTCCGGATACATGCATTTTTGACTAATATGGCTGTGTGACCTCAGTCTCAGTCAAGGGAGAATGATAGGACTGCTTTACAGTGTCTCATGAGAACATAAGAGGGTGACTTCCTAGGATTCTCTTCCTGCTTTGAAAGGTTCTGCTGGTATTTAGATTTATAGTTCACCTTCTTTGGGGATTTTGTTAGTCCAACTTCCTTCCCCAGACAGGCTGCAGTGTTCCTATCTGAGCGAATAAGTGGAACTTTGGGGCTCATTAGGGGTGTTTAAAACAAAAGAGAAAAGAAATATTAATCCCAAATATTCCCACTCGACAACCCATGGCAGGCAGGCACATGGTACTTCAAGACTCGCTTGACAGTCAGTGCAGGGCTCACGCTGTGCTTTTCTCCAGGTGGGAAGTCACGTGTTTATATCCAGTGTGTGTGTCCTAAATTGTGAACTCGTCATGCGTAGTCCAGGCACAGGCATTGTTGTGAGTCTCCTTATTACATGGCCAATCACGGGGCCACATAAAAGTAAGTGCTTCTAACAACAGAGCCAGACTCCATCTCAAAAAAAAAAAAAAAAGGAAGTGTTTCTCAGGCTGGGCATAGTGGTATGCACCTAGTCCCAGCTACTCAGGAGGCTGAGGTGGGAGGATAGCTTGAGCCCAGGAATTCAAGGCTTCACTGACCTGTGATGGCCCCACTGCACTCCAGCCTGTGCAACAAAGCGAGACCCAGTCTCTAAATGAAAAACAAATTTTAAAAAGTAAATGCTTTGGAGGGGGTATTGAAGGGAGGTGAAGGAGGTCTGGAGGGAGAGCCGTGTGTCCCACGTCCCAGAAAGTGGGCATCGGACCGACACTGAGCCCTCTGCTGCTGTTGCCCACACCTGCCTCCTTCTTACCCAGACCTTCCCACCCTTCTGTCCCAACTTTAAAATTCTGCAAGCCCCTTGGGGGACTTCACTTTTAAGACTACCTCCCATGATGTAAGATCCTAGAATTCTCAGCATTCGTGGGCCCAGAAGAGTCCAGGCCACAAAGAAAAAGAGAGAGAAAATAAATAAATGAATAAATAGAACACTAACAAAAAGCACTTAGAATGATTTCTGGTTCCAATCCAGAAGTCCACCACCAGATATAAATCAGACACCCAACAGCACGCTACTGTCTGAGTTTTTTAAGGGCCTTAAGTGATCACTTTGGAAAAGCCATCTAAATAAGCTCACATTTTAACCTGCATGAGCCTATTTTGAAAGCTACCCACGTAATGCAACGCAGTCACACGCTGCCTCTTGCATCACGACTGTGTCACTCATATATTTCCATGCCCAGGGGAACTGTCCCAAGAGTAGCAAAGGCCTTTGAAGTTCTAAAGAAAACCAAAATTGCCTGAACTGTTTATGTTTTGATTGGCCCCAGCAAAGAAAAGCTTTCACTTTTCTTTTAAAATAACCTCCAGTGATGTTGCATCCAAAAATACTTCCCAAGGGTTCTGGGAGTCCTGCTAGGGCACCTGATGATAACATCCTAGTGGAATAAACTCCAACAGGGAAGCATGTTACGGTGATTCCCAGAGGCTGATACCAGGCATTTCACGCCAATTAAAATCTCTTGGCGAATTCACCTAATTGCAAGGCATTCTCCTTCCCTGCCCCATTCGGTAGTATCTCAGCCTGCAAACACAGACTTACTGAAATAACTACAATGTTTTAACGTGCTTTATGGAGCTACAGAATTTCCCAGTGGGTCAGTAACTGGTGTATATTGCTTTATATTTTAACAGTCTTTCTACAAATTCAGAATCAGGAACCAAATGTATTCATCCTGAGGTGATTTGCTTATTGCCTATGAATGCCTCATAAACAAGAGCAACAATGCACTTTTCACTGCAACAGGTTTGATTTCAGTGTTCTGGCCAGCGCTTGGAAAAACCCTCCTGCTTCATTCCCAATGCATAAATCTCAGTCCTGCACTCTCCATTTCCATGAAATGAGAAGGGAAGAGGGGAGGAGCTGAGCTTCATTAACAGGTGGCTGGGTTTGGCAGGGGCATTTGGTTGCATTCTTTCATCCTCCCTTTTCCTCACTCAGTTCAAGCTGGTAATCAGGGGGGAAAATTGTTCGAAAATGCAAATGCAGTGCCTGATAGAAGGGGCTGCTGTGAGGAAGATCTCCATGAGAAACACTGCCTCTGCTAAAACAGTCAGCAGAGCCCCGGTATTGCATCACTCTTCCTTTGAAAGATTCAAGACACATATAACCAGTATGTCTTCGTTAGAATAGAAGCTCTTTCAATGAAATTGTTTGGCCTTAAAGGAGGACTAGATGGCCCCAAATGGAGCTGCTTCACACAACAAGCTGTGTAATAAATAAGGCATGAATGACTGATCCCAGCAGCGCTCCTACCAGCCAGGCGCTGGGTGTTTTGGAGGAGCATTTCTTTGTTAGCATACCCATAAAGCTCATAAAGTTGCCCGGCAGTTTCGCCCCTCTCTTTTTAAAATCCTGTGGGTTTTTTCCGGAGGCAGGCTGAAGTTCAGGAAACATGCATTTGGACCGAGATTCTCTTCCACAGTCTGATGGCACGCACCTCAGTGGCATGTCATCTTCATTTCTTTCTTCTCTTCTCTCCCCCTCCTTTGGTTAAGTCTGTCCACTGTTTAACACTAAGTTTATGAAAGAGGTACTGGATCACCACGCCTTTCTTCCCTCTAGGAAACCCCTGCTCAGGCATCAGGATCCAGCCCAAACGCAGCGTTTCCCAGCTTTCCCCTCCACTGTTGACTGCCCCTAAACCAAGGAACTGAAGTCAGTAGCCATGGTGCAAGTCAGATATGTCTGTTAGTTATCGGGATGTTCGTGGGGAGGTTCCGTTGTATATGTATAATGTCTAAAATTTGAATTTGAATTAATATGTCTCACAAGTCTCATGCAAGTGGCCATTCCTCTGACAAAGAAGGTAGTCTAAGTAGAAAGTGTGGTGGAAAACAAGGAGGATACAAACCAGATGGTGGCAGATGGAAGACAGAAGAGGCAACAGGCCTCAGACTCCTGAGGGCAGAACCACCAAGACGGGAAGTGAGTGGATGTCGTGCATTGAGCGTGGGAGAGGGGAGGGCCCAGGTCTCGGACTTGGGCAAATGGGTATGTGGCACAGTGACTCTCTGAGAAAAGGAACAAGGTGGAGTGGATTTGTAGAGGGAAATAATGAGTTTTGTTGTATTCAACTTTTTTGGCTCTCATAGAATTCTACTTTCAAATTCTCAGAAGAATGAGGCTGTAAATCATTTCTAAAATTAAAAAATCACAATATAGAGATGGTGCGATTGTGTTTCAAAGCAACCGTTGTCTCTGCCAGGCTGGGGGAGACATTCCTTCAGAGAAGGCGCCTTCTCTGACTCCAGGGCAACTTCGTTCTCTCTCAAGTCAGAATCAGGAAAGGGCAGGATTGAGAGCTGGCAGAATGCTGTTTTTGGAACTCTGTGTTACAGACACATTTCTTTCTCCACCAGCTTCCTTTGCTCTGGCTATCACAAGTGCCAGGTGTAGCCTGCTTTCTGAAACTGCAGAGATTTAAAAGAAAGACCCCGTGGCATCTTCCAAGACTGAACACTAGCTGCTCTGAATGCAGCTGTCCCTCAGTCACTCTCAGTCTTGCCCTTCAGGCACTTCAGAGAGCTCCTTCTGAAAGCATTCCATCCCTTTGTTGCTCTCGTCCAAACTTGCCAAACTCGCTTTTTGGCTTGTAAGTGTGTGCTTTTCTCTATGTAGGTGAGTCATGGCCACCCTGGAGCTTGCCGCCCTCCCCCCACGCCCCCCACCACCACCCCCACCCCTACCCCCCCACCCCCACAACTGGTAGGGTGATTGCATTTAACTCAGTTGTCACCTAAGTGCAGTCACCCGTCAGGACTCCCACGAATCTGCAAGCGGCTTTTCCATCACTTAGGGTATGCAGACAGATTCCTCTTAAAATGCTCCACACAGAACTTACAACGTGATGCCATGAAGTCTGTATTCTGTGATGTCATTAGATGTGGAGGGAACAATGGGTGGGCTTGCTTTGTCAGAGTGGGCTTAAAAACTCGAGCTCTAAGGACTGACTCATCAGGTCTTAAATCTCCAACTCTTCTGCCTGTCAGTGTGTCAACTTGGGCGGGAAACTTATTGTCTCAACATTTATTTTCTCATCTGCACAGGGAGATTAAAATACTACCAGCCTCAGCCTTATTTTTGTTGTTAACTAAAAGAAATGATGAGTGTAAAGCGGTTATGCGGTGGCCAGCACATAGCATGTGCCCTGTTTACAATTGTTGTTACCAAAATGTATGTCCCACAAGCTATGTCAAAATGAGCTTCTAAGAAGCTGATTAATAGGTGCACATATATGGTTTGATAGAAGAAGTAAGACCCAGTGTCCCATAGATCAGTAGGGTAATTAGAGTTCTCAATAATCTATTGTACATTTCAAAATAGCTAGAAGAGAATAATTCAAGTGCTTCTAGCATTAAAAAAGGACAAATATTGAAAACGACAGATATCCCAAGTACACCAATTTGATTCTTACAAATTATATGAATATATTATCACATGGACCCCTGAAAGTGTGGCTATCTACTATGCAACAATTAAAAATAATAAGTGAGGGGGTCACAATGGAAATACATTTCTACATAGAAAAACACATCCACTGATCACTAGAATGTTAAATGTACATTTCACTTCTTTTCAATGATTGAATCATATACTATTGGAAAACCTTGAACCTGAGTTTGGAACACTAGTGAGGAGTGTTAAATTAGTTGAATATTAAATTAGTTGAATATTCAAAGCCGGTAAAACAGTTCTGTGTATATATATGTGTGTGTACACACTCACACACACACACACAGAATCAACAGCAAGTCTGCAGTTCATTCATGCCGCCTCTTCTGCCTCTCTGGATTCTGTGGTTCTGAGACCAGAACAGACTATGCAGAACAGGAATGTAAACCTGAATGTGTGCAATGGGCCTGACAAACAAGAAGGAGCAACCTGGAGCTCTGATCACTTCACCTCCCCGGACCTTGGGTTCTTGGGCTATAAAATTATCTGTGTGGCCTCTCCCATCTTAACATGCCACCATTTCAAGAAGACAGGTTTTAATTGCAAGTAGTAGGTAGCAGTTCTCAAACTTTCTTTGCAAAGGTCATGCAAGGTGTTTATTTAAACACAAACTCCTGGAAACCATCCTGAGAAACGGATCATTGTGGACCTTGGTGCCCTCTGAAAACCAACTTGAAGAAAGGAATCGAAGCTGCATTGGCCCGTTGTCATCAGCACATTGTTTTCTGCACCCAAAACACTTTCTTCCAGGTGCCCCTACTCACCTGTCACCTCTTGAGCCCCACATTGCTGCTTCCCATGCACTTCCGCTATTGTCCTGTTCTAGATATGGGCTTTTCTGCTTTTCTTTTGTATTTTTTTTTCCAGTTAGCTAAAATAATAAGCCACTGGATTAGAAATAGGTGTGTTACTTCAACAAGTAATTATTTTCCTGAAAATGAAAGCTGGTGGGTCTATTTTAAGAGTTAATTAGCTGACAGGGGAACCAAATTTACCCTACAGTGCACTTCAACCCGCATTTCAGAAAAGTAATAGGGAATCACCTGCCAAGTTGCAGAGAATCCGTGAAAACAGAGAAGCAAAGCGGGCAGCCAGTGCACCCAGGCAATCAGAATTCACCAGAGAGCTGATCTAATTTTTCTCGGGGAGAGTAATAATAATGGTAATAAAGATTTTCTTTCATTTAATGACTACAAGTCATCTTTCTCTCATTGCCATACTGCAAGTGGAGTGGTAGCCATAGAGAATGGCAGGCTCATGGCTGCCGGAAGCTGCAGACTTCACACAAGTCAATAAGGGAGCTTGGAGCTGTCCTCTCTGGTGAGGACTTAAGAGAGGCCACCTCTGCACTGCAGTCTGATGAGCACCCAGAATCCTGATGTGTCTTCTTGTTAGAAGGGGTCTCCTGGGTTTGTGCCCTACCAGGTGACATTCTGGCATTGCCCTGCTCCCTGGGTGAAGTCTCTATAATTCCTTTCCATTGTGGGGAGACACTCAGCCTACCCTAACCATTTTGGATGAGTTTCTTTAGTTTGTGCGGAGGCATCACAAAACTGGGTGGAGGGCATTCCATCCCGACCAGGTGACTCCAGTCAAATGGGCAGCCTTAGCGACTGCTTCCACTGCACAGCCAGCATTACCATCTGCTCCGTACCACCCTGTAATGGGGACAGGCCTCTGCAATTATCTTATTGACAAGGGCACAACTGTCACTTACCCCAACACAATGGTCTACTTTGCAGAGGGAAATAATAAAGTCATTATCAGCTACATTTTGATAGACTCTTTCTTAACTGAGGTCATGCCCTGGCCTTCCAGCAGTGGTCTACAGTGAGCCCTGAGTCCGGCCCTTGCTCTAGTTCACCATATATTTCTCACTACACATCATCAACACACACTACACTACATCAACATAATTCTGAACGTGAATCTCGTGTGTGCCTAATAGAAAGGATGGTGCCTGATGGTCAGGCACTTGGTCCAACTGCAGAGACAATCATTTAGTCTTCCAAGAGGGCAGAATGGGGCTGAGTCTGAGGCAAAGCCCAAGGCCCTGTGCCCACAGCCTGGACCTGCTCTGGCCAAGGTCAAATGCATTCCACAGTCTAGACACAGCAGTCAAGCATGAATGACCTGGAGAACAGGGAACTCACTCTCTGGTGTCAGTTTCCCCTTCTGTAAAGTCAGAGGATTGCTACTCAAAGCGTGATCTGTAGACCTGCAGTATCACTGTTCACAGACCATAAGGAAATCCGGCCCCACCCCGGGACAGGATGACTGTCCTCTCTGAGCCTCAGTTTCCTCATCTGTAAAGTGGGACTAAGACCACTTTTTAGCTTTGGGATGACAAATGAGTGAGATAACACGAGATAACATATATTAAGTACCCGGTACAGTGAGTGTAAATGCTCAATCAATGGGACCAAATGAGCTAATCTTTAAAAATCTTCCCTTCTGACTTGGGTTTGACGGCATGATTACAGCATTTACAATGGGATGTGGGCTTGCAAATGTCTGCAACTCTCTCCTCTGGACGTTGTACTTCCTTTCAAGAGGCCAGTTAGAGTTAAAATCACTGTAATTGATGTAAGACTCCATCTCAGCTTTGAGAAACTCAAATATAAAGAAGGAAGTATTTCTTTTTTCAGAGATTTGTACTTAGGAAAGCCAAGCAGCTTCACTTTTCCCCCAAAACGTTATTGTTTGCACTGTGGGACCTGACCCAGTGGGCTGTCATGGAGGAACGGCAACATCCACTGGGACCCTATTCCCTTTGTGTAAACAGAGCAGCTCCAAACCGCGGCCCTCCTGGGCCCCCTAGCGGCAGCAGCGATGGGCACAACGTTCAAAGATCCCGCAAAGCCCTCGGGAGTGGCCCTGGCAAAGGCAGCCCAGGAATGCCAGGCGGTTTTGCACCCCTCAGTGCCCCCAGTCTTCGGAAAGGTTGACCCCCGAGGCAGGGGCGCTTTCCCTGAGTCGGGACAGGTTCAGTGACTCTCAGCTTGTAACCTCCTGCCCCTGTCTGCCCCATCCTGAAGACACAGCCAAAGACCCAAACTCTCTATGCTTTGAGTGTTAGCATTGTCCCCAAATGCTAATATAGAAACGTGGAAACGCAACGGCTTTGGAATCAGAAATACTTACATTCCAGTCCTGGCTAACCCATTTACTAGTTGAATATTCTTAGGCTAATTACTTAATCACTCCAGGCCTCCATCTTCTCACTATAAAACAGGGGTGACAGTGCTTACCTCACAGGGGAGCTTCAATTATTAAATAAGAACATGCATATATATGTATGTATATAAAATTTCATACAGCTATAAACTAGAATATAGGTATCTCTATCAATGAATATACACCCAGAGAGGGAAGGCATCTGGCCCTTGGGGAACACACACTTGCAGGTACTGATTACCGTAACTACCCAGGCGAACACACCTAAAAAAACTGAAAAATTGTTTTTGCAGTTTTCATGTTAAGATCTGAAACGACATATTAGTTACACTAGGACTTGACTGGTGGGGATAAGCCTCGGATACAGGAGGCCTGGGGCAAACAAGTTTTCTAGTTCTCTGGCTCTACAGGTGCCATCTCCTCAAGGGAACTTTAAAAGCAGCCCTGAAGATGCAAACGCATAAGAAAGATACAATGGACTTCGGGGACATAGGAAAAGGGTAGGAGCGGGGGTGAGGGATAAAGGACTACAAATTGGGTACAGTGTACACTGCTTCGGCGATGGGTGCACCAAAATCTCAGAAATCACCACTAAAGAACTTACTCATGTAACCAAACACCACCTGTTCCCAAAAAACCTATGGAAATAAAATAATAATAAATTTTTTAAAAAATTTAAAACAGCCCTGAAAGGAAAGAAAATCACAAAAGAATATCTGTGAGTATTTGGATGCTAAGAGGGGAGCGTGTGACCCAATTTGTCTTAGGAAAAGGGATATCCGGTTTGAGGCTTTGCAGGTGCACAGAACTGGGGAATTTTAATTAGAAGCTAGACTCTCTCCTTCTTGATCCTTCCCAGCTCCCTGGGCCACTGCCCAAACAGGGCTCAATCTAAAGTCCAGGAGTCAACAACACATAGTAAGGGTGTCTCTTTGCCAGTCGGTAGAAAACCTAAAATGCAGATAAGATGCAGGTGTTGATACAATAATCCTAAAGTCTGCCCTCTGGTTTTGCTAGAGAAATCCATGATCAATAATCTATTCTTCTAACCCATCCAACAAGAATCAACAACCCCTTTTATCTGAAGGAATCACTGGATGAAAGAACACAAGCTAAATGAATGCTATCTCTGCAATCTTTAGAAAAATAAAGCTATTAATGTAATCCAGTGAAAAGAGTATTGAGCACGTACTAGAGTAGGAAGATGTGCATAAAATCCAGTCCTCGAGAAGATCACAACTCACTGGAGGAGAGAAACATACTTACTCCCTAAATCAATAGTATAAAATAAATGCACACTTAGAGGGACACAAGAGTACTAAGGAAACGTTAAGAAAGGAAAAGTTCCTTCAAAATGCATTTTGGTGAAGCTGCTATATGCCAACTTTTGTGCTCCACAAAGGAAAAGAAAAATGAATCAGATTTCGTCCTCAGCTATGAGGAATTTTGTATCTCTCTGGGAAGACAGATGTTTAGGAAACAAGTTATAATCCGTGTGATGATGGTAAAGCAGTGTTCAGAGGCTACAAGAAGCAGAGGAAGGAAGAGGCTTGTATCCATGCATATCAGGGAGTGCATCCTGGAGGAAATGGCCTCGGGGGGGTAGGGAAATTGACTGACCAGCTCCTAACCTGTGGGCACCATCTTAAACCCAAATGGTGATGTTTAACCTCATGATATTGGCAATGGAGTCCAGAAAGTGTTCCACCACTTCAGGTTTAACTCTATTAAATTATTTATTCAGTATCCCTGATATTAAGCTTTGGTTCTCTGAAGTGGTTTTATCTTCTGCTGGCCAACAGTTGCCAAAGCTGTAAGAATTTCCTCTTACGCTCACTCTGTTTGTAGAAGAAATGGATGATATCTACTTTCTACAAACCATTACTTTAATGGAGTGTTGCAAGACCGCGATCTTTTGAGCACATTCTCTTAATGAAGATGGAAAGCATAAATGGACAAAACCAAGCACTTCTATTCTGGTCTTGCCAAAACTAGTCAAATGGTGTTGCATAAACTGGACTTAAATATCACTTGTCACGTGGGTGACTGGTAGAGGCTGCCAGGGCATGACAGTTGTCACGAGGAGGGCTCCCAATCAGCAGGTCGGGAGAGGTAGAAGCTGTTCCTGTTGCTGGAGCTTTCTTTATGGATGTTGATACTGAATCTGGAGGTAGTTCTTTAAAAGTTTGTTTAAAAGTGGCTCAGGAGTTCAAGACCAGGCTGGATAACATGGCAAAAACCCGGACAACATGGCAAAAACCCATCTCTACAAAAAATACAAAAATTAGCTGGGTGTGGTGGTGCGCCTGTAGTCCCAGCTACTTGGGAGGCTGAGGAGGGAGGATCACTTGAGGCAGGAGGTCAAGGCTGCAGTGAGCTGAGATTGCACCACTGGACTCCAGCCTGCGCAAGAGAGTGAGACCCTGTCTCTCTCTCTCTCTCTCTCTCTCTCTCTCTCTCTCTCTCTCTCTCTCACACACACACACACACACACACACACACACACACACAGAGTGGAAGGCATCATCCAGTATTGCAGTTACCAAGTGCTGTCCCAGTGTACAATATGAAGTTGTAGTCCTTCGTTATCTTAATGATTTTTTCTTTAGCTTCAACAAGTGCCTTTTATTGTTGATCAATATCCACGCAAAACACTTTACTTTAAAAAGCCCATATGGATACTAATTTTAATTTGACATAGAAAGTAAGGAAATGTTCAACACCAGCATGCAAATATTAGCAGAATTGATTCATTTTGCTTTGAGCTAGAGTCTGTTGTAATTTTGCTTTCAACCTGCTGAATATTTCACTTTATTGTTATCTGCCCAGTTTGAATACCAATCCCTTTTACTTTTTAGGTAATATGCATATTTTAATGACAAAAGCGTTACATGTATACTGTCAAATATTATTCCCTACATTCAAAAACTAAACACAAAACAAACAAAAAATACTCGATGGGGAAATGGTGGATTTGGGACTAGGGCAGGGAAGCTTCAAGATGAGCATGGAACTCATTGTCATTCCAGATGTGAGGAAGTGTTCAGCACAAGGGTGAGAAGACCATACAGAAACCAGCACAAAGGGCTCCCACTGGCCATGTCATGAAGGGGATCCCAGGGGCCACATCAGACAATTTGAGCAAGGAAATAATGACACTATCGCATGAAATAGGAATCCATGAGTCTACGCTGAGGTAAGTAAATGAGTAAATAAATGCAAAGTGGAGAATGCTTTTTTTCCTCCATCAGTGGAATACAACTGGTGAATCATTGTAAGAATTCAGCCAATGATGCTGAATTGGTGGGTGAAAGTTCAAGAGAAATGCGACAGTCTATACTCTCAGTACGCCTCCATGCTGTAGAGGAAATCTGGCAGGCACCTCTTTAATCAAGTGATCAAGGTTAACTTCGCCAGTGACTCGACAAACTGCAACCACCTATTTTGTGGTAGGATGCATGAAAGGAACACATTGTCACTTCATGAGATTGCCACCAAAATTGCATAATCTGAGTCTAATCATCAGACAAAACCAAATCGAGGAGGATTATTTAAGACAACAGGCCTCTAACATACAAAAATGTCAAGGTCTTGAAAGACAAGAAAAGACACAGAAGACGTCCAGCCAGAAAGAAACTAAAAATGTAGGATAGCTAAATTCAACGTGTGGACCGGATTGAATCCTCCTACTAGAAAGGACATTATTGCAATGACGGGAACCTTGGATGGAGTCTGTAGGTTAGACTGTAATACTATATTAATGTTGATTTTCTGATTTTGATGGTTGCATTGGGATTATGTAGAGGAGTGTCCCAGGTTGTAGGAAATATTTGCTAAAGTATTTGGGCTCAGGGACACTGTGCTGCAACTTACAAATTGTTCAAAAATAAAGCTCTTTGAACTAGTCCTGCAACATTTTAGCAAGCAGGAGATTATTTCAAAATAAAAACAACCAGATGATAGGACTCCGAACGATATAAAAAATAAACTGTCAGAGGTGATAAGGGAAATAAAAAAAGACAAAATTTGTGACAAAATTTGGAAGCCATATTTGACACAGAATGTATCATTGATGCTGTTTAAAATTAACTCAGCGATGTTGAGACGTAACATCCACCATTTACCTGTGGATAAGAGACATAACATCGGCCATTTATCTGTGGATAAAGCACTGAAAAACCAAACAGATAAATGTGAAAAATGATTACAAGAAGGACAAATAAAAGAAAAGCAAAATGTTCAAAATTGTTCCTGAAGAAGAAAATAAAACAGAGGTAACAAAAAATATCCAGTTTTACTGTGAGAAAACTTTCCAGGAAAAAACAAACAAACAAAACAAACCAAAAACATGAATCTGTAGATTTGGAAAAAAAGAAAAAAGAAAATACCCCATCCTTCCAGTAAAATTAATAGAGAATTCATTGCTTAATTCAATATAAAAGAAGACTCCTTCAGCATCTTGACATAATAACAAATCACCAGCAGTTCAGAGAAAATTTCAGCCTCAGGTATCTCAGCAGGACTGGATGCCACAAAAGAATGAAGATATGCTTGCACAGTGGTAATGAAAAAAAATGGTTTGCAAGTATTCCATGTCAATTTTATGAGTCATCATTTATTGGCAAGGAAAAAGAAAACATTCCTCCCTTTCCAAGGACTGAGGATAGAGGCGTCACATGGGATATATACGCGAAGACCATGGCAGAGTCTGCTGGTTGTGTCTCCTGCTTCCGTCAGGGACGGAACTCTGAAATGAAGAAGGCACACAGCCATCCAGACTTAAAATGACACTTTCCAAATTCCGTTCCATTCAGCTGTTGCCATGTTGATCAAGTTCTGTCTAAAGGAATCGAAGAAGTCCTGTGAGGGGCTTACAGGGAGTGTCTTACAGGGAGGGGCCTGTCCTCTGTCTCTCTCCTTCTTCCGAGGAGGCCAGAGTGCCAGCAGTCTAGATCTTTAGGATTTACTTCATGAAGACCCAGTCACAGCCCGGGCCACCCTGCTTCCAGACTTCTTTTGAGAGAGAGAAATAAACTCCTATCTTGATTAAGCCTCACTTATTTTCTGATTTAAAACACCTGTAATAAATTGACACTGAAATGATGCCAAATAAAATATTAAATCACAAATGCAGAAATCATGTGTATGAAAGAAATCATAGTGAATGTTAAACTCAATTAAACATAAGGTAAGTTGGCTGGGCACAGTGGCTCGTGCCTGTAATCCCAGCATTTTGGGAGGCCGAGCTGGGCAGATCACCTGAGATCAGGAGTTCGAGACCAGCCTGACCAACATGGTGAAACCCCGTGTCTACTAAAAACACAAAAAATTAGTGGGGCATGGGGGCAGGTGCCTGTAATCCCAGCTACTTGGGAGGCTGAGGCAGGAGAATCGCTTGAACTCAGGAAAGGGAGGTTGCAGTGAGCCGAGATCATGCCATTGCACTCCAGTGTGGGTGACAAGACCTAAACTCCGTCTCAAAAAATAAATAAATAAATAAATAAAATTTAAAATTTTTTAAAAACCATAGGATAAGTTAAAATAGTTGGGGTAAATAGAGTTAAAATGCCATGACATGCTATTACAACATTCTTGAAGTAATGTATAAATAATTTGATGATTGTGGATTGCAATAAAATCCAGACTGTCAGCAGGTAGATGCAGCCAACTGATGAATACAGGTTAGAAAGTGGAGATGTAAGGAAAATGTGCTGATTTGTTTATCTTTCATGGGAGAAATCAATAGATTCGGTTTCATTTTTAAACCTGATGAATTAAGGAATATGGGTTTAAGAATATTACTTGATATGTCTGTGTCAACTAGGATTAGGTTTAGCTGATACTAAAAGAAAACCAAAATTGTAATGGTTTAACACATGAAGAGATTTACTTTTTTTTTTTTTCCAAATAAACTGAAGCTAGAGACAAGGAGTCCAAGCCTAGTACAGTTCAAATTGGTATAGAAATACAGGCTTATTCTTCCGGTTTTTCCTTTCAGCCTGTGGTATTTATCTCAAAATCATCCCATGTTCATAAGATAGACATTGCAGCTTCAGCCATGACATCTGCTTCCAAGCACAGAAAAGAGAAGGAAAAGGGAGAAATATTCAGCTAAGTTGTCTTACATCCCATTGTTTACACATAAATGCAAGGGAAGGTGAAAAAAATAGTCTTTAAGCCAAGCATATTTATATTCCTCAATAAGAACGGGGTGCTGTTAGGGAGGGAGACGAGCATGAATACTGAGAAGTGTGAAGACCTATACGGTGGCTGCATAGTCACCAAACTGACAAGAGAGAAGAAAACAAAACTCAGAAGACGATTTAGCAAACTGAAAATATACCTTATTTCTAGTTGTTCCACAATGTTAAGAAAAAAAATGGATTGCTGAATGCTACGGGTTGAATTGTGTCCCACAGAAATTCATACCCTGAAGTCCTAACCCTAGTGCTTCAGAACATGATTTGGAAATAAGGTCATTGAAGATGTAGTTACTCAAGATGTAATTAGTTAAGGTTTCCTTTTTGATAAGACACATTTCCTTTTTTATAGGACTCACCAAGGAAGATGAGCTCCTAATCTAACATAACTAGTGTCTTATCAAAAAGCAAAATGTGGACAAAAACATACACACAAACACACAAAAAAGAACACCATGTGAAGATGAAGGCAGGGATCAAGTGATGCTTCTGCAAGCCAGGAGATGCCAAAGATTGCCAGAAAGCCACCAAAAGCTGGGGAAGAGGCATGAGATGTATCGTCCTCATAGCCTTCAGAGGAACCAACCCTGCCAACACCTTGATATTGAACTTCTAGTCTCCAGTACTGTGAGAAAATGAATTTCTGCTGTTTAAGCCACCCATCCTATGGTACCGTGTTATGACAGCCCCAACAAATATACTGGGGATCACTGCTTTTCTTGTTACATATTTCTGCAGGTTTGACTTTATAACTTTTTATTTTTATAAATGTATAAAGTTTATTTTATATATTCATATCTTTTATAAACAGAATAAAAATAAAGATGTTTTCTAAATAGGATGAGTTTGGTAATTTTTAATATTTGTTTAATTCTATAAGTTTACATTTCATAGGAATCATTGGCCTAAAAATTTTGACCAAATTTAACAGTGAAGCTATCTGGACACGAAACATGTACTTTAGAGAGGACATTTTTGTTGGCACATTTTCTAGGTTTGACCTAGACCTAGGAGTCTAGGTCAATTCTTATTTTTAATTTTTAGAAATTATGATCCTCCCTAGGAAACCATCTGTTTAGAATTAAAAGGTGGTCGTAGTGATGTCAGCCTGGTTGTTTTATTTTCCCAAATCTACACATAAAAACAGACAGAGCACTTAGTTATCCAAACCAAAAGAAAAAAAACATCTATGGTCAATTTTTACAATAAAACTAGGTGCTAAGGTATCTCCACAGACTCTAAAATAAAAGTAGATGGGGACAAATTACCTCCAGCACAAGACAGGCCTATCATAAGTATTTGCATGGGAAAGAAAGGCAAAAAGGAAGATCTAAGAACAGAAAATCCAACAGTAGTCCATAGGTGTCCTTGGGAAAGGAGAGGGGTTGGAGCTGAGACCAGTGGATGAATTCAGGAGGGCTTGTCTGCTCAATGACGGTGAGTGCAAGACCCCAGGGGTCCCAGCAAGGCTGCACCAGGGTGACCTGGGAACTCCTAAAACTGACCTGCTCCCCTTTCCCCCCAACCCGGGAGAAAATGCTAGAAATTCAATCAGAATGGCGAAGGGCAAAGAAACCACACATGAAGGAAGGAGAAGATCTCAATAAAAGAAGGGAGGGGAAGAGGAACAGGAGAGTGCAGAGCCCAGACCACCACTCCTTTTCACACTGGGGGAAAATGAAGAGGAAGCTCTTTGACGTTGCAAAGGATGTCTGAACAAAGTTCTGAACATTAAGGAAACGTATTTCACACAAAACAAACTGGGTAGAAAAGTATCTCAAGTAACAAAATTACTTTAAGAAAACTACAAATATGGAGCAGAATAACAACCCTACTATAAAAAGACACCAGAAATATCAAAACTGTAACTTACTATTTCTAAACCATTTAAACATTTAGGAAAAAAGTAAAAGGCATTTTTTTAAACCCATGAATAATAGATAGAAACATTCAAGGGACGGCAGAACTCAAAAACAATTAGAATAAAAGAAAATCATTTTAGAAATAAAGACTAAACTAGAAGGAACACAAGAAAAAATAACACAACACACAACACCTTAAGAGTAGAAAAGTGAAAAAAAATCATAATCCAAAATGATAAAAAAAAAACAGTTACAGAAAAAAGTGAAAAATCTTGAAGATAGGCAATAAAAATTCAACATATGTTTAAAAGGAGTCCCTGAAGAAGAAAACTAAAGAAAAGACATACAACAAATAATAAAAACTATAGTTCAAAGAAACTTTCCTGAAACAAAAAATATTTGAACTCACATACTAAATACACTGAGTCCTACAAATACCACCCGAGAATAACCAGCACCAAGACATTTACTATTAAAAGTACTTAACTTATTTTTTAAAAATCCATTGGACATGTAGGCGAAAGGGTCACTTAACATATTAAGAAAACAAAACTAGCTTATTATCAAATTTTCTACACTAATGCTTTATCCCTAAAGAGCGGAATAACATAGTTAAGGTTGTCAAGAAAAAAAAAAATGAGCCTAGAATTTTGTACTCAGCAAATCTGATCTTCCAGTATAATGTACACTTGAGTAATTCTGAGACTACTGCTTCCATGAAAACTTCCTAAGGAATCTACCAGAAAACAAGCTTAGGGCAAACAAAATAACTAGAGATATATTGACTTAACTAGTAGTTAAATATGTAGTTACTTGGTGGAACAAGGTTAAGTGAGGCTAAAAAGGGAGAGATCATAGTCTGTAATGGCCATATGATCTACAGCACAGATATAGGAAAAGCATGTACAAGATGGGGAAAATGGGCATAGCAAATATAAATATTTGTATGTTCAGGAAATCAAAATTTATAGTTGTATTAGTCCATTCTCACATTGCTATAAAGAAATACCTGAGACCGGGTAATTTATAAAGCAAAGAGGTTTAATTGGGTCACCGTTCAGCAGGCTGTACAGGAAGCATGACTGTGGAGGCCTCAGGAAACTCAAAATCATGGTAGAAGGCAGAGAGGGAGCAGGTACATGACATGGCCAGAGCAGGAGCAAGAGAGGGGAGTGGGATGCCACACACTTTTAAACAGCCAGATCTCGTGAGAACTCACTCACTATTGCAGGACAGCACCAAGGGGATGCTGCTAAACCATTCATGAGAAACTCACCCCCATAATCCAATCACCTCCCTCCAGGTCCCACCTCTAACACTGGGGATTACACTTCAACCTGAGAGATCAATAGTAAGTGTATTAGTATTGCTATTCTGAGATCTGCAAAGTGGGATAAAGCAAATAATTATGGAATATTCTAATTATTTTTTCTCCTGTATCAGGAGTCTGCAAATTATGCCTGTTTTGTAAACAAAGTTTTATTGGAACACAGCCATGCCCATTCATTTACATAGGGTCAGTGGTTGCTTTCACAGTGCACTGACAGAGTTGAGTGGTTACAACAGAGACCATGTGGCCTGCAAGCCTGAAATACATGCTATCTTGTCCTTTAAAGAAAAGTTTTCTGACATTTGTGCTATATCCTTGAAAACCAGGATTGTCAGTGAGAAGAAATGAGATATAGATGTAATACAAGTAAGTGGTCAAATAGAAACAGTGTGGTCCCTTGGCTTGCACAGTGGCTCACACCTGTAATCCCAGCACTTTGGGAGGCCAAGGAGGGAGGATCACTTGAGGTCAGGAGTTCGAGACCAGCCTGACCAACATGGCGAAATCCCGTCTCTACAAAAAATACAAAAATTAGCTGGGCGTGGTGGCATGCACCTGTGCTCCCAGCTATTCAGGAGGCTGAAGTGAGAGGATCGCTTGAACCCAGGAGGTTGTGGCTGCAATGAGTTGAGATTATGCCACTGAACTTCAGCCTGGTGACAGAGCAAGACCCTGTCAAGGAAAGAAAGAGAGAAAGAAAGAGAGAGGGAGGAAGGGAAGGAGAAGAAAGAAAAAGAAAGAGAGAGAGAGAAAGAGAGAAAGGGAAAGGGAAAGGAAAGGAGAGAGAGAGAAAGAAAGAAAGAAAGAGAGAAAGAAAGAAAGAAAGAAAACAAAGAAAGAAAGAAAGAAAGAAAGAAGGAAAAAGAAAGACAGAAAGAAAGAAAGAAAGAGACAGAAAGGGAGAAAGGGAAGGGAAGGGAAAAAGAAAAGAAAAGAAAAAAGAAAAACAGTGTGGTCCCAAATTTGAAATGGAAATATCAGCATGAACGACTGAGGTGCTCTATCTTCTACTGTAAATCTAGTTCTGTCCCCTGAAAAGGCCTAAAATCATTGATCATAAAACTAGTAAGGTATATCTAACACCCAGATCATGGCCCTACAATATGATTTCTCGTTTAAAAAAAAGAAAAAAATGAAACAAAACATAGGCTTCTTATAAAAATGGCTGATTCCAGGTCTGAAGCAGGAAATGTACAAGACAAGCCAGGTTTACCTGGAAATATCAGATGGCAAAGCAGCTACCAGAAGCCACCAGGTGCAAAGGACTCAGGAGCCACCAGGAAGGGCTCCCACTGGCCACAGAAGGAATTATTTGTTTTACTACCCATAAAAATGTCCATAAATTGAAACGCTTCAAATATATTTTAAAGCATGAGTTTATGGCAATATTTTTAAAAACGATCACCTTCTGAGGATGACAAGGAGTCAAGTCATTATCATGAAAACTAGTCAAAAGGAAAGAATCAAACATTTTTCCTGCCTTTTCTATATTCAATTATAATTCATAAAAAGGTACCCTGGGATACCCAAAGAGATGAAGGAATGCTTTTCCTTACAGAGATATTTTAGAGAATAAATAACAACTGAATGACAGGATGAGGATACCACCACTAGGAACCTTCAGGAAATTTGCAAACCAAGGCTTGAGCTGACATCAATAAAAGAGTGTGAAATAAGTGCTATGTGCCCCTGGGGCAAGCAGGGCATGTCATCACTTAGAGTCTAACCAAGGGGTGCTACTTGGGGTGGATCACACTTCAAGATCCTGCTGCTAATTTGCAGCAAATAAAGAAAAAAGGTACATGTTGATGATATGGTTTGGCTGTGTCTCCACCCAAATCTTATCTTGAGTTGTAACAATTCCCATGTGTTGTGGGAGGAATCTGGTGGGAGGTAATTGAATCATGGGGGTGGGTCTTTCCCATGCTGTCCTCATGATAATGAGTATGTCTCATGAGATCTGATGGTTTTAAAAGAAAAAGTTGCCCTGCACAAGCTCTCTTCTTTTGTCTGCCCCAACATGAGACGTGCCTTTCACCTTCCACCATGATCGTCGGGCCTCCCCCACCACATGGAACTGTAAGTCCAATAAACCTCTTTCTTTTGTAAATTGCCCAGTGTCAGGGAATCTTTTCCAGCAGTGTAAAAACACACTAATACAGTTTAATTGTGCCATGAGTCTGAAATCCGCATAATCCAAAACGTGGGAAAATCTGCTCACATAAGGACTCAGCTTCCTCAGCAAATAAATTGTAAGATGTGGAAGGGAAGCAATAGATCACAAGCCACCTGAAACACATAGCAGTCTTTTTTTTTTTAATGAGCAAGATTTGAGTAGATGTATAACGTGCAAATAAAGAAATGCAAGGAAAGGAATACAGTAAAATGAGGAGAGTAGTTAGTATCTGGGGAGGGAGGGGACCCAGATGGCTTAGGGCATATGCACAGGCTTCTATTTCCTGCCCTAATGGGAGGTTACAAAAAGAGTCTGACTTCTAATAACTCACTAAGCCATAGAAAAAGTTAGCATGGGGATCACCCTGGAGAGAGAACAATACTGCCTGGGTGGCAGCACAGTGGGGGTTTCTGGGGTGCTGGTACTGAGAGGTGACAGCGTGCTGGCAGCCCTCGCAGCCCTCGCTTGCTCTGGGTGCCTCCTCGGCCTCGGCACCCACCCTGGCCTTGCTTGAGGAGCCCTTCAGCCCACCGCTGCACTGTGGGAGCCCCTCTCTGGGTTGGCCGAGGCTGGAGCCAGCTCCCTCAGCTTGCGAGGAGGTGTGGAGGGAGAGGCGTGGTGGGGGGAACTGGGGGTGCGCACGGTGCTTGCAGGCCAGCACAAGTTGCAGGTGGGCATGGGCTTGGCGGGCACCGCACTCGGAGCAGCAGGCTGGCAGCACCGGCCCTGGGCAGTGAGAGGCTTAGCACCTGGGCCAGCAGCTGCAGAGAGTGCACCAGGTCCCTCAGCAGTGCCAGCCCACCTGCGCTGCGCTGAAATTCTCACCAGGCCTCAGCTGCCTCCCAACAGGGCAGGGCTGGGGACCAGCAGCCTGCCATGCCGGAGCCTCCCCCAGCTGCCCTGGGCTCCAGCGTGGGCCGAGCCTCCCCGAGGAGGGCTGCCCCCTGCTCCACGGTGCCTGGTCCTATCGACTGCCCAAGGGCTGAGGAGTGTAGGCGCACGAATCGGGACTGGCAGGCAGCTCCGCCTGTGGCTCCGTGCAGGATCCACTAGGTGAAGCCAGCTGGGCTCCTGAGTCTAGTGGGGACTTGGAGAAACTTTATGTCTAGCTAAGGGATTGTAAATGCACCAATCAGCACTCTGTGTCTAGCTAATCTGGTGGGGACTTGGAGACTCTTTATGTCTAGCTAAGGGATTGTATATACACCAATATACACCAATCAGCACTCTGTATCTACCTCAGGGTTTGTGAACACACCACCAGCACCCTGTGTCTAGCTCAAGGTTTGTAAATGCACCAATCAGTGCTCTGTGGGTACTTGGAGAACTTTTGTGTCTGGCTCAGGGATTGTAAACGCACCAATCAGCACCCTGTCAAAACGGACCAACCAGTCAGCTCTCTGTAAAACAGACCAATCAGCTCTCTGTAAAATGGACCAATCAGCAGTATGTGGGTGGGACCAGATAAGGGAATAAAAGCAGGCTGCCCAAGCCAGCAGTGGCAACCCACTAGGGTCCACTTCCACACTGTGGAAGCTTTGTTCTTTCCCTCTTTGCAATAAATCTTGCTGCTGTTCAATCTTTGGGTCTGCACTGCCTTTATGAGCTGTAACACTCACGGCGAAGGTCTGCAGCTTCACTCCTGAGGCCAGCGACACCACGAACCCACTGGGAGGAACGAACAACTCCGGACTGGAGGAACGAACAACTCCAGATGCACTGCCTTAAGAGCTGTAACACTCTCCGCAAAGGTCTGCAGCTTCACTCCTGAAGCCAGTGAGACCACGAACCCACCAGAAAAAGAAACTCCAAACATGTCCGAATATCAGAAGGCACAAACTTCAGACACACCATCTTTAAGAACTGTAACACTCACCACAAGCGTCCGCGGCTTCATTCTTCAAGTCAGTGAGACCAAGAACCCACCAATTCCAGACACAGTAATTTTTTGATGAGGGTGCTAGATGTACAAGTCTTTTCAATTCATGAAAAAGCATTGAGTTTTACATGGGTGCAGTTTTCTTTATGTAAGCTATGCCTCCGTATTTTAATGTTTTTCACATTTACACATAAGGTTTAATATACAGAGGTATAGATATAGAATTAAAACCTTGGACAGTATTCAATTTTATGTTTCTGTTTACCTGTTTAACAAATCACTTAATTTTCAAGTGCTGCAACAATTGTGCTTCTAGCAACTTCTTACTTCTAATGGTTTTTGCTTTGTAAATGTGGGCACTATTTGGTGCATAAAAGGGCATAATATAACTTCATTGGTGATAGTATCTTTTATCGTTATAAAATGATAAAATTTTGGAGATTTTCCATTATTAACTGAGTTTTACTTGATACAGTCTGGTCTAAAATTCACATTTCTTCTCCAATCCCTTCTCACTCCACCCCACCCTACTCTTGCCCATCCGATTTCCAGGTTTTCTTTTTTTTTTTAGTTCCCTGATACATATTTGTCCATCTTTTCTTTATTGGAGCCCTACAGCACTGAGGAAGAAGCATTCCACACCACCAGAATCACCAAGTTCCAGACACAACAGAGGACCCTGTCTTCTCTAGGGAGACATTTTTGTGATTAGCTCTTTTTAAATGCTGTCATAAAATCTCACACAGCTTCAGATCTTGCTTCTTTCATTTTGTACACATTTTTATTCCATATGCATTTTATCCCATGTCAACTATATTCCTGGTATTGTATTATGGAGACCAATAAGGGAGAGTGCAGGCAGTCAATGAACTTACAGCCTAGTGGAGAAGACAAACCAATAAACACAGTGCTGATGGAGTGTGATTCCTGCTCTGGTAGAGAATCTGATAGAGAAAGTCTAGGGTCATGGGCAGGTATTCTGAGCAGCTCCTAACCTAGACTTGGGGACGCAGAGTGGCAAGGTCAGGAAAATCATCCTTTATACACTTGCAGGAAAAAAAGTCAGTTTCATTTAAGAAGATCCCTGATGAAACTGTAAGATGCAGATATAGGTAAACATAGATTTTAGGCTGGGTGTCGTGGCTTACGCCTGTAATCCAGCATTTTGGGAGGCTGAGGCGGGCGGATCATGAGTTCAAGAAATCGAGACCATCCTGGCCAACATGGTGAAACCCTGTCTCTACTAAAAATACAAAAATTAGCTGGACGTGGTGGCGCGTGCCTGTAATCCCAGTTACTCAGGATGCTGAGGCAGGAAAATCACTTGAACCCGGAAGGCAGAGGTTGCAATGAGCCCAGATTGCACCACTGCATTCCAGCCTGGTAACAGAGCGAGACTCCGCCTCAAAAAATATAGATAGATACATAGATAGATAGATAGATAGATAGATAGATAGATAGATAGATAGATAGACAGACAGACAGACAGATTTATTTTAATTTTGATGAACTAAATTCTCAAGCACACATCTTTTAAGCATTCAGTGTGACAACATGAGACACACGTGTTAAGCACTCTGTTGCGTGTGGAGGCCTAGTGATGGTTTTGAAGAAATATTTGTTTTCCTTGTGTGACGGTTTCAGCTCAACTAGCTGCTATTTCATGGAACATCACTTTTACTTGAAAGAATAACAGACAAACTGTGGTAATTCAGAATTGGGTCTTTAGAAAACATTTTCTCAAAAATGAGGAATACAATAAGATTTTATTTTTAAGTGAATCTTAGGATGTTGAAAAACTTATATACATTGCCATGAACTTGACAGCTTTACAATATTTAAAAATTTATTGATAAGGTAGGTGGTGACATTAACTAATGTACTTTTCGAAACTGTCTTATGAAATGTGTCAATGTTTGTAAGACCTGCATAATTCAGCAAAGCAATATTTCCAAAGTGGGAATGCATGAAGTTATAATATCATGACTGGGTAAAATATCCACTCCGAGTGCAATATAAATCAATGGGTTTTAAAGTAATGAGAGTATGAAAAGTATATTTATCTGAGCGTGGTGGCTCACGCCTGTAATCCCAGCACTTTGGGAGACCGAGGCGGGCGATCACCTGAGGTCAGGAGTTTGAGACCAGCCTGGCCAACATAGCGAAACCCCATCTCTACTAAAAATACAAAAATTAGCAGGGCGTGGTGGTGCACCTGTAATCCCAGCTACTCATGAGGTTGAGGCAGGAGAATGGCTTGAACCTGGGAGGCGGAGGTTGCAGTGACCCAAGATTGCACTGCTGCACTCCAGCCTTTTGAGACTCTGTCTGAAGAAAAAAAAAAAAAGAAAGAAAGAAAGAAAAATTGATGTAGTTTTAGATTGCATACTGCAACTAACCTTTAAGCAACTATACTTGCTATGTTTTGGTTATCCACAGTTATTTGAGAAGGCCATTAAAATAACACTTCCTTTTCCAAATGCATGTATGAGGTTCAATTTTCTTCATTTTCTTCAACTAAAACATATTTTAAAAGATTGAATTCAGGGGGAATATGCGAGTCTAGCTGTCTTCAATGATGTCAGACCTTGAAGAGATTTGCAAAATGTAAAACAATGCCACTTTCTTCATTAAAGTTTTCCTTTTGGAAAATAGACTTCTCTTGCCTAAGAATGTGTTATTTATGTTAACAAGTAATAAGTCTATCATTTGTTATGTTAAAATGAGTTCAAAATATTTTTTAAATTTCTCAGTTTTCAATTTGAATGCAGAAAATATTATACCTAAGAGAGGGGCCCTGAGATTACAAAGTTTGAGAAACTCTTCACTACGCACACAAGAGTGACAAAAATAAAATGAAAAAGAAAAGCTCCTCAGAGACCTTAGCAATTTTTAAGTGTCCAGATAAAGGATGATTACTGGAAACAAAGGATATCAGTTATCTGAATACGTTGCCTAGTTTGTTATAGGTACATGGCTGAGTTGAAGCCAAGAGGCAAAACATCATCAGCCAGCCTCACACGATAGACTTTTAACATCCAAATGAGACATAAACTCAACTACAGATGGTATATAACATTCTAGGTGGTTTTTTTCCTCTTTCTGAATAGTTTATTTTCAGTGCTGTTTTCCACAAAGAAGCATTTCTTTTTTTTTTTTTTTTTTTTTTGAGGTGGAGTCTTGCTCTGTCACCCAGGCTAGAGTGCAGTGGTGCGATCTCGGCTCACTGCAACCTCCACCTCCCAGGTTCAAGCGTTTCTCCTGCCTCAGTCTCCCAAGTAGCTGGGATTACAGTGTGTGCCACCACACCTGGATTATTTTTGTATTTTTAGTAGAGATGGGGTTTCACCATCTCAGCCAGGCTGGTCTTGAACCCCTGACCTCGTGATCCATCCACCTTGGCCTCCCAAAGTGCTGGGATTACAGGCGTGAGCCACCGCGCCTGACCCAAAGAAGCATTTTTTATTGCTTTATAAAAAAAAATGTAGTAAGAAATAGAACAATGTTGAATGCTAGGTAGCTGTCTCCCTCCCTCACGAGGCTGAGATTTCATCATGAATGTCAGCCTTACTATGTTTTTGACTTAAATTTGAATTTCTTGTAACCCACTTGAAAATACATGCAATGATATTTATGAACATTTCTTAACGTTTCTCCTTTTTTAGCAGGAAATAAAATATCTGTTGAGAGTTATTTCTGATAGCTTTTAAGTGTGGGGAATAATGGGTTGAAACAATTAAAATGTCATTGCTATCTTTTTTTCCCTTCTTCCCAAAAGAAAGTCTAAGTGCACGAGTTAATATATTAGGAAAAGAGCATAATTTTAATATTGAGTTTCATTATCTATAATGAGGTTGTGACTTTTAAAACATTTTATTTAGTCCATATTTTACAGCAGCCTGTCTTTCTTTGGCAGCCTCAAATACTGTACTGCTTCATCTGTGGACTGTATTTACCTGTTCAGCAATGCCCTCTCTAAAGGAAAAAGCCTTCAATAGAAATATTAAAGTGGGAAGAGTGACAAGAGAGCATCTAGTGTAATTCCTGACACCCATATGTGCCAGCCTGCGCAGGGCTGCCCAGGAAGCCTGTAGCACAGAAAGAAATGGGGTCCCTGTCCCGCAGCCCTTATATAAACTATTCTTTTTTTTTTTTTTTTTTTTTTTTGAGACGGAGTCTTGCTCTGTCGCCCAGGCTGGAGTGCAGTGGCGCGATCTCGGCTCACTGCAGGCTCCGCCCCCCGGGGTTTACGCCATTCTCCTGCCTCAGCCTCCCGAATAGCTGGGACTACAGGCGCCCGCCACCTCGCCCGGCTAATTTTTTGTATTTTTAGTAGAGACGGGGTTTCACCGTGTTAGCCAAGATGGTCTCGATCTCCTGACCTCGTGATCCGCCCGCCTTGGCCTCCCAAAGTGCTGGGATTACAGGCGTGAGCCACCGCGCCCGGCCATAAACTATTCTTAAAACTATCGAAGAGATCATGCAAACAGATGCTTCATTGCTTTCTATAGTTCTGAATTACTACCTTTTACTTTTGCAGATAAATGTATGTTTTCCATTCTTCTGGTGCAACCTAGCCTCTTTCGGTGAAGAGGGGCAAAAATACTAGTTCTCTTCAACACAGGGACGCTATTGCCAACTACGTGTTCATTACTTACGTTCTATCTGCTGTGGCTCCCTTTTCATGGACACCAATAATATATACATTGAATGACCTTCCTCGTTGTCTGAATCTTTTTTTTTTTTTTTGCTGTTGTTTTAGTCCCAGTTTTGTTAATGTGCTTTATTAAGGGGAAAGAGGAGCTCAAAGCTTCCAAGTCTTTGGGATGATCTTCGTTTCCTGAGCTATTTTTTCTTTGGACTTTGGTGTCCAGAAGTGCATTACTCAAAATCCTTAGCTGATCACACTCTCATTAGTCCACAGATGGCGCACTTTTAGGTACACGTGCGTGCATAAAAGCATGCACACATAACTATCAAAAATAACTCTCCTGTATGTATGTAGTTCACTCACATTTTAAATAATATACCAATCATTTATAAACCCACCACTCAAAATAAAAGCTAAGTCATTGGTAAACCATCCGCCTGCCAGTTGCTTCACACCACCTTCCCATCCCTGGCCTCCTCCCAGCCAAACACGCCATCATCCTGAACCCATTCCTATTATTTTCATCTTTCCCTTGTATTCATCTTCATTGCATGTAGATGTACTTTGTGGTTGTATTTTGGAGTTTTTCACCCTATATTTTCATCCTCAAGTAAGAAAGGCAACAGATGTGGACAGGCTCTGATTCTAAAGTGCCATAAAACACAGACATCTCTAACAGTGCTCATTGAGAAAGGCAGGATAATTACATTTTAGTTATTGAGCTTATTTGGAATTACCTTCAACTCAGACAAGGTCCACAGGCACAGACATGCCTATACCAGATTCACTACTGAGCACATCAGAAATGGCGAATCGTAGAAATTATGGAGAAATTTTACACAGTTCCCCCAGCTGAGAGGCTCCAACCATCTCTGAATTCAACTCCAGTGTCATATAAGCATGTAAAAATATGCAAGTATCTTTTTCTCCTGTAATCCAGTAAATTCTTAATATCTGACCATTAATATGCAAATATTTAAAAGATGCCATTCATTGATAAAGGCCCTAGATCTTGAATTTTTCAAGGTAAGTATATTTGTATAATTTTAGTAGTTTTGATAAAGATTAAGCTTGCAACTAGATATGGTTTATGATGTCTTTATGATTGGTCATACTAAATAAAATGTTATAAATCAGAAAAAAAGTGTTCTTTATTCAATGATTCTTTATTCTGTGGTTCACAGACTACTTTCATACTGCTTATGCCTTTAGGTTTTCTCTGCACCTTATACTTGGCAGGCCCTGAATGAAGATTTAGAGCTTGACTGATTGATTGTGCTGAAAAGCACTAATTTTCAGGTGGCTCCAAAGCATTTCAGTTCTTTCAGTTGGCTTGGTTCAAGCTCTTTCAATTATTATTGTTTATGTTTCTACAATCTCCTGTAAAGGACACCCTAATCATGCATTTTATTCCTCTGAAATTTCAAGGGAGGCCTCTGTGAAATCATCTGCCCTAAGCCAGGATACATACACGGCTCTCCTCCCAGTCACAAGGACCATCTATAAATATGGTAATAACGAATTCCCCTAAGGATTGCTATGAGTGCCCTCATATTTCATGATATGGTAAATGGTTTGAACAGTCACTACCTTACCAAAAACAGAACTAGTTTCTGGAGCATGACCGTTTCATTCTCAGTGAGAAAGCCTGACTCCAAAAAGACCGAGGTCTGTTGTGTACACACATTGCTACAGAACTGTGGATGGGGAAGCAAAACTGCAGTTAGTCTTTACCAGAGAATGCAAATTCCTAGCTCTAATGGTAGCTGTCATCCTCACATTTCAAGCCGTCTGAAGTAGATTAAGTGGCCACATTTAAAATAATGCCTTCAAATTTATTTTTAAAACGCTGCCTACTCACAGAAGAGCTGCTCTGTTGAAATTTAATAGTATTCCTTCTTGGGTTTTCTTCCATTTCGCTTACCCGTATCTTCCCTGGCACATTGCACCACATGACACTAACACAAATAGGAATGCAAGTCTGCAGCGTTATTTCAGAACAGGTGAGCCTATTCTCCACTGTGGTGGAGTGCATAGTCGATGAGGTGGTATAATTGAAGACACTTTAACAAAAGCCCTCATCCACACTGTCTTGCCTCTCTGGAGGTCAGACATTTCTATCATTACAGTAGGATTCTTTTGGCATTTGGGGATTGCTTTGAACTCCAGACTCTGCTTTTAAAACTACCCATAACCTCAAGAAGCATTGCATTATCAGGTCACACCGGAGTACTCTGCATTTCGCCCCGCCCGCCATCTCATGCACGTTCTTGCTCATTCTGTCTGCTTTCCTAGACTGCCCTGGTCTATGCTGGGACAGAAAAAACCCTTGCACCTGTCCAGAGCTACCTGAAAGGGAATCTCCTCTGCAAAGATTCTTCCAACTTGCCCTAGAACCCTCACTAATTTTTTCACCCAAACACTTAGGGCTATTACGCCCATGACAATATCACACTAGATTATGTATGACAGGACAGGATAAGATAACAGGATGTAGGTATGACGTCCATACTCCCTAGTGGTTTCCTGAAGGTTCCAATCTTGGGCACCCCCTCACTCCTGGGCTTGCGTCTTGATACTCTGAATGCATCCATGCATGAGACGCCTACCACTTCAAACACCAGCCTTTGACTTCTCCATCTGAAAAAAACACTGCTTGCTCTTCACACCTGAGATAAAGTGTTCTGTCCTCCTGAATTCTTTCCCTCCCACCTCCTGCTCCCCTCTCCCAAGCCTGATTTAAGTTCTGTCCATCAGAGGCCCCCTCCCTATAACTCCCTAAAATTGACAGCAATTATTCTTCCCATTTCTCCCATGGACTGTGAGTCCACCTAGTGCAACCTCGATAAATATTTATCCAATGACAAAAATACATCAATCCATGAATTGGTGACTTTGGCACCAGAGGAAAGAAATTTCAAATTCTTCTTAAGTTATGTAAATTATATGAGATTCTCTCACCTCACCTATGGACCAAACGAAATCCAGCCTTCTAGGTTTTTGTGAAAAATAAGCATAACTTGTGCACAAACCATTGTGGGCCTAGGTTCAGATCCTATTTGTTAGTCTCCTTCCTACTTCAAACAATTATTTGATCCGCAAAGCTGTTGTTCAAACATGATGGAGCTCAAACACCAGCGGCCTAAGAACAATGCCACGGAACACCACGGAGAGCACGGGGAACATTCCTGGGTAGGAAATGGATGCAAAGCAGCAGGAAGAGAGTGATTAAATCCTTCATCCCGTGGAACAGCAGCTTTCATTGCACATACTCTTCTCCAGGAGGAACATCGTCACTCCTTATGCAAACAGGAATCACCGCCATTACAAACTGCTTTTCTTTTATTGTACTTAGTAAGTGATGTATAAATGATCTCATGAATGCTTCGTTGTATTTTGGCAAAAAAAAAAAAAAAGATGTATTTCATCTTATGGAAAGTATTTGGCTATGTAAACACAGTTACTGGCACAGTGTGGTAGTAACACTAAATGTTACCTAAATGTGGTCACAACAGTCTTATGCCTAGAAAGCTTCAAATGAAAATGCAACCCCAACAACCCATGGGTTCATTTATTTATGTCTCCTAGGATGCCCCAAGATGAAGGTGGCATTAGCAGATGGTGCTTATTTGGTGGTGACTTTTTATCCATCTTAGGGACCAGAATTTGAGCAGATAAGTTACTTGGTGTGGATAGAGCATGAGCGTGTTATCACATGAAACCAGGATCCACTTGCCTGGCGCAGTAAGACGGAACATCCACACCAAGGTTTGCAGTGGGAGAAAGGAAGGAGTTTATCTGCAATGTGCCAAGCAAGGAGAATCTAGCAGCTAAAGCTTCAGTCCAGAATTCCCAGATGAATCACAGGTAAGGGTTTTTAAAGGGAGGGATAAATTTCAGGAAAGCAGAAGTTAGAGGCAAATTAGTAAATTAATATATGAAGGTTACACATTGGTTTTGGCCTTAAGGACAGAATATTTTGAAGTGGGGCTTACTGATCATAGGTGGATTCAAACATTTTTCTGATTTGCAATTGGTTAAGGAAAAGAAGGCTTTCTGTAAATATTTGGGGTCAGCATAAAAGAACATTAGCCCCAGCTCCTGAGTATGACTTTCTCCAGGCCCTTAGGAAAAAATTTAGAACAGAGATCAATGGTTCAGAGTTCAGTCCTCAGCTCCCCATCAGCTAAGGTCTATGTCCCCACAGATGTGTTTGCTGGGGTTCCGGGTTTCTGAAAAACCACTCAGGAACATACGTTGAGATGTTATCCCAGCCGGACGTGGTGGCTTACACCTGTAATCCCAGCACTTTGGGAGCCCGAGGCGGGCGGATTACGAGGCCAGGAGTTCAAGACCAGCCTGGTCAACATGGTGAAACCACGTCTCTACTAAAAATACAAAAATTAGCTGGACATGGTGGTGTGTGCCTGTAGTCCCAGCTACTCAGGAGGCTGAGGCAGGAGAATCACTTGAACCCCGGAGGCAGAGGTTGCAGTGAGCCAAGATCATGCCATTGCACTCCAGCCTGGGCAACAAAGCGAGACTCCGTCCCCCCCTAAAAAAAGATGTTATCTTTAGTTTCTACAGAGAACCAAACATCCCATGATTCTAGCTTCCCTAGCTACTTGTTTTGGGCTACTATTACCTTCTTGATTATCAAGTAGCTCATTTACCTCTCAGGAGTAGCTAGCTGCCTGGAATTTCCCTTGAAGGAACTCAAAATTTTCCTTTATTTCTGTGCTAAGGGTGGGTGGTCCATAGGCCCCTAAAAGAGGTCCCTCCTCCATCTCAAGATTGAGTAAAAACTTTGCCCAATTAAAAAAAAAAGTAATTAAACAAGCAAAATTCTTACAGCAGTTGCATCTGATAACTTCAGCTATGGATTTCGGCTCCAGCAACAATGACAGTGAGCAGGCATGAAGTGTCTCTGGGCCAGTGAGAAGGAGAGTGTTCTCGATCCCAGTTCAGGAGGATCGATTAATTACACAAACATCAACATGACAGTGGGAGGGAGTGCCTAGGGACATTCACTTACAGAACAATCTCCTTAAAGATAGTATCCTATGAATCCTGTACAAGTCCCATTTGCCACATGGAATCTCTTTTCTCACCCCCGTTGCCATTTCGTGTGGGTAACTCCTCATCTATTCATTCCAAAATCCTTTCCTGATACCTCGGTCTGATTTGCATCCTGAAGACCTTGTGCTCTGCTAATCTCCCATGCATCTGTCTAGCACAGTGGTCTTCCTGTTGGGGTTCCCCATCTGTGTGCCTCTCTTGCCTGCAAGATGGTCCATGCAGGGCTGTGCTCCCTGTGTATGTGGTATGGGGTCAAGAAACACGTATTGAATAAAATACCTTTTCCTTTGTGCCTTGCACAGAGGAAAAGGTGGTTGCTTTTGATTGGAAAGACCAGGAGAAACTTCACGAAGCATTCATTCTTGCATTCTAATACATCCTACCTAACAGAAACCTTTTTTTTTTCTTTAATAAATGAAACCAATTTTCGCTACACTGGAAAGCAGTTGAGGCAGTTTGCTCCCACCTCACCATCTCCAAAAATGACAGCTCTAATGACATTACTAGAGTAAAAAGGGACACTTTTCACTTTTGGCCATCCTGAGACAGGACTGGAAGCCAAAGGTGCAACACAAGGTTTAGCTGCAGCTCATCTGCACTTACCTTTTCAATTCTCAAACTCCCTGCCTCTCCTGAATCACCATTAGGCTCCAATACAATGGGGTTGATGCCCACTCTCCAGCCACACACTCTCAAAAGATGGACTGGGGTTATTTATTTGTATTGCTTCATTTTGTTTTCATTTTGTCAGTGATACTAACTCCACTCTAGAACAAAACACACTTCACAGTTTGCCTGGTTTGTTCTTTCTCCTTCAGTGTTATTGCAACTACTCAACCATTTGTACCACTCAAACTGCAGCACTGACCTTAGTCTCAAAACTTTCAAACTGTTCCTCTCTATATCCCTTACTTGCATAACTGCATGCTCCCTATTACCAAAAATTCCAACATCTGATTTTTTTTTTTTTTGGACAGAGTCTCGCTCTGTCACCAGCCTGGAGTGCAGTGGCGCAGTCTCAGCCCACTGCAACCTCTGTCTCCCAAGTTCAAGCAATTCTCCTGCCTCAGCCTCCTGAGTAGCTGGGACTACAGATGCATGCCACCATGCCTGGCTAATTTTTGTATTTTTAGTAGAGACGGGGTTTCACCATGTTGGCCAAGATGGTCTCAGTCTCTTGACCTTGTAATCTGCCTGCTTCGGCCTCCCAAAGTGCTGAGATTACAGGCATGAGCCACCACGCCCAGCCTCTCATTTTTAACATGTAAGTCATCATGGGATTAAGAACAGTAACTCCAAAACTAAGTACAAACACGGAAAATAAAACCCTAGACTCCAACGCCAGGTTGGTGGAAATAAAAATGCCTGATCACAACCACAGCGCCACAGGCTGTTGATAAGGCCTTGGGCTGACACAGAGACAACTTTACATTGCTTGCTGAGGACCTGGGGAAGTTCACTCCACCAAAAGATCCTTTCCAGTAGCAATTGCCAGCTTGGTATCAGAGGCCAGACTATTGAATTCAGAGGCCAATTTGCCACTGACTAGCTTTGGGATCTTTGGCAAGCCCTCTAATCCCTCTGTGCTACAATTTTCTCATCTGTAAAATGCAGATCAGTTAATTAATGCTTGGTAGGCACCTACCATCATTTTGGCACCTAGTAAATGCTCAATAAATGTTCACCACCACTTCTACTTTTGCTGCTATTGGAATGCTTTACATTAATCCCCTGGTAAGCACCTTAATGTTAAAAATTTTTGGCCGGGCATGGTGGCTCACGCCTGTAATCCCAGCACTTTGGGAGGCCGAGGCGAGCAGATCACGAGGTCAGGAGATCGAGACCATCCTGGCTAACACGGTGGACCCCATCTCCACTAAAAATATGAAAAATTAGCCCGGCGGGCGCCTGCAGTCCCAGCTGCTCAGGAGGCTGAGGCAGGAGAATGGTGTGAACTTGGGAGGCGGAGCTTGCCGTGAGCAGAGATCATACCACTGCACTCCAACCTGGGCGACAGAGTGAGACTCCGTCTCACAAAAAAAAAATTCTCCTCTTTTCCCAACATACAATGTAATACCCAAGCCCTATTAGGCAGTTCAGTTAATATATGGATGGGTAAGCTGGAATTTATGAAGAGAATGGGAGAAAATTCTAGAAATAGCAACAATCATCAAAGCATCAAAGCAGCTGGCCAGAGAAGTGGCAGAGAAGAGCAAAGTAAAAAAAAAAAAAAAAAAAAAAAAGATTTGGGGAAATATAAGGCCAACGGATCCATGGAAGTTGAGCCAGTCGAGCCCAAAAAGAGACTTGCCCATCAGAGAGGTGTTAGACTTCAGCCCTAAGTGTGCTCCAGCCTGGTAGAGAAGCATATGATACATATTTACATAGAGTTATTAAACAATCAGCAAAACTGGTGGGAAGAGCCAGATTAGAGCAAGCATAAAAAACAAAAAGAACTGGGAAGAGAAGAATAACTTCTTAAGATACAGGGAAAAGTGCTTGGTCCAGGGAGAAGCTTGTCTAGGTTAGACCCGGAAATAAGGGATATTGTCTAACATTTATTTCTTATAAAACTTTACTTCCAATGACAAATAAAACTGAACTCTTCCACTATGTCTATGACTATTTTTGTTTATAACATGGTAAATTATTCTATGGAAAGTGACATGGCAGGATAAACAGAAGTGTCTAGTAGACTAAGGAGCTATTGTAAAGACAGTATGAGCTAGAAGGATACTACAGGGTCAGAAAGTGCTCTCAACAATGTCTCAACCTACAAGATACAGATAATAATACCTTGCAGTGCTGGCATCATTATTAAATAATTAAAAATCTGAAAGTTCTTAGGATAGCATCTGGCACAGAGTGACCCATCTGATGTGTTAACTGTGCTATCAGCAAGAGTCAGGAGTTAGCACAGTTACTGGTGATGACTGCAGTTAGGACATGACTATCAGAGTAGAGGGTTGACTTGGAGTGGGGGAAAGATGACTTGATCTAAGGAGGCCAAGACCCAGAAAGGCCAGCACAAGGGAGAGGCGAAGCAGGCAGGTGTGAAAGTCTCTGCAGGGCGACATCCACAGGGATGGAGGAAAAAACCCTAAACCAGCAGCCAGAGTCTCTCAAAAATGAAGGAAAATGACTAGAAAGGAGAGAAGAAAACACTGACGGCCAGATATCACGAACTTCAGAGGATCTAGATGGTTCAAAAGAGGGAGGAGGTAAAGTGACTTCCAAGTTGCAATGGGTGAAGGCAGACACAGGACCTGCAGCGACTGGGTATGGGAATCAAGTCTCCAGTTGCCCAGGCTCTAGGAAAGGGAGGGTCCTTGAGAGACAGGAAAGGGTCAGGAAAGGGTGGGCTAGGATCTCAGAACTAGGTTGAAGATATAGGGGAGTTAGCAAATTAAGGCAGGGGCTTGTCAGGGAAGTGGGAAACGCCGAATGCGATTGAAACAGATTCAGGATGTTGCCTGATGTGGGTAAATGGCGCGTGACTTTCCAGGGGTAAATGAGGTCAGCTGGGCTGAGTAGAATGTTGGGATTAACCCCAGAGTCTCTTAGAGAAAAATGGACAAACAGTTCAAGCTGTGGTTCTCTTTACAGATGCAGAGTTATCAAAGGGAAAAAGAAGCTGCCTCAATTCTTCACAGAATGAGAGCTGCAAAGGTAGGGATGAGTGTAAAGAATGAATGTGCCTCCAATAAGAAAATGTCTCCCTCAATTTCTTCTTTTTTTATCTTATTTAAAGAATTCCCAGAGCCAAGCAACATATGGTACCTTAAGGTCATTTATTTCTTACTTCTCTACTCTGTATGGCTGAGTCTTGAGGATTGATTGATTGATTGGGACAGGGTCTTGCTCTGTCACTCAGGCTGGAGTGCAGTGGCACAATCACACCTCAGTGCAGCTTCAAATTCCTGGCCTCAAGCAATCCTTCCACCTCAGTCTTCAAAGGCACTAGGATTGCGGATGTGAACCACTACTCCCAGCCTCAAGTATTTAGCATTTGTCTTTTTAACCAACCAATATTTACTGAGTGCCTGCTGTGTACCAAATACTATGCTGGGGATACCAGATGCATTAGCTATCTCCTGGCATTGGGGTATCCATACTCTAAAGAAGGAGATAGGAATAGCAATCAGTAATTATAAATCAATATAGAAAAGACTGGCTTCTTTCAAGCAGCTTAGTATTTTCAAGGCTCAACCATGTTGCACGCAGCAATACTCCTTTCCTTTTTATGGCTAAATAATATTCCATTGTACAGATGTATTGCCTTTTATCTACCCATTCATCAGTTGATGGACAGTGGGTTATTTCCACTTTGGGGCTTTGGGAGATAAAATTGTTCTACAGTTGGATGTGGTGATGGTACCTAACTCTGTGAAGATGCTAAAAGCCACCGCTTCGCAAACTTTAAATGAGAAAATTGTATGGTATGTGAATTATATCTGAATAAAACTGTTACCAAAAATAGACAGTAATAGAGTTACGCACAAGATATCCATAGAGCACACACAAAGAGGTGCCTGCTAGGAGCAGGTGGTGTGAAGGGGTGAACCCATTTATGCCTAGCCCTCCATTACTGGAACACCAAGCATGTGGGAGTTATTTATATCTTATTGCACAAGGTCATTGCCAAGGTCTGATTTTTCACATGTCTCCAATTCAAAATTTGCAAACCTCTGGCATAAATGGGTTAAGTGAAGGCTTCTTAGAAGAGGTAACCTCTGCTGGGCATGGTGGCTCGCACCTGTAATCCCAGCACTTTGGGAGGCCAAGGTGGGCAGATCACTTGAGGTCAGGAGTTCAAGGCCAGCCTGCCCAACATGGTAAAACCTCCTCTCTACTAAAAATACAAAAATTAGCAAGGCATGGTGGCACACACCTGTAATCCCAGCTACTCAGGAGACTAAGGCAAGAGAATCGCTTGAACCTGGGAGGCGGTGACTGCAGTGAGTCGAGGTCTAACCACTGCACTCCAGCCTGGGAGACAGAGTGAGATACCGTCTCAAAAAAAAAAAAAAAAAAAAAAGACGTAACCTCAAACTATGTATTTAAAGTAAGCAGAAGATAGCAAGGTAGAGGAAGCACTGGCTAGGAGAGAATATTCAACACTAACATCAGAGACAAAGGACCTTACGCTGCTTCCCAAGAGCAATGTAGATTTGAGTATTGCTAGAGGAACACATTGCTGCAGAAAGTGGTAAGGGAAGGGAGCAACGAGAGCCGCTGGAGGTAAATCACTCAAGTAGCTATGTGGAAGATAAATCTGGACAGAATGTGACTGGAGGCAAGGAGAACAGTTAGGAAGCTCTAAAATAACGGCAAAATCCAAGAAGCACAGAGAAGAGGAGAAAATAATAGCCAAAAAGAGAATAAAATAATTCTACGATGAAATGGAATCCAGAAACAGAAAAGCATAGATCATGATAATTAGGAAATACAGCTTCCATGAAAAGGGCAGTAAGTCATCCTTTTCCAAAGAAGACAGATCAGCAAATATGGAGTTACCACAAGTAGACAAGCGACAAGTCAGCAGGTAGAGGTGTCGTTTTCAGCATCAGCATAATATACTGTGTGTCTTGCACATTGAAGAATGCCAAAGGTCCCATTATGTTGTCTCTTATCCTCCTCCGTAATGTCGCAATAAGAGAAAATTGCCATCGTATCTGAATCGACTCTGATTACAGTAAAAGATCTGGGTCTACCACAGCATTTGATGATGTGAACATGGGATGAAGCAACCTCATCTGATTACTAACATATATCCCATTCTAGTGACACTCAGGCTGGGTGATGAAACAGCCTTTCTCTGTATCATTACTATTTCTCAGGGGAAGAAAACAGTCAAAAACAAACAACTTAACAGTGTATTTCCCACATCACTCTGAAAATGTAGGGAAAAAGATAAGATCTTGCCCCTACACTGGGCTCAGAATTTTGATTTGAATAAAATCCAAAAAAAAGAAGCTATTAAAGTCACAAATCACTTTAAAAAGAGGAAATTATGGATAACAACCATTTCATACCTACTTTCCATTTAGTGGTGAACAATTAAAACCATTTCAGGTTTCCCCTTTTGGGCCACATCCCTCAAATGAACTCAGATGAGCCAGAATCCAAAGATGCTCTTAAGAACACAGCCCTGGCTCCCTTTTCCTGCAAGATCAGTTACCACCTGGAGAGGACCACATGGCTTATTTGACACAAGTTATTTCGGGTCTGTCTCTGTAGTCTGCCACTTAGATCCATCGAATGTCAGAATGAGTCAACACTCAACTAATTCCTTAATGTTCTCTATTCTGCTCAAAAACTGATTTTTATATGAGTTGGATATACATATGATACATCTTCAAGATAATCATTCAGATAATTGACATTCACCCACTGCCCAGTGGAGTCCCTTTCCCTGTTGAATAAAGGATGCAAGGCTATGTGGTCACAGCACACACATGGCCTGGCTCCAACATTTGGAGACTGCAGGCCGACCACCAAGCTAGGTGGCTGAACAGATCTCAGTAGCTGCCTATAAAAGATATAACTGAGTTGCCCAGCCAGGCACTAAATACTGCTGCTCTGTTTCTACCTGTGCTATGACTTCTGCTCTTATCAAAAGTCATTATGCAGGGTCAGGCACGATGGCGCACGCCTGCAATCCAAGCACTTTGGGAGGCCGAGGTGGGTGGATCATGAGGTCAAGAGATCGAGACCATCCTAGCCAACATGGTGAAACCCCATCTCTACTAAAAATACAAAAAATTAGCTGGGCTTGGTGGCGCATGCCTGTACTCCCAGCTACTCAGGAGGCTGAGGCAGGAGAATCACTTGAACTCGGGAGTCGGAGGTGGCAGTGAGCCAAGATCACGCCACTGCACTCCAACCTGGTGACAGAGTGAGACTCTCAAAAAAAAAAAAAAAGTCACTATGCCACCAGACCAGGGCAAGTTCCTTATTTTGTGGAGCCTGGAGCTTATGCATTTGGGAGGGTGGCTCACCTTTAAGCAAAGAAGTTTAGGAAATCACTAATACAAAATTAAGTACAGGGCCTCCAAAGGCACCTATGCAAGTGAGGAACCTTGGAGCTTAAGCCTCATGAGCTTCTTCATCTACTCAGCACACATTATAATCATGAGCTCATTTGCTGCCTCCTCGTAACTACTTTGTTTATTTATATTGCTCCTTGTTCTAAGTATAATTTAAGGTGACTTTCTGAGTTACATACAACAAGATAAACTTAACCTCAAAGCGAATAAGCAAGAAAGTCTGGACTGAGAAAAACAAAGTATGAAGCCAGGAATAGAATTAACATTCAGAATGCTTTGTATTTGCTGGAGATATGGAAAAGTTTAGTGACAAATTTTCTAGTCGTCAATATAAAGTGAGAAACATGGTTAATTATATGAGTTAGGCTAATAGTTTAATAAATACAAGCACAGCTAGTGAGATACGTCACCTCTGGGAATTCTATAAAGAAATGAGCCACATTCTCATCAGTATCCTTGCACTGTCTACTGTGACATGCCTCTGTGAAGGCCCCAGCATCACGGCAGGTGGCAGTCACTAAAGGTACTGAAAGGCCAGTTGCTGTGGTTCAGGTACCCTGTTCTATAGGGTCTCACTTAATTCAAAGTCAGACCTTAGTGCTATGTGTGAACCACATGTACTCTGCAAAATCCCCTACAAATATCACTTCCCGCAAATGGTCTTATTTATAAAGCAGAGGAATGCTGTGAGTTTGAGGCTGTGCTCCAACACAGCTAGCTGAATGCTGCTCCAATATATGCCTGTTTAATGACTATGTGTCACCAGAGAAAGAACTCACACCTACTTCTTAAAATTATTAATAAGTAACCCAAGAAGGTTAAGTACCTGCATCAAAGACCAAGGGAGAAATTCAGGCACAGCCAATATACAACCCAATAAATAATTTGGGGCCTTTTCTAATGTATAAAAGAACCCAATTATACTAATTAATATTATCCTTCCATTTTTACTCATTTTGAGAGTTCACCATCGCATTATATTTTACATTATAATAGGAATTTTCAGTAACTGTGACTCACAGAAAATTATTCTGGAATAAAATATAAAGTCTTGCTTATTTGCTCTCCAAAATAATTGTGGAAAACTCAGTATCTGCCCCCATACATTTTCTAAAGGATGTTTAAAATGTGTTGACCTAAGTTTAAAGAGTTTCAGAAGAACAATAAGCCAGGCATAGTGGTTCATGCCTGTAATCCCAACACTTTGAGACATCGAGGTGGGTGGATTGCTTTAGCCCAGGAGTTGGAGAGCAGCCTGGGCACCATAGCGACACCCTGTGTCTACAAAAAGTACAAAACTGGCTGTGCGCAATGGCATGCACCTGTAATCCCAGCTACTCGGGAGGCTGAGGAGGGAGGATCATCTGAACCTGGTGGGGCAGAGGTTACAGTGAGTTGTGACTGCACCACTGCACTCCAGCCTGGGGGACAGACCGAGACCTTGTCTCAGAAAACATATATATTACTATAAATTCTGTTGTATTATAAATACTAACATTAAAAAATAGGCCAGGCATGGTGCCTCACACCTGTAATTCCAGTGCTTTGGGAGGCCGAGGCGGATGGATCATTTGAGGTCAGGAGTTCAAGACCAGCCTGGCCAACATGGTGAAAAACCCCATCTCTACTAAAAGTACAAAAATTAGCCGGGCCTAGTGGCACGTTCCTGTACTCCCAGCTACTAGGGAGGCTGAGGCAGGAGAATCACTTGAACCCAGGAGGCAGAGGTAGCAGTGAGCTGAGATCATACTACTGCACTCCAGCCTGGGTGACAGAGTGAGACTCTGTCTCAAAAAAATAAATAAATAAAATAATAAATAAGGCATTTCATCTCTCTTTTATAAGTTTCCAATGGAATTTAAGTAAAAAAAAATCAATTTGAAATATAACTTATTATGTAATGACTGGAAATTTTACATTATTTGTTCCCACTTCGAGCTTATATTTTAATATTTCCCAGTACAATTACAGTAGAATTTTTTTTAGTACTTCAGTACATTTTTATGCTTCAGAGTACTTGTTACTCACCCTTTTATGCTTCATGTACTGGGGGGGCGGGGTGTGTATGTGTGTGTGTGTGTGTGTGTGTGTGTCAAAAAGAGAGAGTGGGAAAAGACAGAGAGAAATATTAACTTTTTAAACTTTCTATACCATAAGATCCTATACATTAGCTATTTCTTCTGGATTTAGTGACTATTCCAATTATTTATAATAATTATTACAGTTTTGTTGTTGTTGTTGAGACAGAGTCTCGCTCTGTCGGCCAGGCTGGACTGCAGTGGCGTGATCTCAGCTCACTGCACCTCCACCTCCCGGGCTCAAACAATTCTCCTCCCTCAGCCTCCTGAGTAGCTAGGAGTACAGGCGTGTGCCACCATGGCTAATTTTTGTATTTTTAGTAGAGATGGGGTTTCACCATGTTGGCCAGGCTGGTCTCAAACTCCTGACATCAGGTAATCCGCCTGCCTCAGCCTCCCAAAGTGCTGGGATTACAGGTATGAGCCACCATGCCTGGCCAGATTATTTTAATCATTTACAATTACTTACATAAGAAGCAAAAAAGTGACATACATTTAAAAATTGTGAAGCAAAAAAAAGCAAAATCCAATTACAAATGATACGACTTTTTGTTTCAATTAGATCATGTATCCAAGAATGAATATAACTTATCGCTAGAACAAACCAGGGATCAGCACCAATTCTATTCCTATTTTTGTGTGGACCTATTTTTCCTTGCTTTGTGTAAGTTCTGGGAATGGGGTAAGATCCACAGAGACTCCGAGGCACATCTTCCTGTTATAAGATGAAATTGGGAGCCATGAAGGAGAAGCAGTAAGCCAGCTCCTCTGCAGGCGGCTTCACAGGAAAGAGAGCATATTAACAAGGAAGATGTGAAAAGTCTCTGCCCCTGTTAACTACTGCTGCACAACAAACTCAACAAATGCGTGTGCTCCTGGCTTTGCATGGGGACTCTGCTTAGCAGGGCAGTTCCTGTTGGTCTTATCTGTGATCATTGCCACCAAGCAGTCAGCTATGGCTCAGCTGAGACTGGGGGACTCTCAACGGCCTCGTTGGGACGCCTGGTGTTAGTGGAATGTGAGACGAGGCACCTCTGAGGTAGGAGGTGGGACTCAACTCCAGAGGCAGGGCTCAGACACCAAGCCAAACTGAGGACTAGGTAAAACAAAGACAGGGCAGAAGAAACTTTCTGTAAGGCACACCCACCAGTGTGCTATGTCAGTTTACCACTGCCATGGAAACACCCAGGTGTTACCGCCCTTTTCTATGGCAATGACCCAACCACCCAAAAGTTACTACTCCTTCCCTAGAAATTGCATTAACTGCCCCTTAATCTGCATGGTATTAAAAGTGGGTATAAATATGACTGCAGAACTGCCCTGAGCTGCTGCTCTCCACCTATGGGGTGGTCCTGCTCTGCAGGAGCTGTAACAATGCTGCTTCAATAAAGTTGTGTCCTTCTACCTCCAGTTTGCCCTTGAATTCTTTTCTGGGCAAAGACAGGAACCCTCATGAGCTAAGCCCCACTTTGGGGCTCACCTGACATGCATCACCTCAACTCTCCTCCTTTCCAGCAAGACAGTCCAGACTTCTTTTTGTGGTCATTGGGTTTCAAGAGGGCAAGTCTCACTTTGCAAATATTCATCAATCCTGTTTGTGGCACATTTACTGATGTCTCAGTGAACAAGGTCAACGACATGGCCCAATTCAAACTCAGGGTTGGTGGGCACTCCCAAGAGTGTGGCCCCTAGAAGTAGGACTATGACAATCTCCCACAATCCATCTTCAGGCCCCCGTGGAATGTCTCCCCGACATGTAAAACAATCCCTCCAGCATCTAGGACTCCCAGTTCCCATCTAAACAAGGCGTCAGACTTGAAGTCCATGATCTCATCATCTGCATCAGGGACAACTCTTCTTGATCTGAAACCTGTGACAAAAAAAGTCAGTTTCTCCTGTCACACACCCAAATGACACAGTTCCACCTTGTAGCAATCTGCCCCTGTCCACTGGATCCAACAGGCAGCATGGGGCTGTCTTTTGCTTCCACATAGGAGGATATATCCTTTCTCCCAGGCAGTCAAAACACTTTTTGTTTTGTTTTGTTTTGTTTTCACTTTCCTGATGAGAGAGGATTGCTCTCAACAACTCTTTCAACTTCTTCTCCTTTTCGTTTTTTGGGTTTTGTTTCTTTGATTGTTTGTTTTAGAGACAGTGTCTCACTCTGTCACCCAGGCTGGAGTACAGTGGTGCAATCATAGCTCACCACAGTCTGAAACTCCTGGGCTCAAGCAATCCTCCCATCTCAGCCTCCTGAGTAGCTGGGACCACAGACATGTACCACCATACCCAGTTAGGAGAAGGGGAGGGAGGAGAGGACTCTGCCCCAGGGAAGAGCACCGGCCCTGACTTGGAGCTAATGGAACAGAGAAGCTCCATTGTGTCTCTTTCTCAAGGCACCTCTCAGGAGGTCCCTCCTGAGCATAAATCCGATCCTTGAGTGAGTAAATATTCTATGGCACTCAGCCTGGAAAGCCTGCCCTTCCCCATCCTGCCCATCCATGTTCTTCTGTTTTGGAAGCCCAGTTCAAGGTCCAGCTTCTCCAAAACTCTTCTAGACGCTGCACTGTGGCCGTGTCCTACGGCAGCATTTTGGTTGCTTATAGGAGTCCCACACGTGGGGACCCTGGCCTTGGATTAACAACATAATCAAGTGTCACGGCTTGGGGGAGGCTCAGAAACAATCCTGAAGTTGTCCTTGGAGCTCTGGAGTCCCCAGGAAGAGCCTCGGAGGACAGGAGGAGGCTGGGTTGATGGGATTCCCTGACCGCCACCCGGAGTACCCAGGGTTTGTCTGCCTTTTATATTAGGGTTCCACTCAAGAGCTTACTTATACAAAAGATCCCATAGACTTTTTTTCAATCATTCAATTCACCAATATATATAAAAATATATACCTATATCTGCCCTGCAATATGGCAGGCAGCATCCTGGGTGCTAGGAACACAGAGTGAAAGAGACACAGAAGTTCACATATTCTTGGGACACATACCCTACCATGACTCCACCTGGTCCTAGGATGTGATAGATGAAGATTGAGCTTAGACTGCTGGGATCCTGTCACCCACTAATGTCAGAATTGGAATCTAGCTTTCTCTGATTTCTGGGTAGAACAAGATGAGTATAGCTAGGCTGGCGGGAAAGGAAGAGTACCGGGAAAAGGAGAGGAACACAGGAATAATTTAGGGTGGGAAATAACTTTTCTTGGAAGAGACAGAAAAGCAATTAGTTTACAGAAAGAAGACAATAGTCTTGGGGTCAGGGAAACTTGCCTTTGAATTCTGTCCCCCTTCTAAAGAGCATTGTATTCATACTGACAGCCATCTCTGACTGCAGGTGTTTTTCATTTTCAAATTGCCTCTCACATGTGAACATCGGTGTTCACTGATGTGCAGGGAGCATACAGGGAGTGCTGGCTGGCCCTCTTCCTGCCCTGCCCTCTGTGAGATCATTAGCTGTACTAACCTTTCCAGTGTCCGAACTCATTTCCTTGTTACTAAAGCTCTTACCTCTGGTTGCTGAACCTCTTCTTTTTAGCTCCAGTTAACAGCCTGGCTCCACCTCCCATCAGCTACCTACTGGACAGCCACCATAGGCGCATTCCCGAGACTGTTCTCTCACCCCTGAACAAGCCATGGGGGGTTGGAGGAGAGCCTGAGGTCTGCCCTAGGCTAGGACAGAGGGAACAACAGCAGACATGGCCCCGGCTCTAGCAGAGGCTGCAATCTTGCTGAATTAACGACCGCCAAGGCCTGTGGAGACATGGCCTGAAGGGGTCCTTGCAGGATCTCAGAATGACAACAGACAGACCTACAGGAGAGGTGGAGTCTGGGCAGGGCGAGAGCAGGCACGAGAGTAGAAGGTGGGCGACTCTGGGCACAGGTGTTGGGGGATGCACGAAGCTCCGGCAGGTAAACCCCTGCAGGTGATGTAGCTCAGATCAGAAACAGCCTGGAACACCAGGGTAAGCCCTGCAGACTTGGCGCCTTCTCCCACTTCAAATGTCAGTTCAGTAAACATTTGCTGTACATACCCACAAGAATGGGAAGCAGGGAGTCTAGCAGGTATCTCTGTACACCCACGTTCCTTGCCTCAGAACTCACAATGGCCAAAAGGGAGAAGCAACCCAAGTACCCAGCAACAAATGAACAGACGAACAGAATGGGAACTGGATACACAATGGAATATCATGCAGCCATAAAGAGGAAGGAAATGCTGACCCAGTCTGCAGCACAGATGAACCTCAAGGACATTACACCGAATGAGAAAGCCAGTTACAAAAAAACAAATATGAACTCATTACACTTATATGCAGTATCTGAAGTAGTCAAATCCACAGAGACAGGAAGTAGAATGGCGGTTGCCAGGGGCTGGGGGGAGGGAAATGAGGAGTTGGTGTTTAATGGGTGCAGAGTTTCAGCTGGGGAAGATGAGAGAGCTCTGGGAACGGGTGGTGGTGATGCTTGCACACCAATGTGAATGGGCTTAATGCCAGAGAACTGTGCACTTAAAAATGGTTAACATTGGCTGGGCGTGGTGGCTCATGCCTGTAATCCCAACACTTTGGGAGGCCGAGGCAGGCAGATCACCAGGTCAAGAGATTGAGACCATCCTGGCCGACCTGGTGAAACTCCATCTCTACTAAAAATACAAAAATTAGCTCCGCATGGTGGCATGCACCTGTAGTCCCAGCTACTCAGGAGGCCGAGGCAGGAGAATCGCTTGAACCTGGGAGGCAGAGGTTGCAGTGAGTCAACATTGCACCACTCCACTCCAGCCTGGCAACAGAGTGAGACTCCATGTCAAAAAAAAAAAAAAAAAAAGGTTAACATTGTAAATTGTATGTCACATATATTTCATCACAATTTTTAAAATATGTATTTTATTTTTAAAATATAGATTTTTTAAAATACATAAAGTGTATATTTAAAATATGTATTTTTAAAATACACAAAGTATATATTTAAAATATAGATTTTTAAAATACATAAAGTGTATATTTAAAATATAGATTTTTAAAATACATAAAGTGTATATTTAAAATATAGATTTTTAAAATACACAGTGTATATTTAAAATATAGATTTTTAAAATATATAAAGTGTATATTTAAAATATATATTTTTTAAATATATAAAATATATTTAAAATATATATTTTAAATATATAAAATATATATTTTAAAAATATATATTTTTTAAAAAATATATAAAATATATATTTAAAATATATATTTTTAAAATATATAAAATATATATTTAAAATATATATTTTTAAAATATATAAAATTTATATGTAAAATATATATTTAAAATAGATATGTAAAATATATATGTAAAATAGATATGCAAAATATATATTTTAACATACTCAGAACACATGACTTTCTACCACATGTTCTGAGTATGTTATGGGTGGAGGAATGAGAGAGGGGTAAGATGCAGAACCCACCCTCAAGGACTGAACACATGCTGCCTGGAATTCCTGCAAGTATCTCGTACTGAAATGCATGCAGATATTTCAGATGTTCTGCCCAAGGGTTAACATACTCTTTCAAAAAAACCCTCTTTACCAAATGTTCTAGCTGTCATGAAGTGGCCACACTGGGGCTACTCGGACTTACCTGCTGTTTCCACAGATGCCAACTACCTGACATCGTGCTGGTCTTAGCGCGGCCCACACTCAAGTTCCAACCTCAGAGAACAGACAAGTTTCTTGCGGCCTCTGATTTATCACCACAACAAATCTGAATAGCCACACATGTGAGTGTTGCTTTTGATGAGAGCCTTCTTTCAGCTTATTTCCTTGATAACAACAGAAAATAGAAAATACTGGTTTCCACTGCTCAGTAGCCAGGACAAGGAGCCATAACATTTTGCAAACCTAAGATGCCTAATACCTGAGTTTCTCTCTTTTTCCTCATCAGGTAAGCGCTACCTGCATCACAGCACAGGCTGGACTCCACGGGATGAATTCAACAGAGGTTTTTTAAATCCTGAATTACAAAGCTCACAGAAAGATGAGGGATAATTTCTCCACTGAACAATAAAATTATTCTTGGGGCTGGATGTGGTGGCTCACGCCTGTAATCCCAGCACTTTGGGAGGCCGAGATGCGTGAATCACTTGAGGTCAGGAGCTTGAGACCAGCCTGGCCAACATGGTGAAACCCCAACTCTACTAAAAATACAAAAATTAGTCGGGCGTGGTGGTACATGCCTGCAGTCGCAGCTGCTCGGGAGGCTGAGGCACGAGAATTGCTTGAACCCAGGAGGCAGAGGCTGCAGTGTGCCTAGATCATGCCACTGCATTCCTGCCTGAGTGACAGAGAAAGACTCCATCTCAAAAAAACCAAAAAAAAATCAATAAAAATAAAAAAATAAATTATTATTGGTAAATGAAACGAATGCAAAGGCAGTTATTCATACTTTAGACTGTGATGAAAAAAATAAATGAAAGGCAACCTCTACCTCAGTTTGGAAGTTAGAAATGGTGTCATTTATGAAGGTGGCTGTGGTTTCCTTCAACCCCTACTGTTTGCTGAAGTGGTTGAAATTCATTCTGACTCATGACTCTGAGCATCTCTTTCCAAGATCCCACCAGGTAACTAGAGAAGCAGCTCTGAGCAGCACATTCAAGAGTTTTCTTTTTTTGTTTGTTTTTCTTTTTTTGAGATGGAGTCTCGCTCTGTTGCCCAGGCTGGAGTGCAGTGGTGCAATCTCAGCTCACTGCAAGCTCCGCCTCCCAAGTTGACGCCATTCTCCTGCCGCAGCCTCCCGAGTAGCTGGGACTACAGGCGCCTGCCACCACACCCGGCTAATTTTTTTTTGTATTTTTACTAGAGACGGGGTTTCACGGTGTTAGCTAGGATGGTCTCCATCTCCTGACCCCGTTATCCGCCCGTCTCGACCTCCCAAAGTGCTGGGATTACAGGCATGAGCCACCGCGCCCAGCCAAGAGTTTTGTTTTCTTAAGAAAACTGCTGATGCACAGGTAAGATTGGGTTCATTCACCCTCCAGAATATCTGAGGAATAGGTTAGGGTACTGGTGACCTCAGAGACACAGAAAGGAGCATCACGCCTTGATTGGCACTAGGCTGTGTCCCCAGCCCCAGGCATTTCTGAGTCTTAGGATCCCATGGATCTGTGAGCAAGAATAAGCAATAGACAATTCTTCCTCTCTTTGTGCAGTACGATGGGAGACACTACTCTGGGGTCTCCAGCTCATGGTGAACCCTCAAGGATCTGCTTCTGAGCAAGCTGCCTTCTGAGGCCTCCACATTCTTGCTTAGGGCTTGGTCTGCAATTGCTGCAGAAAAATCAGGTGGAGCGCAATGGAGAAGATAGGTCTTGTACTGTCAGTTTACAGAGCAGTAACCACTGATGATAGGTGATGGTTCACCGGCAGTGTGGCTCTTTCTGTACGTTGGCTTGCTGTCTTATCGCCTATTTTTCTGCATCATTAGAGCGCTTTAGGCTTTCAAACAAGGTATAGTCGGAAGAATACTAGTCTACCAACTACAGAATCCGAGTTGCAACCCTTGATCAATTAAGAGTTCTATTTTCAGAGAACCTCATTATATACCAGACCCATCACACACAGCATCTTATTGCTTTCTCAACAATCCTCTGAGGAAAGAATATTGATCATCTCCTCTTTACAAATCAGTAAAAGAGGCTTGGAGCAACTGAATAACTTACACTCGAAGAGGTGAACCAGAGACTGGCCCAGGCATCGCCTAGAAATTGTCCTCTCAACCACACATGGCCCAAGTCTAACTTCCCTTGTGTTGCTTTCAAATCAGCCACAATCCAACTCCACTGCCTTGCCCTGCCCAACATCAATTCTCAAGGTCATTTTGCATATGGCCAAGAGAATATTCAAGGAGAAAACCCCTTAGTGCATGGATTCTCAGAAAGTGGAGAAGACAGCAGGGGGAGTGCAAGATGCCATCCAAGGACAAGGCTAGAGGGAATGGAGCACCCAGGTAGCACCTAAATTTTGCAATTTTGGGGAGCTCTGGTGACAGCATCCCAGGAAGAGCAATGTTCTCCCACGAGAGCTGCAATCAGAGGCACTAGAGTAGAAATCCTGTAACAGTAAGGAATTTTTCCACTGTGAATAACAGGAAACCCTACACAAATTGGATTGCACAATAGAGAAATTGCATTGACTCGAGTAATGAAGCATCCAAAAGAAGCCCTGGAGCCTCAGCGAGGATGGCTCCAGCCCTTCCATGAAGTCAGCAATGGCAGCAGGAGGCTCCTTCCTGCCTGCCTCTCAGCTCTGCCATCCACAGCATCACTTGGGTTCCGATGGCCTCAGGATGTCTCCAGCAGGTCCCAGCCTGTTCCATCCAGGAGAACCAGAGACTGGAATCACCCCATAAGTGGAAGCAGGGGGAGTTCCCACAAGAAAGTGCCCCAAACCATCCCTAGATGGGACTGGTTAGGATTCCAAAGAAAGGAGCACTAACCACAGGGTGATCAGCCCAGAGCATTGACGAGGGGAACTTACAGAGGCTGCAGCAATCCTTCCCGCAGACAGCGAGGAAAAACGGTGTTCTACCCATGCATGTCTGCAGTGAGGGGTTCAGGCCATGAAGCTCATATGAGAGTTTAAAAAGTTTGGCTCAGGCCCAAGGCTAGTTTCTTTCATTGCTTTGGGCAACAACCTAGATCATTTTATCAGTATCCAGGAATGTTCAAGGACCCAGTCTGGGGCTGAAGTCTGCTGGGGAAAACCTGCCACTGGCTGGATTATAGAGTCGTCAGGACACAGAAAGAAAGCGGGGGTCCTGAGGGACCCAACACAGGGTTACTTCCTTCCCTATTTATTCTCATCCATCCAAGGAAAGCATTTTTCCAATATTCCGAGGAATATTGGAAATTCTCAGGAAATACTGGAATATTCCCAGGAATATTGGAAATTCTCAGGAAACACTGGAATATTCCCAGAGATTTTTCTTATTATCCAGGTTTCAGTCACTTTTCACCCCCAACTCACACATGGTCAGGGAACTGGAATGAGCCATTTAGTTAGTCCGCAATCATGTTCTATAAAATGAGGTTAGAATCCATTTTTCTTCAGTCTCATTGGTCTCTATCATAAATTATCAGCGACAATACTGAGAAGATAATCAACAAATGTCTACAATAAATACTAATGTTACCTGACTCATGCACAAACAAGCGAGAACATTTGGTTTATAAACCATTCAAAGGTAGATTTTTTTTTTTTTTTTTTCTGAGATGGAGTCTTGTTCTGTTGCCCAGGCTGGAGTACAGTGGCGCCATCTCGGCTCACTGCAACCTCTGCCTCCCAGGTTCAAGTGATTCTCCTGCCACAGCCTCCCAAGTAGCTGGGATTACAGGCACCCGCCACCATGCCTGGCTAATTTTTGTATTTTTAGTAGAGATGGGCTTTCACCATATTGGCCAGGCTGGTCTTGAACTCCTGACCTTATGATCCACCTGCCTCGGCCTCCCAAAGTGCTGGGATTACAGGCGTGAAGGGGTAGATTAGTAACTCAATGTTTCTTAAATGGAAGTCTGAAAAAAGTTAACAAATTTAATTAAAGAGCTGAAAAGTCTCTTCAACAATAGTAATAAAGGCTCTAAGTACCTTCTTTCATGAAGATAGCTCAATGCATGTATTATTCTCTTTAAAACCCCTTTGTCTATGATCAAATCATCATTGCTAATTAATCCTTATTGTGCACACAGAGGTACTATAGTAAGTGCTTTGCAGAATTCAAAGGTGCTGTGGGAACCACAGGCAATCAAGATTTTTAGCTCAATCTTTATGCTTTTAAGGTCTTGATGTGGCTTATCCAAATGAATGTGATAAGTTTACTCATTTCTTCAAAGAAATTGCAATTCTCTTATTTGCATATACTTAATAAAGAGATTCCCCTTTTGACCATGTGACTCAGACAGTCACACAGTTAAGTTGAGGCAGTAAGATTCAGCTGTCTGCTGAATACTCCTGAATCATCTTTAGTGAGATGGGGAACTCTGGGGCTACTCCTGCTGTCAAGAATTTTGGAGATGTCCATACTTCTCAGAATCTTTAACTCCATATAAAGTGAGAGAAGCAGCAGGCCTTATTTCCAACAAAGTTATTGGACTTTGTCTTTCACATTTTGGATCTAGAGTCACTCACCTGAAAAGTAAATTCAGGGGATTTCTTATTTATACCAGAGAAAGGGTCAGAAAGGCAAAGGGAAACTGTCAAACAAGGGATCAGTTACTAAAATGGCAGAACTACACATGTAGTCTGTGATGCCGTGGTCCAGGCCCAGTCTCACTACCCAGGCTGACACAGGGTGTAATGACTATGGAAGCAAACCCGTCTCTCCTACCCACCCTTATCCACTTGTTCCCTGTCCCTCAGCATAATCCAAGGGCAATGTTGATCACCACCTATGAGGAGGACTAGGAGAAATACTGCTCCTTCCCCATCCCCAAACACACATTCCTTACAGCCCGTGATGGACACGTGTGATCCACACATATACCAAGTGTTGGAAACACCCGAGCTAGATGTTGCACACACGTGGCTTTCGGGTGAGATGGGTCATAGGCACACCCATCACATTGATGGAGGAAGGGTCAAACATCCAGGCTGGCTCTGTGACCTTAAATTAGACAATGACCCCTGAAGCCAGCACCCAGTGAAAGGGGTCCCTGGCACCCCTGCCTGATTTCTACAGTGCCCTTGGCCACTTCCCCTCCAGCTTGCTTGGGCCCTGTTCCAGGTCTGTTTCTTTCCTCTTCACCCTTGTAATGCCTCCATCCACTTTGTGTCTCACATGTGCCTTGTAGTCACTCAACAATCAATGCCCAGTTGAACCCAGGTCAACCCCCCAAGGATCATAGCCTCAGAACAAACCCCAGGTTAACCTTAACCCTAAATAGTGTGCCAATGTTTATAGCCTCAATTCTAAAGTTAAAAAAAATTCAAGTATATACATACATATATATACACATATATATATATGTTTCTCAGAGGAATATTATGATCCATGAAAAGATACAGGTTATAAACCCAAATATATAAAGAAAGAGCATTTATTTGAATGTCATCTGCTTTTTACTCTTATTTTCATAATATTAAAAATAAAAGTTAACTATTCTTTCTTGGATTTCCAATAAATTAAAATTATTGAATGGTGTAATTTGACAATGGGCAAATTTTTCATTCTGAGAATACTCCATTCCTGGAACATCTTTGATGAAAATGCATAATTATCCAATGGCCAAGGTAGTTTAAAAACCAGCTTTCTCTGACACAAGTCATCTGTTTTGTATTTCCCATATATAAAATAATAATATCTCATCTACAAATACGAAGAAACTATGAATTTTTTTTTTTTGAGACAAAGTTTCACTCTTGTTGCCCAGGTTGGAGTGCAGTGGCATGATCTCGGCTCACTGCCACCTCCATCTCCCTGGTTCAAACTATTCTCCTGCCTCAGCCTCCCAAGTAGCTGAGATTACAGGCACACCCCACTATGCCCAGCTAATTTTTTGTATTTTTAGTAGAGATGGTGTTTCACCATGTTGGCCCAGCTGGTCTCAAACTCCGGACCTTGTGATCTGCCCGCCTCGGCCTCCCAAAGTGCTGGTATTACAGGTGTAAGCCACCATGCCCAGCCTGTAGAGGCCTTTTTCTGCCACCTCAGCATAGTCTCTCCTGATGGACACCCTTTGTGCAAAATTATCCACAACATGTTCTCTTAAGCATCTTCACAGTCCTCTCTCATACCCTGTTCCAACATGGTCACTTATGTGCACTTTATGTGTCCCCTTCTCTTGAATGTGAGCTTGTTATGTAAGAAGATTTGAGATAAGAAATGCATTACCCTATCTGATTTGCTATCCTTTAATCTATTTCTCCAGGGTCTTTTCTCTGCAAAAGGAAGAGTGAACAGTGTATCCTGTTCCCAGTGACTTGGCAGGTCCTGGTCATGAATCAGCCATTCTACCTTTAATCTTAGTGGTCCAACCTCTCTCAAAAGAAAAACTACTTCTAAGTGAAATGTAAATGATACTGGCTTGATGCAAGGGTGCACTGCCGATTAATAGCATAAAAATGAGGTTTTTAAAATATCAAATACTTACATAATTTTCATTGTGCCAGAAATGGCTCTAAGTATTTTACAAACATTGTTTATTTAACTTCATAACCACACTACAAGCTGGGCACTATTACCCCTATTTGCAGAAACCACAGCCAGACAGTGAAGTAAGCTGTGCAAGGTCATCAACAGCCAGTCAACGGCCAGTCAATGGCCAGTCAACTCAACAGTCAGTCAACGGCAGACAGGTTGGGTCCAGCCCATGCCCTCAACTACAGCCATGCTGCATGTGAGTATGGAGTGAGCGGTTTTTTTAAAAAAGCAAAAAATGTTATATAAAACTGCAGATCTTGATATTAATTCATTGTCACTAAAGGGAAAATGTGCTAACTATTAAGAAAGCAATTTAGAGGTTATGAGTTTGAATTGGATGTTTGAAGTTATCCAGTTTCTTAGGCAACACAGAAAAGCAACCTGAATAGTTCAATGACATGTAACCTTTCAGAATATTTTGCTTTATAGTTTTATCATAGTTGCTTTTTTCTCCCCATGAATAGAGCAAGACCTTCAAAATAAATTGCTCTCAAATAAGTAATGCAATATTTTATGTTCTGGTCTTTTAAGAAATCTTTACTCAGTTCTGTGATGTATTGAAAGATATAGAATATTGTAAAATAACAGATGACTTGTGGTACACTTCAATGAAATTTAAAACTCCACAATTGTTTTCATAAAAACATCAAAACAGAGAGTAAACATAGTATGGTGTTATCTTACAGCAGCAGGAGTCATCAAAATAGTCCAGTTAGACTCAAACAGGGACCAATAATTATTTTCCAGTAACCTTGTATACTCGGCCAGTGCTAAATAGCAGTGATAGATACTTCCTGAAAAGGCGATAGCAGGAAGGAAGGGGTTTTTTAGCTGGAAGCCCTAAAAGTTGTGCAGGATGTTTTTGATTTAAAGGTCATCCTGTAAAACTTCAGTTAACTCAATTAGATTTATTTGGCTTCAATTATTTGTCCTTATTATTTTTAGGAACTATGGTTTTGCTGCCAGTAATTGAACCTCTCCAAATTTCAGTTTCTTCATCTATAAAGTTGTAAAAGCCCCAATGTCATGTGTCTGTAGTGAGGATGAAAGTCAATGAGGTAAAGCATCATTATTATTTTAGGGGATACAGACAAAGGTGATGTTAAGAGAATGGGCTTTAGAGTCTGGCTGTGAAAACTCAGTCCGCCACTTTCTCTCTGAAAGACCTTAAGTTCATCTCCAAGCCTCAGCTTCTTCATCCATAAATGGAATAACAATAATCTTTATAAAGTTATTATAAGGATTATAAAAACCAATGCATTTAAAGTACATTAGCATAGTGCCTTCAAGAAAGAAAGTGTTCAATATATATTAGCTCATATTATCATTGTCATTACCACCATAATTATTGATTTTATATTCACAAATTAGCAAAAGTTCTTTACTTTTCAATTTATTATGAATACTACATCTCATGTATTTCTTCCCATTTTTCACTTTGTCACTTTTTCAATTCCCCCAATTCTATAATTCTCTCCTTTCTAGATGCCTAGACTTTAACATGACTTGGTTGATATTAGCCTGGCCATTCATGAAGAATTTGTAGGCCTCCCTTATAGTTAGACTGAGGTCATGTCCCTGGGTTAAGACTAATAGGAATTAGAAGAAAGTGATGTACATCATCTCCAGACCAATCTTAAACCCTTCCACCGGGGAATCCTCTTGTGTGTTTGAGGCATATGTGGAGTAGGACGACACCACAAGATAGAAACGCCTGGATCCCCAAGTCACAGCCTGGAGGAGAGCCTCCCAGGAGACCTATCCAAACTGTACTAGATTTTGACATGGGCTAGAAATAAACATTTATTATACTGATACATTTGAATTTCAAGGTTTATTTCTATCACCTCATAGCCTAAGCCTACCCTAACTAATGAAACTGGCAGTCAAGAAGTAGAATTACAAGTACACATAAGTATCAAGATAAAATGAAAAATGATCAGAGGGGAACAAAAGAAAGGAAGAAGAAAAATTCTGAGAAAGAATGGAGCAATGACATGAGAGAGGACCAAAAAGAGCCTAGGACATTACCCTGCACATGTACAGATTGATGGCAAAGGTCTATACAACAAGACTTGGTCAAGCGAGGTGACTCACGCCTGTAATCCCAGCACGTTGGGAGGCCGAAGCCGGCAGATCACCTGAGGTCAGGAGTTCCAGACCATCCTGGCCAACATGGCAAAATCCCGTCTCTACTAAAAAATACAAAAATTAGCCTGGTGTGGTGTGGGGCACCTGTAATCCCAGCTACTCAGGAGGCTGAGGCAGGAGAATCACTTGAACCCAGGAGGTGGAGGTTGCAGTAAGCCGAGATCACACCACAGCACTCCAGCCTGCGTGACACAGTGAGACTCCATCTCCAAAAAAAAAAAAAAAGAAAGACTTGATTAAAATAATGTTAATTAATTGAATTAAGCCTTGTATCATGAGAGCTCAGATCTAGCTTAACTTTTATAAATAAAGTAGAAATGGAAGAGCACTTTGCAGAGAGAAGACATGGTAGGAGAATGCTTGACTTTATACAATGGAGGGAGTATAGTTCAGTCACATGAAATATGAATAAAAATTAGTGAATTTCAGAGCTTAAGGAAGCTTGGAGACCATCTGGTTCAACCTGTTACAGCTATGAAACTGCAAGTGTGTGGCTAAGCAGGGACTAGAACCGGGACTTTCAAACAACAGATTCATGCTTTCCCCACCAGCCCCAGGCTATAAGACCTGGAAAGAAGAATAAAAATCCACTCTTACCTAACTGACTTTGATTAATTAGGCTTTGTAACAAAGTAATTATCAACACAATTTCAGTATAGAATCTCTTAAGAGACTGTTTGCAGATGCAATATTTGTGAAGAGACGTTTTATTTAATTACATTAGACAAGGAGATGGTCTCGACTTGGAAATGCTCAGGAAATAAACTTTTCTATGTAGTTTCCCACTGGAGAGTATACACATAATAAAGTAATTGACTTCAGCTAGCACTAATCAGTATTAATGCCTTCAATCATTGCCATCGATAGCTATCATGGAGAATCACAAAATTTATCTGCCTTCCTACAGTGGAGGCATAAACGGATACGGCTCCCCTGGTAGGAAGAGGACCGGGAGCTGCACCAGTGGCTGTGTTTCCTCCTCGATGACCTTCCCATTAATGAATGTGTCCCCCTTGTATATTGCCATCCACTCACCAGCCATCCATTAGTTCTTCAGAAGTATTGATCTATATGCAACGCTTAAGGTTTCAAACAAGACTTAAATGCAATTTTTGAAGGTATCTCAAGGTGGGCCTTGGTAAATGGTAACTTTTCAAAGGTTGCCTGAAGCCATAACAACAGGGGGAGCACAGAATGCTGCCTTTCCCTGTCAAAGGACATGTGCCTTATTATCTCCAGCAATATCCCAAAGCACCTCACAAGTCTGGGAAAAAAATTTCAAAACAGCAAGCAATTTTCAGCCCCAAACTGCACAAATTAAAGCATTTCTCTCTGCTCTGAACTTACTCAGTCTCAGTACAGATGTGTTAAATGAACTGACATAAGAAGTAAAATGAAAATTAAATTAAATTTGCCTTTTCCCTTCAGGCAACACTACCCATAAATAAAATGCTGTGAACCCAACTGCTTCCCTTTAGAACATATGAGAAAACACTGTAATCAACTGCCCGCTAAGCAAAATGATCCTGGTTGTTCTCACCAAGTACTGCATTTCATGAGAATCATGGTGCATGCCTTACCAATATGTTCGTTGTCGTATTACTCTATAGCTGCATTAACCTTGCATGCCATGGTACCAAGCAGATAAGTGTAAAACATAGCCTGACTCCATATGTGAAAATCTCTTATTATTTTATCATTACTTCTTATACTGCTATTAATACTAGGCAATCGTTATTGTCCACAGTTTACAAATAAGCAAACAGAAGTGTAAAGGTGAAAAGGAATGTCCAAAGTATTAATGGATACTTGTAAGCCACTGACATAGTCTGGGGCACGGCTAAGGACAGAACCCAGATGGTGCAATTCCTTGTCTTTGGGCTAAGAGCCCACCTCGAAGGCTGTCACACAAGGTGATTATATCCTGTGGCTTTCCACAGCCATTAAGATTCTCAAATCAGCAGGAGGCTGTCTCCATACTTCGAGTTTCCAGCGGCAAACCACAACCCAATTTAGGAATATAATGAACAGCTGCATTTCAGCCAATCACAAACAGCCACATTTCAGCCAATCACAGGCAGCCGACTCTTCATCCCTTGCCCAGATGAGGCAGATGCAGAGCTGTACCCAATCATGTGACCTCTCTATATTACTTCCATGTTTGGCCTATAAAAGCTGGCTGCTCATACTGCTGAGTGGAGCTCTCTGAACCTCCTTGGTTTCTGAGGGCTGTCCAATTCCTGAATCCTTTATTGCTCAAATAAACTCTGCTAAATTTAATTCATTTAAACCTTTTGACATGATTAATTTCAAAATTATTAAATGGTCCCCAAGACCCCCCATGTGTTCTCAGCCCTGCCTGCCCTGCCTGCCCCTCCTGCCTCAACCTCTCACTTCACCCCACCTGAGTGAGGTGCACAGCTCCAGCCACACACCAGGGCCGCCATCTGGCCTGTATCAGCTCCTGCTCACCATCACTTAGTTCTATGACACCCACAGATGTCCCTCCCTCAGAGATGCCTTCCTTTACATTTCACTTTTTTGGCTTTCCATATTATTATACACTTTTTCTTCACAGTACTTACCACTGTGTAAACATAGTCACACAAACACATATATACACACACATGTGTTTGTATGACTTTGTTTATATCCCTCACACACATGCTTTAAATCTGTGCTGTGGACCACTTCATACCCAGTGAATTGCCCAGTGCCTAGTATGCAGTAGGTGCTCAATAAATACTTCTTGTTTCTGAATCAAAATGTGAACCTGTTCTAACATTGATGATAGGAAGGCGGAAAAAATTTTTAGCAAACTAACACAAGAACAGAAAACCAAACAATGCCTGTTCTATCTCATAAGTGGGAGTTGAACTATGAGAACACATGGACACAGGGAGGGGAACATCACACACCAGGACCTGTTTGAGGGTATGGGGTGAGGAGAGGGAAAGTATTAGGACAAATATCTAATGCATGCGGGGCTTAAAACTTAGATGATGGTTGATAGGTGCAGAAAACCGTCATGGCACATGTATACCTACGTAACAAACCTGCACGTTATGCACATGTATCCCAGAACTTAAAGTAAAATAAAAATAAATAAAATAAATTTTTTAAAATGGATCTTCATTTTAAAGACTCTTTTTAATCATTTATAATGTTTCGCTGATTTTTTCATTTAGATTTTAATTCTTCATGGCTAGATTCCACCCAAAGATTTTTCTCTCAAAGCTAGGGGGAGAAAAAGAAGAAAAAAATAAGAACCCTTTTGGTTACATTTGCATTTTGTGAAATTTGAAATGATACAGTATCCAAATCGACTTCTGATTTCATTTTGAGTTCGATCACTTCAAAGAGAAATTCATTTATAAAACATCATATCTCTCTGGTCATTCACTGAATATTTACAACTACCAATCACTTTATTAAAAGGGAAATTAACGTAAGAAAATAACTGTGACAGGAAAAAATGTATCCATTTTTTTCACTAGTTTTCAGAGCATCTTCCCTCCTGCTTCCTCCAACTTGGCCCCCTTCATCCCATTTCAATTTCCAAAATGCTACACACAGTGAAAGGCCTTCTGTCTCAGCCAGCTCCATTCTTGAGTCTTAAAATCTGCCTTGCTTGAACTATCTAAGAAAAGCAAAACATCTCTCAAGGGAGATCAATAGAACAACCAAGAAATCCAAGGCCACTCAGGGCTGAGTCTGAGAAGGTTGAGGGAGCTGTGACACAGAGGGAGACAGAAACTGAAGGCATTTGTCAGTCTGTGCTGAACAGGGCTGGGGGAAGACACAAGAAAAGATTTTAAAGTTTTGTTCCTATTTATAAATTGGACATATTTAGCCTTTTTTAAGAGACAAAGTAAAGATTTAGTTATTGAGAATTCTATCCAGATTTTGAACGTAAGTGTCTAAGGATCCAGCAGAGGCAAAAGAGTCATAAATGCAAATTCCACAAGCTAAATAAGACCTAGGGAACCAAACAAAGAAATTCACATAAAAAAACGTAAGTGAAAATAATTAGCAGTTAGATAATCTGATCTCCAAAATGTTCCAACTCATCTAAAATTTTAACAGTCACGGATTTGACCAGTGTTCCGTGAATATTCTCTGTGTTCTGAGAGCTGGAACAGGAGAGCAGAAGAAAAGCAAGATCTAAAAGATGCTGCCCTGTAACACCTTACCATTCCGGCTGGGAGCGGTGGCTCATGCCTGTAATCCGAGCACTTTGGGAGGCCGAGGCAGGAGGATCACCTGAGGTCAGGACTTCGAGACCAGCCTAGCCAACATGGTGAAACCCCCATCTCTACTAAAAAATTACAAAAATTAGCGGGGTGTGGTGGCAGGCACCTGTAGTCCCAGCTACTCAGGAGGCTGAGGCAGGAATTGCTTGAGCCCGGGAAGTGGAGATTGCAGTGAGCAGAGATTGTACCATTGCACTCCAGCCTGGGAGACAGAGCAAGACTCCATCTCAAAAAAAAAAAAATAGATAGATAGATAGATAAATAAATCTCACCATAGTCTCAGGGTGAACATGCTAAATTACCAAATGACTCTCAAAATTTATCATATAGGTTATCATTATTCAAGTTCACCAAAAGAGCTGATTAATATAAATTAGACTTGTTGGTAAAGTTTTCTGAAAGAGATTATAACTTGAAAAACAGATGAGATTTAAGTAGGTGTGGTGGAGCCAAGATGGCCAAATAGGAACAGCTCCAGTCTACAGCTCCCAGCATGAGCAACGCAGAAGACGGGTGATTTCTGCATTTCCAACTGAGGTACCAGGTTCATCTCATGGGGAAGTGCCAGACAGTAGAGGCAGGACAGTGGGTGCAGTGCACCGTGCGTGAGCCGAAGCAGGGAGAGGCATCGCCTCACCCAGGAAGTGCAAGGGGTCAGGGAATTCCCTTTCCTAGTCAAAGAAAGGGGAGACAGAGGGCACCTGGAAAATCAGGTCATTCCCACCCTAATACTGCGCTCTTCCAATGGGCTTAACAAACAGCACACCAGGAGATTACATCCCGCACGTGCCTCGGAGGGTACTACGCCCATGGAACCTCACTCATTGCTAGCACAGCACTCTGAGATGAAACTGCAAGGTTGCAGCGAGGCTAGGGGAGGGGCACCTGCCATTTCTCAGGCTTCAGTAGGTAAACAAAGCAGCCAGGAAACTCGAACTGGGTGGAGGCCACCACAGCTCAAGGAGGCCTGCCTGCCTCTGTAGGCTCCACCTCTGGGGGCAGGGCACAGACAAACAAAAGACAGCAATAACCTCTGCAGTCTTAAATGTCCCTGTCCGACAGCTTTGAAGAGAGTAGTGGTTCTCCCAGCACGCAGCTTGAGATCTGAGAACGGGGAGACTGCCTCCTCAAGTGGGTCCCTGACCCCCGAGTAGCCTAACTGGGAGGCACCCCCCAGTAGGGGCGGACTGACATCTCACAAGGCCAGGTACTCCTCTGAGACAAAACTTCCAGGGGAATGATCAGGCAGCAGTATTTGCGGTTCACCAATATCCGCTGTTCTGCAGCCACGGCTACTGATGCCCACGCAAACAGGGTCTGGAGTGGACCTCCAGTAAACTCCAATAGACCTGCAACTCAGGGTCCTGAATGTTAGAAAGAAAACTAAAAAACAGAAAGGACATCCACACCAAACACCCATCTGTACATCACCATCATCAAAGACCAAAGGTAGATAAAACAACAAAGATGGAGAAAAAACAGAGCAGAAAAACTGGAAACTCTAAAAATCAGAGCACCTCTCATCCTCCAAAGGAACACATCTCCTCACCAGCAATGGAACAAAGCTGGATGGAGAATGACTTTGACAAGTTGAGAGAGGAAGGCTTCAGAAGATCAAACTACTCCGAGTTAAAGGAGGAAGTTCGAACCAATGGCAAGGAAGTTAAAAACTTTGAAAAAAAATTAGACGAATGGATAGCTAGAATAACCAATGCAGAGAAGTCCTTAAAGGAAGTGACAGAGCCGAAAACCAAGGCACGAGAACTACGTGATGTATGCATAAGCCTCAGTAACTGATACAATCAACTGGAAGAAAGGTTATCAGCGACGGAAGATGAAATGAATGAAATGAAGCATGAAGAGAAGTTTAGAGAAAAAAGAATAAAAAGAAACGAACAAAGCCTCCAAGAAATATGGGACTATGTGAAAAGACCAAATCTACATCTCATTGGTGTACCTGAAAGTGACGGGGAGAATGGAACCAAGTTGGAAAACACGTTGCAGGATATTATCCAGGAGAACTTCCCCAATCTAGCAAGGCAGGCCAACATTAAATTTCAGGAAATACAGAGAACGCCACAAAGATACTCCTCGAGAAGAGCAACTCCAATACATATAATTGTCAGATTCACCAAAGTTGAAATGAAGGAAAAAGTGTTCAGGGCAGCCAGAAAGAAAGGTCGCGTTACTCACAAAGGGAAGTCCATCAGACTAACAGCGGATCTCTCGGCAGAAACTCTACAAGCCAGAAGAGACTGGGGGCCAATATTCAACATTCTTAAAGAAAAGAATTTTCAACCCAGAATTTCATATCCAGCCTAACTAAGCTTCATAAGTGAAGGAGAAATAAAATCCTTTACAGACAAGCAAATGCTGAGAGATATTGTCACCACCAGGCCTGCCCTAAAAGAGCCCCTGAAGGAAGCACTAAACATGGAAAGGAACAACCGGTACCAGCCGCTGCAAAATCATGCCAAAATGTAAAGACCATCGAGACTAGGAAGAAACTGCATCAACTAACGAGCAAAATAACCAGCTAACATCATAATGACAGGATCAAATTCACACATAACAATACTAACCTTAAATGTAAATGGGCTAAATGCTCCAATTAAAAGACACAGACTGGCAAATTGGATAAAGACTCAAGACCCTTCAGTGTGCTGTATTCAGGAAACCCATCTCACGTGCAGAGACACACATAGGCTCAAAATAAAGGGATGGAGGAAAATCTACCAAGCAAATGGAAAACAAAAAAAAAGGCAGGGCTTGCAATCCTAGTCTCTGATAAAAACGACTTTAAACCAACAAAGATCAAAAGTGACAAAGAAGGCCATTACATCATGGTAAAGAGATCAATCCAACAAAAAGAACTAACTATCCTAAATATATACGCACCCAATACAGGAGCACCAAGATTCATAAAGCAAGTCGTTAGTGACCTACAAAGAGACTTAGACTCCCACACAATAATAATAGGAGACTTTAACACCCCACTGTCAACATTAGACAGATCAACAACACAGAAAGTTAACAAGGATATCCAGGAATTGAACTCAGCTCTGCACCAAGCGGACCTAATAGACATCTACAGAACTCTCCACCCCAAATCAACAGTATATACATTCTTTTCAGCACCACACCACCACTATTCCAAAAATGACCACATAGTTGGAAGTAAAACACTCCTTAGCAAATGTAAAAGAACAGAAATTATAACAAACTGTCTCTCAGACCACAGTGCAATCAAACTAGAACTCAGGATTAAGAAACTCACTCAAAACCACTCAACTACATGGAAACTGAACAACCTGCTCCTGAAGGACTACTGGGTACATAACGAAATGAAGGCAGAAATAAAGACGTTCTTTGAAACCAACGAGAACAAAGACACAACATACAAGAATCTCTGGGACACATTCAAAGCAATGTGTAGAGGGAAATTTATAGCACTAAATGTCCACAAGAGAAAGCAGGAAAGATCTAAAATTGACACACTAACATCACAATTAAAGGAACTAGAGAAGCAAGAGCAAACACATTCAAAAGCTAGCAGAAGGCAAGACATAACTAAGATCAGAGCAGAACTGAAGGAAATAGAGACACAAAAAACCCCTAAAAAAATCAATGAATCCAGGAGCTGGTTTTTTGAAAAGATCAACAAAATTGATAGACCTCTAGCAAGACTAATAAAGAAGAAAAGACAGAAGAATCAAATAGATGCAATAAAAAGTGACAAAGGGGATATCACCACCGAGCTCACGAAATACAAACCACCATCAGAGAACACTACAAACACCTCTACGCAAATAAACTAGAAAATCTAGAAGAAATGGATAAATTCCTCGACACGTACACCCTCCCAAGACTAAACTAGGAAGAAGTTGAATCTCTGAATAGATGAATAACAGGCTCCAAAATTGAGGCAATAATTAATAGCTTACCAACCAAAAAAAGTCCAGGACCAGATGGATTCACAGCCGAATTTTACCAGAGGTACAACGAGGAGCTGGTACCATTCCTTCTGAAACTATTCCAATCAATAGAAAAAGAGGGAATCCTCCCTAACTCATTTTATGAGGCCAGCATCATCCTGATACCAAAGCCAGGCAGAGACACAACAAAAAAAGAGAATTTTAGACCAATATCCCTGATGAACATTGATGCAAAAATCCTCAATAAAATACTGGCAAACTGAATCCAGCAGCACATCAAAAAGCCTATCCACCATGATCAAGTGGACTTCATCCCTGGGATGCAAGGCTGGTTCAACATATGCAAACCAATAAACGTAATCCAGCATATAAACAGAACCAAAGACAAAAACCACATGATTATCTCAATAGATGCAGAAAAGGCCTTTGACAAAATTCAACAACCCTTCATGCTAAAAACTCTCAATAAATTAGGTATTGATGGGACGTATCTCAAAATAATAAGAGCTATCTATGACAAACCCACAGCCAATATCATACCGAATGGACAAAAACTGGAAGAATTCCCTTTGAAAACAGGCACAAGACAGGGATGCCCTCTCTCACCACTCCTATTCAACATAGTGTTGGAAGTTCTGGCCAGGGCAACTAGGTAGGAGAAGGAAATAAAGGGCATTCAATTAGGAAAAGAGGAAGTCAAATTATCCCTATTTGCAGATGACATGATTGTATATCTAGAAAACCCCATTGTCTCAGCCCAAAATCTCCTTAAGCTGATAAGCAACTTCAGCAAAGTCTCAGGATACAAAATCAATGTGCAAAAATCACAAGCATTCTTATACACCAATAACAGACAAACAGAGAGCCAAATCATGAGTGAACTCCCATTCCCAATTGCTTCAAAAAGAATAAAATACCTAGGAATCCAACTTACAAGGGATATGAAGGACCTCTTCAAGGAGAACTACAAACCACTGCTCAATGAAATAAAAGAGGATACAAACAAATCGAAGAACATTCCATGCTCATGGGTGGGAAGAATCAATATTGTGAAAATGGCCATACTGCCCAAGGTAATTTATACATTCAATGCCATCCCCATCAAGCTACCAATGACTTTCTTCACAGAATTGGAAAAAACTACTTTAAAGATCATATGGAACCAAAAAAGAGCCCACATCGCCAAGTCAATCCTAAGCTAAAAGAACAAAGCTGGAGGCATCATGCTACCTGACTTGAAACTATACTACAAGGCTACAGTAACCAAAACAGCACGGTACTGGTACCAAAACAGAGATATAGACCAATGGAACAGAACAGAGCCCTCAGAAATAATGCTGCATATCTACGACTATCTGATCTTTGACAAACCTGACCAAAAACAAGCAATGGAGAAAGGATTCCCTATTTAATAAATGGTGCTGGGAAAACTGCCTAGCCACAAGTGGAAAGCTGAAACTGGATACCTTCCTTACACCTTATACAAAAATTAATTCTAGATGGATTAAAGACTTACAAGTTAGACCTAAAACCACAAAAACCCTAGAAGAAAACCTAGGTAGTACCATTCAGGACATAGGCATGGGCAAGGACTTCATGCCTAAAACACCAAAAGCAATGGCAACAAAAGCCAAAATTGACAAATAGGACCTAATTAAACTAAAGAGCTTCTGCACAGCAAAAGAAACTACCATCAGAGTGAACAGGGAACCTACAGAATGGGAGAAAATTTTTGCAACCTACTCATCTGACAAAGGGCTAATATCCAGAATCTACAATGAACTCAAATTTACAAAAAAAAAAAAAACAAACAACCCCATCAAAAAGTGGGCGAAGGATATGAACAGACACTTCTCAAAAGAAGACATTTATGCAGCCAAAAAACACATGAAAAAATGCTCATCATCACTGGCCATCAGAGAAATGCAAATCAAAACCACAATGAGATACCATCTCACACCATTTAGAATAGCGATCATTAAAAAGTCAGGAAACAACAGGTGCTGGAGAGGATGTGGAGAAATAGGAACACTTTCACACTGTTGGTGGGACTGTAAACTAGTTCAACCATTGTGGAAGACAGTGTGGCGATTCCTCAGGGATCTAGAACTAGAAATACCATTTGACCCAGCCATCCCATTACTGGGTATATACCCAAACGATTATAAATCATGCTGCTATAGAGACACATGCACACGTATGTTTATTGCGGCACTATTCACAATAGCAAAGACTTGGAACCAACCCAAATGTCCAACAATGATAGACTCTATTAAGAAAATGTGGTACATATACACCATGGAATACTATGCAGCCATAAAAAAGGAAGAGGTCATGTCCTTTATAGGGACATGGATGAAGCTGGAAACCATCATTCTCAGCAAACTATCACAAGGACAAAAAACCAAACACCGCATGTTTTCACTCATAGGTGGGAACTGAACAATGAAAACACACGGACACAGGAATGGGAACATCACACACCAAGGCCTGTTGTGGGGTGGGGGGAGGGGGGAGGGATAGCATTAGGAGATATACCTAATGTTAAATGACAAGTTAATGGGTGCAGCACACCAACATGGCACATGTATACATATGTAACAAACCTGCACGTTGTGCACATGTACCCTAAAACTTAAAATATAATAAAAATAAAAAAGAATAAAAAAAAAAGAAGGAAATACACAAAAATGTCCACCAAAAAAAAAAAAAAAAAGGTTTAAGTAGGGGTAAGGAAGTGGTGACAAGCTAGGTTGGGAAACCACGTGACAGGATGCTATGATGAATACACTTCATCTGTTTGGTATCCACAGAAACTCTTGCAGAAAAAGGAGAGGAAATGCAGTTTGATTCCAAACGTAGGGGTATCTCACCTCGAGAGCTCTTGAGTCTGGCTTTCACTACTGATGGTTTTGAGCAGGGGAACCCCAAAATGAAAGATAAGTTTGGTAAGTTATGGAGACTGGATGGAATCTCCAATTCCCAGAGTCCAGCGCGTGGCCCAGCAGAGTGCTGTGAGGTTCTCCTGGGGTCATGAAGCTGACCCCAAAATTAAGCTGCATTGTCTTATGTTATGTGCACATGGTGACTCATTGCACAGACGTTTGCATTCATCTTGGGATGCGACAACTCTGTGTCTGTCGCTGCTGGGCCAGGACAGCCCATGCTACACTTGTCCTGGTGTAACTGTCAACAAGGCCCCTTTCACTTTCACAATTGTCCAGTTTGGGTGACATATTATATGGTCACCTAAGATATGGGATTTTGAATAGTGATCTACAAAGCTATTTTTCAATGTTATTAAACTATGATATTTATAAACTAAAGGTAGCAGATTTCAGGAGAGGACTGAAGATCCTAACTCAGTATTTTGGTGAGAGCTCTTGCTGCCCCTAAAATGTCAAGCAACAAAGTAAAGCCTCCATTGCACAGGCATCCACAGAGAGCCAGCATTTTGGAAAACACTTGATCATACTGTTAGTTATCAACAACCTTTTGAGCTGTCTGTGATGTTCAATGGCTGCCATGTCTTGTATTTCAAATATAAATCATTATTCACTTAGCTTCTGATGAAAAACTATGCCTGTTGGATGGTCTGTAGGATTGCTTGTTTACCCCTCAGTGTTACAATGCCTGTTAGCTCATTAACGCTTTGGGCCAAGACTTTAAGAACTGCCTGAACTGCAGTTGAAATAGGAGCCACTCTCATTCCCATAGTTAAAGCAAATCTACACTTAACCCTGCTTCACTGAATGCACTCGTACCATGAAACTTCATTGCTATCACTGAATTCTTTTCCACTGGAAACTGTGGAAGGGAAGAGTACATTTATTATGGTGCTTTGCCCTGACTAAGCAGCTAGAAAAAATATAAGGGTCCTTGGGCCAGACAGAGGACACAGTGGTAGTGAGACCACCATTTGGGGTGCTTCTGTGAAAGTTAAGAGGTGAGGCTCCCGGTACAGGGCAGTGGCAGGAGACGGAGGACACATCTGAGGAGTGCAGTTCCAGGGCCCCAGAAAGATATTTTACACATCTGGCCACTTGTAGTCTGGAATTTTAGACGGAGTCCAAGTCCGAATCTACAGTTCTTTGGGACGTATCTGGGATCTTTACAAAGTAATATATTCCAAACTATTGAGACTCACATCCAAAATGGGCAGTTTTCTTGATTTGTCTCTACAGAACAGATAAGAACGTTATCAAAACAAAGAAGTGACATTGTTCTTTCATCAACAAACTTCCTTGAAGATTTAAATCCAAGGAAGAGGATGTAAACTTTTTTCTTTTTTTTTTTTTTTTTTTTTTGAGACAGAGTCTTGCTCTGTCACTAGGCTGGAGTGCAGTGGCGCCATCTCGGCTCACTGCAACCTCCACCTCCTGGGTTCAAGTGAGTCTCCTGCCTCAGCCTCCTGAGTAGCTGGGACTACAGGCATGCGCCACCATACCCAGCTTATTTTTGTATTTTTAGCAGAGATGGGGTTTCACCATGTTGGCCAGGATGGTCTTGATCTCTTGACCTCGTGATCCGCCCACCTCAGCCTCCCAAAGTTTTGGGATTACAGGCGTGAGCCACCCCGCCCGGCCAGAAGATGTAAACTTTTAAATCCAAGGTAAAAAAAATGATGTGATGGGTCCCTATTTTACAACATGTAATCAAATGCTTAGATTGGTTCCCTGTCTGAAAGTCTCTTTGCATATATCAAGGTACATTTTATCATTTGTGCCCAACAATTTCTTCCAAAAAAAATCCCTTGTTCTTTAATGAGGAAAAAGAACATCTTTGCTGTTTAGAAAAGGGCATAAGGCCAGGCGTGGTGGCTCACGCCTGTAATCCCAGCACTTTAGGAGGCTGAGGCGGGCAGATCACCTGAGGTAAGGAGTTCGAGACCAGCCTGGCCAAAATAGTGAAACCGTCTCTACTAAAAATACAAAAATTAGCCGGGCATGGTGGAAGGCACCTGTAATCCCAGCTGCTCAGGAGGCTGAGGCAGGAGAATTGCCTAAATCCAGGAGGCAGAGGTTGCAGTGAGCTGAAATTGGACCATTACACTCCAGCCTGGGTATCAGAGCAAGACTCCATCTCAAAAAAAAAAAAAAAAAAAGAAAGAAAGAAAAGGGCATACAATATTGATGAACTCTTGAAGCTGCTTCTGCAAGTAATCAGTTTGTGTATTTCCCAATTTCAGGTCAACTAGTACTGGTTTAACAAGTTTCTAAAACATTCTTAGACCAAAATTTTCAGAGGAACTTTGCAGATTGCAAACAAACCCATCAAAATAACCCAATTGGCCTTAGTTGCCACTGACCAAACAAAATGTGACGTTTACAGAGTCCTGAAATTCCCATGCTGTAGAAGCCACCAATGAGCTCTGAAATTTGACAGGAAACAAATGCTGGAGTCATAAAGCAAGTGATATAGTCATTCAAGACAAATGAGGGAGTCTTTTTTTTTTTTAATGAGAGGGGGTCTCACTGTGTCACCCAGACTGGAATACAGTGGCACAATCACGGCTCACTGCAGCCCCAACCTCCCAGGCTCAAGTGAGCCTCCCACCTCAGCCTCCCCAAGTAGCTGGGACTATAGGCATACACCACCACACCCAGCTAATTTTCAATTTTTTTTTTTTTTTTGTAGAGACTGGGTTTTGCCATGTTGCCCAGGCTGGAAGCAAGTCATTTCAACTTTTTAAATACTTAATACCAGGAAAAAGAAATAGCTTCTTCCATGCTGTTTTCTGGTGAATAAATCAACATTATTATGTATGTATGTCCAAACACACACACACACACACACACACACACACACACACTGTCTGTTTCACCTCCCTAGCTTACTCAAAGTGATAAAACAGGCTCCAGCCAGAAACATCACCGATGGAAACTATGTGACTTTTATTTTAACTAATGCGTCTATTAAAACGAGGCAGGGTTCAGTCGTTGAAGTCAGACGTGGCATTCAAATCACACCCACGGACACATAATTGTCTGTAGAAGAGAATACAAGTGAATCGAATCTTACAGCAGCAGAGAAGTTCTCCATGTCGTCGCCATGATTTCATCAGCTTCTCTTTAGTCTCTCGTGCACGTTTCCTTCAGTCTGAGCAATTCAAGCTGAACCTCCTGATCTTCCAACCAAGATTTGGGCTGCAAATTCCTCCCCAGCAGAACTGGAGAAGTGGAGAAGCTGAGCTCAGTGCCATCAGCCCACCACTGGGACTCTGTGACAAATGGAGTGCAGAGGTGACAAATGGAGTACAGAGGCCGGAGGAAGCTGAAGACTCCTGGCAGAGCCCTGGGGGTGCCATCACACAGCCTCCCGGGGCACAGCGACAGGAATCCAGAGAGGCGGCCCAGCTCAAGTCTCACAGAAAACCCAGAGTCTGATTAATATTAGAACATGGCTCTCGGCAAGGCCCTCATCATCCATAGCACCAGAGCCACTGAAATATTCAGGAAGGCTAACAAGCAGGTGCCCTGGGGAGTTAATAGCAGAGACGGAAAGCCTCTCCCCAGCTCCATAGCCAACACAGAGCCAGGTGGGATTGTCAGTAATTAAAAGCCTTACTCCGTAGAAGCCTTTATAAAATGAATTGTCGAATTCCATCAGCATTAAAGAATAGGCATTGAACTTTCAAAACTACATAAGAATTTTTTAAAGCCAGAATTAAACACGCTTCAGTACATTTTGCTTTTTGTTTGTTTAGTCATTCACACACTTCTATCTGGTGCCTACTGTGTGCCTAAGCCCTGCATATACGGAAAACTAATAGGCCAGGAGAAGGTTCCCTTGGTTGCCACAGCCAGGCCTGGATCACTCTCGATAACTAGCCCACAATAACTGCTGGGACTTCGAGGAAAAACTCATTTTGAATAGTGCCGCCTTCCCGAAGGCCTGCTGGAAGCACGAGTGGTGAGAGGATGCCCTGAAGTTGCTCCTGGAGGAGTGAGGGTGGCCTGTCCTGGGTCTCTGTCCCTGGGTCTCAGGACATAGCACCATCGCCTAAGGATGAAGGTGATCCGAGATTTGGCAACAACGATTGTGAGCACCTCCATGGCAGCAAGCAGGATATGGGCTTCCTACACTCGCCCCAAGGCAGTGAAGAAAGGCATGGGCCAGGATGCAGCTCTCAGTGCATTTTCTGTCACAGGGATGTGAATCCAACCCAGCAAAGTTCAACTCAGTTGTCAACTGAAAAGATGGGGAAGACCTTGGATTCCCAAGACTCTGTGAGGGCAGAGCTCATGGCTTAACCTCTCTTTCCTCCCACCGGCTGAGGCAAAAGGCAAGCGCATGAGATTATTATTGATATATTGATTATTATTTCATCAGGTAACATTTATTTTAACTAATAAGCAATAAGAACTTCAGCATTCATTAAGTAGAACACAGCAAACTTCAGCATGTCCTGCTCTGTGTGAACAAGGGATGGAAAAGGTAAGAAAGTGGGGTTCTGTTTTTCCCTTTCAAGTCCTTATGCCCTCGTGAAGACTGAATTTTCACTCCACCAAAAGTAAGGAAGCAAAGTGGCTTCCCGGAGTTCAAGGGGACAGCTCAACCCCATCTTAGCGTCATGCAGAACGCATGAGCTGATTCTACTCTCAGCCTCTAAAACAGTAGGGAGATGATAACCTGCAACACAGCTAATTTAGAGGTCACCCTGATCTGGTGGGTAAGAACGCATTTCTTCTTACTCACTTAAAATTTAGTCCTATTATTTAGCCCACGTACACAACTCAGACAGCATTCCCGACGAATACCTACATCTCGTGCTCCTTTTCACAAGGTGCTGACGTACGTAATAGTGCTTTTTTCCCCTCCTGGGCTCTGGGGCTGCCATGAAGGCTGGAGGTAGACAGCAAATGAAGGAATAACAATTTTTTTAAATCTAGAACTTCCACTGCTTTTATTTCTGCCTGAACGTGGAAAGGCCTCCTACTAGGAGAAATAACACCGTGTAGATTCTGTAATACTTGCCAATAGGTAGGCCTCCCATCTGTAGACAGCTGTGGCTAAGCCACAGCTTATGGTAATTCGACAAAATTACCATTAGTCACAAAAGTAAACAATTTCCTTAAAACAACAAGGCAGACAGGGTTGTAAGCAGAGGGCTTCATGGCAAATTTCTCTAGTAACTAAGCTAAGTTGGTCTTTTTGGAAACAAGAGTTGCATCTTGCCTCAAGCACATGTTTATTGAGTACCAAAATATTTTCAGGTATGGTGATAGGGGCTGTAGATTCAGAGCAGTGTGCTATAAAAGTTGTATCTTCCAGGGGTAGACACAGATGCTAAACCAGTAACACTGGTGAATGTCAGTGAAGAGATTTTTGTAGGATCCCAGACAGCATAGATGATTCATACTCAACCTACAGCCTGAGGTTCAGGGATTTTTCCCAAAAAGCCATGCCCTAAAGAGGTCTGGAGGTGTTAAAACAATAATAGTGAGGCTGCTCATTAGCCATTAGCTGGTGTGTGTCTTCCCTGTGAGTTCCTTCATGGAACCATTCATGTGCAGATACAACCCTACTGCCTGGCACACAGAGACTGTTTGCTGTATATTAATATCTGTTGACTGAATTCATGGAAGCAGAAATCATGGAATCTATTCTCGACCAATTAACTTTTTTGTCAATTTTCCTTTTTGAATTAAATATTGTGTCCAGTAAAGTAATGTGTCTTCAAAGGAGTCTGTTTCTCTCTTTTACAAGATACTGTCAGCTTCTTGAGGGCAGGAGTGTGTCTGATTTATCTGTGTATCTCCAGCAGGTAGACCAGAACCTTGACATTACAGATGCCCAGTAGCACCTATTATGTTAAACTGTGTTAAAATGAACTAAAAGTGGGCAGTCTCTCTAAAGCTGCTTCATTTTAACTACTTAAATAGAGCATTTTGTTGAAATAACAAAAGCTAAGGATTATATATATATATGTGTGTTATGTATAATATATAATAGTAAATAATACATCATATATACAACAGTATTACATGTATTATATATGAAATGTATAACCCAATATAAGCTAACACATATTGTGTAATTTTGTATTTATTATATAAATTCACCATGAGATCCCATTACAGAAGGAGCCTTCCTTGTCATAATGGGAGTGATAGATCACTCGACTTGTAAGAAAGCAAAGAGACAGAAGTATGGCAAAGGCAGGGAAAGAGCTCCGTGAAGATCCCGAAACACCACACACGAGGACAGCAGCCTGTCTTCTGCTCTTTCTTGCTCACTCTGTGGAACATGACTGAGGCTTCCTCTGCAGAAGGCAGCATGCAAGTCCAGATAAATTTGCCTATGAACCTGCTGTAACCTTTCCAGGTTCCCCGTAGGAAGAAACCCTGGATCTCAACAGGAGGAAAACGCTCTCCTTTGGAATTTCAAGAATTCACCAGTAAAACTAATGTCCTCTTCTACTCTGATTGTACCACCGACAAAAGACAGTAAATGTGGCTGCAGCCATAATTGACACATACGTTTTCTGAAATAATGGGAGATTTTTGCCCAAGTTATTCAAGTGGTACAGGGGACTTCACATCTGACCTGGCAACCCCTCCAATGAAGTAAGTACTTTCTTCTCAGGGGTAGGATCAAGCGCGCCATGTGTAAAATGAATTGAGGTCTTTGCAGAAAGGCGCTGTGCAAATAACTGGTATTACCGTGTTCCCATCTTGATATAGAGCTCATTTCAATCATGGTATTAGGAACAAAAGTAATGTGTTCAGTTATTGTGAGCTTCAATTGGCTTTTTCAGGAGCTTCAAATTCAATTACATTCTGAGATGAACATGAAATCCATTGAACAGCTGGGTGAATGGTGATCTTATTTACCCAATTCTCTTTAAATTCCAGACTTTCATAAGACAATCAAATGCCTCTTCTGTGCTTTCACATTCTAGTGAATTTTGCAAGGAGAAAACAGAATTATTTTAAGCATGCTCCCGAAAAGGATTTCATACTTATGTACATACATACAAATGTATGTGTGTGAATGTATCATATTAACAAAAGCTAAATTATTTGTTCATTCAACAATGCAACAATCATTGTATACAATCACGTATACACTAACTCACTTATAGCAAGTGTATTTTAGGGGTTCAATGTCTCAGATTATATAGCTATTACCTACCAGAGATGGACTTGCCTTAAATTGGCTAGCACTTTCTTACTTTCTTTTTTATTTAAACTTTACTAAAACAGCTGGGTGCAGTGGCTCATGCCTATAATCCCAGCACTTTGGGAGGCTGAGGTGGGAGGATTGCTTGAGTGCGAGTCCAGCCTGGGCAACATGACAAGACCCTGTTTCTGCAAAAAATTAAAACATTAGCTGGGCATGATGACATGCATCTGTGGTCCCAGCTACTCATGAGGCTGAGGCAGAATGATCCCTTAAGCCCAGGAGTTCAAGGCTGCAGTGAGCTATGATTACACTACTGCACTCCAGCCTGGGCAACAGAGCTAGATCCTGTCTCAAAATAAATGAATAAATAAATAAGCTTTAATACCAAAACAAACATTTTCTCATCATTACAAGACTTTATTTCACAAATTACCTTCCGAATATTCTATCCTAGTCTTTAATCTATAGGCAAATATTTGTGCATAGATGCCCATAAAATTAGAGTTATGTTAGACTGAAGAGTAATAGGTTATTTTCCATGGCAGAACCCAAATGTAAGGCTCCCATGGGCTGTAGAAGTATGAAGGTGGAGAGCTTATAACATCCTGGAAAGATTGTGTGGTTTGTGGGGTGAGAGTGTAAGACAAGGGCTTAACAGAATACAGTCTTGGTATTGAAATTGAAAACATCAAGAAAACGGCAAGGAGTGAAGCAAAAAAAAAAAAAAAACAAGTGAGATAATGTTGTCTAAGAAAATAAGATGATGAACAAGGATCTGTTATATTCTGTTCCTTTACTGGTTAATAGTATAGAGGGTGCAGAGTTTCATACTCCTTAAGAGTATAAAGAGTTTCCAAACATAGGAACTGATTATTAAGTGGATGAGTGGTTTTAACCTAACACACTAGGTTGTAATGATCACTAGGAAGCAACATGGTTTCACGAAAAAAGGTGAAACCAGAATCATGTGTCTGCTTTTCATGATAGAAAAGATGGAGCATTTCATCAGCACAGCAGAGCTGGGTTTCAGCAGTGTGTGGCCGAGTCTCTCTTGACATCACCGTAAGATAGAAAGTACTGAACCAAATGGAAGAGGAATTGGGGGAGTCCCAGGGGCTTGAGTAGTCATGACTCCCCCGAAAATGTCAGCAAGGGGAGTGAAACCCTGAAGGGCAGTTTCAAGTGGCTTGCCACCTGAGTAAGCTCTCCTTCCCATCCTATGCAAATTTAATCATCAATTTTCATAAGGACAGAACAGACTTGCATCTTATTGTGGAGACACAAGTCAGGAGGAGCAGCACATGCACTGGTTGGCTCATTCAGTCCTCACAAATCCCCTGGCAAATGGCAGAGATGAGGCAAAATGAAGAAAAAAAGAGTCAATGGAGATAAATGAAAGTCTAACAACCAAGACGTTACTATGTCTCATCTGACTTAGCAATCTGGGATCTCGGAATAGACAATTTAAGGATAGCTTATTATTTATAGTAATAGCGACTGCACTGCTGTCGGAATGAAAATGGCATCCGAATGCATAATGGCAATAGCTCCCTACTTCAAAATGTAAAACCCACATCATTTCAGGTGACGTGAACAGAAATACGGGAGCCAGAACAGGGACTGCTGATGGCAGCCAGGAGTTTCTGGCCAGCCGAGATCCTGAGTGCATTGTTTCCAGCCCTGGCGTCATAATTTAAGTGGGGCTTTGAACAAGTTGAGGCAGTCAAGAAGCATGAGGGTCACAGTCAGGAGGGCACAGAGCCACGTCTGTGACGAGCGGTGGACACGCTGCAGAGATGTACACCACAAACACACACAAGTGATGTCAAAAAATGGAGGATCACGTATGCCTCACAGACACAGGTTGCAAAGAAGTGGATTTGGGTTTGGGAGGCCAACGTAGGCAGATCGCTCAAGCTCAGGAGTTCGAGACCAGCCTGAGCAACATGGCAAAACCCTGTCTCTATTAAAAAAACAAAAAAAAAACTTAGCTGGGTGTGGTGGCATGCACCTGTAGTCCCACATTCTAGGGAGACTGGGATGGGAGAATCACCTGAACCTGGGAAGCGGAGATTGCAGTGAGCTGAGATCATGCCACTGCACTCCAGCCTGGCAACAGAGCAAGACCCTGTTTCAAAATAAGTAAATAAGAAAAAATAAAGGCTGGGCATGGTGACTCATGCCTGTAATCCCAGCACTTGGGGAGGCCGAGGTGGGCAGATCACCTGAGGTCAGGTGTTTGAGACCAGCCTGAACAACATGGAGAAACCCCATGTATACTAAAAATACAAAATTAGCCAGGCGTGGTGGCGCGTGCCTGTAATCCCAGCTACTCGGGAGGCTGAGGCAGGAGAATCACTTGAACCCAGGAGGCAGAGGTTGTGGTGAGCTGAGATCGCACCATTGCACTCCAGTCTGGGCAACAAGAGGGAAACTCCATCTGAAAAAAAAAAAGAAAATAGAAAAAAAAAAGTGGATTTGGGGTTTATAATAAGGAAGAAATTTCTATTGATTAGAACACTTCAAAAGTGGAATGATCTGATGCATGAAGTTAACTACATGGGCCTGGAAAGGAAAGCACTTCCTCTGTTTCTCCGTCTGGCTGGGCCTTCCTCATGTCTAGGGAGAATTACTAACCTGCCCTCACCACTGTAATTTAAGATTCTTTCTTCTTCCCTATGCTCTATGAATGCTTGCTGTATATTCTTATTAGATCACTTCGCAGCACATTTTCATCACGGGCTTTCCTGGCTGCCTCCCCAAACAAACCGTAGAGAGCAGGAAAAAAACTGTCATTCTTCTCATGTCCAGAGCACCTAATGCATTATTTGCACATCATGAAACTGAGTAAATGCAGTTGAATAGGTACAAGAGGCCCACATTTCAGCTTAGAAAAGTACAAATGACTGCAGATAATCTAACAATTGGCTGAAGGTGAGAAGAAAAGGCAAGAAAAGAAATTAAAAATTAACCTGAAGTGAGAAAATGGAAATCATGGGGGAGGCTGCCATTGGAGACAGTAGAGATGTTGCTGTGACCTGACCTGATGTTGAGATCTTGGGTGAGAGGACCAAGGTATTCCGTTACTCACAATGGTATATTGAGCACTTGCTACGTGCTGGGCACTCTGCGACAACCCTGGGCCCTGGGCTTTGTCATGATTCCCATCTCACAGTTGAGGAATCAGTCTTAGAGAGGTCAAGGCAATTGCTGGCATTATAGGCTGGTAAGTTATTCCAGGATTGGAATTTCATTCTGTCTCATCCCAAAGCACTTTGTTCCAACAACTAAAAACAGCCTGCCAAAATGCAGACACTAGGAAAATAAAATAAAGTCGAAAAGTCACGGTAAAAGAAAAATCAAATTATGAAAAATAAAGCCAGGAGTGATATTGTATACGCCATAGTTCCTATTAAGGTAGCATGTTCTGGAGTCAAAGAAAGCCCTATGTTTTGGCTTCTGGGTCATTTCGTTTTACCCGGAACTCTGCAACTTAACCTCAGTTCATTTCCTAGCTCATGACTTTCTGACTTTTGTGCTTGCTAATCACAGTGAGAAAGACGTTTTACATTACAACAAGCACACTCATATTTTATCCCTTTTTCTCTTTTTTTCTTTTTTTTTTTGAGATGGAGTCTCACTCTTGTTGCCCAGGCTAGAATTCAGTGGCACTGTCTCAACTCATTGCAACCTCCACCTCTTGGGTTCAAGCAATTCTCCTGCCTCAGCCTCCTGAGTAGCTGGGACTACAGGCGTCCCCCACCAAGCCCAGCTAATTTTTGTACTTTTTTAGTAGAGACAGGGTTTCACCATGTTGGCCAGGCTAGTCTCAAACTCCTGACCTCAGGTGATCGGCCCACCTCAGCCTCCCAAAGTGCTGGGATTACAGGCATGAGCCACCGCGCCCAGACATTTTATCCCTTTTTAACACTTGGGCTGTGACTTGCCAATTTAAAACATCTCACTATTTATTAATTATATTATCACTGATATATTTCAATGATCCGTAAATTATGCAATCGATTTGACAGAGCTTGCTTTGATTCCCAAGGAAAGGATAGCACCTTTATTCATACAGAAATATATAGTTCATAAGACACAGTCAGTTCTGCTATAACATGATACATGTGTTCTGAAAAACCACCTCATTATACAAAATTGCACAACAAAACCATGAGGCGTATGCAGAAAATCAGGTTAGCAGAATAACACTCAAAAGCTTTACCAGTGACACATAAATTTTTTAAAAGAGAGAAAATAAAAATGGTAGCACAATTTTGCATGTTTTACGTGGTTAAAAATACATAAATACTCCAATGAATGTGACAATTTATCTGGAAGCTTGCTCGTGGAAGTTTGCCTGTGGAAGGATCACAGTGGGTGAGATTTTGTGAAGGGGGAGAGGAGAGTCATCTGAAATGGGGCAGAAACTTGTAACAGCACATGCACATGTCTGGGCTCCTAACATGCACGTTGAACAGAGGTTGCTGGTTGAAGTTTGAGATACACGTGTTTTGTGTATTCCTGTATATACTCTGTGGTTAAGATGGATGTAGGTTTCTGCGTTCACTTAGTATTTCTTGAGATGAAATCATACATAAGCAAACTTAAAATTAGCATTATGTGTAAATTTCTTCTTACTATATCAATTGCATTAGAATAGATTTGCATTTCAATATGTGTTACAGAATTGACTATTCATAAAATAATGTATAAAATATTATACATGTTATCTTATTTTATGCAATGAACTTATAAAATAGATATTATTATTTTAGTTCCCCATCCCACGTCTCAGATGAAGAAACTGAGTCCAAAATGATTTCAGGACTTCAAAAAACTTTTTTATTCATACATAATATTTGTATATGTTTACGGGGTACATGAGATATTGTGTTACAGGTATAGAAAGTATAATGATGGGCCAGGCATGGTGGCTCACGCCTGTAATCCCAGCACTTTGGGAGGCTGAGGTGGGCGGATCACCTGAGGTCAGGAGTTTGAGACCAGCCTGGCCAACATGGCGAAACCCCATCTCTACTAAAAAAGTACAAAACTTAGCTGGACATGGTGGGAACACCTGCAGTCCCAGCTACTTGGGAGGCTGAGGCAGGAGAATTGCTTGAACCTGGGAGGTGGAAGTTGCAGTGAGCTGAGATCATGCCATTGCACTCCAGCCTGGGGAATACAGCGAGACTCTGTCTCCAAAAAAAAAAAAAAAAAAAGAAAGAAAGAAAGAGTAATGATCAAGTCAGGGTATTTGGGTATCCATCACCACAAGCATTTATCACTTCTGTGTGTTGAGAACATTTCAACCTCTCTTCTAGCTATTTTGAAATGTACAACACGTTGTTAACTATAGTCATCCTACTCTGCTTTCAAGCATGAGAACTTATTCCTTCTATGTTTGTACCCATCAACCAACTCCTCTCTACACACACACACACCCTTACATCCTTTCCAGCCTCTGCTGTCATTCTACTCTCTACTTCCATGAGATCAACTGCTTTAGATTCCACATGTGAGTGAGAACATATAATATTTGTCTTTCTTTGCCTGGCTTATTTCACTTATCATAAGGACTTCCAGTTCCATCCATGTTGCTGCAAATGACGTTACTTCATTCTTCTTTATGGCTGAATAGTATTCCATTATATATATATACATATATATGTATATATGTATATATATATACACACACACACACACACATATACATATATATACCACATTTTCTTTTTCCATTCATCTGCTGATAGACACTTAAGTTGATTTCATATGTTTGTTATTGTAAATAATGGTGCAATAAATACAGAATTCATGTTTCCATTTGATATACGAATTTCCTTTCCTTTGAACACCCAAGTAATGGGATCTGTGGATCATATGGTAGTTCTATTTTCAGTTTTCCGAGAAACCCATACTGTTTTCTATAATGACTGTACTAATTTACATTTTCACCAACCGTATATGAGAGTTCCCTTTTCTCCACATCGTCACCAGCATTTGTTATTTTTGGTCTTTTTAATAATAGCCATTCTAACTGGGATGAGATGATATCTCATTGTGGTTTTGATTTGCATTTCCCTGATGATTAGTGATGTTGAGCATGTTTTCATGTACCTGTTGGCCATTTGTTTATTTTCTTTTGAGAAATAACTATTGAGATCTTTTGCCCATTTTTTATGGGATTATTTGGGTATTTGCTATGGAGTTGTTTGAGTTCTTTATGTATTCTGGATATCAGTCTAATTTAGAAACTCTTGTTGTCTGCTAACAGTTTATCAGATCTCAAATACAAGTGTTCTTTTTCCAATTTCTCCATGCTTTTCCCTAAATTATTTCCCATAAGTACCATTTAAGATTTTATATTTTAACTTTTTCATTTAATCTGACACATACACATAAGTAGATTTAAGTCAAAAAATACTCATTTCAATAAAAAAGCCTGCATCATAACTTTATAAATATGACATGCCTAATCACTCATAACATACTCTTTTTATATGTGTTTCAATAAAGAACTGTATCATCTTATAACTCTGCTATTTTTCTGGTTATCATAGTAAATCTACCTATCAATAGTTGTATTTGTATATTTGAAGTTATATTTATAAATACTCTAATATATAACTGAGTATATTTAAATTTAGTCCCTTTCATTATTATTTCACGTATTGAAAAAAAATTGAATTTGCAGCATAAAAGCTAATTCATAAAGGAAATAGAGGAAGAAATGTACATACCTATACGCCTTGGCAGAAGAATTATGATGTATCCATCCAAACATTTATTCATTCGATAAATATCTACTAGTGCCAGTTCTAATAATATCTGTGCTAGGGACTGAGGCCATAGGGTTTCATGCCATTTAACAAACATAACAAATGCTTATTTTGTGCCAGAAGAGATGTTGATTTCTCTGGACACAAAGATGAAAAGGATGCAGCATCTGATACAGAAACGGGTTCTGCAAAGAGTGGTAAGTGCTGTAAGAAAAGTACTCAAGAGCACTGAAGAGGACGGGGCATCTGAGCTCACCTGAGTCAGGCAGGAGCCTCCAAGAAGAGGAGACACTGAGCTGAAGGATCAGTACAGGACGCAGGATGGAGGGAAAGCCACAGGGTTCCAGGCAGGGCACGCAGCAGGCACAAATGTGAACACAGACGCAGCCCTGGGGCAAGCAGTGCATGATCGGACGGGGCAGGCGGGAATGCGGCTGAAGTGGGATGAGGTGAAATCCAAGGAAACAACTTCCTGTTGTGCTTGGATGAACGTCACTGCTCAGGTGGGACAGTTCATACACCCTACAAGGCCAAAAGCTATGTGGTTACCTGAGTAAGACCTGCTGGTCCCCTCTGGGAATTACTCAGCTACGTATGTCCAGGATCTAGGGGGCATAGCTGAGATCAGTGTTGCCAGTCGGCCTCATCCTACCGACCAGGATTCTGTTGACAATATCTCAATCTAATGTTGTATGAGACAAATTAAACACATTTTGTCCCAGCCCCTGTCAGTGTGTCTAATCTGAGCTGCTGAGAGGGTGACAGACTTGTGTGAAAACTTCATTCCAACCAAGAAGGTGGAGGGACAAAAGGGTGAATTGTGGAGAGGGATGTCCCCGCATGCCTGTGCTGATGTGCCAGTTCACAAGGCTTAACTGTCCTCAGATCCCGAGCTAGCTCTGCAGCGAGTTGCATAGTATGACGTAGGCTGAGGGAGTTACAGCCTGCACTACTCATTCCTGCTGGGGCAGGGGTGGGGACTGGCCTGTCCATGCTTTAGAAAGGCTGCCGAGCTCATGGCCATGAGTGCCTCAACTGCAGCACCACCCACTGCGTGCATAGTCACCATCTGGGTGTATCACATTTCATGGAACTTCGAGACAGGAGTATTGGGGCCACCACACTGATGCTGTCAGCCTTGCTGTGCACAGGAATCTCATTGCCTACTTGCAGCTCTGATGAAGCCATCTCAAGCCAAGCTGCTTGCTTGCTTAGTTGTTCTTGTTGGAGTCACGCCATCCTCTGTGAGGTTGGGGCTGTGCCCTGACATCGGGAAGGAGATGAAAGCAGGAGTTTCCCATGCAGCCAGACTTGGATGACATTCAGCTTTGAACGCATTGTGTCTTAAAGAGAATCCATGATGAGATTTCAAGACAGAGGTGGTGGTGGTGGTGGTGGTGCCCCAAGCAGCCTTCATTCCTGTGACGTTAAGGACTTCAAGGTACAGAGGCTAAGAGACGTGAAGAAAGACAGCAAGACTGAGATAGAAATGAAAGAAGGAGCCAGGCCCAAATAAGTATTTCTGTTTCTGTCTGATTCTTGGCTATTTTCCAATCCTCAACCAAGATGAAAACTCCCCGAATTTGGCTTTGGATTAGAACTGCTCTGTCCCTCGGATGAGAGGCAGTAAAAACTTCATGGCTGAACTGCTGCTCCGCCGAGCCTTCACTTCACTTCAAAAGGCATGCATTGTCTAATTTGCATAGTTCTGCATTTGTGATTTGAGCTAAGTTTGTAGAGATGGAAAAGATGAGGTTCTTCCTATCCTAACAGCTAAAACAGATGGCCATGGATCCAATTTGTTTAGAATAAATTACTCCTACCATAAGTGGAATAATTTACACATATGATTTTTGTAAATCCTTCAGCTAAATCAGCTAGTCTCAGTAACACTACTTGGATAATGACTCTCCTTAGAGAATATAATTTATTGGATACCAGGTAAACAGAAATTAGCAAATGCAACTGAGCAGTGATTTTGAGCGTCTAGGTGATGATGTAAGGAATCTACATAATATAAAATTGTAATAATTTACAAACAAAAAACTTACCACCTTACATTTTCTAAGATCCCACACATGATAAGGTACTGTATTATCACCACTAAAAAAGACCTAGTTATGGTTTAGAACTCTTCCATTATAACATAGACCTCATTCCAATCAGAAACTCTCTCTTTATAGGACAGTCACAACTTTTGTCTCCAGGAATTTCTTTCAAGCTGTTGATATCCTGTCTTCAAGTTTTGATGCTCATACTTTTAAAATTTTACTAGAATGTGTCAAGGGAAAATTCCTAAACAATGAGAAAGCCATTTAAAATGCCAATTGTGATAGTTAATTTGGGCTGTCAACTTGACTGTATACCCAGACAGCTGGTAAGGCATTCTTTCTGGGTGTGTCTGGGAAGGTGTTTCCAAAAAATAAAAAGAAATGGCTTTTGAATCAGTGGACTGAGTAAGAAAGATCCACCCTCACACAGTGTAGACAAGCACCAATCGATCAGCTGAAGTCCCCAATAGAAAAAAAAGGCAGAGAAAAGGTGAATTGTCTCTCTCTCCTGTAGCTGGGACACCTGTCTTCTCCAGCCCTTGGACACGAAAACTTCAAGTTCTGCAGCCTTTGGACTCTGGGACATGCAGCAGCGGTGCATCCAGGTTCTCAGGCCTTCAGCCTCTACCTGAGTTACATCACCAGCTTCCTTGGTTCTGGGCCTTCAGACTTGGACTGAGCCATGCTACTGGCTTCCCTGGTTCCTGAGCTTGCAAATCTATGGTGGAACTTATAATCCTCCAAAACCACATGAGCCAGTTTTTCCTAATAAATCCCTTCTCATATATCTATACCTATCTGTTATAGATATGTGTATGTATATACTTTTTTATTGTTTCTATCTCTCTGGAGGACTAATACAGATGTTGGTCCCATGAGAGGTTCTGGAGAAGGAGAATTTTAAGGATGAGTTCCCAGCATTGGTTTTAGGTTCTCTGGCATTATCTCTCTCATCAGATTGGACTTTAAAATGCTAAGGACTCCAGGCAGGGTGTGGTGGCTCACGCCTGTACTCCCAGCACTTTGAGAGGCCAAGGCGGGCGGATCACGAGGTCAGGAGATTGAGACCATCCTGGCTAACACGATGAAACCCCTTCTCCATGAAAAATATAAAAAATTAGCCAGGCATGGTGGCAGGTGCCTGTAGTCCCAGCTACTCAGGAGGCTGAGGCAGGAGAATGGCGTGAACCCAGGAGGCAGAGTTTGCAGTGAGCCGAGATCGCGCCACTGGACTCCAGCCTGGGTAACACAGAGAGACTCCCTCTCAAAAAAAAATATAAAAGATAAAAAACCTAAGGACTCTATTACTAGTAGTACAGAAAGCACTGATAGTCCGTAATGTAACTCTTCATACAGACACACAAAACATCTGCATTGGATTCTCCTAATCAACCACTTATAGGAGGCACAAAGTTTTTTCTTTTTACCTTCCAACCTCATTTTAGGTTCAGGGGGCACATGTGTAGGCCTGCTGCACAGACCATCTCCTCACCCAGGTAATGAGCACAGAACCCCATAGGCAGCCTTCCAATCCTCACCCTCCTTCTGACTCCACCCCCAAGCAGGCCCCGGTGTCTACCACTCCCCTTCTTGTGTCCATGTGTACTCAATGTTCAGCTCCCACCTAGAAGTGAGGACATGTGGTTATTTGGTTCCCTGCTTCTGTGTTCATTGGCCTAGGACAGTGGCCTCCAGATCATCCATGCTGCTACAAAGCTCATAACCTTGCATCTCCCTGTGGCTGTGTACTATTTCATGGTGTAGATGCACCACACTTTCCCCAACCAGTCCACCGCTGATGGACATCCACATAAACCCCCTGTCTCTGCTGCTGTGAATAGTGCTGTGATGAACATGTGTCTTTATGGAGGGATGACTAATACTCCCCTGGGCACATATCCAGCCATGGGACCACTGGGTCGAATAGTAATTGTGTTTCAGATTCCCTGAGAGATCTCCAAACTGCTTTTCACAGTGGCTGAACCAATCCACATTCCCACTAGTGGCGTACAAGCTCTCTACCTTCCCTGCAACCTCACCAGCACCGGCTGTTTAACTTTTTAGTGCTAGCCATTCTGACCAGTGTGAGATGGCATCCCACCAGGTTTTGGTTTGCACTTCTCCAATGAATAGTGATGTGGAGGATTTTTCCATATGTGTGTTGGCCACAGGCATGCCTAGCCTCAAGAAGTGTCCATCCACGCCCGTTATCCCTGTCCTGTTTCAATGGAGTTGTCTGTTCCTTTCCGGCTGATTAAAGTTCCTTATAGATTCTGGATACTAGATCTCTGTCGAATGCATAGTTTGCGAATATTTTCTCCCATCCTATAGGTTGTTCGCTCTGCTGACACTTTCTTCTGCTGTGCAGAAGCTGCTCAGTTCAACCAAGTCCCTCTTGTCAATGTCTGCCTTTGTTGCAGTTGCCCCTAGAGTCTTCATCCTGAAATCCCTGCTGGCACCAATGTCCAGAATGGTACTTCCCAAGATTTCCACAGCTTTATGTGTTACATTTAAGTCTTTATCTTGAGTTGATCTCCATACATGGTAAATGGAAGGGGTCCAGTCCCAATGTCCCCACACATGGCTAACCAGTTATCCCAGCACCATACACCAAAACAGGGGGTCCTCTCCCCACTGCCTGTCATTTTTGGCCCATAGGCAAGAAACGTAGTGACTCTATATAATACTTTCAAACCTGTGGAAAACTAAAGAATATGATGGTTGGCTGCTCCTAATGTCACTGGACAGAATGGAGAAAGAAGAGGGTTAGGTCGATGATGTAGCTTGGATACTTGCAACATGCCCATCTCATGTTGAAATGTAATCCCCAATCTTGGAGGTCGGGCCTGGTGGGAGAGGTGTTTGGACCGTGGGGCAGACCCCTCATGAATGGCTTGGACCATCCCCTTGGTGATGAGTGAGCTCTCGCTCTGAGTTCACACAAATTCTGGTTGTTTAAAAGTGTGTGGCCCCTCCCCTCACTCTCCCTCTCCCTTTCTTTCTTGTTCCAGCTTTCACCGTGTAACGTGCCTATTCCCTCTTCACCTTTAGCCATAATTATTGTTTCCTGAGGCCTCACCAGAAGCTGACCAGATGCCAGCACCATGCTTCCTGTACAGCCTGCAGAACCGTGAGCCAATTAAACCTCTTTTCTTTATAAATTACCCAGCCTCAGCTATTTGTTTATAGCAATCAAAGAATGGCCTAACGCAATCAGGGATTTGAATTTCCATATCACGCTCCACATAAATAACCCAAGAATTTCTAGGTATGCCTTGAAGGAGATTCTTCTCTCTGTAGCTATGGGACAGAAATGGCCAAAAATCAAACACAACTCCTCATCGTGTGATTCTGCCTGAATTACAACAAAACTTGAACTCTCAGCCTTGCAAGCTATCTACTGTTAAAGTGAAGACCTTGGTTGGGGAAAAATGGGATCTTGCAAGTTGTGAAGGGGACATGTGAGAAGCCCCTGATGAGGCTGGGGACACTGCATCTCTAAATTCTGATGAGTTATTTTTGCCAAAGAAAGTGGCCTCCCCACCTACGGTGGTATTGGCCTCTCCACTTATGTCTAAGGAGATTAACCCTGCAGTACCTGAGAAAATAGCACTACCCCCCTGAGACAGTTGTCAAGCAAGACAAAGCTAATGCTCCTCAGGACCCACCCCAGTTTCTCTTTGCTTCTAGACTTATAACCAGACCCACATCCCGGCAGCCCCTAAAGACAAGGTACAATGTGTGGCCCAAGAGAAGGTGCCTGCTCTGCAAAAGAACTCCTTGAGTTTCCTGATTTGTACAAGCAGAAATCTGGGGAACACATGTGAGAATAGATATTAAGGGTGTGGGATAGTGGTAGAAGGAACATAAAGTTGGATCAGAGGATCAGACTGAATTCATTGACATCGGTCCACTAAGCAGAGATTCTACATTTATTGCTGTAGCTTGGGGAGTTAGAAAGGGTTCTAATGGTTGGTTGGTTGGTTGGTTGGTCAGTTGGTTATCTAAAACATGGAGCAAAGTATGCCCCACTGTGAATTAGTTGGAAATCCCTGACTTCTCCCGCCTTAACTTAGAGGAAGAGATTTAAAGGCTTAGAGTGATTGAAATGCAACAGTGGAATTGTCACTTGGGACTCACTCACCCACCCCGGAAAGGTCCAAAAGACATATCTTTCACCAATACCTTGTGAAATAGACTCATCAGGGGAGCCCCAGCATCTTTGACGAGCTCCCTGATTGTGTGGAACCACAAACACTCAACCGGAAAACTTAATGCGATAACATAATTGGATCCCAGGGTGACAGGAGCCAGATGGTGGTACTCAGCGGCCAAAGGCAAAGTAGATGTAGTTACTGGGAGGGACAGCACAGGCAAAGCAACCATCAGAATAATCTGATTCCTGTAGATCTATGGCATTGGCTAATCACGGTGTTTCAAGATGTGAAATAGATGGGATAGCCTACTAAACTCCTAATTGATCTGCATAAGGAGAAAATGTCAGGTCAAGTAAACAAAAGTCTAACTCAAATCATAAAAAAAACAGAGAACCAGGGCCCCTTAATTAATTCCCAGACTTGGGCCAGTTTACAGACCCAGAATCCCTTGAATGAATAGGAGGTCAGATCCCCTCCAGGAAGGACCCTAATACATTATCGAAAGTGTATACTGTTGGCTGGGCAAGGTGGCTCACGCTTGTAATCCCAGCACTTTGGGAGACCAAGGTGGGCGAATCACAAGTTCAGGAGTTCAAGGCCAGCCTGGCCAACACAGTGAAACTCTGTCTTTACTAAAAATACAAAAATTAGCTGGGTGTGGGGACAGGCGCCTATAATCCCAAATACTCTGGAGGCTGAGGCAGGAGAATCATTTGAACCTGGGAGGTGGAGGTTGCAGTGAGCCAAGGTCACGCCACTGCACTCCAGCCTGGGCAACAGAGCAAGACTCAATCTTAAAAAAAAAAAAAAAAAAAAAAAAAAGAAAGAAAGTGTATACTGTTAATCTTTCCTCCAGTCTTCCCCAAGGGGACCCACAGCCTTTTACCAGGGTAACTGTGCGTTGAGGGAAAGGAAACAATCAGACCTTCGGGAGACTACTGAACATTGGCTCTGAACTGATGCTGATTCCAGGAGACCTGAAATGTTACTGCAGCCCTCCATTTAAAGTAGGGCTTATGGAGGTCAAGTGGTCAATGGAGTTTTAGCTCAGGTTTGATTTACAGTAAGTCCAGTGGGCCCCTTAATGCATCCCATAGTCAGTTCCCCAGCTCCAAATGCATAATTGGAATAGACATGTTCAGCAGCTGGCAGAATCCCTACACTGGTTCCCTAACCTGTGGGGTGAGGGCTAGTATGGTGGGAAAGGCCAAATGGAAGCCATTAGAGCTACCTCCACCTAGAAAATAGTAAACCAAAGGTGATACTGCATTTTTAGAGGTATGCAGAGATCAGCGCCACCACCGAAGACTTGGGGTGGTGATTCCCAACCACATCCCTGTTCAATTCTCTTATTTGACCTGTGCAGAGAACAGATGGCTCTTAGAGAATGACAGTGCATTATCCTAAGTTTAACCAGGTGGTGACTCCAATTGCAACTACTTTACCAGATGTGGTTTCACTGCTTGAGCAAATTAGCAATACTCTGCTACCTGGTTATGCAGCTATTGATGCTGCCAAATGTCTTTTTCTCCATACCTGTCCTTAAGGCCCACAAGAAGCAGTTTGCTTTCAGTTGGCCAGGCCAGCAACGTATCTTCACTGTCCTGCCTCAGGGGCATGTCCACTCTCCAACCCTATGTCATAGTTTCGTTCAGAGGTCTTGACTGTCTTTCCCTTCCACAGTTATCACACTGGTCCATTACAGTGATGGTTTATGCGCATTGAACATCAAGAGCAGGAAGTAGCAACCACTCTAGTCTTGCTGGTAAGACAGTTGTGTGTCACCCCCAACCCTTTCAATCCTCTTTACACTGCTCCACTTTTTTCCCATAGCAAGTATCCCCTTCTAACATCCTAAGTAATTCACTTTGTATTATGTGCATTGTTTATTATCTGTCTTCCCTGTAGAATGTAAGCTCCAAAAGAGTAGGAATCTTTGTTTTACTCACTGATACAAAGAGTGTCCAGTAGCATAAGCAGGTGTTCAACAAATTTTTTTTTCTTTTTTTTGAGATGGAGTCTCTCTCTGTCACCCAGGCTAGAGTGCAGTGGCGTGATCTCGGCTCACTGAAAGCTCCACCTCCCGGGTTCACGCCATTCTCCTGCCTCAGCCTCCCGAGTAGCTGGGACTACAGGCGCCCGCCACCACACCTGGCTAATTTTTTTGTATTTTTAGTAGAGACGGGGACTCAACATGTTAGCCAGGACAGTCTCGATCTCCTAACCTTGTAATCCACCCGCCTCGGCCTCCCAAAGTGCTGGGATTACAGGCGTGAGTCACCACACTCAGCCCAACAAATGTTTGTTGAATGAACGAAGTTGGAGAAGTATGTATTGAAGCAAGGATTCTAAGCAATACTGAACTGGGAGGTGTTGGATACAAGGCGGTGAAGCTGCACGTTGCAGAAGCAGATGAATTATGGGAATAAAACTGCTGTTGGGACTGAAGTCAATGCCAAGGACAACACATGGAACAGAGAGACAAAACAGCAATGATGGTAGAGTAGAACTGTCCCAGGAGGCCGGGCACAGTGGCTCACGCCTGTAATCCCAGCACTTTGTGAGGCTGATGCGGGCAGATCACGAGGTCAGGAGATTGAGACCATCCTGGCCAACATAGTGAAATCCCATCTCGACTAAGAATACAAAAATTAGCCAGGCATGATGGCACACACCTGTAGTCCCAGCTACTCAGGAGGCTGACGCAGTAGAATCATCTGAACCCGGGAGGCAGAGGTTACAGTGAGCTGAGATAGTGCCACTGCACTCCACCTGGGTGACAGAGTGAGACTCCGTCTCTAAATAAACAAACAAACAAACAAACAACGGTCCCAGGAACTGCTAAAAGACTTAACAGCAGCACCCCTTCTCTATATGGCTTGATATGGGTCCAAAAGTCTAGAGGAGGAATCCCTCAACGTGGTTTCCTTTAATATCTCTGTCTACTTTGACTTCGCCTACTGGACACTACTGCCTTCTCATAATAAAATTTAATAATTGAAAAAGTATCTTGAGTAGGAAAAAAGCTAAGAAACAGCAATTGACCTCCAAGTTTGATATTATAAGTCCACAGAGACACATTCCAGACCTCATAAGGCCACCATGGTTGTGCTGCTTTTTTTAAAAAGTCACTCAGAATCAGTGTATATATCATAACAGCACCTACTTGGGAAATTCACATGAAATACTCGTATTTGCTTAGGGTTATTTTTAAAAAGAAAAGAATGAAACCATATTCTCTATTCTCAGATGAATAGTTTTGGAAGAAGAAAAGCTCAGCATGAGCATATTGGGAAAAACAATCAACAGGAGTATTTTGGGTTGCAATCGTGATCACTGCATGTGACTCAGCACCATAGCCAAGAAAACTGCCTGTGCACGATGTTTCCATCAACAAGAGAAGGGCGCATCCTGTTGCAGAAAAGAACAATTCCAAATCTCTAGATCGCAATTTCCTTGAAGGTGACTGAAATTACTACACTTCAGTGGATATTTGGTGGCCGGCGGGGGGTGCAAAGAAAAATAACAAAGAAGAATCCACTGAAAGGTTCTTAGATGTTTAATCAAAAAGCATCACGCTAAACTGTTAAGTCCTGGATCTGTCGTGTAGTGGAGAAGCAGCTGGAGTAGGTATCAGGAAGCTGGTATCCACGTATGAATCCCTCACTCTTCCTTCTTTTTGGACTTGGTGACTTTCTTGAAGAGGACTCAGATCCACATCTGTCTATCTTTATGTTGTATACGCATTGGGGTTTGTGATCATATTTAAAAGATTTTCGGGGGGGGACATAAAATATAATCTACATTGATCAAAACTATTATAGTCTACTAAAATTTATCTTGAGTAAAACAGAAGAAAAGGGCAGTAACGCTCCAGTGAATGTCTTTATTTTCCATTTTATAGGCGTTGTTGAATGGATTCCGCGTTTGATCACACTGTAAGGGCCTACCCTGACAACGCAGCATCTCGAAAGTAAAATTCAAGGAACTACTCTAACATAACTCATTCTTGTCCTGCACTCTGAGTTTTCTACCAGGAGAGTTATTCCTGTAAGGCAGTATTTCTAAAAATGCATTCCGAGAACTCTAAGATTCTTCCCTGCCCCATCCCACCCCCAACAGATTTTCCAGTAAAATAAGTTTGAGACATGCTGCGTACAATATTCCCCCTCTTGAAAATGTGTCGTCTATAATAGCATATTAAGGTCTCTCTTTATTGATCTAATAAGTTTGAAAGGTTTGTAAATGTGTCTAATAAGTTTTGGAAGTGTCTTCCTAAGTATGAAATGAGTAAACAATCCCATTGGACACACTTGGGGAAAGCATTCTGAATAGAGTGTCCACCATCTATCTGTCCTGTAAATATGTTAAATTAAATGGGAACAGCAATATATTTATATCATTTATGAAAGCAAATGATAACAAGTTTGGAAAAGCTTCAGCAGAGGGAAAAAACCATGGTGAGCATGAGAACTGTCAAGGGAGGCCATACCCAATGGGGTACACACCAGGGTACCACATCTAAAACTCTCACACGCATGACCACTGGGGAGTAGCTGAGACACAGATCCGTGGATGCCCCCTCTCAGACTCTGATCCAGCAGGCTCGGGGCCCCATAATTCACATTTATAACAAGCTCCTAGGGGAGGCTGGTGATGCTGGTCTGAATTAAGAGTCTGTCAAATAACAAGTCAACTCTGAGACCCTACCAAGGGACCAACACTTCTTTTGCCTTGTGGGGAGGCGGATAAGAAGCTCGCAGCATGGTCCTTGCCTGCTATCCTGTGAAAGCCAAAATTAACGCACAAAAAAAGAACCATACAATATTTTAATAAAAATAGTTAACCCTTAAATAGCACCTACGATGTGCCAAATACTCCTCCAAGTGCTTTACACATACGACCTCCCAGGATTTCAACTGAGGTCCACTGAGGGAAGCACTGCTTGTTACCTCTTTTTCCCACACAAGAAAATGAAGCCCAGAGAGATTGAGTGACTCATCCAAGGTCTCCCAGGAATTAAGCCCATAGAGCAGGGCTCCAGAGGCAGTAAACTTCCACTACATTGCCTCTCTCATTGACACATACAGCTGATGGTGTGAAAGTTGAGAAGGTTTGGATGCACTGGGGAATGAGGGTGCCTAAGTCAACTTGACAAGCTGTGGTGCACAGCAGACTCAGAGTGACACCACCGGAGAATGTTGCCAGCACCACTGCCATTAGTGACAGATCCACAGCCTGGGCAGACAGGGATTGTAAAACTCTTCCAGCACGGCCACCGAGTGAGAATCAGGGCCAGGGCCAACCCTACCTAAGCTGGAAATTAGCCACATACAAGAGAACTGAGCAAATAAATTAATATATCCATGACAATGAAAGCCAAGTTCCTCAATACTGGCGAAGGGTGTTCAAACACAGAAAGCTGGCTGGGCATGGTGGCTCACGCCTATAATCCCAACACTTTGGGAGGCCAAGATGAGTGGATCAGTTGAGGTCAGGAGTTCGAGACCACCCTGGCCAACAGGGCAAAAGCCCATCTCTACTAAAAATACAAAAATTAGCCAGGCATGGTGGCATGTGCCTGTAATCCCAGCTACTTGGGAGGCTGAGGCAGGAGAATCGCTTTAACCTGGGAGGCAGAGGTTGTAGTGAGCCAAGATCATGCTACTGCACTCCAGCCTGGGTAACAGAGGGAGACTCTGTCTCAAAAAAATAAAAAATAAAAAAGTGGAAAGCTCATTACACAACTATGTGAATGTCCCTAAACAATGCAGAACTATGTTACACATTTAAGAACGGTTTAGGTGGGCCGGGCATGTTGGCTTGAGCCTGTAATCCCAGCACTTTGGGAGGCCAAGGCGGGCGGATCACCTGAGGTTAGGAGTTCAAGACCAGCCTGGCCAACATGGTGGAACCCCATCTCTACTAAAAATACAAAAATTAGCCAGGCATGATGGCAAGTGCCTGTAATTCCAGCTACTCAAGAGTCTGAAGTGGGAGAACTGCTTGAACCCAAGAGGTACTGGTTACAGTGAGCCAAGATCACACCATTGCACTCCAGCCTGGGCAACAGAATGAGACTCCATCTAAGAAGCAAAAAAAAAAAAAATGATTAAGGTGGTTTTAAGAAATTATCAAGTAGAATAGTTTCACTATGTACAGTTTACTGTGTGCCAATGATACATAAATAAAACTTTTAAGAAAAAATATAGAAAGCTAAAATAAAAGCAACAGATTTGGATTGAAATTGGAGGCACTGATGTAAAAGGATCCAGGGCTTTCTGGAAATAGAGCTGATTCCAAGACCAGGGCAGGTGAAGTATAGCATAAGCCTTAAACAACTTGTACCAAAAAAGAAAAAGTACTCAAAGAATTATGAGGATATCTTAAGACCTATGCATGCTCATGCAGACACACACATATGCACACTTACACAAGCACATACTCTTACAAGCACACACATATCAGCCAAAATGGCTCCCATTAGCCATATGATAGAAATGGATTATGACACATTGAGTAAAATAGGAATCAATGAGTTTATATCGTTATGTGTGTATAAATGTATGTATTTATATAAAGGCAGGCAAAGGAAATTTTTTTACAGCAAAATACTAACTGATGGATGTGCAAAGAATGATAGCATTAGGAAATTATCCTTCGACAATCATAATAGGAATCATAAGAATAATTGATTTACGCAAGAATCACCAGTGGATAAAAAACATCAGTAGAAGAAAGTTTTCTGAAGAAAGACATCTTTACATAGCCTCAAATATACATTTATATGACTTATTAATATGTAAAATGCATATTAATTAACTAGAGTGGAGAACTATCACTGACATCATCTTAGCTAAGTGGTAAAAGGGAACATCACCAATAACAGGAGAAATGAATACAGTGTGCCTTCAGGTATGATTCACTGGAAAAGACCAGTTCCACGGCATTCCTGCCAAAAATACATAACTTGGATCTTAAATGAGACAACATCAGACAAACTTAAATCGAAGAATGTTTTACAAAGTAACTGGCCCGTAGCCGTCAGCAATATCAAGGTCAAGGCCTGTCGCAGTGGCTCATGCCTGTAATCCGAGCACTTTGGGAGCCCAAGGCAGGCAGATCACCTGAGGTCGGAAGTTCGAGACCAGCCTGGCTAACATGGCAAAACCCTGTCTCTACTAAAAATACAGAAACTAGTCAGGCATTGTGGCAGGTACCTATAATCCCAGCTACTCTAGAGGCTGAGGCAGGAGAAACGCTCAAACCAAGGAGGCAGAGGCTGTAGCAAGCCAAGACTGCACCACTGCACTCCAGCCTGCTGAAAAAGGCTCCAGCCATCTCTCTATAGATAGATAGATAGATAGATAGATAGATAGATAGATAGATAGATAGATAGACAGACAGACAGACAGCTAGATATAGAGATATAGAGATATAGATATAGATATATAGATATAGATATAGATATATATCAAGGTCAAGAGAGTGAAAGAAAGACTGAAGAAGAGCTCCAGACTGAAGAACAGAGAAACAGTATAGGTAAATGCACCACGTGACTCTGGATTGTATTTTGGACAGAAAAAAAAAAAGAGGGGTGGGGCCGGACGCAGTGGCTCATGCCTGTAATCGCAGCACTTTGGGAGGCTGAGGTGGGCAGATCACTAGGTCAAGAGATCAAGACCATCATGGCCAACATGATGAAACCCTGTCTCTACTAAAAATACAAAAATTAGCTGGGCGTGGTGGTGGGCGCCTGTATTCCCAGCTACTTGGGAGGCTGAGGCAGAAGAATTGCTTGAACCCAGGAGGTGGAGGTTGCAGGGAGCTGAGATTGTACCACTGCACTCCAGTGGCACCTACTGGCCCATGCCCCCTCCTCTACACTGTGCATGGCACCTGCCGGCCCACACCCCCTCCTCTGAACTGCATATGGCACCTGCAGGCCAGCACCCCCTCCTCTGCACTGCACGTGGCACCTGCCAGCCCACACCCCGTCCTGTCCCCAACTCTAGCACCTCTGATTTCCCTACGCTTGAAAGCAGTTTTCTTCTGCCAAAAGTTTTAGCTCCTAAACAGGGAGCAGAAGCTTTAATTTTACAATGGGGGTGACTAACACTAGGTGTCTTCATTCCGGTTCTTCTACACCAGAAAGCTACAGCCAATTGTGTTTTCTAAAATACCTAAATATACACACTTGGCAAGATGGCACCCTTCTGTAATCCCAGCTACTCTGGAGTCTGGGTCAGGAGGATCACATAAGCCCAGGTGTTTCAGACCAGCCTGGGCAACATAGCAAGATCCCCATCTCAGGAAAAAAAAAAAAAACTTCACCATTAGTATTATTTTTCCATCAAAAATCCCACAATCAAGTCTCACCTAAAGGCTAAGTCCTGCCTTCCCCAGGTATGAAGGTTAATTTTGTGCACCAATTTGACTGGGCCATGAGATGCCCAGATATCCACTTAAACTTTATTTCTGGGGATGTCTGTGAGGGTTTTTGCAAGAGATAAACACTTGAGTCAGTAGACTGAGTAAAGAAGATGCCCCTCTTCAACGGGGGTGGCATCACCCAATCCATTGAGGGCGCTACTAACAATAAATTGGCCCCATTTCAAGTGAAATAATAAATCTCAATATGTTTATCTCTTCGCTAAATCCATTATACATATTAGATAAGACACCAGCCACATGGATGGTGTCTTTCTCAAAGAGATTCTCTCCCATAACGTGGCATATTAAGGTTCTCTAGAGAAACAGAACCAATAGGAGAGATAGATGACAGATAGATACATGATAGATAGATGAGAGATAAAGAGACAGATGATAGATAATAGATGATAGATAGATGGAGGGATGATAGGATTTATTATAAGGAATTGGCCATGTGATTAAGGAGGCTGAGAAGTCCCATAACCTGCTATCTTCAACCTGGAGATGCAGGGAAGCCGGTGGTGTAAATTCCAGTCTGAATTCAAAGGACTGAGAACCAGGAGCACGGGCAGTATAAGCTCCAGCCCAAAAGCAGGAAAGGTCAAGGTCCCAGCTCAACTGTTTGGCAGAGGGAGGGCCCATTCAGCCTTCCTCTTTGTTCTGGACAGGCCCTGAAAGGATTGGATGATGCCACCCCATTGAAGAGGGGCATCTTCTTTACTGAGTCTACTGACTCAAGTGTTCATCTCTTTTGCAAACACCCTCACAGACATGCCCAGAAATAATGTTTAAGCGGATATCTGGGCATCTCATGGCACAGTCAAATTGGTGCACAAAATTAACCTTCATACCTGGGGAAGGGAGGACTTAGCCTTTCTACATGACTATAATACAGCTGCAGTGATTGACTACAACTGTTAAGAGTAGGATGGGTCTCCAAGATATTTATGTAAAAGTTACATAAGCTAAATAAAATACAGTGTGAAATACTTTTCAAAAGATGGCAGAAAAAGAGGAGTTCAAATCTCTCCCATGGAAAACAAGCCAACAGAAATGACAGAACACAGTGAAAATTGTCCTTAGACACTTAGGAATGGCACTAGAAACTAGGATTTTCGCCACTTAAAACAAAACAAAACACAACAAAAAACTGGCCAGGCGAGGTAGCTCATGCCTGTAATCCAAGTACTTTGGGAGGTCAAGGTGGGCAGATCACTTGAGGTCAGGAGTTCAAGACCAGCCTGGACAACATGGTGAAACCCCATCTCTAATAAAGATACAAAAATTAACTGGGTGTGGTGGTGCATGCCTGTAATCCCAGCTACTCTGGAGGCTGAGGCAGGAGAATCACTTGAACCCAGGAGGCAGAAGTTGCAGTGAGCCAAGATCATACCACTGCACTCCAGCCTGGGTGACAGAGTGAGACTCCGTCTCAAAAAAAAAAAAAAAGAAAGAAAACCTGAAGGAATATTCTGGCACCACACACACAAAAAAAGTCACAGAAGACCTGTTCATATTTCCCCTTTCTGACAGCTTGTGCGGCTGGATAATGAGTGATAAAGGGAGCCGGGGAGGACAGTCCTCTACCACACCTCTGTCCTACAGACACCAAGGCTGCAGCAGAACACTCAGAATTTGTCTGCCTACTTGATGGGAAGAGAACACTGACCAGGTGCAGGGCACCATGCCTGTAATCCCAGCACTTTGGAAGGCTGAGGCAGGTGGATCACTTCATCCCAGGAGTTGGAAACCAGCCTGAGAAACATGGCTAACCCCCATCAAAAAAAAAAAAAAAAAAAACTAGCCAGCATGGTGGTACATGCTTGTAGTCCCAGCTACTCAGCAGGCTGAGGTGGAAAGATTGGTTCAGCCCAATAGTCTGAGGTTTCAGTGAGCCGAGATAATGCCTCTGCACTCCAGCCTGGGTGACAGAGTGAGACCCTGTCAAGAAAGTGACAGAGAAAAAAAAAAAACACTAAATTTGGGAGTCAAAAAGTTGAAGAGCTAAATTGCTACAGTGAAAGCAATTACTGTGATTGACCAATATTTACTTTGCGTTTGCAGAACTCAATCTTCTTACAATAGGATTTCTAAAGAAGAGCAGACAGCACCCTGCAGCTGCACTTTGATGAGAAAGAAAATCAATGCTTCTGCATTTGCACACTCAGGAGAAGGGGTAAGGGATAATCATGTCCACCAGAAATCACTAGTTTGGGTGAAAGTATCACAGGGCTTGGTGGATCCAAATAATTTCCTCAAACCACGTAAGCACAGAGAATTCACAAAGCTTCTCAGTTCTCCTGTTGCTGCAAAAACATGTTTCCATGGGGTGTGTGACACATTGAGGGCTACTGGCGTCCAGCCACCTGAGCACACAAAGCTAGCTAGTAGCACAGCAAAAATAGTATTTCGTACTGATGCAAAGAGCCTGCTCATTGCTAAATCATTATCTAACAAGTGTTCAAACCAGCATGACACAAATTATTATTATGGGATGATATAATAACATAATATTCGTGGATACTAGCCCCTACGCAGGAGTTTCCATAAAACTCTTTTTAGACCATGTAGGAAAGTTAATATTCTACTGGGAAGGAGACGGTCGGAGCTCTAAACCTAAGACAGTCACCACCAACTCCATCACCAAGCCGCAGTGCTGTCCTGCTCTCTTCTATCTGGTGTTCTTTGTTTCCAAGAAACCTCATTTTGCAGATCTGTGGACTTTGAATAGATCCTGAGACACAGACTCACCTCTTACACGGGGTTGAAATATCCAGCTGCCTGGAGCTGGTGGCGTGGGGGAGAAAGGCCAACCAGATACTGGGCCAACAGTGAGAGGGGTCAAAGCCTGAGAGTGAGGACCCATCATCAGGCCTGGTACAACAGGCTCTGGGTGCTGACTTGGTGGGAGGCACCAGAGGGGCAGAGCATGCCTCTCCTCTCTGCTGGGTACCTGCCACCCTCCACAAGCCCAGCGCTCCACCTCCTAGGAGATCCTGGGGGCACCTGTTCCTGCCTCCCCACTGTTAAGAGCTTGGCTTGAGAAGCTGCTGTCACCTCCCTCCCGACAACCTAAACCCCAAGACAGCCAGAATGTTTCCATCATTCCACCCCACTGCTGTGCTCAAATCTTGTCCCATCCAGAATAAAATCCCGAGTCCCAGCCACGCCTGCCAGGATTCCAATGGTCCGGCCTTCCTCCCTCTCCTTCCCCACGCAGTCCTCCAGGCTGCTCCTCCCACACACCAAAGAGACTTCCCAATGGGGCTGCTGTCCTTGGTTCTAACTTGCTCCCCATACGCATGTGGCTCCTTCTCCACCTCCTTGACGATCTCTGCTTCAAAGACACCTTGTCCAGAAGCTTCCCGTGACCAACCGCATAAAGCAACTCAAACCTCCCCATCTGATTTTCTTTTTTTTTTTTTTTTTTGAGACGGAGTCTCGCTCTGTCACCCAGGGTGGAATGCAGTGGTGCGATCTCGGCTCACTGTAAGCTCCACCTCCCGGGTTCACAACGTTTTCCTGCCTCAGCCTCCCGAGTAGCTGGGACTACAGGAGCCCGCCAACACGCCCGGCTAATTTTTTTATTTTTAGTAGAGATGGGGTTTCACCGTGTTAGCCAGGATGGTCTTGATCTCCTGACCTCGTGATCTGCCCGCCTGGGCCTCCCGAAGTGTTAGGATTACAGGCAAGAGCCACCACACCCAGCCTGCTTTTTTCTTTTTTCTTTTTTTTTAACTTTGCTTTATTTGTTTTCAAAGCCCAAGCAGACATAGTATACGTTTTACATATTTGTTCATCTCTCTGTGCCTACAGGAATCAAAGTCGATAACAACAGCGTTTTACTTCGTTTGTCCATGAGTACATCCACAGCATTCACAACAGCGCCTGCACATGGTTACTCAATAAATATCCACTGTTACTGAATACGGCTGTTCCCTGTGTGGTGTAACGTGTGTGACTTTTGGGAAGCAAATCAGAAGATACACTTTGCATCATCATGCAATTGAGTCTGCAGCGTCTAACTGCATTAACTAATTATGGATCCCTTTGATGGATATCTGGCAATACTGGTGGTTTTTTTAATCATCTCAGATAAAGACTAGTTGTGCTGTGATTGAACTGTAGCTCTGCATTAGTAATTGATTCCTCAGGGATAAATGGATGGCTGTAATTGGGAGTAACTAAGATAAGATTTAATAAGCGTCTTGATCTTTCCCAAGAATCTAATTGCTCAGGTTAGTCTGTCATCTCTGAAAGCTATAAGTAATGCAAACAATTTATATATCACTCTCAGAAACTTGCGACTTAGGGGATGTCATGCGAGTGCTGAAGAATCTGACTCTTTTCATAATCTGATTTGCCTACTGCCGATGTATGTGCATGGTGGATTTTTAAAAAGTCATTGTAATTTCTCTAGTTATTTATATTAAATTACAGTGATTAATTTTTAGGATATATTTTGTTTTCACTATTCCAGGGAAGTTTTTAACAAAATTGGTGTGCCCTTGAAAAAGGAAACAAAAAAAGAAAATAAACCCCCCCAGACCACCCACTCATTCTGCAGCAGCTGGAGAATGAATGTACCTGCCCCTCTTTGTTCCTTATTCACCACCAACTGGAGGAGTCTACATGGAGGGTCCCAAGTCTCCCCAACAGGAGTGCCTCTCACAACTGGTCACTGGGTCCTAAGTGATGCAAGAGCTGGCTACATAGGACCGAACACTGGGACAGGTCCCACCTACGAGCTGTGCTTGGTACAGAACAGGCATTCAATACAAGTCGGAAACTTTATTCACTTAATCACCTACTCATCCATTTGTTAACACTAACTGGTCAGAAAATCTGGAGACATTCAGAGTCAAGGAGAAGTTAAAAGCTACCCATTTTCTTACTAACAAAGAGACATTTCCCACGTCCCAAAGCCCTGTCTCACCTCCCCGTCCTGCGCTGGATTCATGCACCTGTTTCTGTATCAAGAAACTACCATGGATGGTCCCAGTGCCCTGCTGCCCCGCTCACCCCACCCAACAAGGGTAAAGATGCTCAAGGTTCAGTCTCTCTCTCTCACCATAGAGCCAGGATTCTTAAATTTCAAAAGAGGGATTTTTTTTCCTTTATACCCCACCCCAGAGAGAGATGCTCTTCTTCCCAGCCCCAAGTGAGAGTTTAAGTTTGCTCTTATGCAGAGAATGCTCAAGTACTCCAGAGCAGTGATCCTCCTGCCAAGGAGAGGAAGGAAGACAGGAAAGGAGGAGGAGGAGGAGATCTCGCAATGCTGGTGCTTTTTCCTGGAGATTCACAGCAATGGTGACTCCAAAATCTTTCTCACAAGCTCTGCTCTTTTTCCTGAGCTGCATATTTCTCCCTCCCAGACAGACATGTTCACCTCACCTGAGATGACAAATATCCAAAACCTCAGCTTCCCTGCAAAAAAGAAAGAAAACCAAGCCTCTTGCTTTCCTCTTTTTGGTAACAGTTGCCCCGTCTTCCCAAGACCCTCAGCTTGGGAGCCGGGACACATTCTCTTCCTGCACAGTCTTGACGTTTTACCCTGTAATAGCTCATTCCCAGCTCCACTGCCGTTATCAGCATACAAAATAACATCACTGTTCACATGTATCTTCCCAGCCAGTCTCCAGTCAGTCCCCTCTCCTCTATTCCAACCCACTCCAGTGCTATCCACCCACTCCGATCACATCTGTCTCAAACACCACTTCAATCCTAGTAATCCCAGCATTTTGGGAGGCCGAAGCAGGCAGATCATGAGGTCAGGAGATCAAGACCATCCTGGCTAACACAGTGAAACCCCGTCTCTATTAAAAATACAAAAAAAATTAGCTGGGTATGGTGGCGGGTGCTACTTGGTCGCAGCTACTCGGGAGGCTGAGGCAGGAGAATGGCATGAACCTGGGAGGCAGAGGTTGCAGTGAGCCGAGATCCCACCACTGCACTCCAGCCTGGGCGACAAGGTGAGACTCCGTCTCAAAATAAATGAAAAAGAATTTCAATTATTGCTGGCTGCCTATCAAATTAAATAAATCTCTTCACTCTTTAATATGATCCAAATTTTATATAATATATAATCACTGTATCATATACAGCATATATCAAACACACACACACACACCCCCACAACCAAACTGCTGGACAAATGCAATACCCTGAGCATCTTCCTGCCTTTCCACCTCCACGTCTTCGGATTCTACCCAATGCCTGGAATTGAAGTCTTTATTACTGCAAGGCTGATCTCAAATAGCCCCTGAGTAACATCTAGATGCCACCTACTCACACAGCACCTCTTCTCTCTGAATCATATATTGCTTTTTTAAAGTTCCATGGACTTTGCGTTAATTTTTCTAACATAAAAATTTAAATACTCAGTATTAAGTTCCATAAGGGCAAAGACTGTCTTAGGCATCTTTATGTTTCCAGTTATTCATATGATATTTGATAGACTGTAGTTGCTCAATGTATGTATTTGGCAAATTAACTTGAAAATATCTCAATAGAAGGACGATTCATGTTAAAATTAAAAGTGATTTAATTTTAATTAAGTTAAATTATAGTCAGCTCCCAACTGACACCAACCAAATGTGGGAGGACTGGGCTGCAAAATATATTACTCAACTATGGCCATAACGTTAGTCCTCAGGCTGTTTCAGAAAAATTTTGAAATGAACTGAACTACTTCTCGAATCGATTTCTCTCCTGGCCTGAAACCACCTGGGAGCTCATGGTAGGAGAGAACGTTAATGTGATTGGTTAGTCTGTGCTAAAATATAACTGCATTTGGTGTGACCACCCATCTACTTGTAAAAAACACTCCCTCCAATCTCTGTATACTCATATGTTTTCATAAAGGCTGCAAACATAAGATCAAGAATCACTCTCACTTTTCTCTCCATCTTCTCTTCTGTCACACATTTCAGCAGTTCCTGAAGTGCTAGATTTCCTGGGGACATGGTTGGCATCCAGCTAAGGGAAGCTGGGTGGGATTTACATTTAGTTTGAATTTAGTGGAAATATTGAGGCAGTTAGAAGTCGTTTGAAGTCACTAAGTTATCGCAAATTGCCTTAGTGTGAGAATATGGCCTCCAGGAATGCTCTTATCACCCACTGTGCCAATTCTCCTGGCAAATTGACACAAAAGCCAGGCTCAGAGGTCACATAAGACATATTTATGTGAGACATACTTGTATGAGATGCACTTCCAATATATCTGGCATTGGAGTATGTGAGTAATAAAAAGTAAACAAGGTTTGAAAGGTACAGAGCCAAAGCTAATCTGTGGAAAATCCTCTGAATCATCAGATATGTAAAACTATAAATAGAAAATTCAATGCTCATAGCTTCCAGTCACAATGGAAGCTCTCTTTTGTCAGGAATAGAGTGGAAATCATAGCATATATGATTATAAATACTCCATAATTTTTATTTGTTTTTGACGGAATTAACAGGAAAATAAAACGTATTCAAAAGTGTGTTTATAAGGCAGAAATCTGTAGCAATGCCATATACAAGTATGTCTGTGGATCTGTATATGAAGTTCCATATTTCAAATACTTCAATTCATTAGACCTCACATTTGAGTGTCACCTGGACATCCTGTCTAGGGCAAGTCTGGGGGACCCAGATGAAAACAGTTCACCACTTGCCGCTAAGAGCCGGCAGGAACCCATGTAGACAAGTGCTTCAGAGAGAAGAACCTAGATAGGCCTGGAATGCTTCCGATTATGCCTTATCCATTTTACAAAATTTTTATATTTTATATTTTAATTAATTTTATATGTTTCAGAATTATTGGTTGCACTGAAAATCAAATACACCAAAAAATATATCAAATATACCAAAAACATGCCCAAAAATGCCTTCAATTCAATAAAGTGAATTGCCAGGAGAATTGGCACAGTGGGTGACTCAAGATTAGTCATTGCTTACAAAACCTTGAAATGTCCTGGCATGTTAAACTTGTGCAAAAAAGAAACTTGATAAATGTTTCCTCAAACTTAGTAAAATTCCTAGAACTTTTCATGACATACTCAATGACAAATTGTGAAGCTGGAAGAAACTTATCTAAACTATCAATAATAATACACAAACTTCGATCAGGCACAATAGAGAAAAAATCCCTCCATTCCTCCTACACAAGAAACAATATTATAAAATTATCCTATAAAAGGCTCATATCAGAATATGAGCCATAAATTGTAGGAGAAAAATACTATAGAGCTACATTAGGCAATTAATAAAAATATTGTGTTATTTTTATGGATTGTGTGATGGGAAAATTAAGGCCAAGAGAAGTTAAGACAAGGTCACCAATAACAGCAGGCTCATGACCGAGCTGAGATTCAGAACCAGGAAAAAGCAATTAATTTGTCTCTGTTTTATTTTCAACCATTTTAGTATTTCCATTTAACCATTCGGAAAATTGTCCATTTTCCTATTTTAACTTTGGGATGCAGAATCACCTGGAATACATATGATTTTCTATGCATTAGATTATAATCATCCTATTTTTAAATATAAATATGGTCATTAAGATTTATAGTTTAGCCATTTATGACTGTGTAGGATAAATTATACCACATGGTTATAATACTGTAGGAGTACGAATTTTTGTTGTTAATTACATCGTATTGGAAAGCAGCTTTCTATACATATTTAATGTGTTACCTAACTTCTTTTTGCAGCACTAAAGAACTGTGGTAAATTCATTCTAATTATTCATATTCCAGGGCTATAACTAAATACATATTTAAAATTAAATATAAGCTGGCTCATCCTGAGAGGAAAAAAAACTCATAAAATAGCACAGATCCATTTATAACAAATTTCTGAGGTAACTTAAAAGTAATTTAAAAGCACTGCCTGAACAGTTCATTGTCATTTAATAAAATTCAGCTTCAGTTATCTAGAACATTTAATCAAATTTTATTTTTTCATGAAGTCTTATCATATAAAATTGAGGACTAATGAAAGCTAATTTTTAGGTACATAAAATATTGCAGCAAAAAAGCATGAAAGCATAAAATACCCTTGTTAGTGAAATGCTAATAAAAGAGTGTAAACTTCTATAATGAATTAAAAGCATCTCCATATTAACTAAGTTTAATGACTTTAAAGCACATAACAAAATATATTGCATTATAAGAAAAATATTTGAAACTACTCTGGTATTTCATCCAGAAACAGCTTCATGACCCAGCACCAAATAAACTTCCATATGAGTTCATAAACAAGAAGTCCATGAGCATCCTTGGCGGGCAGATTCACTCAATATATTTATGGCCGATAGGTTCAATAAATGGCTAAATAAAAAATATTTACATAATTCAGTGAGGCACAGTTTCTTGGGATCCATTATATTCAATTAACATAAGACTATTTCTTATGGTAACCAAATATGTAGATGTACCATATTATAGGGTGAATGATTATATTTTGGGCCAATATTTCTCAAATCAAATATGAATTACCCCCATTTTTTCAGGCCACTATTATAACAGTATTTTAGAAGATTTTATATGGCCACTTATGAGTTCCCAGGTGTTGTACATAACCTAAAAAACATAGTTGACTCACTCCTTGGCAAAATACTCAAGGAAAAGCTCCCTTTATCCCCATTAGAGTAGTAATGTACTTAAATTTTATAATATAACATTAAACTTCAACCCACTTCTTCCATTAATTAGTTTAGTTCTAAAGAAGCAGGAATGGCTAGGCACAGTGGCTCACGCCTGTAATCCCAGAACTTTGGGAGGCCAAGGCGGGCAGATCACCTGAGGTGAGGAGTTCGAGACCAGCCTGGCCAACATGGTGAAACGCCATCTCTACTATAAATACAAAAATTAGCTGGGCGTGGTGGCGGGCATCTGTAATACCAGCTACTCGAGAGTCTGAGCCAGGAGAATCGCTTGAACCCGGGAGGCGGAGGTTGCAGTGAGCCGAGATCACACCGATGCACTCCAGCCTGGGCAACAAAGAGTGAAACTCTGACACACACACACACACACACACACACACACACACACACACACGCACACACCAGGAACAAAATGCTACAAAATATAGAAGTTTGTTTTATAAATTAGAAGTAAAAACATATATGTTTATTTTATAAATTAGAAGTAAAAATATAATGTATGTGTACTGACAATGACTACAAAATAAAAAGTGAAGCCAAATAGTCACACATTAACCTATTTTTTCCATTTTTAAGAGTATGCAATAGGTACCATTTCTAATAACCAACTTAATTTAAGTGTTTATAATGTATAAACACTTTAATATCCTCAAAATAATACCAGCTTATTTTACTGGGGTAAAAACACGTACAATTCCATATTGTTAACTTTGAGGTACAATGCCATACAGCAGATCACTAGAACTTAATTATCTTGCATACCTGAAACTTCATACCCATTGAATAGCAGCTCTCCATTTCCACCTCCACTCTCAAGCAGCTGTCATGTTCTCATTTAGCAAGTAAGAAAAATATGCCCAGGAGCTTATGTGTTTTTTTAAGAAGGCTCATAAAAAGTGCACATCAGCACTGGGACACATACTCTGGTCTTCTATTTCAAATTTTTTTCATTCCGACTCTACCATCCCTTACAGATAGGCGATGTTCCTGTTTACAAGGACTATATGTAATGGGTAATGGCAATGTTCTTAGAATAATATTCTTGAAAATCAATCACAAATTTTAGACCCATTGAGATCGTCAAGTCTGGAAGTTCTCAATTCCTTTTCCTTATTGCAAAACACACACCACAACACTCTGACATGAGCAATGGATAACCATCTACTGTATTTATATTAAAATCAGCTAAAAGTTATTTGCAACGTCTAATGTATTTGCGGTAACCACACTTCCTTCTGCCTGGCAAGAAATCATCAGAACTCAAGTGATAGCGATATTATTGTAGGAACAGTCTTGAAATCAGTAGTTTAATTGCCATTAATAAGGGTTGCTTGGAAATCACCTCAAAAATTATCTCAAAATATCAGAATATAGAAATAGTCCAGCTGTGGGTGGCAGATTTGAGCCCTTCATTGCATCTGTAAGGCCTAGAAGTTGAGCAATTTGTCCAATGAAGCAGTTCTGGTGTATGGTACAAGCAGTAGTAATATTCAGAGATGCTAATTCTGTTCTTCCAACCATTCTATTGTCTCTTCACCTGCTTGAAGAGGTGAGAGATGTGAAATACCAGGTTTGGATTCAGGAATTCAGGAGTTAGATTAAAACATATTTCAGTATCTGTCTTCTCTGTTTCTTGCACCATTCAACAATAAGGATACATAGTAGCTAATACTAGAAAAGGGAGTTGTAGATCTGAGAAGAATATCCAGAAGAAAGAATAACACATAAAGTTTCTGGGGAAAGTAGTTGAAGAAAGGAATTAAAATACAAGAGTGAGGCCTTTCATCCTGGACTCTGTCTGCCACCAGCCACTTCTCTCTCAATAAACTCGTGAATCACTGAATCAAGTAATTATTGAATATCTAGTATGAACCATGTACTACACTTGTTACTAGAGGATATCTAACTTCTTTTGTAACACTTCAGTTACTTGAAGAAATTGAAGTTCTACATATAAGGAATTTACTAAAGACCCTAAAAATTAAGAATCAATACCCAATAGTGAGCACTGTACAAGTATTTGTTGATGGAACTGTATTCATACTACCACTGTTTAACATCAGATTTACTACAAATATGTTTCATTCCCACTTGAAAACAGATGTTGGCTTCTCACAAGAAAATTCAACATCTCTATTGCTATATGGTTATATACTTAAACTTATTTTAAACCACAAAGTCTCACTTTGGAGTGACCTAGATAATATCATCACCATATTGATAAAATATAGAGAAGAACTGCAGCTCTTTGGGACAATGGTTTCTAGCTGTGAAAGAGAAAGACCTTGTATATTATTAAAATAAATTTTGAGGATATGTCTTTGAGAAGATTGAATAGTTATCTTTTGTGAGTTATCTCTTGTGAGGCTATCAGAAAGATGTAAACCTAATTGGTTCAAAGCTTCTTACTGATAAACTATAGCTTGATAAATACTGAACAAAAGCATTTTTTTTTTCATTTTAACAGTTATACTTATCAGGTCGGGGCGCTGTGGCTCAAGCCTGTAATCCTAGCACTTTGGGAGACCGAGGCGTGTGGATCACGAGGTCAGGAGTTCAAGACCAGCCTGGCCAATACAGTGAAACCCCATCTCCACTAAAATTAGATAGGTGCGGTGGTGGACACCTGCAATCCCAGCTACGCAGGAGGCTGAGGCAGGAGAATCGTTTGACCCTGGGAGGTGGAAGTTGCAGTGAGCCAAGATCGAACCATTGCACTCTAGCCTGGGCAACAGAGCAAGACTCCATCTCAAAAAAGGCAAAAACAAAAACAATTGTACTCATCAGAAGAATTAATGGTAAAAGTAAAGAACACAAACTAAATGTTTAGTCCTGCGCCCATATAAAGAGACAATTAATAAATGGAAGAGATTTTGATTTTGATTGTTCTAATAGATGATGGGTTTTGTCAGTAGGATGTAACTTCCCTCTAACTTCCTGAAATACATGTGAATACTTCCATTGAATGGTAGAATGTGAAAGTACAACATTCTCAAAAGGTCAACTGAAAGTTCATCATTTTTAAGCCCCGAATTTTTTTTTTTTTTTTTTTTTTGAGACAGAGTCTTGCTCTGTCGCCCAAGCTGGAGTGCAGTGTCAGCCTCTACCTCCTGGGTTAAAGCGATTCTCCTGCCTCATCCTCCCAAGTAGCTGAGACTACCAGTGTGCATCACCATGCCCAGCTGGTTTTTGCATTTTTAGTAGAGACAGTATTTTGCCATATTGGCCAGGCTGGTCTCGAACTCCTGGACTCAAGTGATCCACCCACCTCGGCCTCACAAAGTGCTGGGATTACAAACATGAGCCACTGCACCCAGCCAGGCCCTGAAATTTTTAAGAACTGATGTTTCATTGGTTTAGCAAGCAACCACTGATGTTTTTTCAACATTTTACAATATATGGTAGTGTTAGTCAAGAAGAATGGAACATTGTACTCATGACTCAGAGTGCATCCTCCATTTTAACTCTCAAATATTAAGTAAATATGAATTATTATCTACATTTTATATCTGGAGAACACAAGAACTAGAGAGAATCATAGCCCAAGTTCCAAACACTAACAGGAGGCAGATTGACAGAAACATCTTGATGTCCCCAAAGCCATAATATAACTTTTTTTTTTTCTGGCATCCACCTTGAAAATGATGCTTCTATTATTTTAAGGTTTACCAGGTTTCTGGTTTACAAAATATACCAATACCTGTTTTCTTTTATATCACTGGACTTAATTCAATACAATAAACATTTATACAATGTATGCTTTCTCCAAATGTTATCTTTTTATCACACAATCTCAATCATCCAGCAATACCTGTGGTTAGGGCCCAGTGGGGCAAGGTAGTAGGTTGTGTTTTTCACCTAAAAAATAAATAAGAACTTTATTATAAATAGGGTTTAAAGTGGGCCTCTTCCATAAGGAAGCCCCCAATTTTTTTAACATAAAAAAATTAATGTAAAGGTTTTATTTTTTTTAATTTTTGTTGGTACATAGTAGGTGTGTATATTTATGGCGTACATGAGATGTTTTGATTCAGGCATGTAATGTATAATAATCACATCAAGTAAAATGAGAACACTTTTTTCTTTTTTTTGAGACAGAATCTCACTCTATCACCCAGGCTGAAGTACAGTGTCACAATCTCAGCACACTGCAACCTCCACCTTCCAGGTTCAAGCAATTCTCATGTCTCAGCCTCCCAAGTAGCTGAGATTACAGGCATGCACCACCATACCCGGCTACTTTTTGTATTTTTAGTACAGATGTAATTTAGTTATGTTGGCCAGGCTAGTCTCGAACTCCTGACCTCAACTGATCCACCCGCCTCAGCCTCTGAAGTGCTGGGTTTGTAGGCATGAGCCACTGTGCCCAGCCCCACCCCACCCCCATTTTTAATTGGACATATATTATTCCCAGCCTCCTGGCTTGGATCTGCCAGCATCCAGAAACCTAAAATACAGTTGGCATTGGAAGACTTCTACTTTTGATAATGATGGATTAGGTTATTCAAACCACCATTCCTGTTGAGAAAAATGGCGAACTCCAGACAAATTTAAAAGTCTGTCTGAGGACATTGTGGAGCTAAGAAATCAGTGAATATTTACAAGACTATGGCATAGAAGAAAATGTACCACCAGAGAGGCAAGCCCAGCATTTGGTTATGCCTTTTCTGTAGGGTCTGTGTACCAATTCAGAACATGCAGCTGAAAGGCTGAGAATGCTAAGCAGAGTGTTTTAACAGCCCCATGTAAATAATGGCACAAATATTAGATTCCAAGACTTACCAAGCAGAAGGAACACTGGGAAACAAATGCTTTGAATTGAGACCCCAAAACTGCAGCCTTTAATTAAAGGTGAAATAGAAACACACTGGACCTACCAGAAATGAAGCCCAATTTTGTAAAATCTCAATCACTGAAATTAGTTTGTGATGATCCAGATTTGCCAATGTCCCTAGCAACCAGCCACAAGCAAAATATATTCTAAAAAATCATGAGACACATAGGGGACAGGACTATGTGATTTAAAAAGAGAAAAAACAGGCAAAACAAACAGAACCACAGGAAATCTAACAAATAGTTACAAGATAAAGAATTTTAAATAGCTAAGCTGAATATTTTCAAGAAGATAAATTTAAAGCTCAAGAAAGTTGGCAGATAAATGGAAACAAAGAAATGAAAATTTCTAGAACTGGAAGAGAAATTAAATGAAATTAAGAATTTAAAGGATGTGCTTAAAAGTAGATCAGATGCAGCTGAAGAGAAAATCTGTGAACTTGAAGATTGATCAGAAGAAAACACCCAGGATGAAGCATAAATAAACAATAGAACATAAAAAGGCAACAAAATGAGCTTAAAGTAATAGAAGATACAGTAAGAATACACACAAACACACACAATTGAAGCTCAGAAAAACAAAGGAGAAAGAATGGGAAAGAAGCAATATTTAAAGACGTGAACCAATTCCTGAAAATTTCCCAATGCCAAGGAAAGGCATCAAGGTATAGAGGCAAGAATTCTAGCATATCACAAGCATGATTAAAAAAAAAAAAACTACACAGTAGTGGGTTGAAGAGTGTTCTCCAAAAATCCATGTCCACTCAGAACCTCAGCTTCTTGACCTTATTTCAAAATAAGGTCTTTGCAAATGTAATTAATTAAGGATACCAAAATTAAATTATTCTAGATTTGGGGTTCACCCTAAATCTAGTCGCCAGGTTCCTTATAAGAAGAGGAGAGGATACACCAAGAAGAGAAGAAGGCCGTGTGAAGATGGAGACAGAAACTGGAGTGATGCTGCCATAAGCCAAGAAATGCCTGGGTCCACAAGAAGCTGGAAGATGCAGGAAAAATTTTTTTCCTTGAGCCTCCAGAGAAAGTTTGGCTCTTCTGCTATCTTGATTTTGGCTTAACAACAAAATTTTCAGAGTTCTAGCCTCCAAAACTGTGAAAAAATAAATGTCTTTTGTTTTTAAATCATCCTGTTACAGCAGCCCTAGAAAACTAATTCATACCCCAAGAACTTTAAAGTTCTGAAAATTGCTTCAGAGCTTCAGAGAAGCCACCAAAAAGACTGACAGGAATCACTTCTCAACAGAAATAAAAGAATCAAGAAGATGAAGCAATGTTTTCAAAGCACTGAATCTTATTGTATACATAATCCATTGCTGCATAAAAAGTTACCCCCAAAACTTGGTGGCTGGAGACAATGCATATTTATTATCATTCAGGTTTTGTGGGTAAAGAATCCATATGTAGATTAACAGGGTGCCTCTGGCTCAAAGACATTCCTGCGTCTGCAGTCAAGCCATTAGCCAGGATTAAGGTCCCACCTGAAATCTCAGCCTAGACAGGAAGGAGGAAACTCCTTCCAACCTCACCTCTATGGTTGTTTGCAAGCCTGCATCCCTTGCCATGTGGGTTTATTGACAAGGATTCCTCCCAACATGGCAAGTAGCTTCAACCAAAGCAAGTCATTCAAGCTCAGGTGTAGATGAACCTCCAAAGGTATAAATCTTTACAGCAACTCAAGTATAGTTCCTCATGATCTGTAGAGCAGTGAATCTAAAATGACTAGTAATCTTTTCCCAACACACAAAACATACATTGGTGGAAGAGGAACAGGATAACCACTATAGACATTTCTGTTCAAAGAGAGGAAGATGTGAACCACAAACTAGTCACTGGTCCATAGCAATTTTAAAATTCAGATGTGCAAATGTTGCAAGTTCCTTGATTACATCCGAGGTCTGATAATAATTCCTCATGACTCCCTGCTTCGCTCTCTGTGCTCTTATTTCCACCCCTAAGGCATCTTTTTTCATGGAAGTTAGTATATGTTTGAAAACCTCAGTCTGTTTTCTGCCAGAAGCTTCCCTCATCTAGTACTGTGTTCTCCTTATTCCAAGATGCCAATGTTTCTACATATATAACTCTTTTAAAAATATTATGGGTCTCTTGTCAATCTTCTTGATATTTACTTTATTAGATAAAAAGCTACATCTCCAAATTTCCTCGACATAAATATGTTTCTATCTTGGGTATCTATAGAGGCACAATACTCTTCAGCTTCTTAGAATCCATATTGTTTAGGAGGATCTACGAGTCCCATGATTAAGTAATTTAAAGAGCTTTACACTTGACTAAATAATACTCTGAGTAAACCACCTTTGATTTTCCAATTATACCTTCAGCTTCATCCTTAGACCAAGCTTTCTTGAGAATGCCTTGTATTTGGTCTTTGTTCAAAAGCCACTTCTTAACTTTAGCATTATTTTTTATCTGTATAGGCTGAGAATTTTCAAAACCATCAAGTTCTGACTCCTTTTTGTTTGACAGCCCATCCCTCAACTTATCTCTCTCTCTGCACATTTTGCTATAAGCATCAGAAGAAACCAAGTGACACCTTCAGAACTTTGCTTAGAAATTTTAGTTACGTCATTCAAAAGGAAATTTTCTACCTTTCATGAACTTTCTGCCACTACATAACAAAAATCTCCTGTCTCCAGTTCCAATAAGATATTACTATCCAGTAAAACTTCACTAGCAGCATTCTCAGAGATGATGGGATTTCTGTGAACACTTTCTTCAATGCACTTTAGACTTCCACTAACTCTCTCTCCTCAAAGTCCACTGAGCAATTCCAAAGCCACTCACACATTTTAAGTATTTTTTACTTGAAACATCTATTTTATACAGAATGAAAAATGACAACCCCAAAAGGCTGCATAGTTTATAATTTCAATTATGTAAACATTCCTCACATGACAAAATTATGGGAATGAAGAGCAAATCAGTGATCACCAGCTATTAAGGATATGGGAAGGAGGTGTGTGTCTATAAAGCGGTAGCATAAAGGACCATGTAATGAGATCAGAGTTATGTATTTGGTGATCAGCGGTGGTTACAACAAATCTACACATATGATAAAATTGTATCAAACTGCATGCACACAAACACACAACTGCATGTAAAACTGGTGAAATGAATATGCTTTGTAGATTCTACCATTCTCAATTTCCTGGATTTTATATTGCACCACAGTTATGTGAGATGTTAGCATTGGGGGAAACTGAATAAAGGGTACACATGACATCCTTGTACATGTTTTTTGGAACTTCTGACAAGTCTATTATTCAAAATAAAATGTTTTTTAAAAAAACTTATCAAAATGGACACAAGAAAAATAAGAAATCTGATTATTTCATATGTAACAAATTTTATCAACAGTTAAAACTCCAGGCCTATATGGCTTCACCAGTGAATTTTAACAAACATTTCAAAAAAATAAATAAATCCCAACTCATTATATCAAAACACCTTCATCTTGCTACCGAAACCTGTCCATTACATGGCATTACAAGGACAAGACAGGGAAATTGCAGTTCTACCTCAATCGTGAATATAGTTAATCCTAAACAGAGTATTTGCAAACTGAATCCAGTATAAAAGGGATAATTCATCAAGGCAAAATAGGGTTTATTGTCAGGATTTACAGATTGAATCAACGTTTGAAAATCACTTAATTCACTAGCAGAATAAAAGAAAAACTAATACAGATATCAATATATGCCAAAAAATGATAAAATCAAATCCTCATTCATGATTTTTAAATAGTAATAATAACAACTCTTAGAAAACTATGTGGCAGACAATATGCAAAGGACAATGGCCAGACCCACAGCCTGCAGCAATTTGCCCAGAAACCAACCCCTCATGGACAGTGTACAGCTCAGAAAGCTGTCTGCTGTAAGTCAGGCTTGTAGGAAGTCAGGCTGCTATCTCTAGTAACAATCCAGGAAGTCAAACAATAACCCTTGTAACAATGGATCCAGAATGACTGGGACTCGATTAATAACTGACAGCTTTCCTAATTTTTGTCCTCACTTCTGCCTTAGAAACAGAGAAAATAGCCAACAGCCTGCAATCAGGGCACACCTGAAGTCTCCCTTTTTTCCTAGATAAAGCTTTCCGGCTGGGTGCGGTAGCTCACGCCTGTAATCCCAGCACTTTGGAAGGCCGAAGTGAGCATATCACCTGAGATAGGGAGTTCGAGAACAGCCTGACCAACATGGAGAAACCCCATCTCTACTAAAAATACAAAAAAAAAAAAATTAGCCCAGCATGGTGGTACATGCCTGTTATCCCAGCTACTGGGGAGGCTGAGGCAGAAGAATCACTTGAACCCAGGAGGCAGAGGTTCCAGTGAGCCCAGATCCCACCATCATACTCCAGCATGGGCAACAAGAGAGAAACTCCGTCTCAAAAAAAAAAAAAAAAGAAAAAGAAAAAGAAAAGAAAAGAAAAAGCTTTCCATTCCTCTGCCTGCCTGTGAGTCTCTGCCAAAATGCAGGTGATGGTGGTGGACTCCCTTGCTAAAGCAGACTCTAAAAAATAGCCTTTGCTTTTCTCTTTGGCTGGTCTTCATTTGTTTCTACAAATAATAGAAGAGTATTTCTTAATTTAAAAAAAGGACACCTGCAAAAACCTGTGACAAACTTTATATTCAATGGTAAAATACTGAAAGCTTTCCCTCTGAGTTCCTGAGTGAGACAAAAACTACCTTTAGCACCATTCAACACTATACTGAAGATTGTAGTCAGCCGCATAAAGCAAGAAAAAGAAACAAAAATACAATAAAATTAGGAAGAAATAAAGCTGTCATTTTTGCAGACAATATGATTCTATAAAAAATAAATCCCAATAAATCTACATAGAAATTATTAAAAATTAGTGAGCTTAACAAAGTAGTTCATAAGGCTAATAACCAAAAACATATTCCATCTTTATGCATTAGCAACAAAAATTTAGAAACTACAACTCTGAAAAGATACTATATACAGCCAGGCACAGTGGCTCACACCTGTAATCCCTGCTCTTTGGGAGGCCAAGGCAGGAGGATCGCTTGAGACCAGGAGTTCAGGACCTGCCTGGGAAATATAATGAGACCCCCTTCTCTACAAAAAATTCAGACAATTAGCCAAACATGGTGCCACACATCTGTAGTCACAGCTGCTAGGGAGGATTAGGTAGGAGAATCACATGAGCCCAAGAATTTGAGGTGGCAATGAGGTATAATCATATCACTGCACTCCAGTCTCAGCAACAGTGTGAACCTATCTTTTAAAAAAGTTAAAATAGATATATATATGTGTGTGTGTTTGTGTGTGTGTATATGTGTGTGTATATATGTATATATGTGTGTGTATATATATACACACACATTTATATATATACATTTATATATATTTATTTATAGTAACTCAAAACCACCAGATATCTAGGGAGAAATACATATATCAATCTGCTTGACTACTAAACAGTAAACTTTAAAACATTAGTTAAAATAGATATTCTCAAAAAATAAAAATATGGTAAATTTTTCAGTGTTGCTGAACACTCTGTTCAGCAAGAGTGTGAACCTATCTTTTAAAAAAGTATATATATATATGTGTGTGTATATAAATGTGTATACATGTATATATATGTGTGTGTATATATATATACACACACATTTATATATATACATCTATATATTTATTTATTTATAATAACTCAAAACCACCAGGTATCTAGGGAGAAATACATATATCAATCTGCATGACTACTAAATAGTAAACTTTAAAACATTAGTTAAAATAAATATTCTTGAAAAATAAAAATATGGTAAAAAATGATAATGCTCCCCAAATTATCTATAGATTCAGTGCAATTTTAATCAAAATCCCAATATATTTTCCTGTGGAAATGGATATATAAGCTTATTCTACCTTTTATGTAAAAAAAGGCCATAATTAAGCAAGACATGCTTGAAAAAGAATGTTAAGGTGGGTCTATCATATATAAAGATTAGACATAAAGCTATAGTAATTTAGATGTGGTATTGCCACATGTCTAGCCAAATGGACAAATAGAGAAGAATACAGATTTCAGAAACAGACCCATTCACATATGGAGAAAGCTGCTGTTACAGAACAGAGGGAGAAAGTTATTTCAGTAACTAGCTCTTGGTCAAATACATACCCACTTAGAAAAACAACGAAACTTCATCTCTCACACCATTCACAGAAGTTACTTTAAGCAGGTTTTAAACCTAAATGTGAAATAAAAAAAAATAAAGCTTCGATAATCTAACAGATTAATACCTTCCTTATTCTAATACTTGCCATAAGGAAAGATTAAACAAAATGCAAAAAAAAAAAGCAAAAACACAAAATATATTTAGAGTCCATTAATAATTATTAATTTAAATAATGTGTTCATTAAAAAAAACCCTATTATAAAAATGAAAAGGCAAGCCATGGAGTTGGGGGGCACATATTTGCAACACATTCAACTGGCAAAAGAATAGTATCCAGAATATAGTAAGACCACCTATGGTAAGAAAAAGACAGACAACCCAACACAAATACAACCAAGAGAATTATTGAACAGGTACTTCACAGTTGAAAATACCCAGTCCAGGCACAGTGGCTCATACCTGTAATCAGAGTGCTTTGGGAGACTGAGGTGGGAGGATTTCTTGAGCCCAGAAGTTCAAGACCAGCCTGGGCAACATGGAAAAACCCTGTCTCCACAGAAAATTAGCTGGGTATGCAGTACACCCCTGTAGTCCCAGTTACTTGGGAGGCTATGGTGGGAGGATCACTTGAGCAGGGGAGGTCAAGGCTGTAGTGAACTTTGATTGTGCCCCTGCACTCCAGCTTGGACAACAGAGTGAGACCCTGTCTCAAAAAAAAAAAAAAAAAAAAAATCTCGGCCTGGTGCAGTGGCTCACACCAGTAGTAATCCCACCACTTTGGGATGCCGACACAGGTGGATCACAAGGTCAGGAGACTGAAACCATCCTGGCCAACATGGTGAAACCCTGTCTCTACTAAAAATACAAAAATTAGCTGGGTGTGGTGGCGAATGCCTATAATCCCAGCTACTTGGGAGGCTGAGGCAGGAGAATCGCTTGAATCCAGGAGGCAGAGATTGCAGTAAGCTGAGATCGCACCACTGCACTCCAACCTGGCGACAGAGCAAGACATCATCTCAAAAAAATAAATAAATAAATAAATAAATAAATAAATAAAAATCTCAAAGGCCATAAATATATTAAAAGATGTTCAACTGGCCAGGCATGGTGGCTCATGCCTATAATCCCAGCACTTTGGAGGCCAAGGTGGGTGAGTCACCTGAGGTCAGGAATTCGAAACCAGCCCGGCCAACATGGTAAAACCCATCTCTACTAAAAATACAAAAATTAGCCGGGCGCGGTGGTGGGTGCCTATAATCTCAGCTACTTGGGAGGCTGAGGCAGGAGAATCACTGGAACCCAGGAGGTGGAAGTTGCAGTGAGCCGAGATCATGCCATTGCACTCCAGCCTGGGCGACAAGAACAAAACTCTGTCTCAAAAAATAAAAATGTAAATATAAATATAAAAAAATAAAAAGACGTTCAATTTCATTAGTAATCAGTGAAATGAAAACAAAAAGATACCACTATATACCTATGAGAATGCCTAATAAAAAAAGACAATATCAAGTATTGACAGGCAAGTGGGAGACTGGAAATGCACGTGGTCTGTGAGTGGTAAATTTGTACAACCATTCAGAACACACGCATACCCAACACAAATACACAGGACTGCTGGATATGAGTACAAGAACGTTCATAACGGCTGGCGCGGTGGCTCATGCCTGTAATCCCAGCACTTTGGGAGACCAAGCGGGGTGGATCACCTGAGGTTGGGAATTCCAGACCAGCCTGACCAACATGGACAAACCCCATCTCTACTAAAAATACAAAATTAGCCGGGTGTGGTGGTGCATGCCTGTAATCACAGCTACTCGGGAGGCTGAGGCAGGAGAATCGCTTGAACCCAGGAGGCGGGAGTTACGGTAAGCCAAGATCCTGCCATTGCACTCTACCCTGGGCAACAAGTGTGAAACTCTGTCTCAAAAAAAAAAAAAAAAAAAGAAAGAAAGAAAGAAAGAAAGAAAAAGGCCAGGCACAGTGGCTCACGCCTGTAATCCCAGCATTTTGGGAGGCCAAGGAGGGCAGATCACTAGGTCAGGAGATCAAGACCATCCTTGCCAACACGGTGAAACCCCATTTCTACTAAAAATACAAAAAATTAGCCAGGCATGGTGACTGGCACCTGTAGTCCCAGATACTCGGGAGGCTCAGGCAGGAGAATAGTATAAACCAGGGAGGCAGAGCTTGCATTGAGCCGAGATCGCCACTGCACTCCAGCCTGGGCGACAGAGCAAGACTCCGACTCAAAAAAAAAATAATAATTAAAAGAAAAGAATGTTCATAGCAGCACTATTCCTAAGAGTCCCAATTTAGAAACAAGCCAAATCATCAACAATAAAATAAATACACCACAGACAGCCATGAAATCTGATAAACTGCAGCTACATTTAGCAACATGATGAATCTCATAAATATAAAGAGAAAGAAGGTGTATTCAAGAACACACACTGTATGGTTAAATTTATATAAAATTCAAAAACAGGCAAAGAAGTCCAGACCTACCCACCTTTGAGATGGAAGAAAGGGTGCTGATGGAGAGGTGGTAAAAGACAGAGGTAGTGGGGTCCTCAGGGGTTGGCTGTGTCTCTTGACTGCTGTGGTAAACTCGTAAGCATCTTCTCTATCATAATTTATTAAGCTGCACATTTCATACTATGCATTGTTTTGTGTGTCACTGAGTCCAAACTCATTCTGCTTGCTGCACAAAGGCCAGTAAGTTGAGAGACAAGGAGTTGGAGCAAAGAAAGCCACTTTTTTGTTTGTTTTTTGTTTTTTGAGACGGAGTCTTGTGTCACCAGGCTGAAGTGCAGTGGCGCAATCTTGGCTCACTGCAACCTCCGATTCCCTGGTTCAAGCGATTCTCCTGCCTCAGCCTCCCAAGTACCTGGGATTACAGGCATGCACCACCATGCCCAGCTATTTTTTGTATTTTTAGTAGAGACGGGGCTTTCACCACGTTGGCCAGGATGGTCTCAATCTCCTGACCTTGTGATCCACCTGCCTCAGCCTCCCAAAGTGCTGGGATTACAGGCATGAGCCACTGCACCCGGCCAGAAAGCCACTTTATTAGGATAGCCAGCAAGCCAAGAAGATGGTGGACTAATGCCCTGAAGAACCAGCTCAAAATTAAGTGAGCTTTGCCTTGTCTTTTATCTTTAGGTAAGGGGGAAGGGGGGTGACAACGACAGGTATCTGGGCACCAACAAGGGTCCTCGGTAATGATCTCTCATATGGTGATAGCCAAACCTCCTCGTTCCCATAAATCTTCAACAAAACAGTTAGTTGCTTACATACGTCCCCATTCATCCACATGATTGCTGTTTTTGAGTTTTATCTCAGTGCTCTAAAATTATCCTAGCCTATGGACAGGAATGGGCAGAGGTCCCTTAAACAAAACTGGCGTTAGTTATGCAGTTTCACTGTTACATGGGTATTCAATGTCAATTAAAGCAGCTTTGAATAAAAGGGCACCTGCTTCATGCCCTCTGTTCCTTCTTCATGTTCCTCTGCCCTGATGCCTGACGTGCTCATGGGCCAGCTGGTGCCTTAGTTACCATGCTGGACCATGAGCACAAGTTCTAGGCATAATATACATGAGCTAGAAAGAGCCAAGATCCCTGAGGCCAACATGCTTTCCACAGACTTCCTGCCTCTGGATTTTTATGTGAGAGAAATAAACCCTTACCTGGGGTAAGACACCATAGTTTGGGTCAATTGAATACAAATCCTATCTTCACTGATACAAAAAGCCAGATCACAAATCTAAAGCTCACAGCCGTCTACGCCCATCTTTTTCCACAACCCTCTCAGAGTCTTACACTGTTATGGATGAACCATTCTGGAAATTTCGTGTCAAAGAAAAAGCAATCAAATCTATTTATGTAAAAATGAATATTGGGGCACTGCCAAAAAACTTTAATTGGAAACTTTCTGCTTTGTTACACCTTAAAAAAATCAACAGTGTTTTATGGCATTGATTTTTCTCTTTTACAGCTATGGCAGCTGTTGCTTTGTAAAATTGGAATGTGACCTTTTTCTTCTTCCCACGTGATTTACTCACTCTTGCATGTTAAAACTTGGCAAATGATTTTTTCCTGAATATGCAGATATTTCTAAGCACTTTACTTGGTTTTTCCCATGACAATTTCAGGGTACACTTAATGTCATTTGGAATATTTTACACGGTAATAAAGAGAGGAAACGGAAGGAAATATGTGAAGATGTGATTCACTAGCTTAAAAAGCCATTTCCTTGGTAAAGGGTCACTCAAAATGTTTCACGAGGGAGATATGCGGCCACATAATCAAACAGAATAAAGCAGAAACTCAGTGCAAGAGCTGTCCACTGGCATAAGCAGCTCAAAGACGAGACCTTAACTGGAACTTCAGAGCTCAGGCATGCTTCATCTGAGAAATTCACAAGTCATTTTATAACATCCAGTTTTCTAATTTTCAGCTAACTTATGAGTTTCTTGGTTGTTACTTTTAGTCAGAATCTAATCCAAATAGTATTTTTCATGACCTCCACTGAGTTTTCCAGGGCAGGGTTCTCTATCCTTCACCCACTTTGGCCCTACCTAACTTCATTCCCATTACAAAGCGGACCCCTTAGTGTAACCATGTGTCTCAGATATGCAAGAAGAGAGAGCTATGCACTGAATGTTTGCGTCGCCACCTCCCCACCACCACCAAAATTCACATGTTAAACCCCAAATCTCCAATGTGATGGTATTTGGAAGTAGGGCCTTTGAAAAGTAATTAAATTTAATGAGGTCTTAAGGTCGAGCCCCCATAATGAGATTACTGTCCTTAGAAGAGCAGAAACCGGAGCTCATTCTCTCTCCATCATGTGAGAACAAAGCAAGAAGTCAGCCGTCTACAAGCCAGGAAGAGAGAACTCACCGAGAACCAAATCTGCTGATGGCTTGATCTTGTACTTCAGCCTCCAGATCTGTGAGAAATGTTTGTTATTTAAGTCACCCAGGCCTTGCTATTTTGCTAAAGCAGCCCAACTTGACTAAGACACAGGGGATTAGTATAGCTTGAGAGGGGTTCAAGTTCTGAACATGGTACAGATTCAAAGAAAACAGGACTTGCCCACAAGAAACAAGATTAAGCCAGTACCCTCAATAGAACAGAAGAGCTAGAAAATAAGGGAAAAGGGACTGGAAAGTAAGAAGGAAGGGATGTGCGTGTGTGTGTCTGCCTGTCTGAAACAGGTACTACAGGGATGAGTTGATGACCCAATGTATTCTACACTGTCTTCTGGCCTCTGCGCCCATGCTCCACTCCATGTAAGACTGGGCTCTTTCCTGTGATGGGCTGCATCTTTCATGATGGCAGGTCACCATCAACGACTCACTCCTCCTACTTCTTATATTATTAAGTATCTGTAAGAATGGACTGCTCCCTGGATCAGCCTTGCCCTCAAAGTAGTATAGGGTCAAGTGGGAGAAGAATTGGAGAGGAGAATAAACAAGGCTTCTGCAGCTCACCAGGGGAAGATAACTTTGAATTTGTTTAAAAATTGGATCTTTTATCTCACTGGGAGGTGAGACTAGAGATGATAAAAGGAGAGAAATGAACAGAAGCTCCCATACCTCCATCAAGAGCCCACCACCCACTCCACCTCTGCAGAATTGCCAATGATTGATCTCTCTGTCCTCTCTCATTTCTTCTACTGCACCCCTGCCCCTGCCTTGCTGTAGCTCAAAGCATCACATCTCACTAGCTTTTTTTGTATTAGGCAAATAGTACTGAGCCTCAGTTTCTCCATACTATCTCCAAAGATGGTTGTAAAAATTAAAATGAGGTCATATGGGCAATGACCCTCACACTGCCTGGTATATAAAGGGCACTCAATAAAAATTTCTTTCTCCTGGCATATTAGAGAGTGTGGCATGAACAAAAACAGCAGAGCACTTGTTAAAACCCCCAGATTTTCTCTTTTGTTGAGTAGACCTAAAACAGGAAACCTCTTGCTGGGTAACTTACTGAAACTTTAAGCCTCAGTTCCACATCTGTAAAATTGTGATAAAATTACTTCCTCATAGGAGGATTTGTAAAATAAAAAGATGAGATAACGCCTCTAGAATCTTTAACATAGGATCTGAAACATGGCACTTTTCAACAAATGGTAGCACCTGATAATGATGAAGCAGGATTCTACAACAGCTTTTTCTGGCTAACCTTGGATTCAAATTTTGGGAGTGCAGACAACACCTCCACCCACCACCCCTAATATAGTTTTATAACTGTTGATATGGATGGCAGCTTTTTAATATATCTGGGTGAAAAGAATGCTACATAGATTTCTCTTGGTTTTCCCATTCAACAAATCCAATAGAGTTGAAGTATAAATAAGAGAAAAATACATTTAATTTATTAGATTAGTCCTAATTGATCAATGTTGAGAAAACAAAGCATGGAACATTTATGCTTTGAGCAATATTGTCCTAAACAATTTAAGGTGGAGAGCAAAAGTCAGAAAGGAATTTACAGGTGCCACAAGCCCCTATTTGATCATTTAGTTTGGCACGAGGGTTGCACAATCCACACATTCCTGCAGGTAAACAGTGCAAAGACAGATGTATCCATCTGCATGTATATTCTCCCCAGCCACATTGCTTGCAGGAATGTGTGCTTTTATCATCTGAAAATCCTTAAAGGAGTCTGACAAACCATAGAATTACTTTAAACAAGTATCTGACTGCCTCCTAATGTTTGGAAATAGAAGCACAGATAAATGACTAAATTGGCAAAGAACTCTCTAGGGGAACATTGATTGGCTCTTCACCATATTTCTACAACTCTTTAGGGAATGATCCTGCTGGAAAATGTTTGCAAAGAGAGTTTAAGAAATTTCTCCTTCTTCCCTGATTCCTCAAAAATCATTCATCACACCAAGGGCTGAAATAAAGGATGTTTTGGACAACTAAGAAGTCTCTGCTGGGCGCAGTGGCTCATGCCTGTAATCCCAGCACTTTGGGAGGCTGAGGCAAGCAGATCATGAGGTCAGGAGATCAAGACCATCCTGGCTAACACGGTGAAACCCCATCTCTACTAAAAATACAAAAAATTAGCCAGGCATGGTGGCAGGTGCCTGTAGTCCCAGCTACCTGGGAGGCTGAGGCAGGAGAATGGCATGAACCCGGGAGGCAGAGCTTGTGGTGAGCTGAGATCACGCCACTGCACTCCATCCTGGGCTACAGAGCAAGATTCCATCTCAAAAATAAATAAATAAATAAATAAATAAATAAATAAATAAATAAATAAATGGGTAAATCTGTTCAGGGCTCTCAGCTCTGAAGGCTGTGAGACCCCTGATTGCCCACTTCACACCTCTATATATCAGTGTGTGTGTCTTTAAATCCTCTAGCGCCGCTGGGTTAGGGTCTCCCCGACCAAACTGGTCTCGGCAGTAGTTAGGCTCCCAGGGCTCAAATCTCAGGTCTGTCACTCTGTTCCTTGGACAACTTATTTAACCATATCATGCCCCGGGTTCCTTCTTCTGAAAAAAAGGCCAATTCCTGAAGTTAAGCAAGAATCCTAATCAGTATTTCTGAGAGTCCCCAGAACACAAGAGGTGCTGTGATTATGAGTCCTTACTCTGTTCTTCTGCCTAAACCACCTCCCTCCTACAATGCAGAATCTCCTGGAGGGAGGTGATTTAGGAAGCAGAACAGAGTGAGAACTCTGTCTCTATCATTCTCTCTGTCTCTACCATTCTGTCTGTACCACTTGGAGCTCTAGACTCCTGGATGCATGAACTCAAGCTTCTAAGCCACCTGCCACTGCCCTGACTCTCGTGCTGTAGTCAGGTTGAGGGCCAACCGGCCCTTCAATCTCTTCTGCCAGGTAAGATTGCAGCAAGGCAACCCTCATTGGACACCCCATCTGCTGGCACCTTGATATTGGACTTCTCAGTCTCCAGAAATGTGAGAAATAAATCTGTTATTTAGAATATACCCAGTCCGCGGTATTTTGTTACATCAGCCTGAGTGGACTATGATGGGCACATTCGCATCTTGAAGCAATTGAAATGTCAGTCTACTCCATCTGCTTGGGAGTCAGAAGAGGACCCAGTGCAAAATAGAAAGGCAGTGGCTCTTGTTCATAAAGCAGGAACATTTGTCCTTTGCTCAACAGTCTCTACTAGTCCTGTGCTTATTTCCTATTTAATGTCACTCTCCTGGGGGCATGGGAATCTACATGTGGGGAGTGCAGACTCATATAGGTGCCTAAGTGCCCATGTAGTGCAGCTCACAACTCCTTGCAGAGGTGGACGCACCTGACCATGACCTCCCATGGCCTGGCGCAAAGGCACTAGATGGGGTGGTAGGGTGGGCAGGGGAGAATCTGCCCTGGGGGAGGGAGGACAGTGCACCCACCCAGCACCAACCACAGCACATACTCCATTGCTCCATCAGAGGTCACCAACAGAACGCAAAGTCAAGGAAGAAATGAAGAACTTCAATAGGGCGACCACAGAGAATTAAACCAAAGTCCACAGATCACACACTCTCAAAGCTGGTCCTGACAGGAAACTTGCTTTAGTTCATCCCTTTACAAAAGAATACCTGGTCTCATCCGAAATGTAACTCATCACTTGAGGCTGTGATAAGATTGTCACCTCCCCCAGCTAGTCCCAGCTGCCAACTGCCTGAGAAAGTCTAAATGCTGAGACACGGGAAGGGTTTTTGCACCTTGAACAAGGAGCATCTTGACTTCTAGTGCATGAAAATGGACTTTCATCATTGACTGAACAAACAAAAGGGCAGATTCCATGATCAAAAAGCCAATATGCCACACTCTTGCTAGAAAAACAAAGAGTTGTAACAACACAGCCATACAGATATCTAGAGAAATCAATTCACAAAACCTCATCAGCTAGTGTCCATACCGTCCTCAGGTTTTTATTTACAATGTGGGAATTGTAACAAAATCCACCTTCTAGGGTTGCTGTTAGGATTAATAAGATGAACACAGAGCTGAGCCCAGAATCTGGCATATAAAGCATTCAATAAGCAATAGCCAATGTGGTGGTTATTATTGAGCAAGAAGAGCATATTCGGTCACAAGGACATGGAAGGTAGAACCGCATTATCACACACAGACCTGATCAAAACACAATGATATGAAAAGGGTCCAGACAGGATGCAGTGCTGAGGCCGTTCAGTTCAGCATCTGGGTGGTCAGCATATGAGGGAATTCCTGTTGATGGGTAAGTGTCACAATAATTCTGTGGTCACTATTAGGTTGGTGCAAAAGTTATTACGATTTTTGTCATTAAAAGTAATGGCAGCTGGGCGAGGTGGCTCAAGCCTGTAATCCCAGCACTTTGGGAGGCCGAGGTGGGTGGATCATGAGGTCAAGAGATCGAGACAATCCTGGCTAACACAGTGAAACCCCATCTCTACTAAAAATACAAAAAATTAGCTGGGCATGGTGGAGGGCGACTGTAGTCCCAGCTACTTGGGAGGCTGAGGCAGTAGAATGGCATGAACCCTGGAGGCGGAGCTTGCAGTGAGCCAAGATCATACCACTGCAATCCAGCCTGGGGGACAGAGCGAGACACCGTCTCAAAAAATAAATAAAAATAAAAAGTAAAGGCAAAAACTGAAATTACTTTTGCACCAACCTAATAATACCCCTACTTTTTGGGAACCACATGCTAAAAGTAAGTAGGGATGAAGCATGATACTTAGAATTAACTGTTTAGCAAAAATTACAGAGATGAAGCACATGTGGCAAATTGTGAACCGAGGAGCCCCAGCGGCAGATGCATGAGTACTCACTGTCCTGTTCTTTACACATTTCTGTGGTTTTGAAAATGCTTAAAACTGGTGACTGTTGCCAGCAAAAAACATGTGGCTTTTACAGTATTCTGTATGTAATCAGGAACACAGGAAAAAGTAGAGAATGTTCATCCATCTTAAGAACCTGGGTGAAAAACGCCCCAGGGCTTATTGAGATAGAGTCTCGCTCTGTTGCCAGGCAGGAGTGCAGTGGCACGATCTCGGCTCACTGCAACCTCCGCCTCCCGAGTTCAAGTGATTCTCCTGCCTCAGCCTCCCAAGGAGCTGGTACCTGTAGTACCTGGGACTACATGTGTGCACCACCATGCCCATCTAATTTTTGTGTTTTTAGTGGAGACCGGGTTTCACCATGTTGGCCAGGATGGTCTTGATCTCTTGATCTCATGAACTGCCTGCCTCCATTTCCCAAAGTGCCTGGGTTACAGGCGTGAGCCACTGCACCCGGCTGGGATTTTTATATAGTATATTACTACCAGGACCACAGGGCCCTACTGATCCAGGGCTCACACTGGATAGCCTGGTAATCATCGGCCCTCTACCTGAGAGCCTCCAGCTGGCTGTGCTGCACACTGTACTGGGAGGAAGAGAGGCTCATGAGAAGACCCTGGAATGTGGCATCAAATAGCACTGGATTCCACTCCGGCCTCTCCACTTTCGAAATAAATCTGAGCAACGTTTCATCGTCCCAAGTCGCCGTGTTCTCAACCACACATTTGGAAATGGGTTTATGAATTCTGGTAGAGATTTTTTAAGGTAGTTCAATTCCACCTTAGGTTATTGCCTATGCATGAATAACTCTGACTTCTACATATTTGCTCTGATTCTTCAACTAAATATGTACATTCTGTGATAGGAAAATAAATCTCGGGGACCCAAAATCACTAAGCTACAGGGAAGTCAAGCTGGGAACTGCTTAGGGCCAACCTGTCTCCCACTCTATTCAAAGTCATCCCTCTGCTCACTGAGATAAACGCCTGTCTGATTGTCTCCTATGGAGAGGCTCATCAGAAATGCAAAAAAATGTCTTTAATGTACCCATGACCTGGAAGCCCCCTCCCCACTTCAAGTTTTCCTGCCTTTCCCGACTGAACCAAGTTTATCTTACATATTTTGATTGATGTCTCATGTCTCCCTAAAATGCATAAAACCAAACTGTGTTCTGACCACCTGAGACACATGCTGTCAGAACCTCCTGAGGCCGTGTCACAGGCATGCATCCTCAACCTTGGTAAAATAAACTTTCTAAATTAAGTGAGACCTACCTCAGATATTTGGGGTTCATAATCCCAGCGTCTGCAGAGCACTTGGACGTCATTCTCACTTCTGAAACAACATATCTACATTCCTCCAATGAGGGTGTCTTCCATATTTCACATTACTGAATGTGGCCAGTAATGTGACCTCACCCACCCCTTCCAAATTCTCTAAATTTAAAACTTGGGGATTCCAGTTCCCTACTTCGTCTTTCACCAAGCAGGCCACAGAATCATTTGATTCTTTTCCCACAGGAGCTTGCAAATTCCCCGCTCAGGACCCTGGTTTCTCATGCTGCCCCCTGAAATGTGTGCAGCTCCTCCTTCCTTCCAATGTCAGGTGATCCCACAACAGCGAACACTGCAGTGCAGCAGACAGTCAACATCGCAGGCAACAAGTCGTGGAAAAGACAATTTGGGGGCAAGACAGCCAGGTGTGAAAATTCTGCCTCTTCCTTTAATTAGCTAAATTATATAACTTTTCTGAGACTCAGTTATCTTTTAACTGGGTAGAATCCGATCTGCATGTCTGCAGAGGATTAACAGTTTTTACGAAGTGTTTGGTGCAAAATAAATGCTATATAAATTAGAAGCAAGAGAGAAGGGTAAGAGCAAAATGCAGACACAAGTGTACTGTGCTCCTGGCAGGAACAAGAGCAGCTGGGAGCACTGAAAATAAGCCTCATCTGCTCTTGTCCAAGCCGAGCCCTTGCAAGAGTGTGCCTTGTTAGAGACTACCGCTCAGACAGCCTCACCTCTGGATGGAGACATCAGAGTAGCTCATAGACTTGAACTGCACTCTGGCCAAAAACACTATATAAAGATTAAGTATGTGACAAAAATCTGTAGCAACATCAGCTAATTGCAAAGCTGAGGAAGAGAAAGTAATTAAAGTCAGAGGTGAGCCAGCAAGTATTTCACTTAATTGTCAGCACAGAACATTCCCCAATCTGAAATCTTCTCTTCCCCTGGTCGGGTTGAGAGGGGGGAGGTCCACAGAACGCTTGCACACCTGTGCCAGTTGCCAGGCGTGACTTCCTGGGGCTGACATGGACTGCCCATTTCACCTGCCACAAAGCAGATCAAAGCAATATTGTTTAATGCATTTTCTCTGTGAGTTTCCAAAATTCTTTTTCCCCTAAAGAGTATTGCCTCCACTGAGCCTGGCATAAAAATAAAACAGGTAATAGATATTCTATGGACAGGTAATCCACAAACAAGACTCATGACCCAAGGTGACAAATACATTGCAGAGACATCATAGCCAAAATCCACATTCCTTCCTGAAAACCACAGATGCATGCATCCAGAAGTACACTGAAAAAGGAGAGGAAAGCAGCTAAAACATATATACCATTTGACCCACCAATCCCATTACTGGGTACAGACCCAAAGGATTATAAATCATGCTGCTATAAAGACACATGCACACGTATGTTTACTGTGGCACTATTCACAATAGCAAAGACTTGGAACCAACCCAAATGTCCAACAATGATAGACTGGATTAAGAAAATGTGGCACATATACACCATGGAATACTATGCAACCATAAAAAAGGATGAGTTCATGTCCTTTGTAGGGACATGGATGAAGCTGGAAACCATTCTCAGCAAACTATCGCAAGGACAAAAAATCCAAACACCACATGTTCTCACTTATAGGTGGGAATTGAACAATGAGAACACATGGACACAGGAAGCGGAACATCACACATCAGGGCCTGTTGTGGGGTGGGGGGAGGGGGGAGGGATAGCATTAGGAGATACACCTAATGTTAAATGACGAGTTACTGGGTGCAGCACACCAACATGGCACATGTATACATATGTAACTAACCTGCACGTTGTGCACATGTACCCTAAAACTTGAAGCATAATAATAAAAAAAAGATACCCTAGAGGTTTGTAAGTGAAAGAGAATTCCTATTATGGATGGCTTCTACTGTCTGTGGGTCTATTTTTTGTCATTTTGGGGTTTTATTGTGCTTTTTAACCTGTATGTTTCTAGGAGTGTCAAATGAAAAAGTCAACGTCATTTTGGCAAAATGGCAGGTGCACAAACTTCTCTCCTCTCTTCCTGACGGGGCTGGAAGGCTTGCCAGTGTCCTGCATGCTTCTCATTCCCTGTTTCGAAAGTCAGAGAAGCTCAGGTGAACACTCAGTTTCTCAAACCATGCCCAAGGCTGCCCTGCAGCAGGGAAGACACTGGCCCAGGAACCCCCAGACCTCAGTCCAGGTGCTGGCTCTGTGTGACCTCGAGCTCAGTGTGCGCCTCTGCAAGACAGAGTTGGTGAGAGCTGCTGAGGTGGCCTCGCATAATTATCGAGGGAAACAAATAAAACAACAGAGGAAGGTGCTTTGGAATCCAATGTGAACCAAAAGTATCTGAGACAGGTCTCAATCAATTTAGAAATTTAGAAAGTATACTTCGCCAAGGTGAAGGACATACTCATGACACAGCCTCAGGAGGTCCTGATGACATGTGCCCAAGGTGGTCAGAGCAGAGCTTGGTTTTATACATTTTAGGGAGACATGAGACATCAATTAATAGGTGCGAGATGTGCACTGGTTTAATCCAGAAACGTGAGACAACTTGAAGTGGGGTTTCCAGGTCTTGGGTAGCTAGGAGACCAACAGGTGCATTCCTTTGAGGCCCTCATCAGTCTTTCAGTGAATACAGAATTTACAGCTGAGGAAGAGTAGAGGTATAGTCATTGACGCCTTAGTCTGAGGCAGTGAATCTACACTTTTACATAAGCAATAGGGCAGAGGAAGCAATCAGATTTGCATTTGTCTCAGGTGAGCAAAGGGATGACTGAGTTCTGTCTGTACTTTATCCCACACCTGCGACAACAAGCTATCAATTCTGATGAAATTCAGCAGAACTATTTTAGTGTAAAATTCTTGAGGGCAAGAGAGAATCTCCTTGTGGACAAATCTTGAGGGAGGTATATAGCTTTTTCATGTTGCAGCTATCTTATTTAGGAATAAAATGGAGGGCAGTTTTCCCGAACGCAGCTCCCAGCTTGACTTTTCCCCTTGGCTTAGTGATTTGGGGGTCCTGAGATTGATTTTCCTTTCAAACCAACAAGGCCAGCAAACACAGTGTACAGGACTGTTAGCTTCACATCCTGTGTCTCAGTGCTAACTGGCCCTGTGGTGATGTCACCATATTTCCAAAGAAAAACTCCTTTTTTTATTCATTAATTGATTGATTGAACAAATATTCTTTTAGGTCCTAGAATGAGCTGTTCAGATACTGGGGCTCCTGAGAAGCGCTATCCCTACCTGTTTTTATCAGCCTGTTCTCACATTACTATAGAGAACTACCTGAGACTGGGTAATTTATAAAGAAAAGAGGTTTAATTGACTCACAGTTCTGCAGGCCGTATGGGAAGCATGGCTGCACAGGAAGCAGGCTGCACAGGAAACTCACAATCATGGTGAAAGGCAAAGGGGAAGCAGACACATCCTCACATCCCCAGAGTAAGAGAAAGAGAGCAAAGGAGGAGGTGCTACACACTTTTAAACACCCAGATCTCATGAGAACTCACGATCACGAGAGCAGCAAGAGGCAGATCCGTCCTCACGATCTAATCACCTCCCACCAGGCCCCCTCCCCCAACATTGGGGATTACAATTCCACATGAGATTTGGCTGGGGACACAAGTCCAACCGATATCACCATAATAATGCTTATATTTGAGGTGGATAAACATCTTCAGTAATATCTCTGAAGATGAACCCCGACCACCAGGGTCAACAAAACAGCCGGGCCAGGCTGAAAGCAAAGGGAATGCAGGGAAATGTAGAAACCCTGGCAGTGAGGAGGGGGTTGGTGCAGGCAAGGAGTTCACAGGTGTCACTGATATTCCTTTGTTTTCTTTTTTTTTTTTTTTTTTCGGAGACCGAGCCTTACTCTGTCACCCAGTCTGGAGTGCACTGGCACGATCTCAGCTGACTGCAAACTCCGCCTACCAGGTTCAAGTGATTCTCCTGCCTCAGCCTCCTGAGTAGCTGGGACTACAGACACCCACCACCACGCCTGGCTAAATTTTATATGTTTTTTTAAAGATGGGGTTTCACCATGTTGGTCAAGCTGGTGTTGAACTCCTGCCCTCAGGTGATCCACCTGCCTCAGCCTCCCAAAGTGCCGGGATTATAGGTGTGAGCCGCCGCGGCTGGCCTGATACCCTGATTATGAAAAAAAAATAGAGAATTTGAATGCCCATGAATGTAATGTCTTGGATTAAACCTCCCTGTTACCCAGGAAATCTGTCTCTTAGCAAGAGTTAATGCAGAGACAAAAATTCTAAGTCTCAGGTGACAGGAGGAGGTGGTTTATCTAGTGTTTGCTCCCTGGAAATGACCTTCATTGTGAAGCTGGGATAGAGCTGCCCTCTGCCCTCAACCTTTTGGCAAAGCACCCAAAGTTGGAGCAACAAGAGTCAGACACACAAAAATACATCCAATGAAAAGTCCAGTGCACTAATGATTCTGCCAAATTCCACACATGCACATCTAAATGTCAGCTAACATAAAATAGAAACTACATTGGGCACTTTCAATGGACAGTTGCATGGGCTCTGATAAACTGTAATAGGGATATTTGACCAGGGGAGGTCAGCAAAGATTTATCTGAGGAAGGCGCTGGAGTGGAGATGGGTAGGGTAAGAGTTAAGTAGAAAATAGGACAGAGGCGGACCAGGTGCAGTGGTTCATGCCTGCAATCCCAGCACTTTGGGCCAGGTGCGGTGGCTCACGCCTATAATCCCAGCACTTTGGGAGGCAGAGGCAGGATCACGAGGTCAGCATTCGAGACCATCCTGGCCAACATGGTGAAACCCCGTCTCTACTAAAAATACAAAAAATTAGCCAGGCATGGTGGCACGCGCCTGTAATCCCAACTACTAGGGAGCCTGAGGCGGGAGAATCACTTGAACCCGGGAGGTGGAGGTTGCAGTAAGCCGAGATCATGCCACTGCAACCCATCCTGGGTGACACAGTGAGACTCTGTCAAAAGAAGGAAGGAGGGAGGGCAGGCGGGTGGGCGGGCAGGCGGGCAGGCAGGCAGGCAGGCAGGCAGGCTCCAAATAAAAGGAACAAAGTGTGGAAAGGATCTGTGGAGGGAGCAGGGACTAGAAGCAGGTGTGGCTACAGCAAGGAGAGTTTGTGAGCTGAGGATGTCAGGGAGGGAAATGATAAGGGGAACACGGTTCCCTGGCACATTGCCCCAGGATGCTTTGTTGCTGGAAAGGTGTCCTAACTGATAAGATATCAGGGTCTGTGATCTCTTTTGTCTTCTCATGGTGGCATCGGTGTCATAGTTAACATTGTAACACTCCTCCTAAGAAGCATACTTTCTTCAACATTACTTTCCAACTAAAACTTACAAAATATAATGCCTAATAACAACAGCCTGGATGTCTACATTGCAACTTCAACAAATACGCTGGGATATGAACATCAGATTTCACAACACTATTCCCCGGATACCTACGTGGGAAGCTGTACACAAAGTGTATGTGTAAACACACACTTCAACGTTCAACCATAGTTGAAGATAAACTTTGGAATATCATTTCTCCAAGAAACAAATAATTATTCCCAAATGATATTCAGACAAATGTTTTCAATCTTTCAAGACCTTACCAAATAATGATTCTGAGGCTTATATTTTTCAGCTTTATGAATATTCGAGATGTTTCTATTTGCCATTAACAATAGCAGTGGAGGAAAAACAAATAGAATGAGGATATTGCCTCTTTTTTAATAACACATATTGCTTTCCAAATGGTCATTACATCTTAACATTAGTAAAGAAAGCTCTGCAGAGGCTCCTGATCCCAGTCCAGGGTTCTCACCGTTATACCGCGGGTGACTCTCCCTTTGGGTCCTTCTCATTATCTTTGAAAACTAAAGGCAAAAATTTGTCAGCTCAACCCAGTCAGAGCCGACCTCTCTTCTGACTTCTCCGAAAGCTGACAAAACAAAGAGGAAACTGAGGAGCATGGAGTCACAGGGAGTGATGACTCTTTGGGCCGGTGGCCCCAGGCTAAAAGAAATTACCAAGACAGTTGTAGGATGGCTGAGTGTGGTAGCTCATGCCTGTAAACCAACGCTTTGGGAGGCCGAGGTAGGCAGATCCCGTGAGGTCAGGAGTTCGAGGCCAGCCTGGCCAGCATGGGGAAACATCATCTCTACTAAAACTACAAAACTTAGTCGGGCGTGGTGGTGGGCGCCTGTAATCCCAACTACTCTTCAGGCTGAGGCAGGAGAATCGCTTGAACCTAGGAGGCGGAGGTTGCAGTGAGCTGAGATGGCGCCACTGTACTCTAGCCTGGGAGACAGAGCGAGACTCCGTCTCAAAAAAAAAAAAAAAAAAAAAAACAAGAAAAAGGCCAGGTGCAGTGGCTCACACCTGTAATCCCAGCACTTTGGGAGGCCGAGGCAGGCGGATCACGAGGTCAGGAGATCGAGACCATCCTGGCTAACACAGTGAAACCCTGTCTCTATTAAAAAATACAAAAAATTAGCCGGGCATAGTGGCAGGCACCTGTAGTCCCACCTACTTGGGAGGCTGAGGCAGGAGAATGGCGTGAACCCGGTAGGCGGAGCTTGCAGTGAGCCGAGATAGCGCCACTGCACTCCAGCCTGGGTGACAGAGCGAGACTCCGCCTCAAAAAAAAAAAAAAAAAAAAAAAAAAGACAGTTGTAGGTAGAGAAATGCAGATTTACTGAGAAAGTAGGAAAATATGTTGCAAGGAGGCAACAGGCAGGGTCAGCAGAAGAGGAGCCGACTGCTAGGAGACAAAGGCTTGCCAAGGTTTTCACAGAATGGAACTCAGCTGATTGAGAACGCAAAGGCAGCTGGAAGCTTAACTTAATATTCTTCTTTCAGCCGGGGTGTCTGATAAACTGAGGTGCATGATGGTGAGCAGGAAGTTTGTGAGTTATGTCCGCTATCTACGTAGGAGGGCCATATGTCCTGCGCCATAAAGAAAGGCAGACCTATAGTTTCTCTGCTGTCTCTACTTGCTTCCCCCTGCTCCTGCCAGCCTGACGTTTTCCCCAATTAGAACCGCACACGTGGGATCCCTCTGAGGAAAAGAGAAGGTCAGGACCAAGTGGCAAGACAAAAGGGACCCATCCCCAGCAAGCTGGATCTTCATCGGAGACCTGCTGAGTTTCCACTTCCAAGTAATTCTGTTACTCGATCCAGACCCTAACACAGGATTGTTGGATCTCATGCAAGAAAGAATTCAGGGCCAAGTGCCACAGCTCACGCCTGTAATCCCAGCACTTTGGGGAGCCGGGACAGGCAGATCACCTGAGGTCAGGAGTTTGAGACCAGCCTAGCCAGCTGGCCAAGATAGTGAAACCCCATCTCTACCAAAAAATATATATATATATAAAAAATTAGCTGGGCAGAGTGGTGGACGCCTGGAATCCCAGCTACTTGGGAGGCTAAGGCAAGAGAATCGCTTGAACCCGGGAGGCAGAGGTTGCAGTGAGCCAAGATCGCGCCACTGCACTCCAGCCTAGGCAACAAGAGTGAAACTCCGTCTCACAAAGAAAGAGAGAAAGAATTTGGGGGTCCACAGAGTAAAGTAAAAACAAGTTTCTTAAGAAAGTAAAGGAATAAAAACATGGCTACTCCATAGGCAGAACAGCCCCAGTGAACGCTGGTTGGCTATTTTTATGGTTGTTTTTGATCATATGCCAAAGAAGGGGTGGATTATTCATGAGTTTTCTGGGAAAGGGCTGGGAAATTCCCACAACTGAGGGTTCCTCCTCTTTTTAGAACATATAGAGTAGCTTCTGGATGTTGCGTGGCATTTGCACACTGGCCTAGTGATGGTGGGAGTGTCTTTTAGCAGCTAATGCATTATAATTAGCAAATAATGAGCAGTGAGGCTGACCAAAGGGTGCTTTCGTTGCCTCTTGGTTTTGGTGGGTCTTGGCTGGCTTTACTGCATCCTGTTTTATCAGTGGGGTCTTCGTGAGCTGTATCTTGGGCCAACCTCCTGTCTCATCCAGTGACTAAGTGCCTGACTTCTTGGGGCTGCACCCGAGCAGGTCTCAGCTTCATTTCCCCCAGCCCCTGTTTGCGCTGGACTCGCTCTGGTTCCAACACTTCTGGCAATTTCTGCGCCCACAGACCCACAACCTGTCTGGATGATTTTCAGGTCCCACCCCTGAGGAAATCACTCGTCCATTTTCAGAATAATTCTTTGACTAATCTATAAAGCACGCAAATGAAATTCATCATTATGTGCATACGCAGAATGTTCCAGCTTGCCAGGCACATCTGTATTTTAATAATAGAAGAATTATAATTGTTTTATGATGACAGGCTCCACACACCTCTTGGCTTGAATATCATGGGCATATTGGAAAAAACAAGTGCAGTCTAGTACTATTCCCGCCCCACATCAGCTTTGACATGAACACTTCAGTTTCTATTGCAATCTTAGGTGAGGATGCTGCCTTTTTGCCTTTTTATTTTTAACTGTGCAAACTAAAAACAGGATTCAGCTAGATAAAGTAATAATGACCTGGACTGGATAACTCAGCATAACAATTAAGGTTCATAGATTAAGACTGAACACGCAGGAGATTCACATTTCAATGAAAATGTGAATGAACACGGGACGATTTAATTGTAGATGGAAAACATTAGAAGCCATTAAAGAATATTGACTTCCAGAGGTAATGGCAATGTGAGAACCAGAAACAGAAATTGAGGAGAAGAGCACAAGCCTGGCGGTGTCGGATTCATTCCAGCTGGGGACTGTGATGAAAAAGTGCAATCCCCTTGCATAATTTAGTGCTTTTTGTCAGTTAAAAATGGTAACATTCTGTGTTCTTGGCTGTGACTTAGTTCTTAAACAGTGATGAATCGGTTACAGTCATGAACACTCTCCAATCACCTCCTTCAGTTTCATTCTACCTACTTAAGACTGAAGACAATTGTTGATGGCAACCCATGATTAAAAATACAAAAGATAGTCTTACAGAATATCAGAGTTTGCATGGACCTTTAAGGCTGTCAAATCCAACCCTCTGAATCTCCAGATGAATTAATCGGGTCTCAGAGGCAAGAGGGGAAATTACTTCCTGTAAGGACAGCGCCAGGGATACAGACTCTAACCTACTCAACTCCAGTTTGTTGTGGTTCCAATTCACCCCTCCAGTTCTGCAGAGAGCATAGGCACTAAACCTTGTCAAAGCAAAGGCAAAATAAGCAATATAATGAAAATCATCCACAACTGCTGGTTTTTCTCCTTTCACTCTGGCTTCCCCGTGATCCCCTACCCCTCTGTCATCCTCTTGACCAGCGGTTGGCACACATTTTCTGTAAAGTGTAAATATTTAGGAGATAAACACCTCAGACTTTGCAAGCCATTCCATCTCTGTCGTTGTAGTATTGTCAGCAGCGCTGGAACCAGAGCGACTCCATTTTGAGTGAGGGCTGGGAAATGAGGCTGGGGCCTGCTGGGCTGTGTTCTCAGAAAGTCAGGCATTCCTGGCCTCTAGATGTTTATGGTTAAGGGAACAGATTGATAATGTTTACTAAACAGACCCAGACTTGGGAGTGTCCAGATACCCTGATAACTGGAGAACAAAAGCACTCCTCATTTTGCTTTAAAGATAATAATATCAATTCTTGCAAAATATAGTGATTACAAAAACCGGCCGAGCGTGGTGGCTCACGTCAGTAATCCCACAATTTGTGAGGCCAAGGAGGGCAGATTGTTTGAGTTCAGGAGTTGGAGACCAGCCTGGCTGACGTGGTGAAGCCCTGTCTCTACTAAAAATACAAAAAATAGCCAGGCGTGGTGGCGCCTGCCTGTAATTCCAGCTACTCGGGAGGCTGAGGCAGGAGAATTGCTTGAACCCGGGAGGCAGAGGTTGCAGTGAGCCAAGTTCACACCACTGCACTCCAGCCTGGGTGATAGAGCAAGACTCTGTCTCAAAAAAAAAAGAAAAAGAAAAAAACAAAAAAGAAAAATATTTAATCCTTTATCACAAACCCTTGTAGCAGAACACATCTCCCCATATATACCAGCATTGTACCTCGGGTGGATGCGTTCTTCCTCTTACTTACAGGAATGTCCTACTCTGTTTATGGAGTAGCTGTCCTTTTACCATTGTACTTTTTTTTTTTTTTTTTGAGACAGAGTCTCCAGAGTCTTGCTGTGTCACCCACGCTGGAATGCAGTGGTGCAATCTCAGCTCACTGCAACCTCTGCCTCCCTGGTTCAAGTGATTCTCCTGCCTCAGCCTCCCAAGCAGCTGGGAGTACAGGCACACGCCACCACGCCCAACTAATTTTTGTATTTTTAGTAGAGACGGGGTTTTGCCATGTTGGCCAGGATGGTCTCGATCTCCTGACCTTGTGTTCCGCCTCCCTTGGCTTCCCAAAGTGCTGGGATTACAGGCGTGAGCCACCGTGCCCGGCCACCACTGTCCTATCTTAATAAACTTCCTTTTGCTTTGCGCTGTGGACTCGCCATGAATTATTTCTTGAGTGAGATCCAAGAACCTTCTCTTGGGGTCTGGATCGAGACCCCCTTCCTGTAACAGTATGGAAGCCACCGCTGAGGATGTGCGAATGAGTAAGCATGGCGGTGACCCAATAGACTTTGCTCAGGGAAACCAGATCAGGCCTGATTCACCCTCAGGCTGATGTTCGCTGACCCCTGCTTAGTAGGACACTCTGCGTCTTTCAAACACATCTCACTATTTGGGATGATCTACTCTGTTTCCTTGTATATTAAGCACCTCCCCAGCTGGAATTAATTCTTCACATGTGGGCAGAAGCTTCGACTCTAGAATTCCCACTTATTCAGCGATCAGCACCTATGACACTGCCAGCTGTTTGTTGAATGAATAAAATAAATAAAGACAATTTGACCTCCCAAGTTAGCAGGCTATGGTTGAAATTTTTTTTTTTTTGTCATTGAAAAAGCTTGAAAGTTTTTCTAGTTTACTACAGCAAACCTTTTTAACAGTCGAGCAGATGGTATAAGCAAGGATTCCTCCAGAGAGAGTTCCCCCCAGAGTCTCATTGATAAGAATTAAAAACACTACTTTTCAATAATGCTTGGCCCCTAGGACTTCTAAAGCCATTGAATTGTTGACAGCAGGACAAGGCACAAGGACAGGGAGCATGACAGTTTTTCTTTATTCTGTCTCTTTTATTTAAAGTCAAAATATCAAACATTAAAACTTATCTGATTCAACTTGGCTAACCAGATAGCAACATGACCCAGTGAGACACAAAGAAGAGGCGGCCCTCAAGTCGATGGTACCAGAGGAGCAGGCAAGATTAGGAAAGTGAATCTCAGAAATCCCAGAAAATGCCTATAATTAAAATCTTATTTCAGGGCTGTCTGACCCACATTTTACTCGGTATGGATTTTTGAAAAGATGTTTGGTTTGTTTATTAATAAAAACATCTATAAAATTATGCCCATTTTCTCATTCAAGCAGGTAGCTCTTCTACATAATCACACTCCTCTTAGTTATAAATTTGGTTATTAGAACTTAATGAATCGAGTACTATCTTTAATCTGATACTTTAACATCTACATTATAAGTTAAAGTCAGATCTTTAGAAAAATCTGTTTCAATAGTCAAACAGAATTCTATTGAAGGATAGCATGACAAATAATTTTACACATAGAAAATGTCTGCCAAGAACAGTAACATCTTCCATTTTACATGCTCGATAATTCATCAGAAGTGTTTAATTAGCTTACTTGATCTTTATGAAAACCCTGTGGCATCATAAAGCAAAAATTATGATGTTCACTTCACAGATAAGAAAACAGAGGCGCAGTGGCTCATGCCTGTAATCTCAGCACTTTGGGAGGCCAAGGCGGGCGGATCACGAGGTCAGGAGATCAAGACCAGCCTGGCTAACATGGCGAAATGCCATCTCTACTAAAAATACAAAAAATTAGCCAGGCGTGGTGGCGGGCGCCTATAGTCCCAGCTACTTGGGAGGCTGAGGCAGGAGAATGACGTGAACCCCGGAGGCAGAAGTTTCACTGAGCAGAGATCTTGCCACTGCACTCCAGTCTGGGGGCAAAATGAGGTTCCACCTAAAAAAAAAAAAAAAAAAAAAAAATCAGAGACCCCACTAAGGTCTTTAGCCAAGGTTACATTATACTAAGCAAGGGCTGTCCAGAACCCAGATCTGCGATCTGCTGGACCCTAACAGAGTGTGCTTCTTTATCAACCATCTGCCTCAGTGAGCACTCGATGTAGGAAACCGATGGAAAGATTCAGCACCGTGTAACTTACACTGTTCAGAAAGCTCAGAATCCCCCTGGGTGGGGCTTCGCTTTCCTTATTTTCCACAGAAGCCATCAAACATCCGTAATAAATAAAGCAGGGCAGGATGGATCAACAGGAAAAATATCAGAATACCTAGGTAAATAATACAAAGATATCTGAAACATCCCCAAATATTTCTAACACTTCAAATATTTCAAAGTTGAACAACATCCTTCTGAATAACCCATGGGTCAAAGAGGGGATCACAAGGGAAATTAGAAAGTATTTTCAATTAATTGACAATAAAAACATATCAAAATTTGTGGAGCACAGTTGAATGAGTGATTAGAGGGAAATTTATAGAATTCAGTGTTACTGTAACAAAAGAAGAAGGTCTCAAATCAATGATCTAAACTTCCACCTCAAGAAACTAGTAACAAATAGCAAATTAAACCCAAAGAAAGCAGAAGGGAGAAAATAATTGAGAGTACAGAAATTAACAAAATAGAAAAGCATTAGAGAAAAGTCAGTGAAACCAGGAGCTGATTCTTTGGAATTCAGTAAAATTAATAAACCTGTAGTCAGGCTGATGAGAGAGAGAAAGAGAAATAACAGGCTGAGGCAGGAGAATGGCGTGAACCCAAGAGACGGAGCTTGCAGTGAGCCGAGATCGCGCCACTGCACTCCAGCCTGAGCGACAGAGAGAGACACTGTCTCAAAAAAAAAAAAAGAAAAGAAAAGAAAAGAAATAACAAATTGCCGATAGCAGGACTTAAAAGGGGAATGTTACTACAGATCCTATAAATATTAAAACGATAATAAGGGAATATCATGACAGTAAGTTTCATAACATATGAAATGGGAAAATTCCTTGAAAGACACAAACTACCAAGGTTCAAACATAGATAACCTGAAAAATCCTACCTCAGTTAAGGAAATTGAATTCATAGCTTAATATCTTACAAAGAAAATTCCAGGCCCAGTTGACTTCACCGGTGAATTTCTCTAAAAAATTTGATAAGGAAATAACAACAATTCTGCATGTTTGTTCAGAAAATAGAAAAGAAAACACCACTTCCAAGTCCCTTATATGAGACCAAAATTATCCTGATACTAAAATGAAACAGATACAAGAAGAAAAAAAACTATAGACCATGAACAATAACCATAAAAATCTTTAACAAGGCCAGGCGCAGGGGCTCAGGCCTGTAATCCCACCACTTTGGGAGGCCGAGGTAGGTGGATCACAAGGTCAGGAGACTGAGACCATCCTGGCTAACACGGTGAAACCTCGACTCTACTAAAAATACAAAAAATTTAGCCGGGCGTGGTGGTGGGCGCCTGTAGTCTCAGCTACTCAGGAGGCTGAGGCAGGAGAATGGCGTGAACCCGGGAGGCGGAGCTTGCAGTGAGCGGAGATCACGCCACTGCACTTTAGCGTGGGCGACAGAGCGAGACTCAGTCTCAAAAAAAAAAAAAATCCTTAACAAAATATTAACAAAAATGAAGCTAGCAATATATGAAAAGAAAAATATACCATGACCACCATGACCAAGTGATATTTATCCTAAGAATGAAAATTGGTTTGATATTTTAAAATCAAGCAATATAATTTACTATATTCATAGACTAAATTGCAAAAAAAACTGATTATATTAATAAATGTGTGAAAAGCACTGATAAATGTTGATATCCACTGATGATTAAAAACTCTCAGAAAACTAGGAATATGAAAGAACTTTCTCAGGAAGTAATTTCTGTTATACTTTTTCTCTCCATTACACTATTTTGCTTAAAGCAGTCACAAGCTCACCTAGAATCAAGAGAAAGGAGCATGGACTCCATCCCTTAATGGCAAGAATGACAAATAATTTTCAGTTATTTAAAAAACCACCACAGACCATCTTCTGGTAACAAATTATCGAAATTCCTTGCATATACAAAATTCACTCACCACCCTTCCAAGACCCCACTTTGAGGTACCAGAAATGATGCTGAGTAGCTTCTGAGGCTGGGCCCTTAAGGCCATAAAGCTTTCCTTTTGTTTACTGGAGCTCTTATGCTTTTGAGCCCTGAAATGCCCTGTAAGAACTCAAACTATCCCAAGGCCACCATGTTGTGAGGAAGCCCAAACCACAAGAAGAAGTCACATCACACACGTCAGCTGACAGGTCACCTGAGGTTCCAGATTCTGTGAAGCAAAAGCAAATCATCTAACCAGTACCCTGTCTGAATCCTAACTCACAGAATCCTGTAAGCATACAAAATGGTTGTGTTTTGATGTAACTAAATTTGGAAATACTTTATTAGGCAGCAATAGATTATTGAAAAAATTTGCAACTGGAACATCATCATTGCTTTCTCTATTCCTCCCTTCTTTCCAGCCAAACGAAGTCAGCAATTCTTCCCACTAATACAGTTTGCCAATTTATATTCAAGATAATCACAATTCTCAAAATTTTAAACCCATATACTCTAGATAAGCACAAAAATTTCACACCTTATTTTATGTTACCTGAAATTTCAAAATAAATTTTTACAATTTCATTTTAAAAATCCATAACAAAACAAAGAGCTACTGTTACTTTAAGCCATACACTTCTCTAGACCCTAATCATTTCCCTAATGCTGAATGCTGTATCAATAACTAAACTTTCCTTTCCTGTTCATCCTGGTCATTGATTGAAAGAAAGAATTGATTTCCATTTCTACTATAATATGTGCATTTCTAAAAACTCAATCACTAAGGAATACCATTTAGTATTTCAAAATTGTATCTCAATGTTTTAATTTGCTAGTTCTCCCCAAAAGTATAATCCAGAATTTTGACTGACTACTTACTGGTAATTGTCTATGTTCTACCACATCAAAAACTTAAATAAGGAAGCATAAGTAAACTACAAGTGTAATTATAAAACTTTGTTTTAAAGAAAGAATGTTTCATTGACCATCTGACAGATTATTTTTTCTTTCCTTTAAAAACTTCCAAATCCTCTCAAATCTTTTTTAAATCACATGAGAGTCCTCAAAGACAATAGAGAGCGTGCAATAGACCATAAGTATGGGGCTCTGCTGGCCGACTATTTTGCAAATCTGTCATTTATCTTTTCCTTCTGTGATCCTCACATCGTCTTTTTGTGTCATTGTGGTTTGGTTTTCACTCATTTGAGGTTAAAAATGCTGAGGGACTTTTGTTTTCATTTTGAAGTATAACAGACATTTATAGCTTTCTAAAAAAGACACCTGATTACAATCAGGAGGTTTTCTTTAAAATTCTTTAATCAGGCCAGGCGCAGTGGCTCAGGCCTGTAATCCCAGCACTTTGGAAGTCCGAAGCGGGCAGATCACGAGGTCAGGAAATGGAGATCATCCTGGCTAACTCGGTGAAACCCCGTCTCTACTAAAAATACAAAAACAAAATTAGCCAGGTGTGGTGGCGGGTGCCTGTAGTCCCAGCTACTGGGGAGGCTGAGGCAGGAGAATGGTGTGAACCCAGGAGGCAGAGCTTGCAGTGAGCCAAGATCACGCCACCGTGCTCCAGCCTGGGCGACAGACAGATACTCCTTCTTAAAAAAAAAAAAAAAAATCTTTAATCAGCTCAGAGAGTTAGTCACTTGGTGACCCCACCCCTGTGGGTAAAGTAGGCCCACCAAGCATATATCATTAGCATATATTCTATTTCATTCAAAAACAATACTGATAGAGGAAAAAATTATTCAGATATCTTCATTAACTCCTCCCAATGCTCCGATTTAAACACCAGATTATCACCTGGTAGTTAGACAGCAATTCAATTTTAATCTAGATAGGTATAAAAGTATACATAAAATAGAGGTAAACATACACATACACAATTAGGACATAATTTTGAAATATTAATCAGATGATTTTTACTTTTCCACCATTTAAAGTAGACAATAATGGGAGGCCAAATTGGGAGGATCATTTGAGGCCGGGAGTTCAAGACCAGCCTGGAAATCAGTGAGACTCCAGACCTCCATCTCTAAAAAATAAACAAATAAAAAGATAAAATGAAGTAGGCAATGAGGCTAGAGGCTTTGCGAAGAAGACCCCCCAAAAATAAAAAGGGTGCAAAGTCTTGCCTACAAGTATCATATATTGGTGTATTTCTTCTTCCCCCTAGTCTCTCTACATTTTTCTTCCAGGGCCTCAAAAAAATTTCCCTCTGGGCCCGGCATGGCAGCTAATATCTGTAATCCCAGCACTTTGGGAGGCCGAGGTCGGTGGATCACTTGAGGTCAGGAGTTCAAGACTAGCCTGGCCAACATGGCAAAACCCCATCTCTACTACAAATACAAAATTAGCTGGGCATGATGGAGCACACCTGTAATCCCAGTTACTCAGGAGGCTAAGGTGGGAGAATCGCTTGAACCTGGGAGGCAGAGATTGCAGTGAGCTGAAATCCCGCCACTGCACTCCACCCTGGGCAACAGGATGAGACTAAAAAAATCTTCCCCTGGAGCTGCAGTAGGACTCCTCCCAAATTCTAGTTACTTTATTAGGCATTCATTTAACAAACTCGATCAGGTGCCTGCCATGGGCCAGGTACTGGGCTACAGAAGCAGACAAAACAAAATCGCCTACCTTTTTGGAGTTTGCAGGCTAGATGAGCAATACATACAAGAGCCAGATAGGAAAGCATAAGGCTGCCGGGCGTGGCGGCTCACGCCTGTAATCCCAGCACTTTGGGAGGCCAAGGTGGGCAGAGCACGAGGTCAGGAAATCGAGACCATCCTGGCCAACATGGTGAAACCCCGTCTCTACCAAAAATACAAAAGTTAGCTGGGCACGGTGGCGCGTGCCTGTAGTCCCAGCTACTGGAGGCTGAGGCAGGAGAATCGCTTGAACCTGGGAGGTGGAGGTTGCAGTGAGCCGAGATCGCGCCACTGCACTCCAGCCTGGCAACAGAGCGAGACTGTCTCAAAAAAAGAAAAAGAAAAAAAAGAAAGCTTAAGGCATGTCATATGGTGCAAAGTACTGCAGAGAAAAATAAAGGAGAAAAGAGCAATGGAAAGAGGTGGGTGCAACTTTAAAGAGAATGGTCATGGAAGAGCTCCCAGAAAGAGTCACATTTGACCAACAACAGGAAGGAGATGAGAGATGGGGCCATGTGGATGTCAAGGAAGAGGACAGACTAGGCAACAAGAACAGCCTGTGCAAAGGCAACAAGAACAGCCTGTGCAAAGGCCGTGAGGCAGAAAACCGTCTGAGTTCTCAAAGAAACAGCAAGCACATCAACGTGGCAGGGGAACATGAGCCATGGGGAGAAAAGCAGAGGAGAGGTTGGAGCCTTCAGAGGACACCAGACCGATGAGGCCCTGCAGCCCACATAAGGAGTGAGATGGGAGGGCACCAGCGCATGGTGAGCGGAGGGCGAGATGACCAGGGAGGAGGGGCGGACAAGGATAGAAGCAAGGAGAGTAGTTAGAGGGCTTCATGAGCATCAAGAAAGAGACTGTGGCGGCTCTACACAGGTGGGGCATGGGGTGACCCATGGGTCTAGGGGGTGACAGGCAGTCAGATTCTGAGGATACTGTGAAGCAATGCTGACAGCATTGGCAGTTGTATTAGAAATGGGGTCTGTAAGCAAACGTAAAGTTGCAACTCTACCGTCTGTGGCCTACACACCTGGCAAGATGGGGTTTCCGTTTCTGAGATGGGGAAGAATGCCAGAGGAAGGAATTTAAGAGGAAGATCAGGAATGTAGCAAAGCAACTTTCAGGAAGTTCTGTCAACTGTCACTTCGCTAAGGAAAAAAAAAGAAAAGAACTTCACCTACACATTTATTTATGTGTTTCGTTAAGTGAAAAAACCATCTCCTTCATCTGTGATACAACACAGAAAAACAGCACAACAAAGAACGCTTGAGATCAACTTTTTAAGGAAGTAGTTCAAAAAAAAAATCTCTCTAATCCAGAATGAGCACTCAAGTTGTGGAATTTTTTTTTCTCTTTATTGTAAAGTTCTACACCCAAGAAATAACTTTTATAGGTAGAGTCCTGATTTCCCCAAATTAGCAATGTCACGAAGTTCTATTTTTATGAGTAACTTGCAGAGGTGTGTATGAATATGTACATGTGTATGGACATAAAAGAATGGCTACTATTATTGAAGGCATATATATTTTATACCTGAGAACCACAGCATGCTAAAAAAGAGGCTTGGAACATTGGCCATAATTTCCAATTTGCATATCACAGCAGAATTAAATAGCAATACATCAACAATGATGCAAGTTGCTTTTTTTATGAAATAATTGATTAATTATATTCCCTTTTGCTGCCTAGTAAAGTCAAATTGCGATTTAAAAGATAAAACTCACACCTACTGTCCCTCATTCGTTTTTCCATCAGTCACCTAAAGCTTACTGAGTTTAATGGTCTGTGAAACATTCTCCAAGAGTATGGGAAACTTCTGGGAAGCAATCAATACTGCTTTCCTCATTTTCCCCCTGTCCCCTTCAAGATAACTTACAAATTTCTCTCAATATACTGAAGACTCTTCTTCCTCCAGGGGCTTAAATGACAGAAAGAGAAAATGCTTACCACGGTCAGGTTTTATGCTGCCATAACTAACTGTTCAATCAATAAGCAACTTCAAAAGTGGCCTGCTTAGAGAAACGGCTCCTGGCAGTAAGGTGTTCCTGTTATGCAGAACTTAGGCTCCAGCCTGGAATTCTATGAATTGGATATGAGGCCACAGGCTGCTTTATTTCTAAATGGAGAGCAGCATGCAACAGCCACTGTCACTGGAGGCAATCTATAAAGTCTTAGTCCTATCACAGAGAGTACTTTCAAAATGACCTATTCAGAAAGCTAATGTTCCCTGTAGTACAGAGAACAGAGAAAATAATGAACCACTGCCCCCATAAAACATTGTGATAAATACCTGGTTTAACAGGCCACTACACAAGGATTAATCTTATCTGGGCCCAGGACTCCTCCACAGTTAGCTGGTACTATCAATGGATGGTAACCAAATGAGGAGAAACTATTTTTATTCCCCTAAGCATGAAAAATATCTACCAGCAGCATCTACATACAGTAGAACACCATGCCATTCTCCAAAGTAGAACAGTCTGGTCTTTGTTCCACTGAGAAAATTCTAACCCTAAGTTTATATAACTGGCAATATCTTTACCATAAACCTTCTCTTGTCGAAGTTGCCATGTTTTATTTTAACTGAAATTATTCCTAAGCAGACTCCAAGCTCACCAAGGACAGGGACTTTGTCATATTCATTTTTGCATGCTTTACAGAGGCTAGGAAAACTTCCTACTGCAGGCTAGACATGGAATATATTTGCTGACTTGCTTAAAACATCTACTCTATGTTATCAATGTGTTGCTTTGGAAATACTGCAAGAAATGAATTTTTCAGCATTATTAATATTATGTCTAGTTACAACAGTCTTCTCTTACTAAGAGCACTGGTTCAATAGTGACAGTTTCATCCACGGAACTATATAGCTTAGTGTTTTATTAGTACTTGGCTTACATATCAGTGAGACTGATTTAGGGATACCAACCTCCAGCCTTTTAATAAAGAGGCACGGACTGCAGGGAGGTTTACTCTGGGCACACAAGATTCTAACTATATTTAAAGTCCTTGCTTAAAGTATTAATAGATGTTTATTCAACAAATTGTGGGCCCACAGTGTCACATTCTCAGGGTGGCCTCTTTGAAGTTTCCGAAGACCTCAGTAAGAAAGTGGTCGTATAATTTTATTCAGAGCCAAGCTGGCCCTGGAATCCTTGCGTTCTCTCTATTTTCAAAGAAACTCAAACATCCTCTCTAACTTCTCTACCAGGTACTGGGGTGTGCTCTCATATGTAAAAATATTTAACTTAATCCACTTTATCATTGCTGGACATTTGGGTTGGTTCCAAGTCTTTGCTATTGTGAGTAGTTCCGCAATAAACATACGTGTGCATGTGTCTTTATAGCAGCATGATTTATAATCCTTTCGGTATATACCCAATAATACCTTTGTAGGGACATGGATGAAGCTGGAAACCATCATTCTCAGCAAACTATCGCAAGGACAAAAAACCAAACACCGCATGTTCTCACTCATAGGTGGGAACTGAACAATGAGAACACTTGGACACAGGAAGGGGAACGTCACATACCAGGGCCTGTTGTGGGGTGGGGGGAGTGGGGAGGGATAGCTTTAGGAGATACACCTAATGTAAATGACAAGTTAATAGGTGCAGCGCACCAACATGGCACATGAATACATATGTAACAAACCTGCACGTTGTGCACATGTACCCTAGAACTTAAAGTATAATAAATATATATATATATATATAAATTTAACTTAACTGTGATGCACTCAAATAACCATGACAGTTTGACCAGAAAATACCCCAAAGCAAGGGCTCCTAAAACCCACACAGAGGCTGTGTCACTCCGTGTCCTCAAATAATAAGTTGACAAGGCCGGGCACGGTGGCTTACGCCTGTAATCCCAGCACTTTGGGAGGCCGAGGTGGGCAGGTCACCTGAGGTCAGGAGTTTGAGACCAGCCTGACCAACATGGAGAAACCCTGTCTGCACTAAAAATACAAAAATTAGCTGGGCGTGGTGGTGCACGCCTGTAGTCCCAGCTACTCAGGAGGCTGAGGCAGGAGAATCACTTGAACCCAGGAGGTGGAGGTTGCAGTGAGCCGAGATCGCACCACTGCACTCCAGCCTGGTGACAAAGCAAGACTCCGTGTCAAAATAATAATAAGAAGAAGAAGAAGAAGAGGAGGAGGAGGGGGAGAAGGAAGTTGACAAAGGAGTGGTTGTTTTTCCTTTGCAGATTTCTGCTAAGAAATCAGCACAGAATGTTACTTCAATAGCACCATACAAGAGTCCAATACTTTAAAAAAAAAAAAAAAAAAACCTCCTTCCTACACAAACCTTAATCATTCTGGTGCGTGCTGTGACTTCTTCAATTACCAGACACAAAAGCAGATCTCAGAGTAAGGTAATATCCTGGAGGTATATTTTTCCTCAGAAACTAATAAGGCCACTTACCCCCTTGGGAAAGAGTGAAGCAACTGGAACCATCATTGAAAGGAATTTCTCAAAGCCATTTGTGTTCTATTGTGAGCATAGAAGCTTCCTAAGTATTTGAAGTTATGAGGAGTCCCATGAAGGTACCTTTTGGTATTTTTTAATAAACTCTCTTGCCACCAGAAAAATTCTTTCTGCACTGATTACCCCCCACGCCGCCCCCTGTTCTCTTCTCAAGGTCAAAGGCCACTGACTCCACGGAGGATCTGACAGTGTGCAGGATACAGGCTAAGCTTCTACAAAAAAAGAGGTCCACAAATACTGTGGTCAAAAATACAGAGATTATTTCTCTGCTTACTGTTATACCGAGGTCAGTGGCTGGCCTAGGCCACCGAGGGCTCATTTGCTCTCATTTTGTTTTTTGACCTCCTAGGGCCGTGGGCTTCATCCATGCAGGAAGCTAGAATGATAGCTGCTCACCTGTGAGCCCAGCCGGCTACTGGGCTGATGGCCAGTGAAGTCAAGGCTGTCAAGGACAGGAGGTTCATAAATAAGAAAACATTATGCAATGGGAAGGCTTGCCTCTGAAAACAGCCACCTCCCTAGCTCCTTATAAAATGTGGATTCGGGAATCCCAACAAAGAGCCAGGTGGGCCTCGCATGACCCCCTCACCTAGAGAAGGCACGGGGCAGGTGCCACCTGCTCATGTGGCTAATGCCCCCAGCTGGCTGCAGAAGCCCCCTGTCCCTGCACGTGTGTGAATGTGGACAGGAGGTGGACTGCACAATAGGTTGGCCGTCTGCTCATTCTAGCACCCCTGGTTTGCTGACACTGTTTATGGTCGTGGTTCAACCTGCCCAGTGCCCAGCGCTGTCCTCTGCCATCACTGCAATCATCCACTGGCACTCCTGGTGAGGCTGCCCCCACGCCCAGCACCATAGCCGCTTCCTAGAATCTGGAACAAAGAGAATAAAGGGCAGGTGTCCTCCCTTCTAAAGGAGGTGATCAGGAATTTGTACACATCACCTCTGCTCATATCCATCTTCCAGGATGTGGGCTAGCCAGCCTTGTCCTCAGGTGTCAGCACCTGAAGTTCCATGTCCCAGAAGGCCCCTCAGACCAGGACAAACCAGGCTGACTTGTCCCCTAAAGAGGGCTCCACTACTGTACTAAAAGAAAGAAAGGGGATGTGAGCCTTGGGGATCCACTGAAAGCCCCTGGCCCCACCTTCTCTAACTTACGGGTCTCCATCTCTCCTCTGCTTTCTGTTTCTTCTTTGTAAAGTTCACTTTACTTGGCCAGGCATGGTGGCTCACGCCTGTAACCCCAGCACTTTGGGAGGCCTAGGTGGGTGGATCACCTGAGGTCAGGAGTCCGAGACCAGCCTGGCCAACATGGTGAAACCCTGTCTCTACTAAAAATAGAAAAATTATCCAGGTGTTGTGGTGGGTGCCTGTAATCCCAGCTACTTGGGAGGATGAGGCAAGAGAATCACTTCAACCTGGGAGGCAGAGGCTGCAGTGACCCGCAATGGCACCACTGCACTCCAGCCTAGGCGACAGAGGAAGACTCCATCTAAAAAAGAAAAAAACAACTCACCTTACTTAACAAGTGGTAGACACCTTTCCCCTGTTCTTTTGCTACCTGATATTGCCTGCCCTTCTCTCCCAGGACAATGCCAGGCCTTGAAGGAGTGGATTGGCTGTTTATTTTATGTATATCTGGAGCTTCACGTCTTTCTAGATGTGGATAGAGTGATAGATACATACACATACACATTTATATGACAAAAGACAGATGGTACAATATTAGCAGCACATACCGCAGGGTTGGAATTAGCAAGTAATGTTTAACTTTTTTTTTTTTTTTTTTTTTTGTCACAGGGTCTCACTCTGTAACCCAGACTGGAGTGCAGTGGCGCAATCTCAGCTCACCGCAACCTCCACCTCCTAGGCTCAAGTGATTCTCCTGCCTCAGCCTCCCAAGTAGCTGGGATTACAGGTGTGTGCCACCACACCCGGCTAATTTTTGTATTTTTAGTAGAGACAGGGTTTCCCCATGTTGGGCAGGCTGGTCTCGAACTCCTGACCTCAAATGATCCACCTGCTTCTGCCTCCCAAAGTGCTGGGATTACAGGCGTGAGCCACCGTGCACAGCCCATTTAACCTTTTAATGTGCTTTCCAACTTTTCTACAATGGCTGTTCATTCCTTTCCTAAGTAGACACAGCTATCATTTTTAAAATGCTTGTTAAATAGTCTTCATAGTAGGAGAAAAGTTGCCTTATCTCCATTTCTAAGTCCATAATAGAAATACCTATAACACCAACCATGCTTCTTTCTGGTCACACCAAGTATTCTTCTGTTTGTTTGTTTGTTTGTTTGTTTGTTTGTTTGTTTGTTTTTGAGACAGTTTTGCTCTTGTTGCTCAGGCTGGATTGCAGTGGCGCGATCTCGGCTCTCTGCAACCTCCACCTCCAGGGTTCAGGTGATTCTCCTGCCTGGGATTACAGTAGCTGGGATTACAGGCGTGCGCCACCATGCCCAGTTAATTCTTCATATTTTTAGTAGAGACTGGGTTTCATCATGTTGGCCAGGCTGGTCTCGAACTCCTGACCTCAGGTGATCCACCCACCTCGGCCTCCCAAAATTCAAGGATTACAGTCATGAGCCACTGCGCCCGGCCCACACCAAGTATTCTATAAACAAGTATAATCCTATGTAATCTTGTGGGAGAATTACTGTTATTGCCCATTTACACGGGTGAAACCTGAGGCTTTGGAAGTTTAATGTTCTTACATTGTCACTGGCTAACAGGTGAAAGAGAACTTCTTTCTCAGAAGTCTGGAATGATCGTTTCTAACACTTATTAGTGCTTACCATGTGCCAAGTACCGCTCTAAAAATGTAACATATTTTAATTAACTTAACCCTTATGTCAAGCCTGTGATTTAGGTACTATTATGATCCCCTAAGGCCTGAGGCTGCAGACACAGGTTGAGTAACTTGACCAGACTCACAGAGCTTGTTAATGGTTCCTTGCCATGATACTAATGGACATCTCTAACTCTATCTAAATGGCCTCAGGGCTTTCCTTCTGAAGGCCACAAGAATGTACGAGGTTATTTACTAAAAAGAAATAAAAGAATCATGAAAACTTTTCATTTTTTTAGGTTGCAAGTAAGTTGAACATTTTAATGGAATGAAAAGCAGTATGTTCAATGCACAGAGAATCACTAGGTGGACCCTTCTATCATTGTCAATGTCATTCGCAAGACTAAATTTCCACCTGGCACTTTGAAGTCCCTTATTATATATTGGGCCTAAAACAGTATTCTGTAAAGCTTAAATTGGTATTAACTATGATCATCTTGATGTCTACGGTAGATAATAAACAAGGTCGTACATACCTTACTAAACAATTTCGGTTTTTCACCAACATTTTATTATTTAAAAGATTTAGACTAACAGAATTATTTAGCATTTCGAGTCATGTGCTTTATTTAGCAAGTGAGTAAAAATATTGGAATACCGAAGTATTTGCATAAAAAATCAAATGGTGGTGTTTTGTAATCTCTATTATATTTCCTATTAAGGTTTCATATATTACTTTCCCATTGTTCCTGAATTTGTTATCCTATATATAAACAGAAACATGGATGAGTAAAAAAAAAAAAAAAAAGAAGTCGCTTATTATGATCACTACCATCTGCAAAGGCAGGTGGCCGTCCCCTACTGTCATCAACTAATTTTCACAACTACCTATGTTTTGATTTCATGTATCTTTACCTGTGCAAACCAATAGATGCTCCCCATTGTCCAAATGGTCTCAAATTTTTTGAGTACTCAACCTATTCAAAGTATGAGTCTAGAGATGTCCTGTCTCATGCATTACCTGGAGGATTGAAAGTTGGTACAGGGCAGAGTGCAGTGGCTCATGCCTGTAATCCAACACTTTGGTAGGCTGAGGCGGGCAGATCACCTGAGGTCAGGAGTTCGAGACCAGCCTGGCCAACATGGTGAAACCCCGTCTCTACTAAAAATACAAAAATTAGCCAGGCATGATGGCACATGCCTGTAAACCCACCTACTCAGGAGGCTGAGGGAGGAGAATTTCTTGAACCCGGGAGGCAGAGGTTGCAGTGAGCCAAGATCATGCCACTGCACTCCAGCCTGGGCGACAGAGCCAGACTGTCCCCCCCAAAAAAAAGTTAGTATAGGTTGACTATCCCTTATCCAAAATGCTTGAGACCAGAAGGATTTCAGATATCAGATATTTCTGGATTTTGGAATATTTGCATACTTAGACATAATGAAAGATATTGGGGATGGGACCCTAGTATAAACACAAAATTCATTTATGTCTCATGTATGCCTTATACACATGGCCTAAAGGTAGCTTTATTCAATATTTTTAACAATTCCATGCAGGAGATGACATGTACAATGCATACAATGTATACAAACTTCACAAGCTTCGTGTAGCCTCACATCATTCCTGACTCTGAGTTTGTATGACCAGTAAGCAATCATTTCCTTATACTTATTCACACTTAAGTACTTAACCATAAAAGGTGACATGCCATTAATACAGTGAAGAAATGAAGTGTTGAGGGTCACTAAACAGCACGGTAGCATCACCAGAACACCCGCATTCACTGTTCAACAGCAGCAACAACATGGCAGGCCTTCAACTTCCATGCTGGAACTCACATTTTGGATTTTGGAGCATCTCGGATTTAGGATTTTTGGATTAAGGATACTCAACCTATACCAGCTTCCTGAAGCATTTTGCATGTAATGCTTCCCTATGCAAATTTCATGCGTTGTCATCACAGTTGGCCATAATAAAAGTTTCCCATTTTTTAATAGGAATCCACTACGGATTCCACTAACAGAAAAGTTACTGATGAAGATGTGCCTTTTAAGCAGCTCATAAGCTAAAATGTGCCTTGGAGATCTTCCAACCCAGGAGTTCCCAACCTCCAAGTCGCCATAGCCTGAGTGCCTCATGCTTGTCACAGTGTACACCCCCACACTTCCACCGAAGGTTGAAAGCCATTTTTGCTAAGGCTAAGGACAAATAGTGCGCCGCGATGTCTGTCAGAAGGAAGATGGAGCCTCAGTTCCTGTGTCTCTCCGTCTGTGCTCCTCCTCCAACGTGCAACACATTCATCTCCAGGAAGAGCACAGAGAAATGCCAAGCAGAGGCCAATGGAGTAGCTGGTGGTCCGGGCAGGAGCCCTGCCTGTGTGCATGTGAAATACATCAGGACAGCAGGCAGAGGGACCAACAGGCAGCCACTTGGTAACTATACAGTTTCTAGAGGATTCTAAAACTTGCTTTTAGTTTTATTTATTTACTTTTAAATTATTATTATTATTATTATTATTATTATTATTATTATTGAGACAGAGTTTCCCTCTTGTTACCCAGGCTGGAGTGCAAAGGCATGATCTCAGCTTACTGCAGTCTCTGCCTTCTGGGTTCAAGCGATTCTCCTGCCTCAGCCTCCTGAGTAGCTGGGATTACAGGCATGTGCCACCACGCCGGCTAATTTTGTATTTTTAGTAGAGATGGGGTTTCTCCTTATTGGTCAGGCTGGTCTCGAACTCCCGACCTCAGGTGATCCACCCACCTCGGCCTCCCAAAGTACTGGGATTACAGGCGTGAGCCACCGTGCCCAGCCCTATTTTATTTTTTTTTTTAGACAGAGTTTAGCTCTTGTCATCCAGGCTGGACTGCAATGGTGCAATCTCGGCTCACTGCAACCCCCACCTCCTGGGTTCAAGGGATTCTCCTGCCTCAGCCTCCTGAGTAGCTGGGATTACAGGCATGTGCCACCACGCCTCGCTAATTTTGTATTTTTAGTAGAGACGTGGTTTCTCCATGTTGGTCAGGCTGGTCTCGAACTCCCGACCTCAGGTGATCCACCTGCCTTGGCCTCCCAAAGTGCTGGGGTGCCCGGCCACTTTTAGTTTTAGACTCGTGTTTACTTTTTAATGGCTTCCAGCATCCCACAAATATCCTAAGACTTGAAAGTGTGAAGAGGATGAGAAGCCTTGATTTTTTTCCTTTATACAGATCAAGTGACTGGGACCCTGACAGGTTCAGTTTCTAGGCAGAATCACCTATCAAGTAGGGGAAAATCTGACGGGTACTTTACTCAGAGCTCTTTTTTCCCCACGTAAAATCTTTAACATCCCAAAACAGTGCAGACACCAGTGGGCTCCAACCACTTTGCAAGCAAGTGAGCCAGACAAAGTCAGCTCAGGCCACTACAGCAAAACACCATCCGCTGGGTGGCTTGTTAGCAACAGAAATTTGCTCACCAATCTAGAGGCTGCAGTGCCAAAATCAGGGTGCTAGCATGGCTGGGTTCTGGTGAAGGCCCTCTTTCCGGGGCTTCTTCCAGGGGTTGCAAGTAGCCAACTTTTCACAGTAGCCTCACAGGGTACAAGGAAAAGGGAGAGCTCTCTGAGGCCTGTTTCGAGCTCTCTGAGGCACTAACCCTATCCATGGTTGCTCCACTCTCATGACCTCGTCATCTCCCAAAGGCCCCTCTTCTTACTACCATCACCTGGAGAGAGATGTGAATCTGTGGGACACAATCATTCAGCGCATTACAACAAGTTACATCAAAATACAGCTCTAAGGATGGGCTCGTGTACTTTGGAAGGCCAAGACCAGAGGATCACTTAAGCACAGGAGTTCGAGACCAGCCTGGACAATGTGGCGAAACCCCATCTCTACAAAAAAACACAACAAATTCGCTTGGCCTGGTGGCTCGTTCCTGTGATCCCTGCTACTCAGGAGGCTAAAGCAGGAGGACTGCTTGAGCCCAGGAGGTCGAGGCTGCAGTGAATTATGATCCTGCCACTGCACTGCAGCCTGAGCAACAGAGCAAGACCTTGTCACAAAAAAATAAAAAATAAAAAAAGTAATAATAATAAGACTGTTCTAGGCCTGGCGCGGTGGCTCAAGCCTGTAATCCCAGCACTTTGGGAGGCTGAGGCAGGTGGATCATAAGGTCAGGAGTTCGAGACCAGCCTGACCAACATGGTGAAACCCCGTCTCTACTAAAAAATACCAAAAAAAAAAAAAAAAAGTCAGGAGTGTGGCACGCACCTGTAATCCCAGCTACTCAGGAGGCTGAGGCAGGAGAATCACTTGAACCCCGGAAGTGGAGCTTGCAGTGAGCCGAGATCGTGCCATTGCACTCCAGTCTGGGTCACAGAGTGAGACTCTGTCTCAAAAAAAAAAAAAGAAGAAAGAAAAAGAAAGACTGTACTCAGAGTCCACCCCAGGACCAATTTGCTTGCTGGCATTCCTTGCTGGGTCTCCCACACTCCACTCTTCCCTTCTGAGTGAGTCTCGGGGTGACACTTAATGGCTCTTGGTATCCTCCCCCGGTTCAAAATCTTATGCTGCACTCCTCCCCGGTCTGTCATCCTAGTTCCTTACCTACAGCCCTCACAGCTGAACTCTGCCCTCGTTATGTCTATTCCCTAGAGCTCAGCAGCCAGCTCCTTCTCCAGCACAACAGTCTCTTCTAACAAATTCAGTAATTCCAAAATCAAGCCCTACAAGGCCGCCCTAAGTAGAGCAGCACTAAGGGTCCCCAATGTCTGGTTTTCTACCACAATCTGCTGGAACAGGGCACAGCCTCCTACTTGCACCTATCTCAGCCTCTCAAGCGCAGTTTAAGTTACTTGTAACTTGACTGAATGCATTCATACATTTATTCAGCCATTGACTCAGCAAACATTCATTGCCTGGCATGTGTCAGGCCTGGTGCTAGACACTAGGACACAGGAATGAAGGAAACAAAACACAAGCACAAAGACAAACAGTGCCTGTCTTCAAAGAGCCTGCAAACCAAAGAGAGAAAAGCAGATGTGTGGATTGAAATGTTATTGCGGGAGTGCGTAGACTCACACAGGTGTGTCCAATCTTCTGGCTTCCCTGGGCCACATTGGAAGAGGAATTGTCTTGAGCCACACATAAAATGCACTAACACTATAGCTGATGAGCTAAATTTAAAAATGACAAAGAGCTTTCTTAACGTTTTAAGAACGTTTAAAAGTTTGTATCGGGCCACATTCAAAGCCGTCCTGGGCCACGATTTGGACAAGCTTAGTGTAGAGGAACAGAGAGAGAGAGAAAGAGAAAAAAGCAAAGAGACAAAAGGGAAAGAGAGATGAAAGAAAGATGGAGAGAAAGATGGAGGGAGAGGGACAGAGGAAAGAAAGGAAGGGAGAGAAGGAGAGGAAGAAAAGGAATCAAAAAGAAGGAGGGAGGGAGAAAGAGATGTAGAGACATAGGGAGAAAGGGAGAGAGGAAGGCAGAGAGAGTAAGAGAGAGATGAGGGAGATGAGAGAGAGAGAGAGAGAGATGTCCAGAACTCCTAGCTCTCAGCTCCAGGCTATCTGAACAGTCAATATCACAACCACCTTAGTGGGGGAGGGGGTACTATCAGTATCCTTACCATTTAGACACGAATACTGAGGGCAGAAAATTGAAATAATTCGCCCAAGTTTCCTCAGCTGGTGAAATCAGGATTAGAGCACAGATGTCTTAGATTAGAGCCCAAAGCCTTAAGATCTCCCCTTCATTATCCAGAGAGTTGATTTGCCATTTGGCCTGGAACCTGCCTCACCCTCTCTCCCCACTGCAGAGCTGTTTCCACTCTGACCCACTGCTCACCTTCTCTCAGTCCCTCACCTCGTGCTGGTCACCATCAGACATATGGGCTGAGTGATAGAGAATAGGGAAGAAAGAGGAAGGTGAGAAAAGGAAAAGACTCTCCTGACATCTACAGGCCCCACTGGCAGTGACAGAGGTGGGGAGGGGTCAGGGATAGGGACCTGAAAAGGACCATCTCTTCATCCATCCATTCATCCATCCATTCATCCATCCATCCAGTCATCCATCCACCCATCCATCCATTCATCCATCCAGTCATCCATCCATCTATCCATCCACCCATTCATCCATCCATTCATCCATCCATCCAGTCATCCATCCACCCATCCACCCATTCATCCATCCATTCATCCATCCATACATACATACATTCATCCATCCATTCATTCATCCATCCATTCATCCATCCATTCATTCATCCATCCATCCATCCATACATACATACATACATACATACATTCATCCATCCATTCATCCATTCCTCAGCTCCCCTGCTCATGGCCACCTCCATTCCTTCCTGGCAATGCCACCCACCCCACCATGGGCAGGAGATCGAGCTGAGGGAGAGAGCAGGGAAGTAAGCATCATCCTGCAGGGCTCTTCACCCTTCCCCAGTGCCTCTCATTAGGGGCCTGACTCAATGTGACATGAGGAGCCCCTCCCATGTCCCATCCCAGCCTGCTGTGGATCACAGACCAGCGGCCCTCCACCACAGCACACCCACTGGAACCAATTCCAGGCATCAGGAGCCGGGTCGCATGTCAACATCTTGGTGCACAGGAGGGCAGGCTCTCTGCCACTGAGACCACACTGTGACCCAGGCGCTTTACACGGGTGGACACTCAGTAGCTCTGTCCTTCCTTAAATTAATCTGGCTTTCATGGGTGAACCTCAGGCTCTAGAACAACCCCACACATGCATGTTTCTATAGAAAGTAGTTTCATGTTCCAAACAGTTTTGAAACAACCATTTGAAATCCAGACAATTTGTAAAGTATTTGCGGCTTTTGTTATTGTTATTTTTTGTTTGTTTTCTGAGAAGGAGTCTGTCTCTCTTATCCAATCTGGAGTACAGTAGCATGATCTCGGCTCACTGCAACTTCTGCCTCCCAGGTTCAAGCGATTCTCCCCTCTCAGCCACCCAAGTAGCTGGGACTACAGGTACACACCACCATGCCCGGCTAATTTTTGTATTTTTAATAGAGGCGGGGTTTCATCATATTGGTCAGGTTGGTCTTGATCCCCTGACCTCAGGTGATCCATCTGCCTCGGACCCCCAAAGTGCTGGGATTACAGGTGTGTGCCACCGCGGCCGGCCTATGAAGTATTTTGCATTGTTAATCTTGTTGAAGTTTATTGATTCTACAATGTGCATTGAGTGCTTAGTAGGTGCTAGTTATGGTGCAGGCAAAAGACCAAAAAACGGTACTGTAAAGGGCTCGCATTTGCCAGGGATGTGACCATCTCCTTCAGGGTGAGTCTGGTGATCCTCGCAGCAGGAGTGGGGAACGAATGAATTCTGCCGTGGCTGTCCTAGGAGGTTTAATGGAGTGAGGGTCTCCGAGTGCACTAAGGTTAGCCATAGAGAGAAAAGATGAGGAAAGACCTTCCAGGCTGGAGGAAGAGCCAGAGCGAAGCTCAGAGGCCCACAGGAGCTGGGCATTGTGGGAAACAGAAAGTGGCTTTGTGTCTATAGCAGTGGCTACAGTGGAGGGCACAGAGAAAATGTGGCCAAAAAAAAAAAAAAGAAGAAGAAGAAAGCTTTGACAGTCTCACTCAGGATTCTGGACTTTGCCTAAGTCTAATGGCAATTGAGAGCCATCAGATTTTAAGCAGGAAAGAAACGTGATCAGATTAGGGTTTGAGAAAGACGGCTCTCTCAGCAGTGTAAAAGCTGGATTGAAGTGGGGAGAAGCTGGTGTGAGAGCCAAGATAAATCAGAGCCTCTACAGTCTTCTCCACCTTCCTGCGTAGACCCTGAAATGTGTCTTTAATGGATTCTATAAATTTCCACACAAGGATAACAACCTAGTGAAAATTATAGCATCTGTATCCACCAATTTAAACTCCATTATTATAACCATCCAGGGCAACATATGTTATGATTTCAAACAAAGAGGTTACCATTGATACACAAGGTAGGTCATGGAGCTCACTGATGGGAGATGCTCAAGGTTGCAGTAATAACGCATTCCTGACAGCAGCAGCAGGGTGTTTAATCAGAATGATCTTCCTTCCTTTTTCCTTCGGGACCACATCCCTCCCACTCCAAAAGTGCCCCCTTAAGGCTAACATTCTGGCTGATTCTGACTGTTCATGCAAAGTGTATTTCTAACTAAAATACTTAAGTATTAGAATAGCTGCTTTTTTGGTTTTTGTCTTTTGTTTTGGGGCGGTTGAAATTTATCCTGGTAATGGTTGCAGAACATCATATTTTCTGTTTCTACCTATTTCCACATCATTTGCAACTATTTCTTTTTTTTTTTATTTTTATTTTTGAGATGGAGTCTTGCTCTTGTCACCCAGCCTGGAGTGCAATGGCACGATCTTGGCTCACTGCAACCTCCGCCTCCTGGGTTGAAGCGATTCTCCTGCCTCAGCCTCCTGAATAGCTGGGATTACAGGCACCCACGGCCACACCCAGCTAATTTTTGTATTTTTAGTAGAGATGGGGTTTCATCATGTTGGCCAGGCTGGTCATGAATTCCTGACCTCAAGTGATCCACCCGTGATGGCCTCCCAAAGTGCTGGGATTACAGGCGTGAGCCACCATACCCAGCTTTGCACCTATTTCTATAGCCACCCTTCACATGCTTGCTTCTAGTCTGCAAGCTGACATCTCCTTTGTGCCCCTGACTTACTGCCTTTTGTGATTATTCCTTTTATATTATGCCTCCCCCATTAGAGTTCTCCAGAGAAAAAGAGCCCATATAGATATAGAGGAGACAATTTATTATGAGAATTGGCTCACATGATTCTGGAGGCTTTGAAGTCCTATAATCTGCCAGCTGCAAGCTGGAGGAGACCCGGGAGAGCCAGTGGTGTAATTCAGTCCAAGTCCAAAGGCCTGAGGCCTGGGGGAGCCAAGGCTGTGAGTCCCAGAGTCTGAAGGCCCAGAAATCAGGATCTCCAACATCGAAGGACAGGAGAAGATGGATGTCCCAGCTCAGATAGGGAGAATAAATTCTCCCTTCTACTTTTAAACCCTCAACAGATTGGATGAGGCCCACACTGATGAGGGTGGGCCTTCTTCACTCCATCTACTGATTCGAATGCTACTCTCTCATGGAAATACCCTCACAGACAC